>NC_138786.1:7721898-8437226 GCF_965178545.1 Coloeus monedula | reverse complement strand
CACTGGAATAGATTTCACGGCATTCCTGAAAATGTCACACCCACACGGAGCAGAGGCAGAGATGCCTCAGTACTACACCAGTTCACCTAATGCAGGTAACTTCACACTCTGTCATCTGGCTAACAATTACATCTACTGAAACGACCTACCATTTACTGAAGGGGGAAAGCCAAACTTCAGAAGGCACAGATAACTCAAATACCACACTGCAGTTATTTATCCTCCAGATAAAACTTTACTGTATTTATTTACTTTTCCCCTGTCACTGAAGGGCTCAAGAGATGAGCAGTACAACTTCCTGGGCACCTTAAAATGGCAACTCCAGTTTGTTTAAGGCTGCACTTTAGGAGACCATCAGTGTCATCTTCTATACTTCATGCTCTCCATACAAATTCCACCTTTTTCCATCGTCGTTATTGCAGAACAATCAAACAAAGTTCTGAAAACCTCTGATAACACCTCTCCCAGGTGGATCCCTACAAAGTGAGTGGTACATCCCAGGAGAAACAGCCCATACTTCAGACCCAGCTCGCTGCTCAGAGACTCAGTCCCCACCCGCTGATGTCCCTGGGATTCCTCCTATCACTTCCCCGACCAGCCCAGACCTCAAAGTCAAGATATCCACAGCTAGACCTAATTAGTCATGGAAATACCCAAGTACTTTAAGCAATCCAACATCAATTCTGTGAATTTAGGCTGGCTACAATGTTAAGAATTTTGCTCTGTGTGCACAAGTAGATGGCATTGATTTCAGCAATAATTGCCTAGAAAGACAATTTTAGACTCAAATTAGCAGTTAAATAATTGTAGAAATTATACAGAGAGATTTCTTTGATTGGACAGTTGTAATAATAGCTGCAGAAATCAGTCCTACACAGACTCTGCAAAATATGCTCCATTATTGTAGCCTAAAGTTAATATTGTTGAAAATGAACCACATACCAAGAATATGCTCCTGTAAGATCATTTCTTTGGGGTGATTTTAATTATCTGCATTACTGGATATATTAAAATATCTGATAAACTTTGAATATACCACACAATATTATCTCAGTCCTACTGCCATTATCTATTACTGTTAATTCACCACTGATTTTTTTCAAACGAGCTGTTGGCTTTTCAACAAAACACACACTGCCCAGCCAGCCCATCCAGCAGGGATGAGTGTTCTGCAGCATGTTGGAGGACTGGAGTGTAATTTCAGATAAGCATTAGACGTGCTTCCCTTCGAGCATTCCAAGAGTTTCATTAATTGCAGCAGCTGACTTGGGGCCTTTTAGAGGACAAAAAGGAGATTAATATCAAGATGCCATTCCAGTCTCCTACCTAGGGCACCAAGGCCCACGCTGCAAAGCAGAGGAAGCCAAAGTCATCACAAAAGGAAAACAACTGAACTCTTTCCCACATGAAAATCAGTGGAGTTTCTGTGGGCTCTACCCAGGCCAGGATTTCACCAGTGCACTTCCAGCTCCCAAATAAATTGTAGCAGGAAGCACAAGAGGGCGAGCTCTATCTAGCACAACCCTGATACCCCGGCTCTTTAGGTGCATTCAGGGAATGAAGTCTTAGCAGTGTTCACCCAGCATCCCATTAGCTCTGCCTGACATGCCCACAAAGCAAATAAATATTCGACTGCTTGCAGCTGGAGACACTGTTTGACTTGGCATGCTTGTCCTCTTCCCTTTACCTAATCCATAATCCCCTCCTCTCCTTAAGTCATCCCTGTGCACAGCTCTCAGCACTCAGCTCGATGGATTGATGCCGAGTCTCAGCCACAGCGGGAACGCAGCACATCCCTGAGCTGCAGCCAGGCACAGGGACACCAGGGACTCCAGGGACACCAGGGACACATGGACACACACTGGCTGCCAGGGGCCTCCATGGCTGCTCATGAAATACAAGGGTCCCCTTCAGCCAAAGGGTGCATGGTTTTCCAGGAGCTCACTTTCCGTGCATTTTCTCATAGTTTATATTCTTTGGGTGTTACTTTTGGATGTACTGTTTGTCCACACAGGAAGGTAGGAAATGCCATCCTGAGCTCATCCAGTCTCTGTCAGTCATTGCAGCCAGACACTGCCAAAGAGTGCACCAGACCTACATTTTGGGAGTTCCTGAAGTACCCATTTCTGTGGCAGTGAGTCCTACAGCCAGAGGGAGAGTGAAGCATCACTGACTGGTTTGCAATAAGGGGTTTTTTTCTTTCCTCAATTGTTGATTGTCTCCTTATTGCTAGTGCTAGGAGACAAAGCAAACAAAGAACAGCATTTACCTTTGTTCTGTAATATTGTGACATTTAAACAGGGTAAATGGGAGCTGTCAAATAGAGATTTTGATATCGATGATGATGATAGAATGGATTAGCAGAGAAAGGATTTGATTGATGGTGGAACAAAAAGAGGATGGAATAATTAATGCCCAGGATTGAATTTTTATGGACAATAAGCCACTTTAAATTCATTTTATATTTCTATCAGACTAAATTTTTGATCTAGTATTCTTAAATTTCAATGAGGCATTTGACTTTATATCTCACATTTTGATTAATAAAACATAAAACTGATACGATGCCTATGCAATAGATTTTAAATGATTAAATTGAGCAGCAGTGCTTTTAACAGACTCACATGGGACTGATTCTCAGCCTTGCAGCCAAAATTTTTGTCAGGAGGAAGTCAAAACTATCTGATAAAACTTCTCAGATGACAACTGGGAAGGCGAGGAACAATGAAGCAGCCCAGCAGATGCAGTCAAGTACCAGACACACATCTGGAAATAAAGACTGGAGACCAATTTTACAGAGTAAAGAGTTTCTATGAGGACAGCTGTGATGAAGGGTTTTGTCTACTGAGCAACTTCCACAAGCAGGAGAAGCACTTGAGCTGCAGGGTTGTTAATCTTACTTCTCTCAATTACAACAAAGTCTGCAGAGTAACTTGTTCTAAAAAAAAAAAACAGCCTTGGAAGCAGAGGTGAATAATCAGATCAATGGAAACTGCTACAGAAGTAGCCTTAATTCAACTTTAATATTTGGGAAGATCAGCACTACAAGAAAAACTTGTATTACATCCGACACTGATGCTGATGCCCACTGCTGATGAAGCAGGAATACCAGACCAGCTGTGGAGGCTGCAGCTTCAGAGGGACACCAGGCTGAAAAGACTTCAAAGAGGAGGCACAAGAATGATGAAAGATGTGGGAAATGCACCTTTGATGGAACCCTCTGAGAACTTAAAGCAAAAGGCATGACTTGATCCCCGTGCAAAAGTAGCTGTGCCACACATGCATCAGCCACTAAAACAAAGGGAAAACTTATGGCTCACGTTATTCAGAGGCAAATTTGACATCAGTGGCTCCTCTGTGACCTAAATGCCTGGAAATGTTTCACCAATAAAGGTTTTCCCATGTTCTGTACTCATTCTTATGGCCAACCAGCACCTTTCTCCAGCTTGCACCCATTTATTCTTTTGGATATGAGATGACTGGAGGAAGAGCTGCATGTGCTCAGGAGCAACCCCAGCTGGTAAACAACATTTTTGTACATGGATACTCGTGAAATTCCTTTTGAAAATGACTCAATAATTTCATATTAATTATGTGACAGGAGCTCATAATCTTTTTATAGGTGTTTCAATAGCCTAAAGAAAGGTACACATAGAAAATAATGGTTTTTTTAATAGCAGGAGAGCAAAGAACACTTCATAAACCATCTCATCAACACTCCCACTTATTTATTTAGCAAGAGATCACTGCCTGTGGACAATTTAGAAGTCAAGCTCTAGTACTCCAATAAAGTCAAACGTTTGTTTTTAAACAGCAACACATTTTAGATACCAAACCTTGCACAGAGAAATATATTCATATATTCAGGAGGCTGCAGCTTTGAAAACATCCCTGTAGTACCCAGTGTGAGAGCTCTTGTCTGTTTATGGACTGACAGCCAACAGTGGACAGGATTTTTTTCAAATCTACTTTTACGAGTATCTAAGTCAGCCACTACACTCAGTGAAAGAAACAAAATAATCCAAAAAAAACAACAAAACCAACCAACAACAAAAAAAAAGCCCCACAACTACAACAACAAAAAAAAGCCCTCACACAGCAGGGTTTGAGACTTTCAGAATTGGAGAGCACCAGGAAATTCAGACAAATCCATCAGAGAATGCTGGACAGCTACAAGAATCAAGCCTGTCGCAGTCTTAAAAACATTCAGCCAAGGCCAGAAGGTCAGAGAAGTACTTTTAAAGTTACAGTACCATGGAAGGCCAGACCTAATAAAATAACTAAAACCAAAAGCATCAGTATTAAGAATTTTTGAAAACTACCCCTAACAATTTCAGCTTCAAGACCTCCCATCAAAGACAGTGACAGAAAACTCTCTGGATTAGCCATGACCCCTATAAAAAACCAATTTTTCACCACTGCCACCTTCATCTGCCAAAGCTACTTATTAGATTAAAGGAAAACTACACAAAGGAAGAACTCATCAAGTCTGTAATGGTTTCTTTTAAATCAGTTTTTCAGAACTTGAGTGACAAAGAACATCACGTAAGCTAAATTATTTTTATTATTTTCAAAACAAAGAACAACTACCTGGTAAAATCTTCTTCTGCAGATAAACTTCCATATTTCAACTCTTTTCTTACCATTTTTACATTGGTTGCCAAAATATTTTGCTGGTGTCAGTTATTTCATTGTTTAATAAATACCACAGAAAACTAATATATCTTTGTTTCCCATTCCTTTGGAATCTGTTTTTTTGGACATTTTCATTTCCATGCATTTAAATGCTTAGCCTTTTTCTTGTCTTAGCAACACCTAAAAATCAGTCTCTTAGCCTTGTGAATGACACACATTTATGTAACAATCTTGTGTTAGCCTTGCTAGTAACAATACCAGGTTTAATTTACAAAATCCACACCTCTCAAACGCGGGGCACTGATTTGTTTGAAGACTTTTTACATGTTTCCAGCAGAAGACACTGCAGTGAGATCATCACATCACCAAGGAGCAGAGTGGTGCAGGATAGTTCTGCTGCTGTTTTATTACCTGGGATACAGATGGATTGCAGTTTATACTGGCTCCCTCCAGAAAGGTTTCATCACCACCCCCCTGCAGCAGCGCTGAGGAAAGCACACCCCAGTAGGTATCTCATGTACAAAGGCTTTCCTAGAGAGCAACCAAAATCACTGCAGTCGACACAGAGGCTTTCTAGCCATAACAAGGAAAATGCAGACACATTAGGGTGATTCAGGAGGAATTTCTAAAGAGCTACAGCTGCTCCCCTGCTGACGCACCAAACCTGATGACAATACCTGAAAATTGGAGGCCCAGACTTACACTATGTGTTTACAGTCTTACATAGATTTTGCTGTAATTTCTCCCACGTGTTCTTCCCATGCAAAGTCAGTAGGAATCAGCTGGAGCATTTCCCTAAAAAGGCTGCTAACAGGTGTTAAAATGACAGACAAGGTGTTGTAGATAGTTTCATATCTACAACAATGCATGGTGGAGAAAACCTGGGAATGGGCACTGTCTTATTTGTCTAGGTTTTTATTGTTTTCATCTTTGAATGTTCTTTCATTTTCCTTCTTTCCTCCTGCTCCTAGAAGACAGAAAGGTATTTCCTCTGGTTTAACCTCCAGATCAAGTAGAAATATGTGTGTTACATTTTGCTATGCATGCTGTATATACCTCATAAAAGTAATCATTATTTAAATATTATATATTATTCACATTAATTATATATTGTGTACTAATACATTACATAATAATATCTAACAACATGTAGTGTATAATTAATATATATTCTAGATTACTATATTCATATTATATATATATATGTTTTTATTAAAATATTGATAAAATAATAATTTCACCCAAATGGGGCACACAGCCCCTATAGCTTCAGACTTTCCATTTTCTACAACAACCCCTCTTTTATAAAAGAGAGTAGCCAAACCAGGTTACTCAAATCTGTTGTTGAGACCCCTTTAAAAGCACTATCTCTGTTTGAAGATGCCCTTTTGGACACCTATTGGCATAATTTTCAGACTTTAGGAACATTACCAGTCTTTTCTCTTGTGACAACAATTATGAGATGCAGATGTTCCCTTTACACCCTTCTGCACACATGTAGGACTTCCACCAAAATGCCAGCTCAAAGACTGGGCTTTGCTCTTAATTGCTTCTTCTTCATTTCCAGACCTTTTGCCACAGACCTTTTCCAATCCAGAATTATTGAAAGTTATGTTGAAGGAGGCAGAAGGGGAGACCCCTGTGGGTTCTCAAAACTGTGCCAAGAATGCTCCAACTACTTCAGCAGCAAACTGCTCTGTGTGAGGTGTACATAGGTATCCCATATCCTGAACTTCTAACTAAATACCCTCACTGGGAGTGGTTTTCTGTGTGCTTCTTGAGCTGAGAAATGCCCTGTCCAAATTCCCTCAGTGCTATCCCACCTTGCTGGTAGGAAGGCAGCCATGGCCCTCAGGATTAGCAGAAAAAGGCAGCTCAGTTCAGGAAGTGCAGTAGTTCCTTCACTGGACTCAGCAGAAGGAAGTGAGAACAGTAAATAATCACCAAAATGCTCTTTTCTTTTTTAATGAAATGTTGACATGTTTGGACATTGAAGCCTAAATTTGTATGCAAATATTACCAGTATTTACTGCAGCAGAAACATGACTAAGGAAATACCATAAACAGAAAATTACTCACAGTCCCCTTCCTCTTATTCACTGGCCTCACCTCAAGCAAGTGTGAAAGATTTCAAAAAAACAGCACAGTAAAGACTAGGACAATACACTACTGGGTGAGTGAACATGTCAGAAAATAAGATTTAGAAGTTATTTTACCATAGGCCTTAAGCAGCCAGTCAGCATTCCCAACAGGCAAAACATGGATACCCCTCAACCTACCTGAGCTACTTGCTTGTCTTAATCTACAGAGAACAGCTTCATCAGAATGGTTTCAGTATATATGAATTTAAAGTATTCTCTATCTGTAGGGATACTAAAACCAGATTATTTACTGTCAGCTAATTATTTATTATCAGCTCAGATCCAGGAATGCAGTGGAAGAAGGTAACTCATGACTGGAGGATCTATGCCAAACATATCCATCAAAACCTCAAATCCTGCCAAAGAAACACCTTTTTGTGTGCTCCTGGTAGCCCATTCTTTCAGCCCTGGCTGTAGACCCCTGTTTTGTTTTGACTAAAATGAGATAGAACTTGAACTTTGCACTGTTCTTTCACAGGATACCTGAGATGTCTGCAAGCATCTGTCGGGATGATCAGAACACTGAAAGAGCAACATGACCAATCTAAAACTATTGATCTTCCAGAATGCTGCATTGGTAATTCTGGAGAGCGACCACAGGAGGTGGAGGGTGCCTTTTTCCATGTCCTCACCACTTTCCATAATGCAGAGATGGATCTAGGGAAGGACTCGTGCCCCATATGTTCACAGCCCTCACCTCTGCAACAGCTCCTCCGGCAGCGAGAACACCAACCTGTACGCTTCCAGATGTGCCAATTCTGGTGCTTTTTGGGGAGTTTCAGGAGCTGAGAGGCACTGAGTCAGTGCTCAGGTAGCTGCCATGCACTGGGAGCTGGTCTGTGGGAGGTGATGCTGGCAATTTAGCAGCTGGCACGGAGCGCTCTCCGAGTTGTTCAATCAAAGCTCCAGCTGCGAGAAGCAGCCACCGCGCTGGAGGTCTCCTTATTGTTTGTGAAATCGTTGTTAATTAAGGTGAGATCTCACTGTGCTGGTGTGTAGCAAACACAGAGAGAAATGGACCTTTCCCTGACAAGTTTATCATTCAAACAGGCTACACAAGCAAGCATAAAGGATGATTCAAAATGTGAAAAGTGTATTTTATTGTTTCTGAAAACTTTATTTCCGTGGGCTCCCCACTGCACTCCCTCTGATTAGCTGATTAATCTCATGAGCAACACAACTGTGAGCAATGTGCCTTTTCCTCTGTTTCACTCAAACAATAGTGACATAGGTGTTGACTGGCTGAGAGATGCTCCACCAACACCAGATCAGCTTTCAACAGCTGCCTTTCAAAACTGTGTCTCTCCTTCTCCCAGGGAAAATGGTTGCCCATGGTTCATAGCTCTGTCATAAGCGAGTTCTACCTGGTTGGAGCATAGTAGGACTCGACCCAAACCTTCACATTCCCTCATTTGATTTCTGGTGCTTTACTTTTTTCTTTCTTGACAGATATATTCAGTTTGACTTAACTTTTGCACTGGCCATTCTGTAATCCTGATTATGGTGGGCAATGTAATTTTGTTTTCAACCTGAATACAAGCAGTAGTTCTGGGGGTGACATACTGTGGAAATTAATTATTAACTGTGCATGCCACTGGGCAATATGGCATGTACCCAGCTAAAGAAGCATAAAATACTTGTAAAACTACTAATAAAGCTTCTTAGCTGCTGTTTGAAACCTAATCACTCTGTAGTCCTTGGTGAAACTCTCCAAAGGCACTGACCAGCACCGAGGTCTGGCTCTGAGTCCCTAACACAGAGTTAACCAATCTCTCTGCTTCCAACAGCTGGAAACCCAATGCTCATCCTGCCAGGATCTCTTTTCAAGGAGATCATTGCCCTTTGTGTTGAATTCTTGTTGAGGTCTAAGGAAATATAGTTGATCCCAGGGATCAGGAAAATTTTGAGTTGTCTTCTGAAGCAGTAGCAGCAGAGTAAAACAGGTTTTTCCCTCCATGCTCCTGGTTCCCTGCTTTGTCTTCACACACTGCAATGCCATGTGTTGCACACAAACCCAAAAGACGAGTGGAGCATTCAGCCGTGAGTGTGTGCATCTGTACAGATATAATTTACCCAGAGAGGCAAATATTCCCCAGTGGAGGAAGCTGTAGTAAAAATGGTGCATGACAAGTGCTGTTCTTAGTGTTTACTGCATCCTGTATCACCACTTGGATTCCATGGCAGTAGCTCTGCTCTATAAATCGTACACATTCCTGTAGTAACCACCAAAATCAGTAAAAGTACATTTGCTTAAAAGAAATCCTGGCCTACATGTAGACTGCTCTATATTTACGTTCTTAGACACAAATTATGTTCTTCATTGAAAATCTGCCTCTACCACATGTTTTGCTCCTGACTTCAATGGGAAACAGCATTGCATGAGCTCTATCCCTCTGGAAGGCAGAGCTTTTAAGGTTAACTGACATCCAATTTATGCACCTCAGCAATCATATCTAGTGATCAGCATTGCACAGGAGTAGTAAAGTTTTATTTGCAATTTCAGCAGTAAAGCTCAAAGCTATCAAGTACAACAAATTATGTTTAGTATCTTAATGTAACTACCCAATAATCTAAAATTCCCAGGCAAAGTCTATCAATGACACTATTTTCCACTGTAGGCTGTGGTTATGTACTTTGGCTTGGCACTGTTGTGGCTTCTCACCTCTTTTTCTCTTTTCCAAGCTGTTGGCTATGAGACACGTTCAAATACGGTTTTTAACTCTATTGGATTTCTTCACTTACAAATGAAACCATGGCTGTGCCACACAGACATGCAGATCACAAAGGAAGAAACAGAATATTAACACTTTTCATTCTACTCTTGAATCTCATCCTGGAGCGTGATGAGGTGTCTTGTTGCATTTGCAGGAATACCTCAGCTTTAGCAACTGAGCTCTGAGAGCCTGGCTACCCCCAAGTGAAGGCACACATTTCATAACTTAGGTGTGGTACAAGAGTTCTTGTGAAATCCAGACCGACTTGACAAGCAAAGGTAAAAAATTAGCCATTCCTCTGATCATGGGTCAATTTGTGCTATAGAGGTAAATCAGACTGTGGTATTTACATGCTCAGCACACGTAATGCAGTAAGAGGCACTGTTCCACCAACCTGCAACCTGCAAATGAGAAATCTTATTATGTTATGGCTGTAAAACTGACATCAATTGTATACATTTACTGAAAATATGTGTTAACAGCTTCGAAACATGGACTCAGGTCCCTACTCCTTTCTTAAATCCATGAATCATCCAGGAATAATCTGGCCCTATATCAATGTTAGCCTCTTTTAGCATAGCCTCAGAATTATATTTGGCATCTCTATCTGGCACATACAATAACTGCCAGCAACAGTAACCATTTCTGCATTGAGGTCACAGAGTATATCCACTGCTGTAAGAAGTCTGGAGAGCACAGGACACTGCCCGACTCAAAAAGTCGAGGCAAACAGGAAAAATCTAACCCAGAAATTGTCGGAGCTTCCAGCTGCATTTGAGATGTAGCGCTCAGATCTCAGCAGAGCTTGCCCTCTCCTAACCCCTCCTTATCTTCCCCTCCTCCCCACCACACACACACAGAATCACTAGAACTGATCCTCTGGTTTAACAAAAGCCTCTGCCCGTCCCTTTCTCTGTAAGGAACAAGACCTAATCCGACTATCCCGTCCCATAGGAAAAGCTGTTATTTGTGCGCCAGCCAGGGAGCCCGGGGGTGACGGCAGCGCTGCTGTCTCGGGGCGAGGCAGCAAACCCGAGCATCCCCAGTCCACACAGGAGCCTCTGTTCCGCGAGCAGTAAAAAAGGATGCGGCAGACAAAGAGAAGCGCCTGGCTGCTCCCCGCTCCCGGCGGTGCCGGGCACCGGGCACGCTTGGCGTTTTCGGAGCGTCCCTCCGGGAGCGCGGCTCGGGCAGGCGGGGAGCCGGTGCCACCGCAGCAGGTGAGGCTGCTCCGCGCCGGGCAGCCCGAGCGCCCCGCGGAGCCCCGCGGGCAGGGCGGTGACGGCCCCGCGCTCCGCCCGCGCCCCCCGCCCGCGCTGCTGCTTACCCGGCTCGGCCCGGGCGCTCGGCAGGACGGCGACGATGACCGCGAGCAGCAGGACGGCCGCGGCCGGGCCCGCTCCGCCGCCCGCGGGCCGGGCGCTGCGCGGGGGCGCGGGGCCGGGCGCTGCCTCGGGGCGCGCCCCGCTCCGCCCGCCCGCCGCCCGCCGCCACATCCCCGCGCCTCGCTCAGCGGGCAGCGCTGCCCATCGCCGGCCGGGCTCCAGAGCGGCGGCTCCGCAGGCAGGCGGCGGCGGAGGGGGCGGAGCGGGGGCCCCGCATGCCGCCCGCGGCTCTGCCCGCACCGCGGGGCGCGGGGCCGGGGCTCCTCAGCGGCGGCGCGGCCCCTCGGGCTCCGGCGCGGCGAGCGCCGCGGAACGGAGCTTCACCCACAAAGGGCTCTCGGCGCCGCCAGTCCCGGCCCCGCTCCCCGCCCTCAGAGCGCGGGGAGGCGGGAGCGGGGGCGGCGCTGCCGGGGCCGCGGGGACCCCTCCGCCGCCCCCCGCGCTCCGCCGGGGCCGTGGCAGGAGCGGGGAGCGGCTGCGGGGGCGGCGGGGCTCGGCCCCCGCCCGCCGTGCCCGCCGGGGCAGGTGCAGCGCGACAGCGGCTCTCGGGCATCTGGCACCTCCCTCATTGTTTGAAGCAATTGTGCCCGGCACTGCCTTTGGGAGCACACGGAGGTGCACCCTCTCGCAGCGGTGCTGCGACCTGGCGAGGCTAAAAGTCCCTCTCCGCTCACTGTGGGAACCGTTCACTGCCAGCTGATGTCCCCGACCTGGGAGTCGCCGGGCCAGGACATCTCCAAAGATGTCCCTCGTTATCCCAGGCACCAGCCAGCGCCTCCTCTTGGCAAAGCAGCCCAAGCCCTGCCACAGCGCCGATCACCACTGGCAGCATTTCTGCAAGTGCAGAAGCAGCTCTGGGAATAAAGGAGCTCGCGTGTACCGCAGCAGGTGACCAAACTGGCAGGTACGTCCTCAGCCACCCACTGTGCAAACACAGGAGAGGTCTTCTCTGGTCGCCCCTCTCCTGTGCTCACTCCATCACTCCCTCCCCGGCTGGGATAGGGCTCAGACCTCCAGACTCAAAGGCAAGCGCCAAGACAGAGGTTCCTCTCTGTTTTGCTTTAAGGTACACCGGGAGATTAACACGAAGCCCATGAAATCTGTTATGGACAGCAGAGGGGTGAGCCCCAGCTACTGCCTCAGTCACAGTCACAGCCAACACTAGGGCAGTTCATTTAGTGTTTTCTCCAAGTCCTATTTGCAGCAGAGGCAGCATGAATTCTTTATTCTGATATCACCTCTTTCCTGGAATTGCTTCCATGAATTCTTCTCATTCCCAGATCATACCTGTGGGCAACAGGCAGTGATGATGGGAGGAGGAGCAATGCAAAGGTGGGTTTGGGGTACAACACGCTCCAGGACCCCGAGAGCTGATCCTGAAAGGCTGCAGCATTGCTTGCATGAAGGAAAGCTGCCCCAGACACCCAGCACTTCTGCTCTGCTGGAAGTTGTGTTGCTGAGAAATTCTTAGAAGTCAGGTTTGAGGTGGAGCAACCTCAGCATGGGCCAGCCACAGCTTGACATCCTGGTACCCAGCCACTCGCAGCATCTCCACAGCCGTGACAACCCATAATTACATATTTATCTGACTGGTTCAGCACACTCCCAGTGTCACCAACACAATTATGCTGTCCCATTTCTGCCGTTTTACTTTTCCCCCAAATCACCAATTCGTTCCGTGCAAAATTAGCTTCCCCTTGATGACTGCGAGCGATTAACCAGAGCAAAGATGGCAGGTTATGATTATTATAGTGAAATGGAGCTTGCTCATCCCTCGGCTTAATCCAGGGACAGCACGTTTAGTGCGGGGCCCTCTGCTGGCACCTTCAGGGAGCCCTGCACAAACCTCATATCATCATTTTCATATTTTTTTAGGTTTTGTCATAACTCGGCTTTGCAATAGAGCCATCAAAAAGCTATTTTTGGCAGCACTTTTTCTCAGTCTAGCTCTTAAGCATTAAGCATAGTTTTCTCTTAATTTTCCATTACACAATGTGTTTGTGTATGTATTATATATAAAACACAAGTAGCAGATTGATTTGTTATTTCAAAGGATTTTAAAAATGTGTATTTTCCAGAATGACGAATGGATCTTTTACAGCTAATGAAAAGTCACTGGGGTTTTAACTGCAGTTAGCTACTTCCTAAACTTAACTTTTCTAATCCTGTTTAGTTGGGGTTTTTTTCCAGATCCAAAATTGCCTTGCTTGCAGCAGACCTACTGCAAACATTCAGAGTCTTGCTTCTTTTTATGAGGGAATCCATAAGATGAGGATCTCATCCACGGATGAAAAGTGCCTGTGGCCAGGCAGTGACTTCTCCATGAAGCTGGTGGCAGGCCAGGGCCTCTCTTTGCAAGAGAACAGTTGGGATTTTTCATTGTGATAAACATCTCACTCCCCAAATACAATGACAGAATGGAGTCCAGCCTCCAGGCACCTCTGCCAACAGGGTGTAGATGCTCCTAACCTGCTATTTTAGGGTCTGAGGAGAAGAATCCATTCAAATGTGTATTTCAGTCCCTCAGCATAAAGCTTTATCGTTCTAACAAAGAATACTCAGTGCTGTTCCCCAGGACAAGGGCAGGTAGAATTATCTGAAGCTGCTTAGAGCACAAACCCACCCCTCCTGAGAGGGAAAATGCAACTTCCTTCCTCCAGGTGAAAGGCAGGAAGATATAATTAACATTAATCAACGTCAAACCTTATCCACGAGTTAAAAAACCTTCCTGCACAGCAGGACATCACGTCAGCCATTTCAGTCACAGTGTGGGAAGAGGCAGGAGGGGCTACAGCCTTCCTCTGGTGTTCCCAGAGCTCGGCACTGCTCCAGACACCACCTGCTGAACATTACAGGCCTATAAGGAAGCTACAGCTCTCTAGTGGGGAGCAGCACTATTCACAACCCTCCCAAACTTCCACTCATGCTGCGTCGGTCCATTACAGGAGCTGAACTCACAGCATCCATGAGCTGCAGTGATGGATGTGACTCCACCATGATCACAAGGACTGCTCTGTGACTTGTACCAAACAATAGCTTCTCTGTTGCCTCCCAGAGACTGATCATCTCACCAGCTGAAAACCAAGGCTAATTCATTGAGAAAACACAGCATCACCCTGAACCCCTTTGTCCCACTGCAGATCTGTGGCACGTGACAGCCCCATTGATCTGGAAACTCTTCCTTGAATGAATCTGCCATCTTAACTGCAGTACAAACCTGTCCTTTGCATTTAGTGACAGGGAAAGTACCAAATTTTAAACCAGTGTTAAGTCATCCTAAAGACAGTTAAAGAGGAAGATGACTTATACATAATTGCCTGTCCTGGTCCACTCCTTCCACAGGATGGGAAAAAACGTAAGGGGACAGTTGGACATCATTACTAGTAGAAAGCAAGAACAGAAAGGACTTCACAGGCAGAGTATTCCCTCTGAAAGTCTCAGGCTGCTTTTCCTTGTTAGATGTTGTCAGAAATGAGAGTGTGAAATACACCATGCCAGTGGTCCTATTTGCCATGGGAAAAGTGGGATTTAGATACCTACATGCGTTTCAAAGTCGACAATACACGAGGCTAACTGTAAAGAAGGGAAAGGAAGCAGCTTTCAAAGCAACAGGTGTCCACAGAATTCGGACAGAGGTGTTTACACATCACCTGAGGCACAGAGCTGCAGGAAAAGCTTTGCAGACAGTGACCAACTTGCACTAAAGAGTGAGTGCTGTGACAGATCGGCATCAGCAGCGCCGTGTATTTAGCAAATTAAAGCTTTCTGACAATTCTGAAATATTTTGGTATCAAAAACATACTGCACTGTCATTTCAGTCTTTTACATTTCATTTCTGACTGCCCTTAAATGCAATGGTAGGCACAGAAACCATCCCCCCCACAAGCACACGTGTGTGCCCAACCACCCCTTCATGCAGCTTCCAAACCACCAGATTTCAGCAAGCACTGCAACCCCACGGCAGAGTGAGCACATTTGGCTGAAAACAGCACTGCCAAATGTGCCTTCCATGGATGTCTGGTCCATATCAGCTGGCCATCTGGAGCCACTGACCATGTGGGGCCATCTGTGGCAGCAGGAGCACCTTCCTGCTGACTGGGCAGCAGTTGCCACCGGCTTGGCACAAACCTCAGCAGCAGCAAGGTGTCTGCTGGTACTTGGGCCACATAACCTTCCTCTACGGTTGTAAAACTGGGACATCCAGAACAAAGAACCTTCAAGGTGTGGCTGCACTAAAGACAGCCCCTCAAGACCCTCTGAAGCAAGCCTTGAAAGCTAATAAAATTTTAAATTTCAGAAAGAGGCATAGTCAAATGATTACATCAGAATTTTAGAGCCCTCTCAGTCAATTTTCATAATCTTTGCCTTCATGTAACACAGCAAAAAACAAAAGCCACCAGAAGTCGTCTGCTGCAATATATATTTTAATTCAAAGTGAATCTTGACAGTAATACACCATAAATTCTTATTTTGACACTCACCAAAATAGTCACCTGGAAAACCCGCTTTTTGTGACAAAGTACAGAAGGCTTGGTCACATTTAAATCACTGAGAACTAGAAAGAAATACTATCGCAAACTGTAAGAGACATTACATCCATAAAAAATTTTCCCAGTCCTCATATTGTAATATTGCACAGTGCAATTGCTACATGGCAAACTAGTGTAGCAGAGAAATCCAAAGCAAAAAAAAGCCACAAGTCTACAAATTGTTAAACAGTAACAGTTCAACCTTATAATCAAGTCTCTATCACTGGGTGTTTCTAGAACAAGTCTTCCTACAGCTTGCAGTGTGATTTAACTTTTACTTAACACAAACCACGTTAATTAGCAGTAAAAACAGAAGATTTAAAAATTAAAACCAAAAAAAAAAAAAAAAGAGTTAATACAGTAGCATATTTGACCAATAAAACACCCTGAAGTTAAAAACTGAACACAAGAAATTCATATAAAACCTTGCAAATTAAAGTAATATGCAGATATGCAATTCTGTAGTCATGCAGTGTTTTATTTAAAAAAGGCATTAAAACGGTATCATGTAAAAATGCTTCTCAGAGGATGACTTTTTTCACAGAAAAGGCCCTTGCCCTGAAAGCTTTTATTTCTGCAGATGGGCCCCAGACACTTGCAGTGACAAGAGTCCATTCTCTCAGAGTATATTGCAGGAGGAGGGGGGAAAGTCACCTGGTGTATTGAATTTAAGCTGTGGCAGGATCCCAAATATTTCATTCTTTGAAATGCAGACATTTCTAAGATTACAATACATAGAAAGAGCAGCAGATCTAATTTGGGGCGCATTTACAGCAACCTTTTCCTGCATGCAGCAGGATACTGTGGTGATATACAGAGAACCGTGTCAATTTAACAAGCACATCAGCTCCAAACCTTAAGCACAGTAAAAAGAAAGTACAGAAAATACATCAGACACATGATGATCCCCGTGGCCCCAGGAAAAAAAAATGCAGTATTTTGTTGTTGTTGTTGTTACCACGATACAAAATCGATGTGCTCCGCTTGCATTGGTGGTTCTTGGTGTGTCCATTGCCTGCAATGGAGTGAGCACCAAAAAAAAGGGCGCTTCCCAACACGAGGGAGTGAACAGAAAACTGCCTGCTGGACCACACAGCACAAGTTTGAAGTGGTAGAAGTGGACATCCAATTTGACTCCCTATGTTTAGGCTTCACATGTGTTGGTAAGATTTCAAATTCATCAGGATACTCCTAGTTGCTAATGTATACTTTATATACACACACACTCGTACAAAATGCATAGAGTTGATTACTAAAAACATTGAAACTTTTGGGAAAAGTTAGGTTTCTTAATTTTCAGTATGATTAAAAATGTACTGCTGGTATTTTCTTTTTTTTTATGATCTAATACTGTTGTATTTTAGTTATTACTTAAAAAATAAATCAAATGTAGGCACATTTATTTCATTCAGACATTCATTAAATAAAACACTGCTTGTGTTAGTGGAGTAAAGAAAAAGATTACCAGTTATTAGCTTATTGACAGAGTTAAACTCAAATGCTTTGCACTCTTATTCCAGTCAACATTGCAAGGATTGTATTCCAGATTTTGTTTTAAAAAAAGTTAAGTCAAGCCTGCAAGATGCAGCTTCTTAAGTGTCTACACAATGCCAATATGAAAACATAAAAAAATTAAGTTACATTAATACATCCACTTATATGCAGTGATGAGCTCAAAGTTAATGGAGATAAAATACTGATGCAAATAACACACCCCAAAAAAACATATGCAATCATCTTCCATCATTTACAGTATAGTAGTTACGACACTTCAAACATGAAAACAAAATAGAAATTTAAAAAAAAAAAAAACCAAACCCAAAACCCAGCTTCTATTTCATGTAATTAGACTTGTACAGAAATTAGAAGGCTAAGAAAGAACTAGTTATCACCTAATTTCACAGCTATCTGAAGTGGCAATCATTATATAGCAGCTTATCTATGATACATTCAAGATAAATGATACAATTTATTACTTGCCCATAAGCTAAAACACAGCCTCAGCTTAACACCTTCCGTAAATCCCATCTCTACACTACAGTATACTTGAGGTCTATGAAAAAGTAGCTACCTTTTATAGGAAATGGATGATTAAGTCTTTGGTGCTGCAAAAGCAACTTCATTTGAACAAAACAAAAAACAAAAAGACACACTTCCTAAGGGAAAAAAAAAAATTAATGCAAAAAGCATGTAATTTACGTCCCTGACGGAATGTATTAAATAAGCAAACACCCACAACAGGCGAAAACAAATACTATCATGTAAAAAGACTAAAATCTCTCCCATGCATAAATGAAAGATTGCACACAAAGAACTCACATCTTTTTCAAGCTTCAATAGTAAATATTCTGCTACTAGTTATTAAATACTGCATGGTTTGCTCAAGCTAAGATGAAACCACATCATGGATCAATGAGCACTTGGCTTCTCCTTTCATTAGCTAGTCAGTCATGCCTACCTCACCTCTAAACATTTTATTATATCCAATTAGACAAACACTTTTAAAATAAACTACTTAGGTTGTATTGCAGTTCCATTTACCAGTATGAAATACTGTCTTGTGTGTCACTACTCAATAGCTACTGAATCAACTTTCCTTAAGCACTACTAAAGTCCTGTCTTGAAGCTAGATCATTCTGGGGGGAAAAAAAAGACAGCAAAATTCAGCTACGGCAAAATGTGCTGCCTTCTCAATAAGGAAAATACACCCAATACTAAAATCATACCACACAAAACCCAAAATGAGCATTACGCTATCAAAAAATCAGCAGATCTGAACTTTTAAGTGCTGCAGTCCTCAACATTTATATATAAGTAATAACATTAACAACCTCAAATATTTAAGGCACTATGTGTGGGAACAGTTTACAATGCAGCTGAGATTATTAGGACAACAACATTTAAGAGCAATGTTTAGGCCTTTTCTTTGCCCATGCAAAAGACACATGCAATGTGAAGAACAACAGCTCAACTCTTAGGTAAGTGACTCAACATTTAAACACCAAGATACGCAATACAAACAAGTTACTTCTACACTGTACTGCTGACACATGTGCATCTGTTGCTCTAGTTCTGTACACTGAATGGCTTCCCAAATGTAGACGTGTCTTGCACTAGTTAGAAGGCAATTTTATAAAAAATAGCAGGAGCAAAACCAGATTTCTGCTCCCATAAGTCACCTGTCTAAAGTTACTATATAAGAAGATAACATGACCAAAGACAAGTTATACCAAATGTGCAAAACACATTAAAAGTGAGTTTTTTTAAAGCTCAGAGTTGTTTAAATTGCACCCAAGTCTACATGATTCAAAAAAATAATTTTCCTGTTGTGCCATGGCTAATATTTAATAAATACCATGTTTCTTCTCAAACCAAACTTCTGTATCATCGAGCTTCCTCAACATACTGTGTCTGAGTCCTCACATGAATGGGTACTGGCTGAGTTTTGTCGGACTCAGTGGAAATCCCGTGTAAGCAGCAGGCGACGCTGCGATGTACGAATGGGGCGGGAAAACGGGTTTGTACTGAGTCTGGTGGATGGTGGGGGAAGGCAGGAGGCGGGGGTTAATGCCGACTGGAACTTGGTGCACGATCCCACTGGGGTGAGTCAGGTTGTAGGTCGGGTGCTGTAACAAAGGTCTTGAGGTACAGGGCGAGGCGAGGAGGTGGGCGACGGGCGCGGCGGTGCTGAGCGGCGCCGACGGCGCGTACGGGAGGATGGCGGGCTGCCCGCCCAGGTGGGAGCTCCCCGAGAGGTGCGCGGGCACCGGGCCGTGGCTGGGGCTGCCCTGGGGCAGGGAGAACGCGGGGCCAGCCACCGTGGCCGGGAGGAAAGCCTGCTGCCTCCGCGGAGCGTAGTTCCCGTTCCACTCCTGCGGCCCCGAGCCGAAGTGCTGAACCTGGCCACACACACAGAAACGGGCAGGGCTTAGTCATCCCGAGCACCAAGAGAGTGGGAAAAATGGAGTAATGCACTAAAACTAGTCAACTTAAAATTGGGAGAAATAGAGAGACGGGAATTATTAAATGCTTCAACGGAACAAAAAAGATGTATTAGCTATTTAGGTAGCAGCACAGACAATAAGAGATGGAAAACGGAACACAAATTATTTTAATGCTCTTGCAAAGGAAAAAAAAAGAAAAAGGATAAAATGCCATGCTGGGCTGTTTTAACAGAAATACCATGTATCACATGAGCAAGGTGCTTATTCCACTCTACTCAGCACTGGCTTGGCATCAATTGGAAGTGCTGCATTCAGTTTGGGCACCATAATGAGGCACAAAGAGGACAAATAGGAGAGAAATTTTAGAGGAGAGCAGAAAAAATAATAAACGGATTGAAAATATCTGAGACAACTAGGCAAACAGAAGTCTAGGGCTATGATCACAGGAGGATGTGGCAATCATTAACAGTCACAAAGAGAAAAGACTAAAAATCAATTACTCCCATTAAATGATGCAGACTTCAAACTACATAGGGCATCTACCAAAGAAGGAAGGATCAGCATCAATTTTGGTAATGAAAATAATGTTCTACACTTTCTGCCAAGAGGCTGAGGAGCTGCAGACATTGAAGAGATTAAAAATTAATACATGCTGATCATATTAAGGTTTGCTTAGAATTAATTAAACCAATCCTTTTGCATAATCATGCAGAAGGGGAGACTGTGTCACCCACCCAAATGTTTCTTTCAATCTAAACTATTCAAGTCATTATTGCTAAATCCTCTTATCTACACATAGCATGCTTTCATTTAGCATTTAACTTACAATATTCACAGTCTCTCTGCAAGACTTACACAAACAGGTACTGCTCTCACATTAATGTACCTCCAGCTATCTAACCGAAAGCTCAATGCAGCTACAGCTCCAAGTTAACTAATGAAAAGGGGCTTAAACTTGATGTCATGTGTCAACTTCAGTTCTCAGCCACAGTAGACACATTTACTGTGTTGTTGGGCAATGATAAAAGTAACTTTAAAATTAGCTTTGGGTATCTTCTAACACTGGATGGAACCACAATCACAACTCCATCTTCCATCCAGCTTCATTACCTGGCAACAAAGGTAAGAAATAGTTGGGTTTGCTAAGCTCTATCTCATCTCTGGGTACTCAAAAGATTTTCATGCACACTACTGACAAAACAACACTGAGATACAGCTGCAGATTTTAACTGCACACTATGAGTATTTCAGCATTTGGATGCAGGAAAAATAAATGCTAACATTATTTTCCTTTCTGTCTCGTGCTTTGATATTGTGCAAGCATTGACAATTTTCCCGGTGTGGCTTTTCTATTATTTTTTAAATAGAGTCAGCTGTTTTAAGAAAATGACCCAAAAAGAAAGATACTTATGACTTGCCCAGTAAGTTGAAATCCATTTTTCAAGATTTGAACACTTCTTTAATCAAGCTGCTGAAAACCTGCAGCTGCCACTGACAGCAGCTGAAACTGCAAGCATTCGGTTTGGAACTCAACTTCTCCAACTCCACCTTTGGAGTTTGTTAGATGCAATTGCACATACCTGACTGAAGTTTCCATGTTGCTGATGGAATGCTGATGTCAGTTTTTGCTGACGATTTCCTACAACAGAAGACTGGTTTATTCTTCCCAGGACAGACCGACCCTTTTTCAGTGGCTGGCACACAGCATCTTCCAAGACAGAAATAAACAATGTTATGCTCTTATTGTCACTATTCTCTTCTGACAAAAGTTAGACAAGATTTCATTTGCTTAAGCATACAGGGAGAAATAATAATACAATATACTAATTAAAGTAAAACCATAGCACTATTTAGAAGTGGTTACTACAGATTAGCAGTTGTACGAGTAGGTCAAAATCTTCATACATATATTAAATAAATACATTGAATAAATACTAAAACTTCTATTCTTACCTACTGGCATAGAAAAACACCTGAACTAACTTACCTGTATTCACCATCTGTTCCTCAAGGTGTAACCTGTTTTCAAGTCTCATGGGTGGTACCACTACTGTGCAAACAGTTGATTTGGTTTCAGGGTTAACGGAGGCTCTTGCTTCCTTATTTTTATTGTTATTGTCTACAAAGCCGTTTTCCACAAAGGGGCTGTCATGTCCTGAGGAGTCTGAGCTTGGGGAACCATCCACTGTATCACATCCACTCTCCTGCTCGTCATCTGACATACTGTCAAAAAACAAAAGCATTGCAATGAAACAAAGATATTTGCATGACAGAGGTACATTTTCTTAAATTAACACATAAAATTTATGGAAGTGAAATTACTCAAAGGTGGATAAAAATGATACACTTTAATAAGACAAGCACATGTATTCAAACTCACCCCACCCATAAATTGCAAGGCTCGGAGAAAGGAGATAACTCCTTTATATCAAAAACTGATGGAATACATGCTTAACTTAAAGCATACAAGACACAGCAGTGGATTAACTAATGCCTAAACACACAGTCAAGTCCTTTAGTGGTTCTACAGCTAATGTAACATGTCCTTATTGCATGTTGTTTAAAATAAGACAATATAAATGAAACCATTTATGAAAATTAACTTTTTGTGAATAGTGCTTTGATACTATGAGGGCCAGCACAAAAGTCTGAAGATTTAGCCAACAGAATCAGGTAATTCTGAGTAGGTTTTCAAGTAACAAGTAGTGATAATGTGATAACTACTGAGCAATTAATTGTACTTCTATATTATTAACCTGTGATTCAAGTTACTAATTATATGACTTAATATAAGTAGAGTGCTACTGAAACCAGAGCCCAACACATTCCTCTGCTGTTGACAAAAAGTTGAACTACAAAGGGGAATTAAATTACAGGTCAGTTCCTTGTAATTCAAAGAAAATACCATAAAATCAAGCAGGTCTTTATAAAAACTTATCTGAAGTTTTGAATGTTTTGATATTAAAGAATATCAAAGGACTGACAATGTTAACTACCAAGCAGTAAGACTACCTGATGCCTTCCAGTATAAGACACATCCTGCTATCTAAATCTTTACTAAAATTTAATTATTTGAATGAAAATTCTTCAAACGCTTCTCATTATTTTCTTCTTTTACAGTCAGATATGGCAAAAGCTTAAAAAACAGGACCAGGGAAATACACCTGGATTAGTCCATCTATTTAACTCTGGCAACTTTTTATTTTAATATCTTCAAAGTCACAGAAACGGCACGAATTTGTCCGGGTTTATCTTCTACATCAAGTCACACTAAAAAATGACAGACCTCTCCATGTACTGCATTACTGCACTCTTGTTGCTGGATGTAACAGTTGTGTCTGCAGAATGAGCTGGATACGTCCAGTAACCACACAGAAAACTAATCCACCAAAAAATCTGTGTGATGGATTAATCCTGAACAGTGCAGAGAACAACCACCAACTGCCTCCCTCAGTGCATCCAGTGTCCAGCACTGCAGAGGATTGTTCACCACAGATGTCAGGCTCTACAGAATTCCAAATGGATGTCACAGCTGTCCATGCACAAGTCTTTTTTTTATTCTTTTTTTTCTTGAGGGAAGAGGATTGTGTTTATATAAAGATTTATATACACAAATTATCCATTAAAAGCATCCTTAATTCAGGCTGACCAAAGTTTAAAACATGTAAAACTGTCTGTACAGACTCGAAGTTCACCTCCTTATCAATACATGCTCTGATAGAATCTTTAAGTATTTTAAAAAAACTTTTTTGCACAATGAAACTGCTGAAGGCTCAAGCTAGACATGAGGCAGTGAAGATAAAGACATTTAAAAGCTGTTCACGTTCACCTAAGTGAGCCTTACTTTTGGTAGAAGAAAAAAGGCATCAATGTCATTAAAGATTACAAGATACACAATGGGAGAACCATTAAAAAATTTGTGGTGACCAAATCTGTCACATCCTACTTTGGCCTATTTAATCTTGAAACTCTAGAAGACTTCTTATTCTAAAGGAAGTTGCAAGCAATGTGTTTATATTTTCTGTGTAAACACCATTCATTCAGTACTCTGAAAGCTTCCACTGCAGCAAGACAGGTCTGCTAGGAATGAGAACAGAGCAGTCTATGCTGTGCAACTAACTTAAAGCCAGTAAATTAATTTTTAAATAGATCATTTGCCCTCACCAGATGGCAACATAGCAAAACTTGTGCATTTTTTAGTACAAACTGAGTCTGCTGTATACTAAGATCTCTCTTTTTGTTGAAAGGAGCCTGACTTTTCACCTGTTGGATCTCTTGCAAGGAGAGGGACTGGACTGCTCAGAGGAGCTGGTGCTGAGCGTGCTGTCGGGGCTGCTGAGGGAGCACACGCGGTCGATGTTCAGGGTGTTCTGGCAGGCTTCACACTCCAGGCTCCCTTTACACCTGCACACAGCAACACAGTCAGCAAACACACCATCTCTCATTCACCACTCAAATGAGTGCAATTGTGGAATCAAAAAGGGTCCAATATTAGAAAAGGCCCCTTAAATGTAAATTAATATCCAATTCCTTGCTTCTTTTACAAGCAAACCAGACTTGAAATCTTTTCAGTATTCTTCTAAAATTCTAGATTAAACAAGCATTTCTGGAAACCTACTAAATGGATAATCTTTTTACTGAATCAATACTAAAACAAGTAGATTAAAATATTTTACTACAGCAGTTGAGAGCCCTGAAACCTTTGACAAAGCTTAGATTTAAAACACAAGTTCTTCTAGTTCAGAATCATTACAAGTAAAGATGAAGTCAAACAAACATTAAACTTTTAAGCCTTGCATGCTTCTGTGATGGCTCTGTGAAAGAAAACTCCACTGGGGGACAATACCCAGCATCTGCTTTTGCACCCAAAGGTTCACCTTTTCACACTGTTAGAGAAGTATTTTCTACCCATACGTATGTAATAGTATCTACTGGATGCTACTGCTAGAGTGGTCACATTGAGTACACATGGCAAGAAGATTGATCTTGAACAATAGATATGGTATGACATTGTTATGAAAAAACTAAAAAAACTATGGTTTGAAAAGGCGTAACACACAGATTAATGAGGGAGACTTCTGACAGTGTCATTCCCCTTCAAATAACAGAGTGCTACAAAGTTAACTTCCTCCTGAAATTGGATTAGAAGCTCGTTGTTTGTCCATTTTTAACTCAGATTCATTAGCTGCAGTAGCTGTGCTAAGACGGCTGTATTAAAGTTTAACAAAAATAAAGGCAGATTCTCACTCCCTCAGTGAGTGTGTCTGTGCCACATCGTCCTCATCGGTGTCACTGCTGATGGTGATGACGCTGACGGCGGGGCTGGGGGAGCTGGCCAGGAACAGGGCCTGCCGCGGGGTGCTGGGGACAGAGGGGTCAGGGGCCAGCCTGACCGAGGCCTCACAGCAGCTGCTCTCCTGTCCTTCAGAGTTTAGATTGTCCTGTGCTTCTATACAACTTATTCTCTTGACAGCCTTCAGGTTGAGTATCTTTGGAGATATAAAGGCTGAATTTTGGATATTGGTGTTTTGTAACATGTTGCTCCTGCGAAGGAAACACATCATTTGGCATTTAGTGAATCTCTGCCAAGAGATCTGGAAACTGTACTGTTTTCAACAAAACTAAAGCAGGCAATGTAGGCTAAGCCACCAATTTAGAAAAACACAGAACAGTAAACACAGGCAAAAATGCTTGGCATGGATGGTTTCAGACATTAATGAGAAAGTTACCAAGTATGTAATATCAAAGACCACAACACTGAATACAGTATACTGAAAATCACACTTTCTTATAAAGGAAAAAAGAAATAAAAATCCCATTGGGGTGAAAAACAAACAAACAAAATCCAGCCAGATTTCATGCAAAGATTCTCCTTGAAAACAAAGGCTGGTAGCCTCCAGATGAACCCCTTGCTTAATAAAGGACTGCTGACACTGCCAGCATTAACCCATACCTCCCCCCTTATGGAGCATCCCACACCTTTGCCACTACTTTGCATGGCAATGGGGCATATTTTCTTCAGCCAGCAGCTGAAGTATCTTTGGCTCCCAAGGAAAGACGACTGCAAGGCACACTGCAACCCTGTTATACAGTCTCTCTTTATTTTCAGTTGTCTAAACCAGATATATCCTCCCTCATGTTAACTTAGGAATATCTCGTAAGAGCTACCTGAATATATTCTTACACCTTTCCAAAGCCTGTAAAGACAACCTTCCACCACGACAGGCACATACTAATCAAAAAGAATTAAAACCTTTTACTATTGCAAGTATTTTTCCATCTAATCTATAACCAAGTAACATTGAAAACATGAGGAGAAAGGACCCATTTTCCTAAAAGACTGTCTAAGAGCAACTGTCTCCAACAAAGATGCCACTTCTACAGGTTGTTCCCTTGCCCACAAAACAGCAATGACAGGTACACTGTCTCTCAATGTTCTGTCTTAGAAATATCCTACCGACCTGTTCTGGCACAGTTTGTTCCTCTTGGTAGCTGCAGGCTGAGGCCAAACAACGTGTGCAATGCCCACACTAATTGGCTGAGGGGCAGACAAGGTTATCTGATGTGTTAAAAGAGGCTGTGGTATCATTGAGCTGTAGTGGGTGCCCTGGGTAATCATCTTCCTGAGGAAAAGGAAAGGCAGGTTTATATTGCAAGTCATTTGCACCAGCACCCGTAGTCCTTGTTAAATCCCAGCCACTGAGGTGTTGCACAAAAGCAGGTGGACTCACCCCCAGTCTCCAAGCCTCTGTGGGCCAGCCACAGGATCAGAGGCCAGAGATGTGGCTGGAGCTGCCACTGGCGCTACCTGCTGCCATGCAGGAACCAGGATCTGCTGCGTCTGATTCGACCACGTCTGCTGGGAAGCACAGGCGGTTTTATGGCACAAGCAAATCACTGAAGTTACACTCGCTGCTTGTAGTTCAGCACAGACCACAAGAGGGACTGCAACAGAACTCTACTTTTAAAAACATTTACTAACTAAATAAGTAAGAGTTTTGCTTTAAAGTAAGCCAACCTGAGAAAGGATTCCTGCTCGAATCTGTAGTGGCTGAATTGCGTGGGCTTGGGTCACCAGTGGAACTGCATTATCCACCCTCAGGGAGAAACTGGTGGGTTTGCTGTGGTTTGTAGGAATTCCTGTCAGGGGAAAAAAACATATGCCCAAGCTTTAGGCAAACAGCAGTCTTGCATATATTTTCTCAGCAAACATAGGAGACAATCCTAAAACATTTCACCATTTTTTGAAATATGTTTATGATCTAATTCCATAGTTTAGACTTTCAAGACAAACAAATTAACACCTAAAAGATTTTTGTGCCATAACTTATCTGAATAAATATTTGAGCTGTAATTTCCAAGAAGAACTGCCAGTAGCTACTAGTTGGAAACAGACTACTAGAAAGAGGAATTTCTTTGGCAGAAAGTTCTGCAGAGCTAAGCATTTACTCTTTATCACAAACTTCATTAAAAGAATTTGAAAGGAAGCAGATAAAAGTAAGCAGAACTGAATTTCAAAGCTTCTCAGAATGGACTCCTCCACATCTCATGCTCTGTATTTCCAGCAGGCTGAAACCCATTCCTCTTAGCTTTTATAGCTGGCAATGCCACATGTGTAATGTCCCTCTTTGCTACCATCTCTTTTGTGGGAAACAATGTAAAATCTTCTGTGTACCTCATCAAATATTTGTAGTAGAATCCATAATCCTATTCCTCTCTTCATCAAAATAATGCAAACCATAGCACTGCTCACAAGAGCATAGTACAAAAAAGATGCATCTCATGCCCTGTATAGATTTCATTATTGTCACAGGAAACTAGCACACGTATAGCAATGCTGCAAAGTTTATCACAATAACCTTTTTTCACATAATAATGTAAAACTACAATGAAAGTGGAATTTTTTTTTTTAACAGACATTGCAACAGAATAGCCATGCTTGCAGAAAATACTGTCTGGGAAAAAATATCCCTGATCTAATTTTCTAACTGCACTTCATGCCTTGTGCTTCAGTCAAAGATTAAGCAAGGGGTGTTCACAGGTAACTACTAAAGAATTACTACACTAAAGTTTGTAAGTGTTTTGGTTGAGTCTTTTTTTAATCTTTACAGTACAGGATGAAAGAAAGTTTTCATCTGATGTAATTCTCTCATGTCATAACATAATACCAAGTTATAACCAGGCACTTCAAAGCTTTTCATTTTGAAATGCACTTGACTGATATTTTTCCCCACAGCCATCTAGAAGAGCAACATCTTAGCTCTGACAGAAGTAGAGAGTTTTAGCACTTCACATATTCCACAGAGCAGCCAAGCTGGGAAACTTTGAAGCAGTGCCAGATACCATTAAGATCCCCTTTTCATCTGTGCCAGCAACTCATCACCTATGTGATGAAAACAACATATCCTCTTCACTTCAGCTGTAGCAGAATTTATATTTGGAAAGTTATCATCATATTAAGAATACAGTATACAAATCACAGATAAAGTGTCTGCCTGTACTGTTTCCTTTTCTATAAATCACTTTATTCATCTGGGACTAATGAAAACAATAGAGTTTTTTAATTATGGAGTATGGCATTGTGTAAAGAACATATACAATTTAAATAATTAAGTGCTCAGAAGGAAATCTGTGTGAAGCAGCTTTATATGACACTGCCTGGTGAATAGTCAGACCTTTCTTGAGTTTCTGAAACTCAGGGTAGATGCAGCTGCCACAAATAACATTACTGATAAAGTGTGCCGTATCTGCCTTTATCTATAGAGATTAAGATTTCCTGGGGTTTAAGTTTAGGCTGAACGTTCTTGGTTTGTTTCTTTTCAGAGTGCATCTAGTGTGATTCCTGAAACTTTAAAACACAGAGGGAGAACTGAGGTCATTCTTAAAAAAAGCTACTTCCTATAAACTCCATAACTTTCAGACCTGATCTCAACATGAAGCTGAACATAACCAAGACAAATAAATTCCATCTTTGGAACGAAGACTATAATCAAGCTAAGTTAATAAGCAAACAATATAAACTACCTTCCCATTTCCATAAATGAATATTCTAGGATAAGACATTGATATTCCCTCCATCTTTCCTGTTTCCTCTCAAATTTTATTTCAGAATACCCTCCTTGCTTCACCTTTCACATTTTGTTCCTCAATTTTATCCAAGATATAAATTTGTATGTGTGCGTGTAGTATATGAAGATGGCCTCTGGATTGCTCAAATAATTTTTTGCAGATGCTGATTTGCTGTTTCTTTCAGGAAGGTGCAATGTATCTGCATCTGACTCACATGCTGATTTTTAATTACATAATTGTTTTAAATATAAACCCTAAGTGGATATAATGGAAAACTCAAATATTGCTATCAGACGGGCAGTAACACTCATATTTTAGGAATTGTGACAATTGCAGATAAATATACCTTGAATAGCTGGAGGACATATAATCAATGCTTGTTGGAAAACATCACTGCAACCAAACTGAGCAGTTCCTGCCTGCAGTGGTATCCCTTGGTGCAAAACTGAGTGGGCAGATGCAGTTAATGCCTATGGGAAGAGATTGAACACAGGCAACGTTATCATAATGCTGAATCTACATCTCTCACACACCTGTCCCACCACTTCATACAGTAAACAACTAAAACAACTTAGAAAAATTAACATTTCAAATCCATTTCACATGAAGCCATCACATTCGGCCATTGGAGGGCACCAGACTACAGCACTGGCAATCCCAGCTCGTAACTTAATTTGAAACACATTCTAAATGATTTGTTTAAAAAAACATTAGGAAAAAACGAGAGTAAAAGACAGAAGATTTTGCCACTTAACAGATATAATTTTTTCAATTACAAATTCATTAGAAAAACTGCATTAACTGAACTTACAGTTAAAACCAAACAAAATGAAACAAAACCAAGAGAAACACACACCATTGTTTTTACCTGACTCCTCACTGGACCAATTTTGGTAAAGCTTGCAGTCAGGTTGGCTGCACTGCCTGAGGCAACTGATCTCATAAGTGATGTTTTATTGCGATTGCTTAAGTCATACAGGTTTGATCGGCATTTGCAAATATCCATGATATGAAAGCAGGACTTCACTCTATCAGAACCAGAAAATAAGTTGCTTTAATCACCATTTCATAGCATTACAGGTAAAAAACAATTCTCCAAAACAAGGCCAAAAAAAAAGTAATTCAAAGCCCACATTTCCCGGTTTCACAGAATGGGATCATCCACACAGGTAGAGAAACAGAAACACTGCTGTTACTATGGTCACGTCAAGCCTCTGTGATGCATATTTTAAATTCAACAAAAATACTGCTGTTTCCATCTCCTTCCATCTAACACCATTTTTGAACAGCTGTGTACAAAGAGGAAAGATAGGAAACCAAACAGATGGAAAGCTTGCTCTTTCAGTGAAATGCTTGCAACTTCAGGAAATCCACAGTGAAACACTCAACTCCAGGACTGCAAGAAAACTTTCAATATATTCCACATTAATCAGTACATGAAAGGAAGTATCCAAGATGTTAACCTCAAGAGGAAATGCCTGCCCTAGCCCTCAATGACTGATAGGAACTAGGACTGCTCATGCTTCCAAAAATCACGCCCAAGTTTCTGCAGTGTTGGAATTTTAACAATCATGTCTAAACCCAACTTAGAAATCTATTGCTCTGTTACTTTCAGAGAAAAACATAATTATTCAACCAGTTTCCTTGACCCAGTAGATGTATCTAATACCGCAAGCACTTGAAAGAATTTTCTAAGACACTGCAAAAATGATGAAAGATTTTTTTCTCTCTGACAGAAGAAACAACACTATTATACAAATGAATTGCAACAACAGAGATTTCTATGTTACATACTGGTTGCTATGAGGAAAATCGAGGAGGTGCTTCATGGTAACAAAAGAATGGTTCAGGGTCTCAGCTGGAGTGATTCTTAAATCAGCATCGATAAGCAACATTTTCTTCAACAGACTGACAAATTCCCTCCTATCTGCCTTCTCTGCCAACAGGTCACTTCCTTCCAAATCCATCACCATGTTCACCTGGCATCGAACAAAAGAGTCAGATAGAAGATATGTGTATTAGTTTAACTCTTCCTGGTATTGTTTTCTGCTATAAAATACCAATATTCAGCATTTTTATCACATGGGGGACAGTGGATTAGTCTTATCCCAAAACAGCTGGCTTGGAACTGGTGCCATTTTTAGGCACGCACACTGCTCCCCCCTTGCAACCTCCCCAGTTAAAATCACTGAAGGCTTTACTCCAGTTTGGGACTTGGAATTTAAGAAGTAAGATTTGGAATAAAGATCTTTAAACTACAGAGCTGATTTTCAAAAAACAATTTCAAGCATGTATTAATGCCAACCTTGCAACAAGATTTGATCTTTTTTTCAGGATATGAAAGACAACAAAAAATTGCCTTTTCTTATTGACTAGAGAGGTATAAAGCTAAAGAAAAGTGAGGAAACAGTTACATATTTAAAAAACTATACTGAGAATTATATTGTTAAGATAACAGAATTATACTGGAAATCATAAAATAAACAGAGCAGGTTCCCTATGCATTCTTTGTTTATTCTTTGCCACAGTGGCAGATAAGTGGAAGAGAAAGTATACGTTTTACACAAAATTCAAGGGTTCCCCCACCACAAGGACAAGTACCACTGTTTACCACAAGCAATAGAAAAGGAAGACCTTTACTAAAAAGCTCAAAGGGCTGACACAGCCAGACGTTTTCCTCAGAGCAGTAGAGAAGAATGAATATGATTGAGACAGAATAAGTAATATTCTAAAAGGCATTTCTTTCAAAACCAGTAAAATGTTTTAAAATCACCACTCATTCCCACACATTCCTTTTGCAGAGGAAGGAGGCTTTAATACTCACGTGCACTATATCATCCAAACTGTTGAAAATATACTTTCTGGCCTCTTTAGACTTCATACCTGTTTCTGCCTCGTGTTCTTCCAATGTCTCAAAAAAAGAAAAGGAAAGCTGAATTTAGAACCTGTCAATAAAGGTCACCTATAACTACAAAGTAACTTTACACATTTATTGACCTAAAAACCACTTTTTTTTCCCCAAATAATTAGTATTTCAGTTATATATTTGTATACTGCTTTACTGGCTACTTTCATTCTCTAAATCAAAAGACAAAAACTACAATATTTTACATCTGACCAATCACAGTACTGGACTATAACAGGCAGTCTGTGAATCACGCAGGAAATGCTGGAAGCCTAGCAAAGAGCTGTTTAATGAAACTCCCTTGTGTGCTTATATTTTTGTGCATCACAGCTTTTCTATTACTTGTATTCTACCAATTTTCTCAAACTCAGACCTTAAACCCCAAAGAGCAGCAACATCATATCACTGTAAAAGAAATAAACCAAAACCAGGCAGAATCCTTTCAACTTCTTTGTTTTCTCTTTTCGTTTTTTTTATTTTTATACTTTTATCCCTCCACATACACAAGAGCTGGTGTAAATATTTTAAATACTTAAGTATGAAAAAAATTATTAAATCCTAGAGAATGAATGATTTTTGAGTTGGTATAGCACTTCCTGTTACAATTTTCCTCCTTCAGCACAGACAGCACCAGTAGGCTGGTGCTGCACGAGGCAAGGTGGGACTTCAGGGAAAAAGTTTTTAACATACATGTTACAGAAAAGTTTCCAAAATGAACTTTGACAAAAACTGCAAGTAATGACCAATAGTCCATATCAAAATTCCTAATTAACCTCTGCAAGGTAACAAAGAGCTCCTGAAACTGGGGAGGGCTGTTTGCACCAAGAACTCGCTCAGGCTCTCCGACACAGAGAAGCCAGATGTAAAGTGTCACCTGAAGACCAAGCGCTTGAGGAAGCAGAGTATGGGATTAAGCAGGCTGGTGTAACTGGAGAAATCTTACATAACCCAGCGCAGCCCCGACCCAGCGCCGCCGGGAATTTACCAACTTGCTGGGGGGACTTACGCAACTTGTGCTGGGAGCTCAGCACTGTTTGTTACTGCAGAGATCCCATGTCAACTGCAACTGCTTCCTGAGCCCTCTGTAAACCCTGGGAAGCTGGGCCACGAAGAAATACAATTAAAAAAAAAAGTAAATTATTTGCAGAGGAAGCGAAGCTCTGCTTATGGCCAGAGTGCAATAATGTTGCTTAGAGAGAAGCAAGGTGTGCAGAACATAAAAGTACAATTTGTTTCAACTTCGTCTGCACTCACTGTATCGCAGCTTTCAGCCAACAAAGACTGTTTTAGCAGGAGAGCTAAAAGAAATGAGCTGTACACAGCCATGCTATTTCTTAATCTCCTTTTTCTCCTAGGAACTTTTGATCCTGAAGCCAATTCTGGACAAATGTTGACGGAGTAGTGTGGGCCTCAGAGACAAATTCCTTACATGAAGTGAAAAGCAGTAACCAAGCAAGAAAGAGAACAAAACAAACCAAACCACTCATTTAGTATCTTTGGAGATACAAGGCTTAATTTGAATTCCCCACCTGGCAGCCACACGCTAGCCACAGCACAGCCTGACAGCTGCACCTTGGGGAACAGAAAAAATGGAAGGGATACAGAACAGGAGCTGGTAAAAACCACAGGAGATGCACCAGGGAGATAAGGTATTGTAGTGAATCTTGGCCTCTCTGGTTTCTCTGCTCACAAAATAATATGCTGTTTTCTACTACATTACACTGTTTACCTTTAATCTCCAACTGGAATATGGTGCATCCGTTTCTCTACAGAAAAATCTTGCAGTTTTCGTTCCCATGCTTAACAACTGCTCTCCTGGCAAACCTTGAGTCTGTGAAATGTAACGAATCTAAGGAAAAAACAGAACAGGGAAAATAAATTACCCCTTGTTTTCCAAATGTGATCCCCACACAGTTAAAAACTTGTAATTTCATTTAAAAAAATGACAAGACAAACCACGCTCAGAGGATCGCAGTTTGACAGCTACATCTTACAGAGGGGAGAAACCTAACACTGAGCACTTGGCACTGCTCTCTCCATCTCTCAGAGAAAGCCATACATAAACAAACCTTCCAAGTGACCTATATAAGCAAGCTTTTGAGGTTGGGTCACAGGAACGAGGAGCTAGGGAGAGTGGCTGTCATTACCTCCTCAACCCACTCAAATCCTAAATTCTAAACAGGAAAATCAGTAGGAGTGCATCATTTGCTTACAGAACTTCGATGATTTTTCATTGTTTTTCCATCTTCTCATTATGTAACTTGATAAAAATCCTTCCCATTTGCTGCTTCCAGTGTTATCAGTCTTTTACACATCTGACACACCTGCATTTCAAGGAAACATTCCTTGTGGAAAGGCAGTGCCTCTACAACCTCCAGGCAGCAAAAGATAGTGTTGTTGTCCAAGAAAATCTGAGTGTGATGGGAATGGACTAGCTTTATGCCTGAAAGAAGCTTTGCTCTGAAATGATCAAGAAGCATTTATTTTAGAAGATGATTTACTATGCATTTTGCATTACCTATCCCAGTTGATGATTGATGTATTACCTAGAATAGTGAAGTTTCAAGGCTTCAACAGAAATCTGTTGAAACATGATGTGTTTTAACTACTGTGCGTGCAATGTTAACTCACTGTACAAGGGGGAACTTATCCCAGAAGCAGTATTGCTTTCAAAATTAAAAACCACCATGGAGTTGGAACAATAACTGGCAATAATTGAAAACTAAGCTTGTTGCAGATCAGGATGGAGAGGGTACAGATTCCAGCAGCCAGGGCTGAACTTCTGAAGGGCAGGGTCCCACACCACAGAAGGGCTGCTGGGGTGAGCCAGCCCCTGGAAAAGGAGGAGCAGCCAGGGAATAAGAGAGAAGAAAGGGAAAAATCAAAAGGAGAGAGTGGTCAAACTGAGAGATGAGAAGATAAAGTCAATGAAAGACAGAGGACCTGAGAGCTGGGAGCACCTGAGAGGAGAAAAACTGATGGGCAGTAGAGAGTAAAAGGTACATGCGAGGCTTCTGCTGGAAAATTAGTGACAGACCCAAGTGGGAAGAAACTAAACACAATGCTGCCAACTTTTGGTATTTAGTATCCTCCATAATTCCCTACTTCAGGGAGTAAAGAGAATCCTACTCTGACCAGAAATGTTTCTAGATCATTTATAATGTCCTCAGAGAACAAACAGTCTTAAAAAGTACAGGGGAAAAGCCAGTGCATTAATTCAAAAATTCAGCAGTTAAGCACCTGTGCCCGTTTCTAATGAGTATTAAAGCTCAGAAGACAGGGCTATTTTCCAGAGAGAAATAAAGCTGTTACTGGTTCTAACCACAAGTAAATATAAGAACTAAGAGCTCCCTTTCAAGGGCCAGTGTGTTGGTTGCCACATACCAGGGGGACAGGGGGGAAATGCAGCACAAAGCCCTTGCCTGTTCGTTTGCTCAGTGACACACATCATGTAGCAGGAGGAAAGGAATCTCCTTGGAAGCCATCTCCTACTCCTGCTGTACTCAGGTATACTGAGAAAAGCCTTGAATCCAATTTCTCCAAAGCAAGCTTTGCAGACCTGCTGGAGCACAGTTATGAGCCTGGTTAAAGCAAGGCAATTCCTGCTGGTGCAGAGGAGGTTGCAGCCCCTCTTCCACCACAACGTGAGGATCAGACAAGTTGCTAGGTGAGTTATTAACTGAGACTTCCAGCAAACTTGAATGATATATAAGAGGTAAATAAATTTGCCAAGTTCTTGGAAATTTTTGAGACAGCATTACGGAGTCTTTCCAAAAAAACAAATGCCTTCACTCTATCCTTAAGAAGAACAGTGAATTATATAGGTTGTTAGATGTTTCCTCTTTTATTTTCCATTTTAACAGCAACAGTCTGCAAAAAGGTCTTCTAAATGCATCAACCCCCATTCCATTCATAGCTCACTTTCCACACATGAAATGCTGCATTTTGTGTAAATGAAGGAAACTGAAATACAAAACATTACCAACATCAACATAAAATTAATGTATCCCCTGAAAACGGTTTTAACAAACAAATTTTTAGAAAAGCAGGTCTGATCTGGAAGTGCAGGGAGCCAAAAGCCCACTCCGTGAGCGGGACTTGAACAACCTAAACAACATCCTGGAGGAACTGCCCCTGAACTCAATGCTGAATCAAAGATGTAGAACTTAGCAAGAAGCCAGTGCTGTTCCTTCTGGGGTTTTCAAGAGATTGCTTCACTTGCAAAGTTCAAAACCAGGTGGGGATACTCAGGATGCTGATTACATTCCTTCCAAATGCCACACTATTTTCTAAGTGTTTAAAATAGAAAACATTCTACCTCTTTCATCAGAAACAACGTGGGGTTTTATTAAATTCTCTCACAAATGCTGATGGTGTCAGTAGCTGAAAATTCAACAAGGCAAAGGCAGAGCTTTAAGAGCTCCAAGCTTTACCACTGCCTATCTACAGTATTATTGTGACAGTTCATTCTCGTTCCTCATGAAGTACAGGCTCTCAAATCTTTGAGCTTTGTTGGGTTTCCAGAAAGCATCAGAAAGTATTCAGAACACAATTAATCCTGACATCTGAATAGACATTCCAGAGTCAACCCTGTTCATGGCAAATGAAAGAGAGATTATAATGCAATGATGGTAGCTGCAAACTTTGGTTTCCATCAGAAAAAGCAGCTTCAATACTAACATCTATTTTGTAAGATGGAGGGAGGAGGACAAATGCAAATTTAATTCAAAAAAAGCAGCACAATATACAGTCTGGTTCACAAAGAGGATTTATCTTACTAGGACAATCAATAAGACTAAATTAAAAGCATTGAACAGACTTGAAGAAATACTACATAGTAAGAGATATTATTAGCATTTAAAACTCTGGATTTAATGAACTGAAATTCTTACATTGCAGAAAGTGTGCATATGCTTGTGAAATTTATTCTACTACCTGGTCATATTCCAGTGCTCCTGGGTACAGTGGCCATCCAAGAAACAGCTCTGCAATCACACACCCTAACGACCACATGTCTATGGCTTCACAAAACGGCAATCCCAGTATGATCTCTGGTGCTCTGCAAATTAAACATGGTTACTGAATTTTTTTCCTTGGGGAAGAAAGGTCATTCAACAATCCAACATGACAAAAACTAAAAAATAATTATTTTTAAAAAAATTGTTTTTTGATAATTATTTCAATTAAATCCTAACATCAGAAATTGCATTTTTCTTTATCTAGGTAACCTGTGGTAATATTTTGCAGCTCCAAGATGGTTTTTTCCTACAAGTACTAGTTTGCTATGTACATGAAAATGCCTGGAAAACAGAATGTCCCTGATTCAGAACTTTTGCCTTTCCTCCAGTATATCTCAAATGATTTGTCCACTCAATGTCATATGTCTGTAACTTTATTCCAACAACAATAGTCTTTCATCTCAAAAAAAAAAAAAAACCAACCTAAAAGTTTGATCTGAAAATCCACTTGCACACTTCCCAAATGTACAGTACACTTAAAGCTATTTAAAATATCAATTTAATTACATAACTGCAAATCCCTTAATGTACTCAAATTGGTTCAATGTGATCAATTTTTAAATCACTTAAATGAAAACACTGCACTTGCTAAACAGAGCAGGTGTTATTTTTCACCAAAAACAAATGCAAATTAGTTAACCAACACCATCTGAATTTATGTCTGCACTCAAGAACCAGAAAAGTTGGTATTGACACAGCTGCTAAAGGGGCTTTTAACATTTCTGTTCACATGGAATTGAACTCAAGTATTTCACAAATGTCCATTTTCATTGTATTTGTTCTTTTAAAATGTTCCCTCCCGCTCATTCAAGCTATTAACAAAAAGAAAAAGGTTACATTTGTATCTGCATTCTAACAGAGAAAGATGCCTAGAGATGTAAAGTATTATTTAAAGCATCACACTATAACAGGATCTACTTTTAAAGCAGACAATCTGTTGTTAGCTTAGCACGTCGCAGAACAGTAGGAATGTGGTTAAAACCAAGAGGGTAATTCCCACTGCAGCTGGGCAGAACAGGAGAGCATTCAGCTGACCAGGAAACATGGGATTTCTCACCTGTGTAAAAGCTCACAAATTTTATGCCTCAGCATATCCTGGCATAGTCTATTGACATTCCACACAAAACAGACTCTGATCATAGTAAATATCTACATATCTCATTCTCCTCTGACATTTACCTCTATCAAAATATTTTTTTAATTACTGACAAGTACTGGTTTGGTAACAAATTCCTATTTTTATGCTACATTGAGACACAGAAGTTATTTTGTAGCTGTACAGCAGACCAAGAGCTAAGTATCTCCATCCCTTTTCACAAGGGGCAGTTGGTAGAAGCTGTACATAGCCATATTCGAAGCTCCAAGGATGCACATTCACCACCAGGGAAAGGACTCCCAGTGAAGCCATTTGGGCAGGCTTCTGCTACAGGAAAAATCTAACACTTTCCATGGATAAGAAAATCTATAGAACAGGATATTCTGTTAAATAATTATGTACTTTCCATTCATGCTAGCACTTCAGTTTTCCCCATCCTTGCCACAAACCATTTTGGATGCGATTATATGAAGGCTAAATCTTGTCACGCTGAAGTGAAACTGGAGAGGCTCAGTTTTCCACTGCCTCCAAAGATTTGATTACAATAAACTTCTGGGGATCAAACATACGTATTTTTGTAATGCAGGATCGTGACACTGCAGTAAGTCTGAGCTAGTTTAGTTATCCAAGAAATCAATTCAATATCTCTGGATGCCATAAGACAGAAATAGCAGCGAGAAACGTCTGCCTTCCCCCGCTGGCTGGGTGCCAGTCTGCCTATGGTTGTTAGAGATCTCTGTTAAAATACACTTCCTTTTGTTGTATTATGTTACAGCCCTGAATAGTTAATGAATATACACACAGCCTATGGATATAGGGGCTTTAACAAATGCTTCTGCTAAAATAAGCTCTGTAAAACCTCTTACGTTTACTCAATGGTTAATATGTGCGCCGCATAAAAATAGCCGCAGTCCGTCGGTCTGTCGTGCATCCCTTTGGAGAGACGGGATTGCAAAGAAAAGAAGGATGAGGGTAGACACAATGCCAAAAAAATAGAGAATGCTTGCTGTGTTTCAAAATACAGTAATCTGTTAGTTTTTCACAAAGAAAAGTACTAATAAATAAGTCTAAGGAAAAGGAATGTATTCAAGGGAGGCAAAGTGCTCCTCACTTGCCAACACCAGACCTACCATCCAGAATGGAAGAGGAAATAAATGTACTCCTGAGCACAGCTACCTGCACCATACTGTAGTACAGTGAACAAAAACCATTTTCAGGCTAGCTTGAAATGAGGCAGATGAAGAGCTGCTGCTCTTTTGGGGCCAATGTCTCCTACCATGTCTCATGCTAGTCCTTAAAATGGAGCAGCTTTCTCACAACAAATAAAGTTGCAGGAGAACGTAACTGAGTTTGCTTATGTTTGGAGTGGTCTTAATCCGCTCAAATATTTTTGTTAAGGAAAGTTTGTTAATGTCATGCTCAAAACCACCTTCTTCTGTTTCTCCTTTTAAACTTCCTGTTAAAAATCTGTCTGGAGAGCTGGAGAGAAAAGTGTTGGAGAGAATCATTCTTCAATTTTTAAGATGATCCACAGTTCTTTTCTCCTACAAGGAATATTTCACCATGCACCTCAAAAGGAAGGTATTCCCTTTCCTAACTACAACCACAGACATGAGAGTGGCAGGAACTCCAGATGTCCCAACAGTCACTTTAGCATCAGATTAAAAAAAAAAAAAAAAGTGTAACTTAGTATTTCTCTCTCTCAAAACAGCACCACCACACACACACCCTCCTGCCTGGTCTTTACTACAGATTACAAAATGTTCAGTGCACCAGAAGGTAACACAGTGTCCACCTTAGTAAACAGCACCTGTTATCCCATAACCAAGACATCAATAAGGAGAACACCAGAATTCCTAAGGACACCGAATCTTACTTAAATGTACTTAAATTAAAAGCAAGATTTTAGAAAGCACCTATTTCTTTCTTATCAGTGTTAATTAAACATTAATTTAAAACATTATCATAAAACAGCTTAGACTTTACAATTAGGAAGATCTAAAAAGATGAAAGACACAAATTAATATTTGCTTCAGCTGCTTGTTTGGATAGTCACATTTCTATTTATTACATCACAGACAATAAATACATATAGTATCCTATAAGTTGTTGTAAGCTTATGAGGAAAGAAATCACACAATTTATTCCATTAACTTGTTCAAAGACCAGAATATTTCATAAAATAGTTTAGCTTCAGCATGCTAGCCAGCTTGGAATAAAGCAACAAAATAAACAAATTTGAAAAAAAAAGAGATCGATTCTTGATGGGAGGATTAAAAAAAAAAACAAAAAAACCGCAAAAACTTACAAAGAAAAGATCAAAACCAGCATAGTAACAGAAAATGTCTTCCAACCCTTACACTGGGGGAACAAAGAATGAAGTGCAAGAATTACCGATACTACAAAAAAAAGTCATAAAAAAATCTGTAAGAAGTCAAACCTTTTCAGATGATCATTACCTAGAAATCATTGGTTAGAAATCCAATTTGGAACAGAAGTTACATGAAAAAGCTAAAACCCAACAGTCATTGTACAAAGTAACAAGTGAAGAACAGCACAAACAATAAGAAGCAGCTTCCCAGAACCGTACTTTTATGAAGAATTCAGTTGAATGCAGGAATAACTTCCCAAATATGTTCCCACTACAGGTCCTGTAACACAGTCACGCTACACATACCCCTCCACAGACCAAGGAAATGAGATAAAGACTGAGCAATTTTGATTTCTATTTGTCTGGCAGTGTGAGAGGGTCAATGTATCGACTGTCGATCACACCACTGGTTTATTTACTGACCACCTGCTGCTCTCCAGAGTGGAGAGTATAGAAATAGCCTTCCTCCCCTCAGGTCTCCCACTCCTTCCAACACAGCTGTGTGATGTCTTTCCAAGACCACACATTTTACCCACCACCCATACCAACTTCCATGTTGAAGCAGAAGGTAATGATGCTGTATGAGGAACATGGAGCTAAGCCATTCCACAGGTGCTGTTGCCTACTCCAAAGATGCTGGACATCAGGAATGCTGGTAAATCCTTGGCAGTGTTAGCTCTCCATTACACATTTCACAGAAAAATTCTTTCCAAACACGCATATAATCCCTATCATGCTATTCCAGCTTTACAGTATCAAACATACTGAATAAGAATTTTAATACTGGTTCTTCATAAATTTTGGGTTCTATACATTCATATAGTTGAAGGTAAATGGAGACAATGCTCCTAATATGAGCATGTGACACAAAATGTATGATGTTCTCATACAAACCAAACTTTACTACCTCTATTTACCACTCTTTGTGGTGACAATGCCTAATAATTACCTACCCTGGATATAACACAATGTCACCATTATAAGAAATACTAATGCAAGGAAGTCACCAAAAGGGTGGGATGTTTGGGGTTTTTTTTTTTATCAGTGACCTGATAAAAGTCCTGGTATGGACAACTCATGTAAATAAATCCCATTTGCAAGGAGTTAAAACCAAACAAGATGGCCAGCCTGAGAACACCTCTTCTCCCCTGCAACCATCACAAGCATAATGCAAGCATATCCCTTCTGAAAGAAATAACCAGACATGGGTGGTAAGATGTACAGTTCTTCTCCTAAAGAGAGGAGGTCTAAGAGAAGGATTAGATGCAGTGAATAAGTTAATGAGAGATGGCATTGGGCATTCTGGTCAGTATTCTCATGTACAGTTCATTCTCTTCAACTACCAGTCTTTATTGTGTACACGGAGGAATGCAAACCTTTCTTCAAGATCTGCAAGAACATAGGAAAGACTCTTGGCTGGAGAGATCAAAATCAAGGTGGCAATGCCCAGAAAAAACTCCCAGGCAAGTACACTTCAATAACCTGAAGGATGAAATAGGAAGGAACCATGTAATGACAAAACCTGGAAAGGATGAACCATATAAAGATCAGTCAGCTCTATTGTGGATTCATGATGGTCTTCAGAAGGAATTTCAAATATGCAATTAGATCAACACAACAACAGGAAGTAGAGCATACATGGTGTGTAGCAAACCATAGTGAAAATTAGTGTACCATATTCATTTATTAATTACCCATAAGAAATTATGTTATAAATTAACCAACTTTTCAATGAAAAATCTAGACAACTTCACAGATTACTCAAGCAAAATATTTTACAATTGGGAGCAAAAATAATCAGGATATCAGTATTTATTTTTAAAGGACAAAGACATATAAAAAAATACTATGCCTTATATAAAACTAGTGATATTCCCTCACCTTGAATAGTGTGTGTTCACTTTTGAATTCTGTGTTCAGTTTTGGTCACCCCCATCTGAAAAAGGATACATCAAATAGAAAAGACGCAGAAAAGAACAATATAAATTAAAGACTTGAAGAAATTTGGGTACAAGAAGAAACCCTGGTTAGAACTATAAAGCTTCAGGAAAGAATGATCAGTAACATTACTCAAATTATATAATAAATAAGGGAAGAGAAGCAGATAGGTGTTTCTAACACTATCTCACTACAGAAGACCAAGGAATCCCCCACCCACTTTGAGATAAAGACTCATGTAAATACAAAAGTAGATTTTTAAAGCCAGAATTACAATTACCCTCAGAATCACAGGTCACTGTTGAAATAAATATTAGGAGTACTTAAGAATGGATAGACAGGAAAATATCCACAAGGGTTCTAGATTATATAGCAAGGGTTGAATCCATGTAGAACAAAAACAGCCATCAATTTTGTAGAGCTGTAAGAAACCTGCATCAGAAGACACTGAAGTGCAACCTTCTCCTACAGTAAATTTTCTCCAGCAACAAAATACCAGAATACATAAAATGCTGATCTGAGAACATATATGTATCTCATTTCCTACATACTAAAATCACTGTTCTTGCACAAATATATGAGTTACCCAAGCAAATCCCTTGACCCAAACTACAATCTTCTGCACAGTCTTCTAGTCTCTACAATATTCCTCATGGTCAGAATAATTTTAGCTTTTAATGTCATTTTGTTAAAGTAGGAATTATATCAACAAAATTTATAGATATCTTTAAAATAGTTGTGTTACACATGAAAACATAATCACTCAACTGCACTTCCTAAGAACACTTTTATAGTTGAATTGCCTCTTGCTTTCAAGCCCACTGAGATGTCAGAATGCAGATTGGCAGTGTCATGTGCTAACATATATTTGGTCTTAGAAATGCAAGTATGGTACATGATGCCAGACAATGAGCCTTCCTCCCTACCCTTTGGAAGGAATGCTGCAGTAAGTCAATAATGAAAAACTGAACTCTAAATTTACATTCACAATCCTGGCTTTTGTTGTTTTCTAGGATTGTTTTAACTCTTTTATGATTCGGCAATAGGAAGTATATAAGTAGCAAACTCTGGTTGGGGGGTATTTTTTTAAACTCTAAGCATGTAGGAAGACTTAAACAGAAAGCAAAAATCTAAGTGCTTAGATACAGACTCAGGAAATGTTAGTTAAGCTGGATAGGGGCATCTTTGTCTTTGAGGTAGCAGGAAAGACTCAACCCCACCGCCTCTGCAATTCAAGGCTATGTCACCATGTACCACAAAAGACAGCAAGAATAATTATGTTCAAGCTGATAAGGGAAGTTATCCCCTCATTCCTAGTTTCATTCCTCCTTTGAAGGAGTTTGGTGCATGGGAAGTGGCAGTGAAGACACAAGGAAATGAGTCGCTGTATCTCCTGTAAATTTCTATGGTCACAGTATGAATTCTTCTACCGTGAAATAATAAAACCTCATTTTTGCCTCATAAAACATTTTCATAGGACTATGCATGCTCAACAGCTAGAAAAGATCTACTTCCCCTCACAGCCTCCCAGTGATATATATATAATGTACAAGACTGACATGCAGCTGCCAGTTTAACTTTGAACCCTGATCTGCCCCAGAGAAGGATTTAAAAATCTCATATAGAAAGCAGCCCACATATGTGACTCTTAGAAAAAAGAAGCAATCACTGCAAAAAAAATTCTTTAGAGCTTACGGCTCATGACTGAATGGGGAAAAGAAAATTCAACAAGAAATTAAATGAGACAGAAAAATAAATCCTAGGTAATTTCCTCAAATAATAAAAAATCACAAACTATCCTAGATCTTTTTCCTGATACTGAAAAACAATTTCGTTTTGGAAGAGCAAGCACAAATTTCAACCTAATATACCTTCTCTTACCACCTACCAAAAATACTGAAGATAATCATTGTTTAGTTATTCCTGTCTGATTTATTCAGACGAGAATAATAAAACAAGTGATTTCAGCAGACTCTTTTCCAATTATCCACTATCTCTCATGAAATGAGGAGTTGATTTCATTAAAACTAGAAGATGTTTATGCTTCTGCCTTTTCATGATTTTGATTTTCCTTGAAAAGACTTACCGAGTGATTTATTTATATACTTGATCTGTTCAGCAGTTTTTGAATTACATGAAAATTAAGCAAAGTAGATACTGATGTAGCAATACAATGAACAAAATGGTGTAGAGATAAACTCTTCAGACGCCTTATTGATAAATAGTCTGCTATTTAATACATTTACATTTTGGATAGCAAAGTGTCAATATATTTTAAGTGTCAAATGAGGTTACTTACCAATAACTGAATTTTGACAACACCCTTTGTGTCCTTGTACAATTTCCTCCTAACTGTGGGACGACCCTGCAGTGTTTCATCCTTGCACTGCTCGAAGGTTGCAAGAGATGGTCACACAGACATTGCCTCTGCCCAGAAAAGGAAAACATCCAAAACCTTGTACAGAGTTTTTGTACAAAACAACCCCCCAAGATGAGCTGGTGAATTGTCTAGATTGTTTCTGACGAAAACCAGACTTGAAATGATCCTGTTTGGAAGAGTGATTGCAGTCAAGGCAAGCACAAGTAGCTGTGGAAGGCCAAGCAGTGGGGCTGTTGGCAACCACGAGCTGACCTCCACCCAAGGAGAGGATCAAACACAGATTTCCAGCTCTGGAGGAGGACAAGAGAAGAGTACAGCGTAGGATGTTTCAAGGCCTCACAGATCAGACATGTTAGAACTTAATTTCCCCCCCTTACTTTGTTATTCTTGATTCTGTGGGAATAACAGTTTCTAACTCTCTAAGGGTCTACGTGGACTTGGCAGTGCCCAAACACATCAGCTTAAGAACAGACAGAGAATTTCTACAGAAGAGTAAGAAGCTCAGAAGCGTTGGCTTGTGGCATCCTTGTCAAGAATGACACAGCATTGTAATTATGTCAGTTTTGTGCCAAGGCTTTTTATGCTTTAACCCTTGATGATAACAGTCCTACACTGGACTGAGGGTACAAAGTTACAATGGTGCTAAAGAAGCAAGCAGTCAGATCCTGCTGTAAAAAACCCCAGCAGACACAAGGCAATGGGAAGAGGAATTTGTTTCTAATATCACTGATTAGCATGAGGGTCTCTGTTACTGGCATAGTCCAGGTAAAAAAACCAGAGAACACAAGGATGTTGCTGTTATGCAAGAATCAAGTAAATCATTACATATTACTTTATTTTAACCAGCTATTAAGAAAAACAAAACTAAAAAACCAAAACAAAGCCAACCCCCCCCCCCCCCCCCAAAAAAAAAAAACCACACCAAAACAATACCAAAGAAAATTCCAACCTGAAGACACAAAGGAAAATTTCTTTCATTCTTCAGCAACACTTGTAAAAGAGTTTGTCCTCCAACACAGGGCAACAACACACCTGCCTGCTGCAGGTCTGTAGCTCAGCCCAAGAGTTCAATAAACCATGAAACTACTGAACTATATGAAATCATTTTCCAGCATAAAGCTGTTGCACAGCAGTTCTCCAGGCAGGCACACCGCACTGGAGACGAACACATCACACAGGTACTCTACAGAGTAAGAAGATCTGCTCACATCCTTGTCCATTGTGAAAAGGATTTTTTAAACTGCTGATACATGCCCATCTGGGTGATGCAAAGTGATGTTCTGGTGAAATTTTGCAACTCAAACTGGAAAATTTTGACTTAAAATTACATTGCTTAAATTATAGAAAGCTCACCAAAAATTAACAACAAAAAAAAGAAAAAAAAAGAAAAAAGAATGCAATCTTAGAAAAAAATCCATATTTTCATTACAGATAATTTATGTAGTGATACTAGATTATAAAAACATTGTCAAATTGAGATTCAACACTGACAACATGACATCAGGCTAAATAGAGACAGTAGGCTTGTTAAAGCTGTTTAATTTTGAAAGACAAACAAGCAACAGACTTGTAGGAGAAACTAGTATTTTAAAAAATATTATCTATTAACAGCAATGTGATCACTTAGAATTCAAATATTCAACGCACATACAATTTAAACAGTAGTGTCCTGCAAAATGTCATGTATTGATGCCACAGCTTCACACTGGAGATTCATGTCCTGTTCACTAACTAAATGGAACACCAGAATCCACTTCACTTTGAATACTCCCCTATAGAAAGTGTTATCTAAACACTTAGTATCTATGCCAGCTGCTAAATTAAACACAAAAAATTAGAAAGAATAGTAAAATGAAAGTTATGACAGAAAACCTACAGAGCAGCAACTGGGGCAGATGAATTAACACACATGAAAAATTAAATCTGCTTTCTCAAGGTTACACTAGTAGAGACCTTTTGGTGAATAAAAATATTTTTAAATATTTCTAGATACTAAATGTTCTGCTGGATTCATACCCAAAGGTTACATCTCTGGCTCAATGTCCTGTGGGAATCTGTAACTTCCATAAAACACTGCAGAAAAATACACCCAACACACAGTACACATCAACACTTAAGAGCATTAATTTTAATTTGAATACTGCTGTAGTATTTATGCTGTTCTGGCAAGTGATCCGACTAGCTGACTTGGCGAGTTTTTCCCATACAGATTTCTATGATTAGACTCGTGGTGTAAACATGACACCACCAGAACAGGTCTCATCCTTACCCACTGCTTAGTGATCCCTCTAACACAACCGTGGGGAAATACAGCAGCACCTCAGCTTTGGAGCACTACAGAAAATCACCTGCTAATGTTCCAACAAAGCTAAGAAATTACTTTAGAAGATTTAAAACTCTATTTTCTTCCCCTCCCTGATGAATTTAACCTATGGACTGCTCCCGGGGAAAACTACACAAGTCTATTTTGGTAGGCTAGACTGTAAGACCTCAGCCTTCCAGCACATCCCATCACCTGCTTCCCATTACACCAGTGTGCTGAAAGAATCCCTATGCAATGGTCCCTTCCAAATGTTTCACCCCAGCCTTGAACCCCAACAGCACAAGGCTGCTGGTTTTTCCCTCTTATTGTTCTCCTCAGATGCTTTTTCCTCTCTGCTTTTTTCCTCTTTTTCCTTCCCTATTATTTCATTTTAGTTTATCTGTCCTTTCCTGTTGAAAGAAGAGCCTGTCTATTCTTAGAAGAGTTTTGGATCCTAAAATAAACTGCTTAACTATGTATCTATTACATTCAGAATTGATGTCACACCAGACCCTGACAACATGCTACGACAAGAACGTGACTACAGCAAAGAGCCCCAGCATTTCTGCAAGCCCTGCTTTGCAAAGATTTTTAAAGTCAATTTACATTCAAAAATGCATCTACCCAAACATAGGGTAGGGATTTTTTCCACTTCTTCTTCTCACTACATAAATGCTGATATTTTTAAAGCAGTTCTTGCCTGATATTTAATACTAAAACCTGGACCCTCCACCACCACACTAGAGGAAGAAGTCAGGGTAACCAGATTATACTGGGAATTCTTTTTAATCACACTTAATGTTAAAATTCTGCTGTGAGCAAATAAAGGTTAAAAACAGGTAGTGCAGTTTAAAGAAAAAATATATATATATAAAAACGAGATCTAGATAATGACTGGGTAATAATGGGAGCCTTTCATGTGAGTGAATCCTTTGAGCCTGGTCCAGGACACTAACAATTGCAAGTAGCTCATTAGTTATGGCTAAAAACTTCATTCAGTTCCCAATATAGACAGAGGCTCATGGTAGGAAAAGGCACACTTGTTGACAATAATAACAGAAGCAACAAGGATCAAACAGACAGGGAACTTTCCCCTCATTTACAGAAGAGCTACTGCTCAAACTGGGCTGAAGCACACGGACTGCACAGTGCCCTGAGCTGGGGCTGAAGAACTTTTGTCTCCAAGAGGAAAAGGAAAGGTAAGTTATCTTCACTGTCTGCTCTTCTCAGAGTGCAGAGAAAGAATTATACAGAATTCCACAAGGCCCCACAAGGTCTTGCTGGAAAAGTCTGAGGGGCGATAAACATTTCCTGGACTTTAAAAAATAATAGCAATACTTATTTCAAGAACACAACTGTCATTTCATTTGAACTATTAAACATGCATTAATAGAATACCAATAAAGATTATGAAACACTTTCAAATATGTCCTGAACAGAGAATGGAAATATACACCACATAAAGCCCATAATCCATCTAAGTACTATACTGGGCCAGGGAGATATTCTGGGTTCAACTTTCAAATGACCTGTACCAAAATACAAAACCAAAATAATGCCAACTAAAAATTTATTCAAAGCATCAACAACTAACAAAAATTGCAAAAATAAAGTAATTGTGAAGTTGGACTATTTTGCATGTGATGGCCAAACCCTGAACACTGCCCTAAAGGCTACAGCATTGTAAGAGTCTGCACAGTGGGAGTATTTACCTGGAACTCCTGCTCCTTGAAAAGATGAAAACTAAAGTCCAGTTGACAAATCTCTACTAAAAAGGTATCTGTGATTTCCTTGGAGATGTGTAGAATTCCACATTGTTTTGTTTCTAGCATATACGAATTTTCCACAGGGGGAAAAAAAACCCCTCAAATTAAAGAGCTACTTTTTTCTTAGTCCCAGCAGCTATTTTTAGGTTATGTTGTCACACCACAAATTGACAGAACAAACTTTCAAAGGCCAGCCCTGAATTATGTCATTGCTTTTTAGTAAGGCTCCCAGCACAGCCTTACTGTGTCTTTGCTAATAGAGTTAATATTTCCTTTTGAGTCAGGTTCATTAAGTTTTCTGGCAGTTTTACATTGTGCTTTTCACTTTTAGGAAGAAGTCAACCTACAAACATAAGTGTAACCTGCATATGCTAAAATAGGGAGGGAAAAAGAAGTCTTATTGAAAGGAAAAACACCTCCCAAAAGCAGCCAACTCCAGCTTCGTTTCAGCAATGTCCTACTTTGCTGCCTGCAGTCTGAGCAGTCTGTACACACACACTTCAGTTGGTGGGGGAAATCTTTGTGGTTTTTTTCTATATTCATTAAATTCCTGTAGTTCTTTTGGGTCCCTGACACTGACCGAAGCTTATAGGTGAAATCAGACAGGATCACTATCATCAGCTCAGTGGGATTTTTGTGTAACATGATTTTCCCCATAATCAGGTTTCCTGAATGTCTTCCTCGCAAAATGGCAATTTTAAGATTGACAGCAGCAAAGAGTATTGACTACACAAGAATAAGAAATTATATTATCCATGAATAGGGTAGCATAAACTATCACAAGCAGGCCAATATACTAAATAAATCCTTGGCAATAATCCCACTGCCAAGACAGACTTACAAATTTGTTTACAATTACCCAGGAAGAGCAGCTGTCAAACAGCCTTGACAAGGCTCTGTAAACAACATATACATTAATGATGATGCTGGGAAAGGAGCAGCAAAATTATCCATTATCAGACAATTGCAGAGATGCTGGAATACTTGAAGTCTTATACAGAAATAGCCTCTTGAGAATAAATAGCTGGAAACAAGAACAGTATCAGATCTATATCAAAATCAAAATAGAAGAGATTTACAGCCTGGTAACATAACCTTATGAGGAAGAGTCCATTAGAGCATAATGATAAATACAAGTATTTTCATTAGTCATTTCAGAACTAGACAAACTCTTTATTATTATTATTATTATTTTCTGTCTCTGATGTTGCAAACGGCCTTAAGCAAATCAGTTTGTTCTATGATTTAAGATAACCAATTTTTTATAAACATAAAAATAACCAACTGAGAAAGACATAAAATCCAGCAAAGATGGGTTTTTGAAATAAATTTTCATCTGAAGATGAAAATCATTAAAGTCTACAAAAAGTATGTCACTGACTTATCAAGCCTTGGTAGGGTACTGTAAGTACCTAAAGACAGAAAGCTGCTTTGGTGAGGTACCAAGGAAACAAGCCTTTACCTTAGTGACCTCAAACAAGTGTCCCTGGAAATAAAAGGCAAGATGGCCCTGTTACAAAACAGAGAACATTACATTCTGCTACCTTTTCATGCTCTCTACGGATGGCCAGCATAGCATTACAGCGTTCACTTCAAGGCTTATTAAGCCTCTTGTAGAATTACGATTACTAAGTGCTTTCCCAAAGGTGGTTACAGCCCCATAGAATAAGAAGTGATCATTTCTGCCATTTAAAACCATACCTATGCAACATATTTATGGAGCTGCAGCAGTTAAACCTGATGTAAACAGGTTTACATGATTTATAAAACTACAGGTGTGAAGGTTCCTCAAAGATGCCAGACCTGTTTCTAAATCATTTTTGTTATTTTAAACATGACAAAAATAGACTCAATTGCATTTCCCTGATTTAAGTTGATATGAACTGTAACAGATGACAGGTTGCCACTCACTTGATTCCATCATCTTTCCAACCTCAAAGCAGCATGGGAAACTATCAGGAACACCAACCAACCAACCTAACAAGCATCATGAGACTTTATCTGCCAAGGTCAGGGGAGGGGGCGTTCAATTTTGAGTGATTATAATTTCATCAGCAGAAAAAGAAAAAAGCCTATAATCAGCCTCAAACATCTGAAACAAAACAATTGTGCTCAAATGTCTTACATTTGCAAGAGTTAAGGACTCTATAGCAGCACCTTTCAATAAAGAATGGTGTGGCAATCTTAACATGGCACACTCTTAGCAGCTCTACCAAATTTAACAGGACTACCAAAAATAGGCTTCATTCTACAGAATAAGCACATACCTCACTGCGTTGTACATTTCTTATGCCCCACTGGTGCCAGTACACCCACTGAAATGAGAGACAAGTGAAATCATAGGTTTTTTTGTTTTGCTATTCAGCATGGGGGAAAAAATGTTAAAAATCTATGAACTGAGAGATTAAAGTTCCACCAGGAGTTAACTGAAGGAAGTCATCATGCATTTAACCAGCTCTTCTTCCTTCTAGGTGATTTCATCACCCAGCCTCCAGAGGGGGAAGACAATGGGAGCTGAACTGTGTCCAGGAGATCTCTAGGGTGAAAACTTACCCCTGGGAACACCTACTAACCAGGTGAAACAGAGGACTGGCTTCATAAACTTCTCCAAATCATCAGTATGTCTCAATGCAAGCTTGCTATGACTTAAAACTGGTGTATAAACACAAGCTGAATTACAATTGTCATACGTTTGGTATTTTCTAAACAGTAAACAGGAGCAGGCAAAAACTAGCTGATGAAGTCAGTGCTTACACATATCAACACAGCTTTAGATAAGTATGTTCTGAAATAAATACCATCCAAAGCCACTGCATGTGCCACAGCTTCAATAAGAAGTTATTGCAGTGTCATAACTGTGTCAAAAAAAGAAATCACCAAAATATCGAGGCAAAGTTTACAAGTTGCATGATTACTTTAAAGGTAATTATTTAGCTAGAACACATGACTCTTATTTCCCTATGAAAGGCTCTCTGCTTAACTGGATTAACACACTATTGATAGCTAAATTCCACTGCCGGAGGCTACTGTCAAGTCATCATTTCCAGAACAAACCTATAAGCTATTTTCTTTATCCTGTGTGCAACTATTACACCAAGCTCATCATGAATTTGTTCCCAAAGTGCTCTAAAAAAACTGCTGCAAAGAACATTCAAGAGATGCATGACACAGGATTACCTGTTCTAATGAAATTAGACCATACATCAGTCATAGGTTGGAAGGCTAAATACATTTTGCAGCTAACCAAGAACCTAACATCTGATTTTCAACATTGGTGGGTTTTTTGTTTTTTGTTTTTTGTTTTTTGTTTTTTTTTAGTTTAAAAACAATTCAATTTTGATGCTGTGAAAATTGACTGTTGCCTGGAACTCAACTCTCAGATGTTTTCTAGGGAAAGCAAATCCAGCTCTGCATTCTCAGCAAATACTTCTCATGAAAGTGTTTACATTTTTCTTATCAAAAGCAACCCTCAGATATATACACTCACTTTCTCCACCCCTTTCTTAGCACACACAATACACAAATTTTACACAGAGATGTTAGATAGGAAAGAACAGAAAAAACCTTCTTTGAGATAACCTTTCCTGCACAAACCTGCATTCAAGGTAATGCCACTGGAAAACGTGCCCCATCCTTTGCAGAGCCCTCACCCTCACATTTCCGTGGGATGGTAACACAGAGGTAAACAAGGAAGAGGAATTTCTGACCTCTCTGCTTTCATGGAATCATCAAGAACCATGACAACACAAGCAGAAGCCTCATTTTTTTTAAATCTCATTTCCATTTGCAGCATCTAACTAAAATCAGAAAGAAAATGAAAAAAAAAACCCTGAAAGTGGCGTCACCATTTGTTACTACTGTACTTCACATAAAGGGAATTTATTTTAAAGTCAGGCTTAGTAACAGGAACAAAAACAATAAAAAAACCTAATTGGTTCCAAACTGGGGAATTTTGAAGTCTAACTTCCTTCCTCGTCTCCCAACAACACTCTCTGTTTCCTGATGTTGATAATGCCGGGTGGGAGACAGAGCACAGGCCTTCCTAATGAAGGGGCCCGAAACACCCCTATGAAGGGCCAAAGGGGAATAACCAAAAAGGTTAAAGTACAAAGGGAACACAATCCAAAGAAAACATGTTTGTTAGGGACAGGCCAGGCCAATGTGCTGGCTGCACAAAGGACTCAGAAAGCAAGTTAGTTTCTTCATTCTGTACTGGCAAAAAGTACTACCCTACTGTACTGACACAGGGCTGCTTGGAAAATTTCATGAGAGCATCTTTCCAATGCAATTTACCCTCTTTTCCCGGGCTCTTGTCTGCCTCAGCAACATCAGCAGTCAGTGATCACATTTCAAAACATTGGTCACTCATGCAATAAAACTGCCTGTTGCACCATACAGCAGCTCCTCATCAGGACCTTCTCGTACAACAAACACAAAATCTATTTCATAAAACAGAACTGGGCTGGGGAGCTTCACTGTACAACTCTGCCAGTGTAGTATGTCATTAATAAAAAAATAAAAAGGAAAAGAAGCAACAAAAACCTACTTTTAATGTGCTACCAGACAAAAGGTCCAACCTAGAGAGCTCAGCCTGCCAGCAGCTAGGAGACAAGGAACCACACATACAAATGCACCTTCTTTGCTGCTTTGCTTTTGCATTTGCTGTCAGTCACCAGCAGAGACTGGATACTGACTGCATCTTTGATCATTCAGAGCTGGGTTTATGTTCTTCACGAAGTTATTAGAGGCAGCCTCTGCCTCATCCCATCTTTTACTGAATGGGTTATGTCTGATACAAGAAAAATAATGAGATTGAGCAAAGGAAGATTCCGCCTTTACAAAGGAAATTACATTGTAATGACATCTAGGTTTCCTTGAGATACATTTGTTGATCACAGAAATCTGTGCGGAGTAGTTATTTTTATTATTTTAAAATGTATCAAAAACAGTACCCCTAAACATGCATTTGCCAATTATGCAAATTACACAAATCAGTTTTCAAAGCACAACAAATCTTTTGCATTTTTCTTAGACAAGCCACACCTGAGTCCCATAAAGAAAAAAGGGCTATGACTAACGACAAAGAAAAAACAACTTGGAAATTTAGTTTGATTATAAATGAAAAGTAAAAAAATTAAAATATTTTCCTTAAAATCCAGTTTAAATCAAAAGCTAAGTGCGACAAACAATAAAAAAAGGCTGCGTTAAACCACATCATAAATTAACACCCAGGGTATTAATCCCTTTCAGTTACCAGTTCTCTAGCAACATGTAACAGTTCATTCAATGTAAAAAAACAAAAAAATGGAATAACTGTTGTACAAGAGATTTAAGAACAAGGAAAAAAAAAAATTGACTTGCAAAAGAAAATATTCTTAATTGCACATCATCCCTTTCCAGCGACTCCCTTTGCACTCCCACCTTTTTTGCACACCGAAATTCCAGCGTGCCACGTCGCCTTGAGCCAGCCAGGAGCGTGGGAAGGGTCCCATTGCATAAGATGTTATTAAGGCAGCAAAGCCTGGCTGCTTAACTGCAGATACTTAAATACTCAAAATAATTACACAGATTAGCCAGCGACTCCGGCCGGAGTGCTGCTGACCTGGAGCAGCAGGGAGCTGTTCCAACACACCCTCTCCAGGTGCATTCTGCACCCCAAGGGCCGAGGTGGGAGATGCTGGCCCTTGTGTGTTTACCAGGAGGCAGAACTGTTGTTCATATCAACTGACCACTACTCGTGGGAGACCCACACACTTCCAAGTGGTGGAAGAACTCCCCAACCACAGAACTAATTATGCTATAACAATAAGGTAAATGTGACTCCCACTGAAGTTCATTTACAGGCATAAAGTACTTTTCCTTCCGGCTCAAGCTGCTGCAGTTAAAGGACTCTGCTGAGCAGAAATATGTGAAGAATCCCACATTACAATATTTCAGATGTCAAGCACCAGAGTGTATTTTAGGACAATCTGGGCTAATTTTAAGTTTTCAGATATTTACTCGTAGGCTCAGACCTACAGAAGTTTGGCACAAGATACTACATATTAGTTAAAGCAAGCAAGACATTATAAAATATTTGTTTCTTCAAGGGATGGTTAAAAACCTAACCAAAGCACCTAACAGAAGGAAAATTAAATACAGCAATACACTGCTCCGAGGAGGCAATCCTATAAGTACAGCTGTATACAGTTACAGTTATCTTCACATGATTCCAAGCATGCACTCTCTTCCCATTCCCCATACACTTTTGGGTGGGATATCTTTTGCTTTTGGGGGTTTGAGGCTTTGTTTGGTTGCTGGGTGGAGGGTTTTTGTTTGCATTTGGGGCGGTATGACCGTTTTGTCTTGATTTTCTTAAATAAAGTTCCCTGCCCTGTCTGCAGAGGTTTTTGTTCCTCTTGCAGTGGCAGTGCTAGTCGTGAGAAGCAAGCATTGAGCAATGAGCTGGAGAGAGAACTAAGAACACAGGCTCTTAGTCAACATCAGGAAACTATTTCCACTTCAGAAGTCAGGAAGCTTTTCGCACGTTACTCCACAAGTCTTTGTGCCACATTATTGAAGAAGAGAATCTGCTGTCATGCCCCACAAATGTAAACAAGCTTATCAACAACCACTGGACCTAATTATACTTCGCTGTTGCTGTTTTTTTCAGATTTGCACTACTACTCTCCCCAGACAACAATGAACAACCCTAGATCTCTGTTTTGTTTTCTATAGCATACAAAGGCAACACACATATTACTGAGTTAGTCCAGAGCTATGCACACACTGACTTGCCAAATAGCTACTGCAAAACAGCAAGAGTAACTACCAGCTTCTTCCTTTTCACCCTGCAGCAGTCACTAGTTTGAATCTTCCCCTCTACTCTGCAGCTGCTGTTCATACCTCTGCCACTGACACCTTGGGGATTTTCATCTTCTGTCAGATTTGGGTTGAAGTACTTGAAGGTTCAGTGGTACTGGGACAAAGGCACACTTTATGCACATTAATCAGTCAAACAAAAAAAGCTCAGAGGTCAGCTCTGAGGTTTTTCCAAAAATCCCCACTAGATTACACCCATCCAGTAAACAACAGACTTCTTATTGCAGGAGTTTCTTGCACTACCCATTTCAGAAGTGCAAGTGCAGGCCACCAAACGTCCCCTCCAACAAGCTGATCACAGTCCATTTTCATAACAGGTGCTTTCACTTGTCCTCACAGCTCCACCACTGGCAACTTAGAAGTGCAATATACACAGAGAAACTCCAGCGATTTATCTGCAACCATTCTCTAACGAAAAACTCAAAGAAAACATACCAAGAATCTTAAAGAGGAACTACATGGACACTGTCTCATGCAGAAGAAAAATTAAGCTATGTCACTGTAACTTGAAAACTGCAGAATGAATCTGCTCCAATGACTGCCATTAAACCACAGAATACTTGCACTTTTTGATTTGCTAGAACACACTAACCTGTGTACTGCCTTTTACCTCAAAACATGTAAATCTCGTGCTTGACAAAATGTTAATTGTGTCTCACAAAGGAAAGAGCCATCTCTTAAGGTAAAGCCACAAGAAAAAATTAAAATGGAAAAATGTTTGAAAACATCTTTCTAAACTTAAAGAGCAAAGCTAAAACCAAAGCACAACAGCAAGGAGAACGAGTTGTTACATCCAATTTCATACGTATTTAAAATACAAAAGCGATGCAACTCATGACCAACAAGGACTGAGAGCATGCATGCGTGCAATACACAGTGGTGGGATGTACAAATAAACCACCACCAAGTAGAGCAGCTTTTTGCCATACTTAAGCAGCCACAGATTAACACATGAGTTTTCCAAGAGGTTCACATTTTGTCACACAGTCTCTGGCTCCCCTGAGCATCAGCCTGGCACCCACTATCAGAAACACAGGGAAATCCAAAACAAGGACCATGCTAAAACTAGGAAATTGCAAGTCTCCTGTCTGGAGAGAGAACAGCACTAATTAAAGTAATTAACTTCTGTTAGAATTTTCATTGTGTCAGTAAAGGAGAGGGAAGGGCTGAGGTTGCTGTTATGCACTTGGCATTCCACACTCACATAACACCACCTCCTTTGAAATGGTTACATTGATCCAGATTCTGTATCTTGGAGGAATATGACCTATATACATTGGTTAACAAAGTACTTGAACGGGCATTTCACTGGCATTATTCCACACAAGCCTGCAAGAGAGAGTCAGTGGTCTCACGCAAGCTCAGTCCTCTGGACACATAGAATGAAAATGCTGAGTGTCAAAAAATAGCTACAGAACAGGAAACCACATATGGGCGTGAGCTCCATCCAATTTAGTAAATTAAATATTAGATTAAGTTTGGGGGTTTCTCTTTTAATTTTGTATCAGATACCTCTATGTGAGAACACGGTCAGGGGGAGTCATTTGATGGTATTTGTACACAGTCTAATAATGATGCTACAGATAGACACATGAAGAAAAAAAGGTGCTTCATATATGCAGATGCTTAATAATCATAACCTCAAAAGAAGTGGTGTGTGGAGAGATTAAGTGGAACAAAATTAGCGCTAATTTGTCTTAGGCAATCCCGAAGTTGTTCTTTCAGGAAGGCAACTACAGGGCTACAAATTGAATATCCCAAATGGCACGTGGCACCACTCCATGAGCAACCATCCCTGTGGGACAGTCATTCCGCGGGCAGGGTGGAGTACTGGGGCACTAATGACACATGCTAATTCCTAATCCTCCTGCTGCGTAATACCCTGCAGGGTTATAGGGTTCCTCCCTTGTTAAATATCAGTTAGTTTCCTAACTTTTTTTTTAGCAGCTAAACGACTGCTGTCTATATTAAACACTACATTAAACAGGAAAATTACATAAAGCAAGGCAACACCAGCAATGTAAGTGGTGTTGGTCAGAAAAAAACAGATCACTGTCAACTCAGTGAGAGAAGACTCAGAGTTCATGGTAGGGCCAAAAGACGAGTAAAAGAACCAGCAGAAATAAACCTGAGAATCAGTTAAGCACTTCACTCTTTTCGTGCCTCTGTGCAGAAGTTACTCAGCACAGCCGGACAGACATCAACTACAGAGCTTTCCCAGCTACTCTGTGTGTACAGGAAAGCTTTCAATTTAAGAACACTTTCTTACTGGAAATTGTTGAAACAATTCGAGGCTATATGAAAACCAAAGCATAGCCAGAAGCCATACCATATAATCTACAAATTATATGCTCCTGTTCTACTTTCCAGCTCTTGTTACCAAAAATGCTGAGGCCCTCTGCTCTACTTCCAGCTACTTTTCCAGAGAGGTAAAGTGTCCAAAGCCAGAATCATCTCCACACAATGCTGAGCCAGCACAACAATGGAGTGTGTCCAGAGAAAGGCAACAAAGCTGGTGAAGAATCTGGAACATAAATCATATGAGGAGCAGCTGTGAGAGCTGGGGGTGTTTAGCCTGGAGAAGAGGTTCAGGGGAGACTCTGTCACTGTCTACAATCACCTAGAAGGAGGATTTGGCAAGAGGAGGGTCAGGCTCTTCTTTCAGTAACCAGTGACACAACAAAGGGTGCCTCGAGTTGCACTAAGGAATGTTCAGTTTGGATATAGGAAAACTTTTCCTCACAGAAAGAGCAATTAAACATTAGCAGGCTGTCCAGGGAAGTTGTGGAGTTCCCATCCCTGGAAGTGTTCAAAGAATGTGTAGAGGTGGCACTTCATGCTATGGTTGAGTTGGCATGGTGGTGTTCACTCAAAGGTTGGGTATGATGATCTTGGAGGTTTTCCAACTTCAATGGCTGTATGATGGCCATTATCAGACAGCATCCTGCAAGTCTTTGCATTACTGCCAGAAACAGAGGAGCAGCTGGAAGTCTCTCCAGCCCTGCTGTGACCCATGGGGAGCATCCAATGCAGAATTCATTCACCAGGTAGTTCTCTAGAGCAGCCAAAAACCTATGGCATAGTCTCCAGATATACCATAAGACAAAGTCCAAAGCCCATGGACTATAGCCACCTTAGTGAACTCAGAAACTTGGCCACGTAGAAGATGCAATGTTTAAATGCAGCTCAGAAGCCACATTTTTACAGTGATGGGTGGGACAGGTGTGTGGACATAGTGAAGAATACTTCAAGATACTAAAAACACTCAACAAAATATGTGTAGCATAATTTATATTAAAAAAACACAAACTCAATCTTGACTGGATGGCAAGCAGTGAAGGGTGAGAAAATTAGCTCAAAAATTTAAATATTAACTAGGGTTCAAAAAAAAGGCACCAAGAACAACATCCAATACTATTAGTGTAAACATGGCTTTTGCCATCATATCTTTTTGGCAAGTATCAAGTGCTATTACTGATCTATGACCTACAGCACACCCTAACAGTTTTTCAGTTGATAAAACAACAGTAGTACGCAGTTTAAAAGCTTCATGTAGTGTTATATTTATACAAAAGCCTTGTATTTAAGTGAGGTGACAGGTGTTGCCTGCAGTTTTTCAAAGAAGCCATGAAATGCACATGTTCGAAAGTTATCAGGGAATTAAGTTTTATTAAGAGAAAGTAACAAAAATAACGATAAAATCTGTTTCAATTCAATTCCTACAAACAATTTTGGGCAATTAAAATACATTTTAAATTCACATTAATTTTTAATCTTCAATATTAAGAAAGGTTTTGTGCACTACACTTGAAACAATAAAGTGTACTCTTGTGAAAGATTTCATCATGAGGTATTGGGTGGTTTAAATATTTTGAATACTTAAAGATTCACTACAAGGGTAAGACCCTATCATTCTAAAAAACATCCAAGAAAGCATTCAAAACACTGATGAAAATTCAACAGTGCAATTCTGAATAAAGGTAACCACATAGAGATACTTTGTGAGAGATTGCTGCACTGTCCTGGGACAACAGAAATATCCTTGGTATTTACAAAAGGGGTAAAGGTTCTTAAGGTAACATCATAGTCTCAAAATGCAACTGCTTGAAAATCTTATCTATGAAATGCTTTTGGCTTTCTTCTCCCAGCCCTCTAATCCCATTTCACTTGTTAGCAGCTGTTTTATTAACAGTCCAAACAAACAAACAAAAAAAAAAAAAAACCTTGAAAACATTATAGGACCAAGGACCATCAAATATACAGTATAAAATTTAACAGTTCTGGACATTTCAGGAAACTCATTTTCATACAAACTTTAATTTTACTTAATTTTTATTTATTTTTTAAGTACTTATTTTTATCCCAGACACGTCTACTACTTTCCAATCAGTGCCTGAATTCACAAGAGGTTTCTTTTCTTGTCAACATTTTGGTTTTTAGTTCTCTAATATTTTATTGCTGGTTTTGGTCTGAATACACGTGAGTGTTAAGCGTCCCAAACATGCTCACATATCAATCTGCACTTGCTCAACCTGCTTGATTTTCCAAGCAATAGACTTCCCACATGTCTTCTCCATCCTCTTCCCTCCTGCTGGATGCCAGAGATGCAGAAGAGCCTTCACCCACAAAACACCTCTCAGCTGAAGCCAAGGATGTCAGGTGGAAGAGACAGGGGCCGGTGCAGAGGCTTCACTTTCGATCACATTGATTCAGATCTACTACCTGCTCTTACACCAGAAATGCACAGCCACATTTTCAAAAGAAGCCCAGTGGGAGCAACTTGTCACAATATTTACAAATACAGCACTGCAGCTAGCACTGATATTTTCTGCAACAGAGATATCTGATATAGCCACACTCCCGTACGCACAGATGTACGATGAACAGATCTTTGTGACAGAAATATCAGTGCAGTGAAAAAAAAAAAAGGATCACATTTCAGGATCTATTTTAATGTGTGAAAAATAAAAGCTGCTTCCCAAAACTTTAGCCATGGCACACAGGTCTATCATTCAACCCCAGAAAAAATGCAATATAGCAAGAACCATGAGGTCATTTGTCTTGAAAATTAGGAAAGAATTTCCCTTCTGTTCAAACAAGCAATCTAAACACCGAGAACCCCCATCTGAAGTCTGAATTACACTGTTGCTCCAGCAATCATGATTAACTCGAAATCTGGGCTGACATTACTAGAGTCTCCAGCAAGTACGTGGTACCTTCAAATGCTTCCTGTGTAAGCCCAGGTTATAGTACTCAGAAAATCTCTAGCTCAGGAAAAAACCCAACATGAACACTGGATGCCATTTCATCCATTCCCATCCCCATGATTCTCCTCTGGATCTTCAGAGAGTATTTAAAAAAAAAAACCCAACTTGCAAAATTCCAGTAACCCTGACACTCTTTTCTACAGCATTTTAAAAAAATCCCAAACACAAAATCAAAAACCCCACACCATTATCAAAAAATCTACTCTTATTTTCTGCTCCTATGAACAAAGAATAATAAGGTATTAGAGACCACATTATGTTGACTAGAAAATAATGAGTTTGTTATCAAATAGCTACATAAACATGAAGTTATGATGAGCTAAGATTGCCACTCCTGGATGATACTCATAATGGTTTTTGTTAGGTCCTATTAATCATGAACTAGAAGTTTAAAATGGGAATTCAATAAAACAATTAATGAACAGTATGCAAAAAGTACAAAGTCTTGCCAAATCAATAAAACAATTTGTTCACAGACACAAGCCACGAAAGCTTATCTTGACATTAAGTTCCGTTTGCTCAGATAAGGAAATAAACCAGCAGCTGCAGCTCTGCAACTTTAAAGAGGGGGAAAAAATTGTTAAGTGTCCCAATTCACTTGTAATAGCAATTCCTTACATTATCAGGACTCTCTTACATATACGACTGACAGTAACCATGCTCACAGCAGAGCAGCTGACTTTGAACAGGCTGACCTTGAGCAAGCAAACGACCTCAGCAGCATGTACTTCTGGCTTATTTCACTGCAACAGCGAAACAGCCTCACCATCTATAGAAGTCTACCGTCTCTGGCCACCACCCCTGACTATTTTAAGATATCCCAATACACTTCGGTGATGCACAGTTCAAAGTGATAGAATAACATCTGCTAGCATGTTGAAGTGCAAGTTGTTTACAGAGGCATTTTGAGCTTGTTCTAGTACTGCGCTTCCCAAACTGACGGAAAAATCAATTGATTACCAGAGCTTTGCTTCTCATTTAAACATATCAACCTCAAAATTTAATAAATAATGAGCAAGAATTTTAGGCATTGTGAAAGGAGAGAAAACCCCAAGACATCCCCCTCTAGATAAAGCTCATTTAGAAGCTTCAAGTACACAACAGCAATGGGTGAACTTGAAAAGGCAGTTGCTTCCCGAGATGTCAGTTTTGCAGCTTCTCCCCTTGGTCACTGCTATAAAGAAAAGCTGTATTAAGATGGATGTTTACTTGTATAGAGGTTTTTAACTGCTATTTTAAACATACAGAAGCTGCATGCTGACGTGATATTAGGGGAAGATAATCGTCAAGTTACTCGGATGCAACGGTTGTGTTACTGAGTCATAACAACCCATCCTGCTGACAACCCCAGCCTACAGAGAGAAAACATTCAATTTCCAAAAATCGCTCCAGGGAGAGTCACTGTCAGCCTGTGCTCTCAGGAGTCCCTGGAGTGACAAGGACTACGTCTAACCAAGTTACAAAGGCCAGGGAGAAAACAAGCCTCTCTGGGAATTTATGGCCATGAGAATTTTTTTTTTTTCTAATTTTGAAGGAACGCATGTAAGAGGGAGAACAAGAAATCAAGTAAATTGCATAAATTTGAGGGGGAAAAAAACAGCATAAGCTCTTGGTGGTATATTCTGAAACTTAGCATAAAGCTGAAAAAAATCATAAATAAAAAGCTGTCCTAGTGCAACAGCCTCAGAGCACGCACAGAGCCCTCACTGAGCCCAGTTCACGGGCAGTAATTAAACCACACAGCTCAACTACTTTATTCTTTTTCCAAAACCCTTTAAAACCCTTTAAAACAGAAGAGCCCATATCGGACCAAATCACTCTTTGAGCGGCAGCAGAACTGACTGGGCAAGTGAAAACAGTGTCATGACCACAGAACACAATTATTATCACTTTTCCTCTGTCCTCTGTGATCTTCATGGGAGAGGAGGGTAAGAGAAGGAGAGGGGGGAAAGCCTGCTCTCATCTACCAGGAATACATCCAACAGCAATTTTTCCATCTCTCTGAGCTCTGTTGCAACACTATTGACATTTGGCATTTTGTCTGGAACAAGTCTGTTGATTAGCAGCTATCCTTAGTTGGAAGGCTGGAGGGAGAATATCACTGTCCGGTTCTGGAATGAGTTGACTGCACTGAGTGCATCTACTCACATCATTTGCTTTTCCTTAGGAGTGCACTGCTGAATACCTAAGACCCTATTTTACTGCTGTCACCAGTGGAATAGGGAAACATTTCTGGGCTCCAAGCATCTCTTACTAACCAGACACGTTCCATTCTGCCACGCCACTGAAGTTGCCCACCAGCCTGTTGGGTCCAGCTGGTGCCCAGTTTAATCTGGAGATCAGTTATATTGCTTCCCATTCGTTTCATTTTCCCAGTAAATTTGGCTATGCTGAACAACAGTTTGCTTGCAGACCCCTGGATGCCAAAAGGAACATCCTTTGGTTGGGAAACCAAGTGCTTATCTTCAAAACACATTTTCAGTCAAGCTTCCAGCTGCACTCTACCAGCAATATAATCTGACACAGCACAAAGATGATGATGTTTTCTTTGGAGACAGGAGGTGAAATGACCATGGAGGCAGCTATGATGAGCCACTGTTCAACTCCCTTTGGGGGCTGTGCTGCAGCAGCCTGCAATGAAGTAGCACACTCGCTCCTACGCCTGCAATGGCTACTGTCAGATCCACGATATTAGAGAGATTTTATGAATGATGAGTTTGGTAAGGTTTACTGAAGACTCATTTTCAAAATCCCCTTAGGAAGACAACCCAAATTATATCAATATGAAGGTGATTCCCCTTGAAAAAAAATTAAGCCATAATTCCCTGAAGAGTTACCACTGAATGCAACACACTGAGAAGGCCACTGCTTCCCATGGCAACAGAAACAAGGTAACTTGGGTCCCTGAGGCAGATGGGCAGCACTACCTTGATCATTTCAGATCACTCGACTCTTGGAGGCTACTGCTCATTGCAGACAGCCATTTCGAAGCCCCTCTTCTCATACGCGCTTTCCTAAACGCATCTCACCTCAGGAAAGAGGCAAAACAAAGGAAAATTACTTCCAGAGAGAAACACCATGCCCTGGAAAAACTTTCTGCTTCACCAGACGAGCACAAGAGACCAGACTTAGAAACAGATGTTTTGATTCTCCTCCTCCACAGCCTGCACTGTGTGATAAGGGGGAAAGAAGCTTTCTGTTTAGGATGCAACACTCCCCTCTTCATGATTTGGGGTGCAGTTGACCAAACGGGCAGCAACACACTTCTCATACCATTTCCATAAATGACAAAAGCTTGATCACCTACACTGCATGTAAGGGCATTTTCTTTTGAAAATGTACACACTGCTTAGTTATTTACCTCCTTAGATCACTCATAAAAGGTCAGCAGTCTTAACGTGTGAGGCCAGAAGCAAAAAAAGGCTTCAAATACCAGATCTCTCTAGTCCACAGCTATTAAAATCCAGACCAGCATAAAAAGAGCGTGTAAGCACAGACACTGCCTTTCAGGGAAAGAGCATTGAGAATAACATCTGATCTTTAAAACAAAAATCATCTGTGACTTCAGACAGTGTATCATAGCTAGCATTTACTCATACCCATACTCAACAATTTCTAGCAATATAACAAACAGGAGTTTCCAAAAGGAAACAAAATGTCAAAATCTATTTTTCATATTTGTTTTAACCATTTTCTTATCTTCTCTTTGCTTGACACAGAAACAGGAAAGCATCAAGTGATTATCACTCCATCCACTTTGTCTTCATTTTTCTGCTTGCTTATACCCTTTTAAAATTCAGTTAGTCTCACTTGTTTAGGATCTCTCCTCATACAAAAGTAGCCTAACATCTCCAACAGTCATCATTATATCACCTCTCCTTCTGCTATAGGCGAAGGAAAGCCAGCTCATTATGCATTCACCTGGCTACATTATGTTCCCCTGCTTGAGTCTTAATCCTCTTATTACTCATTTTTCCAATTCATTACTCACTTCCTCTTACAGATGCAAAATACTGACACTAGAATTCAAAATGAACACTAACACTAGACTTGGCGGCATTCTCCATTCTCATGATCGTTAGTTCACTATGGTCCCAGGAACAAAAAGAAGCGGCAGTGATCAGATTGGGGGGAAAAAAATGAAAACAAAAACCCCCAACAACAAACAACCTTTTCTCTTTATTCAGTTTTGTAAAACTTGTTTCAACATGTCATAGTCAAACAGGTCAAACCTGCACTATCACCCCCAATCTCTTCTAATACAAAAAGCATTGAAGTACAGTTATATATAACTGCTCCTTATTTGATTGTGCTTTTTTTCAATCTCACATAAATAAATTCCATCTCAATACAATATATTCTCTGAAGGCCCTTCTCATTCTTCGAAAAGAATTTTCACATTTCTCCAGCATCATCTATTTTGAAACCTTTTGAATCAAATCCCCATTTTCTGACATTATTTACACTAGTCAGGTGCTTCCAAAGGAACAAAAAGAAATTTTGAGGAACTGCCAGGCTACACAAAGTTAGTTTGAATAACACAACTGGTAGAGAGCTATGCATCCATGATGAAATCCAGCATGCTGAAAACCTTTTCAGAAGGAAAACTTTTGTTGACAGCAATTGTGAAGCATAGTATCTTTTTTCAGTATTATCTCAACCAATATTTATATATTAAAAAAAACATTGAAACAGATGAACCCTAAGCATTTTTCTTTTTATGTCCTTTGTATTTGCAAAAATTACTGACTTAAATGCTACTTTACAGAAGGATTATAAAACTATACAAGACAAAGAACATGAGCTACTGAAGCCTGAATATTTACAAAAGCACAACTTACTAACTACGAAATTTTAGATGCACATGCCATATGATTCAACATCACTGAGGCAAGACAAATACATGCACCCACAAATCTTATCTTATTCTTGGGGGATGATATTTTTGAATAAACACCCACAGGGAACCTCACTTGCTCATATTTCAGTGCAATACAAGCATCCAAAATGCACACAAGGTGCCAAGGAGTTGCACATTGATCCTCCCAGCATACCTGCTCAACCCCATAAGCATGCCAGAATTCTACACAGAGGTGCAAAGTAACATCCAACCAAGTAAAACAGCACTACAGCTACTATGTTTTTATGTAGGCAACTAAAAAAAAAAGCACTACACTTTGTCTACTGAGCCATCTGAAGCAGAAAAAAAATGTTGAAAGTAGTTAGTTGAGGCTGAAGTACTACAATAGGACCACCCAGCCTGGCTCTCCACAGCCTCCCCTCTGTCAGTTCTCAGGGAGGGAGAAGGGAAAAACGGCAATAGCTCACAATAATCTGTAATTGCTTCAATAAATAAAAAAGCCAAAATAGGTAGGGAAACAGTCTCAGACCATGCACCCTCAGTATCTGCTGGATTATGATTCTGTATGGACCAGCTGAAGCTAAGACCTTTGCACTTGTCCAGAGCCTCTCAAAATTCCTGCCATCTTTGCAAGCCTGGCCTGATTTGTCCTGAGGCCCAAAACCACAGTATCTTAAGTGGTGTATAGCTTTTACACCAAAATGAACTCCCAAGTTACTTAATTTTTTATTCACTCTTGTATACATTTTTGTATAATGTGGGCATGCATCACTCCGTATCGTTTCCCAATTTAGTTTTCTGCTGATGAACTTCATGTAGTTTTCAAATCCTCTGCTGCAGTTTGCAATTAAGTAATAGAGAATGCAGGTGATGAATTGGAATATTTTATGTGAGCACTGTACATGAAGCATCCTTGTTTACAAGCTCCAGTCAAAAAATAGATTCCTCTGGCATGAACTCCAATCACTAATTTCATCAAGACTAGAATTGCACTGCACAAGTTTTCATTTCCAGCATGAATAGCCGTAAAATATTCAAAATTTTCTTCAAAGTACTCATTGTCCTAGTTTACTAGCTTCTTACTGAATTGGCAGACAGGCAATACACAGCACATACTACTGCCAATGACGCAAAGCAGAACTGAAAGAGGTCTTCAATCATGACAAATTTGGCTTATAAGGAAAACAAAAGGACTAAATATTGGTAATTTTTAAATGTCAGGCAGATTGGCTAACTATTCAAAGAATGCTTTAAAAAAACAACCAAACAAAACTATCAAAAACATACATCCATTTTGAGGCAAAAGTAGAATGCAACCATATACCAAAATCACTTTAAATGCCCTGGTGGCATCACCCTAAACATTTAAGCATCCTATCACTCCCTAACTCCAGAAGTTCACTGAACTCACAGCTGCTTAAGGCACTCAGTCAGAATGGAGTTTCTAAGAACTAGGGAAAATATTTACAAGTGCTGGAGAAAAACAGAGGCATTTACATAATCTTTGGCAACAGGATATAGAAACATGGCACTTCTAGTACACTGTCCAGCTGCTTACAGAAAAAAAATCCATCACGTCAGGAAGGCTGGAAAGACATCCTAAACAGGCAAGCAAAAGATAATTTTTTTCTCTTTTCCTTTTAAACAGTCTCAGAGGTCTCAAAATAACAGTAAGTGATGACTTCAGAGAGCAACACAAAACATACTTCCAGGAAAAAAACAACACTGTAAAAACATTCAAAGCAAGTATTCACATTCAAAATGGCAACCAACCACATAATTCGCACATTCCTAGATGGTTTCATCTTTTCCAAATCATTCTTATTAGTTACTTGGAGGAGTAATTATTTAAGCCATTAACTTTCAGAAATGCTAAAACCTTGTTCCACTAACAGCTAAAATATCAAAGTAGAAGACACCTACCTGTAATACCGAGATTGTAAGTAAGTTGAACAAATAGTCTTTGATACATGGCTGGCAGACCCAAAGTCTATGACTTTGACCCGGTAAGGCTGTCGAACGGGATCCACCAACATAATGTTCTCTGGTTTGAGGTCAGCATGGATTAAACCCAGACTTTTTAGTTTTTTCAGTGCAGTGGCCACCTGTTGCAGAATAGGCCTTATTACTTTCAGTTGCAGAGGGCTGAATTTGTTTTGTTTCAGGAAGTCGTACAAATTCTGTTCCAACATCTCAAAAACCAGACAAGTATGGTTACGATGCTGAAAGCATTCATAGGCTCTCACAAAGTTAAATTCATCAGCATTTTCAGTGCTTAGTCTTGCTAAGATGCTCACTTCTATTTGCCCTTGCCGTGCGTACGAAGGATGATTCTTCAAGATTTTGATTGCCACAATCTCATTTGTCCCCCTTTTCCAGCACTTGACTACTTGTCCAAAGGTCCCTCGTCCCAGGAAATCAAGAACCTCGTAGGTGTTTTTCACAGAGCACAACACCTCGTGCTGCACTAACTGGTAGTCTCCGTCCCCGCCGGTACCGCTCTGCTTGGAAGCCGCGGCCGTAGTCACCACCGCCACCGGGTTCCCCACGTTGGTTTGCAGCATTGCAGGCAGGATGGACAGTTCATCGACGATCTGCATCGTGCTGTTCTGATTATCCAGCTCCTCGCTCTTACGCTTCAATCCACATCGCTGGGCTCCTTCCAGGAGATCCAACCGGCTTCCCTGCGTCCCAGCCCGAGGGGCCTCTAGCTGAGGTTGCTGTGCCCACGCTGCCAACACTTTTGTAGCACCTGCAGTATTTTTTAAAGCAACAGCATTTGACTGCAACCAAAAGTTCTGTCCTCGAGGTCTATCAAATGGATTTTTAGTCTGAAAGAAAGTACTAACCCTGTGGGGAGAAATTCCGAAGTTTTTACCATTCACATAGATTTGCGGGTAGGTTCTTTCGTGGTACACACAACTGCTTGGTTCTAGTTTGAGTTTCTTCACACTACAAAAGGCACTTGACTGGGTTTGATAAACATATGGTGGATAGACCAAGACTTGTGAGGCCATACCTACAGAGGGAGAGAAAAAGAAAAAACAAGTGAAAATTGTGCACATTTCCAAGCTTTTCAGCAGCTGCTACTTTTAAATGAAGAATCACGACACAATTACGTTCTCCAAATGAGCTGGTCTAAAGCTGTTTTACATTTAGTTTCTTGTGACCAGAACAAGGCCCTCAGTGCTTTACCAGTGCATGCAGAAGGACTTTAGCAGCTGCAGGTTACTGCAGTTAAGTGCTTTAGCTGGTTGCATAGGACTGAGTCTGCAGCAGAGCACTACATGTCATTTTTCAGGCGGGGGACCTACCTTTGTGCTATTAAACTCAGCTTTCCTTTAAAACCTCCCACCATTTCTACGTACAAAAGCAGCAGTATTCAGTAACACAAGTGAAAAACCAATTCAAATGTTTAGCAATGACAACATAAAATGACGCACAAGCTCTCAATTGTGAGTCAGTGCTACCTGCTATGCAAGGTATCCAACCTACTCATTGTAAGCACCACCAGGCTTCCAAGAACAGAGAAATCTCACGACTGCCAAAGCTCAAAGAATTTCACTGGGATGAAAATGAAAGTGATCAAGCCATGTGATGGGGCCCAAAATAACTTAGGGGGCATGGGTATGTACACATAAACAACAACAAAGTTCCAGTAAATTACGATGTACAGTAACCTAATCCATTCACGAAAGGCAGGTGCTTTCCCTGAGTTCTGTTGCACTCCGTTGCAGAAGTTTGTATAACAGTGACAGAGTCATCGGGGTAAAGGCACTGACTTTACCTTCCAGGTGTCCTCTTTGCACTGACCCCTTGTCCCCTTCCAGACACCAGCCCTAAACTTGTCTGTCATGCTACACACTAAGAAAAAGGCTCTGGATGGACCCCAGTGTAACTACAAGGTTTCAGGGAAGTTATGGCTTATACCAGTCTGATCGGCTCCCGGAGACAAATTCAATACCAGTAATACCTTAATTAAATCACTTACTCATACCAAGCACATGAAAATTCTGGTAATAGGTATTTAAATTGTAGATGAGCCACATAAAACCTGAGCTAGACATTGCAATGACTCTGATCAAATGAAAACTAACCAAAAGTATAGCATAATTATTCTGAAGCTGTGATTTGATTTATGCAAATGAACATTTAGATATCTTAAGAGCAATTAAAATAATCACACCAACACCTCAGTTTAGAATCCTCTAATGGGTTTTGTCCCAGCTGTAGAAGAAAATTTCAAAGCCCTCTCCTTCCCAAAGTTGTTTTCCCAGAGCCGGATGATGTAGAAAGCTGGAGACAACCAGGGAACAGCCACCAGCTGGGTTCTCCCACCACCAAACATGATGGAACTGCCACTGGCCTCCTGCTCCACACCAAGGATTTAACACTAACTATTAACCTCAAAACACAGCCAAAAATTCCCCAAGCTCTTGATTTCTCTCCTAAATAACTTACCCCATTACAAGGTGCATAAGCATTATTACTGACTATGAGATCTTATTGCCTTTTCTATCATAAGTATATTTAATAAATCACTTACACAGATCATATTGTTTAGATAAAAAAATCAGCCCTCACTGATCGTCCCAGAGTATGTCCAAGCCTCTCTGGAGCTTCCAGTGGCACCTGCACAGTTCAGGCCAAGCCAAACCTTCTATCAGCACCTTACCATTCCTCCAGTTCTGCGATGACTCGAATACCACATCTGCCAAAGACACTAAAATATCAAAATAATGCTTGGTTCAAGGTTCTCACTAAAAAATACTCTGCTTGCTTTTTCATCACAAACCCCTTGCTTTTTGACATACGTGTGCACGAAACAAGTAGAATATTCAAACTCAAAAAACATTTACACTTCAAAAGCAAAGAAACTTCTCAAGGACACACTAGTGTGTTATCCCAGTTTGCTGACAGGAGGGTTCAGATGCCCAGCATCACCTTTGTGACTCACAGACAAATCTAAATGCTGGGCAGGCCCAGAGGCACAGCCACACCGTGCAGCCCCTGGGCAGAAATAGGTCCAGTGCACTTCCAAGCAGGAGGGAGTGGGGACACCTGGCCCACAGGTGAGAACCTGGCCAAGCTGCAGCAGCCCCAGCAGGTCCACTTGCCCGGGATGTACCGTGACCCAACAGCAAAAATCCTGCTCCATTTAACTTCTGGAGAAGGTATTTGCCTGTGTAAGCATGTCACCAAAGTTGAAGACACTAGATTATGATGATGACTACTTTGAAAAAGCAGTGATAAAGCTACACTGCAATTAAGGATGTTTTGGAAGACAGGACAACAGTCCAGTATGAGGGAGAACCAGAGGGACCAGAGGCCCTCTCAAATCCTCATCTGAGCCTGTGGGGACCACTGGCATTCAAAAACAAATTTTCCATAGCTCATGCTGTTCAAACCAGTCCAGAAGACCTGGAGGAACACAGTCCCAGCTTTCTCTTTAACATTAATTTCAGTTGTATAAGAAAAACTAGGCCATCATCTTTTGGGGTTAGTGTGTTTGTTACAGGCCTAACTCCACGACCCTGAACTCCAACCACAGTAACAGCTCTGTTTGCAGATAAGAAGTGTTTACTGAGTTATTACAAGAACAGTTTTAGCAACTAAAAAAAAAAAGAAAAAAAGAAAATTGAGCGCTAAATAGAAGAGGTAACATACCCTGGAAGAACTACCTTTGATACAATCATGACAGACTGAACTAATAAAATAAAATTTTACTCCATGCAAATAAAAATGGATTAGTACAATCATCTTACTTCTTACCTTCCCCTAAACATTTCCTCATTACTCCCACCATTTTGCTTGTTTTTTTTCTAAACATACACTTCTAGATGCCAATCTCATTTGGAGATGCTACAGTATCTTCACATAACCAGTGAATAAGGTGTTCCTGTGAAACAGGCACATAAAACCCTGCAGTATCCTACATTTGAGACTGCTTAAAGACCTCTGCCACACACTCACAGTGCTCAGAAGGCATTTCAGAGAGAACCACACTCTACCCAACATATATGCATGCAATCCATCAGGACACATGTAACTATCCAATACAACCAACTGCTGGAGGCCTTTGCTTTGAGAAGCTAGGTTTATAAACAGAACTGCTTTCCCCTCACCCAGATAAAAACAAATCCCCAGACAGCAGAGGTGCACAACAAACCTTGAAGGGAAAGTGAAAATACCACAACACCCACTACCATAACAGCACTGCTGTGTGATATGGGGCTGTTTGTTGGTTTGGGGTTGTGGGGTTTTTGTGGCTGGGGATGGTTCGGGTTTTTGGCTCTGTTTTTCTTACTGGGTTGACTTGTTTATGAGGTTCAGAAGCCTTTTCTTTTGAAAACTATTTTGAGGTATTTGGATTACAATACATTCCTATGGACAGCTACACCTGAAAGAATAAAGAGTTATTGTGTTGCAGGTTTTTTGTTGCCCTTTTTTTTTAAACTGGGACTCCCAGCAAAAGAAAATAACACACAGCACATTTTCACCTAGCAGAGAGTGGATCTTTCTTTTCCCCACCACAAAACATTTCACTGAGTTTATACATCTTTCTGCATACTTCTTAATGAGACTGTTCCTGCTTTTGAGTACAAACTGAAGCTGGCCAGACTATACCTACATTAACAAGCCCAGCAGCAGAATAAGAGAGTGATGTGCAGAGCCAAGCAACCAGTGCCAAAGGAAAGAAAAATCTTCTGTGCTCATTTCAGGGAGGTTACTTGAGCCTGAACACTCATACGCAGCTGGTGCACATCTTCCAGCTAAATTTAATTTAAAATAAAAACCAAATGTGTGCACTACAAGACCTCTCCAGGATGCAAACCAAAGCAGAGTAAACAAAACCATCAGAAGATGGACTGAAAAGTGCAATCCCCAGGTGACAGCACCACAGTTACTTGAGTAACTTCACAGTTGACTTTCAGTTTTAGTCTCAGAGAAGTTTTCCATTCCCCCACACATATTTTTAAAGCCCTCTTCTGCTTCCCCAAGTGCAAGGAAAGTGTAACAACTTCACTGCAGCACAGTGACTGCTCCTGGGCAGTGATACACACAACGTGAATTTGGCTCTGGAGTTCTCCAGCTTGTATCCTCCAATATGGAGGTTGCTGATCCCACCTCATTGCTAATGAATACTGCAGGGAATGCGCAAAAGAAAGACTGACCCAAAACACCTACCAACTGTGACTACCTCTAGATAGGCTTCCTTCGAAGGAATGAGTCTTCTTGGTTTGAAGCAGAGAGAACTAGGAAAACTTGGCTTACTAAACATTAAACTATACAAAAACATGTGACTTCTGACCAGAGTTAAGACTCTGAATTCTGTGCTTCTGAAGAAAGTATGAACAAAGTAATGAAGCAAACATATTTCAACTAAGTAAATTAATTGTTTATTCCTTTAAATAAATTAATAAATATATTTTCACAAAGTAGTATCAGTCAACAGGAGACACTTCACAGTTTGTCCCCCCCGGCCAAGCTTCTCTCTACAGAAACTGAGCAGCAAACCATACAGATGTGTCTCAGCAAAATGAGACACCTCTGGTTAACATCTTGCTAATGTTCACCTAACCATAACAATGCTCTTTACTTCTCAAAATTATGTCTCCAGCCTTCTTGGGCAGTTCTAGGCAAACTCAGGAACATGACTGATTTGGCAGACTGTGACAACCTTGAGAGGCACAGGCTGTTCCAGGCCTGACCACCATTAATAATTAACTTTACTGTGACATTTCCACATGACTGAGTGAGGGGGTGTGTGGCAAAGTAACTGGTTAATAAGGCCACTGCAGGGGAGCTCAGAAGAAATGGCCACACTGCTCCTTTAACTCATCTGCAAAATACACAGCCCCTTCTACCTGCCCCAGCAGTGCAATCGCCACGTTGTTCCTGGTGTGTAAATTACCGGCACACAAAGCCCAGCCAGCAGCAGCCACCTAATAACAGAGTTAAATTGTAACCCAAGAAAACTTGTTTTCCAGCAGCTTTCTGGCCTCCATGGGCAACAACCAGTTCCAACACTCTCACACCCTTCTCACAGTGCAGCTGGGCATCAAGGGAGGCTTTCTAAAAGCTCAGTGACTTCCAGCAAATGCACAATTTGAGCAGTGGCACTTAAGAAATGTTTTGTTTATGTTATGCATTACTTTGGAAACACAGCAAGGATACAAACTCTCATTTTTCCCACGTAAAACAATTGTTCTTTTTATATTAGGTGCCACCCAACTTCTCAAGTTATTTAGCAAATACAAAGCTGAATTAGCTGCCCTCTCTTTCCCCACAGATGAAAATTTACAACCAGTAGTAGCAGCACCTCTGTGTTATTGTTTATTTTGGATATGTAGCTGAACAAGCTGTACTGATGCAAGTACTTTCATACCCCGTGACCTGTTCACCCTGAGGAATTCCCTTACTCCAGCTGTACAATTAATAACAAAGCACTGGCAATTGAGGTTTCATGCCATTTATAAAGGAAAACACATCCACAGAGAGTGTGAAGTGTCCAGAAATACAAGCCTCAGGAGTCCCACCCCCTGGCCACCTCAAAACCAGCTCTGTGAGCAGATCTGTGACCCACAGAAGGGACAGAGCAGAGCAAAGGAGACTGCACAGAGGTGTTTCAGGTAACTTATGCCATATAAATCACTTCCTCACATAACCACGGAGACAATTCTGGACACAAACTGCACAGGCACGCACACACTCCACCACAGAGAACCGGGAAATGCAGAGGCAGCTGATGGTACCTCACCAAGGAAGCCAACACCCAGTTCTGGGGTAGCAACCAGAGACACAGTTTCATGACAAAAGAAGTCATTACCATTCTTGATTACAACACCTATTTCAGAGCTCAGGGATTCTGGCCCATCACACACCAAGAGAATTCAGCTGAGCCAACGCTGCCTTTGCCCAACATGAAACCTCAGTCCTGCACAGGTCAGTGGCACAGGTCGAGGCTGAAAGGCCAAAGGCTGGTTCCAAGCTTGGGAGAGTTTCAGTGGGAAGCAAATGATACAATGATCCAATTCTGCAGTTGTAAAACTTAGTTACTAACCACCGAAAAAAAATGTTACAGGGCTGACTTAGGTCTGTGCAGCAGTGGAGATATTTTTACAGACACCAGCGGTGTCACGCTGATATCAGAAACTGAAAATATCAGTTCGTTTAAGTGTGATACAAACCAGTCTCAATTGCACCATTGTCTCGATACTTGGAAACAGAACCGACGCCATACACTGAGCACAAACATATTTTACATAAAATATCAGAGTGAACTGCTATGACTCAACGCTGCCATAGCACCAGTAGCAGTGCTCAAGAATACAATTGCTTTATTCATATTTTCCACGAATATCAAAAGCCAAATCTTGTGATACCAATATGACTGCAATCATAGCTGAAAAGATAAATGAAACAATGCTCGAAGCGTTTCTTTTTCTTCTGGGCAAGCTGCTGTTGTGCAACTGGAAAGCAAGTACAGGCAGGGCAGCATTGGCCACCAGCCCCAGTGAGAACATGCCCTCCAAATCAGAATGTGCCACCATCAACATAAACAGCACATTTAAACCAGCCAGGGCTTTGCCAGCCTAATCTCTTCTTTTAGAAGACTAATTCTTTTTGAACCTGAAAACAGAAGGCACACTCAAATAAAAGTCCTTAACAGTGGGGTTTTGGAGAGCCCACACCTTCTGCACAACAGTAGTGCTGAAGGATCTGTTCAAACTACTGCGACTGCCTGTCACTCTTCAGTGCAACAGGAGGGACCAGGGCAAGTAGAGAGGCACGACACAAAGCCAGACTTTTTCCACTGCTGTATTTCCAAAAGATTTTGCCACCTTCCCTAAAGCAAAATAAAATTTCATAGAGGAGATTAGCTCAAACTGCTTGTTGGTATATCACGTGTTCAAATGCCACTGTATTTAAAACAAAAAATTCCTTCTTAGACCTTTCTTATTTCCACTCATTTTATTTTTTATTCAATTGCTTAATTTTGCGTTCTTCAGAATGCTGGCCTTTTGTCAGAACTAGAAATGGACCAACCCAGCTAAGCAATTCATTTAGAAGTTTCATTTTAGAGTAGCTCCAGACAATACCAAATGCAGCTCCTGTAAGAATATAAATCTAGATGGCTGTTATCTTCGTTGCCACTTTACAGAAAGTCTGGCATGCCAGCACATCTGCACAAACATGAAGGGATCTGACATACAAACAGATTATCAAGTCCTCTAAACTACTCAAAGTGGAGGAAATTAATCCAAAATTATCTTTCTTCCTCTCGCTATAAAAGATTTCCACCTGGACAAAAAAAAAAAAAAAAAAAACAACAAAAAAACCAAAACCACTTACAAAACAATACACCAACACAAAATTCCTGTTCTCCCCACAGGACCTGCACATTAACTCTGCAGCAGCACACACACAAATAACCTGTCAAGCTCACTGAGTCTGACATGCAATGCAAAAATTTGCAAATCAGACTATTCTGTACCAAGAAGGTGAATAAAGCTGATTCATACATTGAGAACTACCTGGCAGTAAGTAATATTTGAGTTAAAACTTTCCTCATATACATGGAAAAATCAGCCCCTCTTCCAAGAGGACCAACAAGAATGTCACTATCAAGTGGTTACTGAGGTGACAAGACAGCACACCTAGAGAGTATTCAACTTCCTCTGCAACAAAAATGTCAGAGTAAATAAGAACTTAAGCCTTTATTTGTTTTAAAACTGACGTAACTGTAAAATAATTAAGGCATCTAATCCAACACACTTTCCTTGACTGATCTTTTTCTGCTGCAGTTTTCAGGTCAGTTGCCCCAGCTACATCCAGTAACAACTTCCAAACACACACAGACTGAGGTAAACACACGTACACACAGTAAGCACATGTTTGAAAGGTATTTTTATACATACACAGAAAAAAACCTCTGTGAAGTCCCAGTATTTGTCCCATAATAAAAATTCCTTATTTAAAAGTGGTTTGAATATTCTGCTTTTATATAACAGGTGTTCTTCTTTCCTTGTAAGCAACATCATCATGAAAATAGCATTGGTTGCTTGCCGAAAACAGCTGCATAAATTGGACATGGCATATGTAGAACAGCAAAGAAAAAACAGAGGGAAAAGGTGTTTACCACTCCTTTCAGCTTTCTAAGGATGTGGAGGAAGCAGTGTCTCCTACAGGTAAGCATCAGGGTCTCTCACAGAAGGATCAGCCTTCTGCCTCCTAATGAATCAATAACTGTAATAAACCACATTATAATGTTCCCCAAAGCTACACCAGGGCAAGAAATTTCTCCCTCTCCCCTATGCAAAGAAACTTACTGATTTAATTACACAGAAGGCATACAAAAAGAAAGGCATGATCACATGCAGTATATGACCCACTACCTGGGGGCCATAATAGTACTGATAAATGTGCATACATTTTTTCTCTGTTGTATTCCCTTCCATGTTTAATAATCTTTCCACTTGTAGCATAAACAAACTTTTAACAGCCACTCTTGTTTTAATCTTCAAAAGAATGTTTAGACATCTCTGCGACAGAGTTTTAAAAACACATTTAGTCTCAAACAGCATTTGTCACAAAGAGGTCCTAAAGAATTTCTTGGGAAAACTTCCCAGCACATCCTCTTGCTGGGCTCAGAGTTGACACAGGCCAAAGGAAGAAGACAGCCCACAGCATCACTACAAAAGCCATAAAGAAGAGTTATTAAAATCACCCTTTAGCATCTCATGAAAGCAATCCACTCCTATTACACTGAATACCAACCAATTTCATGAATCACAAAATAAGCTGGTATTAAAAGGAAAGAGGAGACAAAGAGCTTTTTTCTCCTCCTAGGAACAAATCTGGTTCCTTCTGAAGCACTTCACAAGATCTCAAACACCAAAATTCCCGTATTTAACAGACTCAAAAGCTGAAAAATAAAGATATCTGAGGACCTCTTCTACCCCTATACAATTCCTACAAATCTTCAAAAAGAAGCTGTGGAAAAAACTTCTCAACTGGAACACACAGACTATAGACAAGCAACCAAGTCCAATAGTTAAAAAAGGGAAGAATTGAAAGGAAAGGTGTAAAAAGTAGCAGATGACCAAAGTTTCTAGGAAAACACAGGAAGGAAGATGTTTACAAGACAATGATGCACATTAACAGCTTCAGTCGAAAAGGCAGAAAGGCATCTTACATGAAACAACTAAAAAGCCTCCTGCAAATTGTGTTAAGTTCCACCAATTGTGCCAACACAGACAAAACCTGCACCATAGGAAAGAGGGGAAAAATTAATATATTTTACTTAAACTAGTGGAATTTGGTAAAAGTTAACATAGCATTTTTTTTTTTAAATGCTGACGGAGGACCAAAACAAAGTAGTAAACATGTTGAGACTCTGGAAATGCAAGAGAAGAAATGCTTATTCTATCCATGAAAGAAAAAGTAAATTACTTTTGCAAAAGTAAATTAATAAAACTTTATATAAAATTGTGTATATAGATATTTTTTTGTGGATACCTGATACTAGTGGTTATTCTTGCCTTCCAAAGGGAGCTTAGATCACCAGTAAGAAAAGTTTCTTTTCCTCCCTTATAAACTTTCTAATGATTAACAGTGCTGAAGGAGTTTTCTCTCTGCATTTTTGCCTTTATAGGTGAGCTTCCTCATCCAGCCCTTGAGCCTGCACTAGCTCCTCTGTGTAGGACTTGTTTCAGTCTATTCCAGCAGGAACAGGGAGAGATTCAGATGTCAGTTGACATCCAGAGACCCCAGGGAGCAGGCCTGGAGGGATCTGGTCACGCTAATAAAAGCAGCAAACATCTTTGCTATGAGGACACTCCAGCCCCACACAAAGCACAGCTGCACCAGTTATTGCAATCCCAGCTGAAGTTGCTCTCCTGGCACTTTTTCCTGCCCAGGGACCAGTTTTGCCATCTTACTTCACCACTGCAAGATGAGGTCAGCACAAGGCGAGAAGATCCACTTCCATCCCACAGTTCACAACCAAGAGTCAAGTAAAACTAAAGCAAGACCCCTAAAATAACCCAAAGCAGGTTTTCTCTGGTACTGGTGGCTGCTTGCCCCAAGGCACGGTAACAGCCAAGCCAAGCTTCGTGATAAAAATCTTGCCTCACCCAGCAATTTAAGTTCCTTGGAAGTTTAGTGTCCTGGTCACACAAAGAACAGCTGCAGGACAGCAGAGCGTGGTAACCCAGAGCAGCACAGCTTCCAGAACAGAGGAGAGCATGACACACTCAGATCAGTGGATTACAGAGAGTGGTTTCCAACAAGCCTGGAAAAGCGGCCATGGGCATCTCCAATCATCTCCAAATCCTCCCCTTTGAACGAGGAAGGTTATGGGACTCTGCACAGGTATCAGCACTGAGCTTTCTTGCCCCTAAGTTTTCCACCACTTACTCTAAATGGGTGGTTACTACAGTGCCTTATGTATCCTGCAAGTGATGTTCATACAAATAAAAGCAGACTTTCATTTGACAATAGCTGACTTTTTACATTAGAAATGTTATTTGTACTTAACTTGTAACATGCTTTAAAAAGCACTGAAAAGTTTTCTAGAACTGTTACATTATCTTAGCAAGAATGGAAAGCATGAGTTTAAGACTACTGATTTTAAGGACAGTTTTTTTGATGGGAGTGCCCCTCCTAACACGCAAGGAGAGTTCTCTGTACATAAGAATCCAATTACTTTTTTAATATTAGGAGTTGCTGTAACTTTGATCATACTCAAAGATAGGAAAATATTTCTTATGTCTGTTGTCTTTGGATGTTTGACTGCATCTTATTTTATTGCTCTTTTGGAACTCGAACTTAGCATTTTCCTGTTATACCCAAATACTAGAGCATAAGAGAGCTGGAGAAAAGGGGGGAAAGGGATTATATTTCTTACTTACAAAAAGGAATAATTTTCTAATCTTTTTCTGAAAACATAACGTAAAAAAGACTGTCCAAAAAGTTTACATAATGCTGGAACTAATAAATATATGAAGTTAATAACATAGGGAGAAGTATTTTGAAATTACACACTGACTCCAAGTCACAGCATAAGAAAAAAAAGCCAGAACTAAACTACTTGAGTCGACTTGCTTAAAAAACAGTTCAGTTATTCAGCTCTTCTTCCTTTTCCAAGCACAATTGCTATACCAGAGATTATCTCCCTTTTGTCAGGAAGTTACTCACTCTCAAAAACGAAGCAGAGTATTAGTACACTATATGGAAAAATAAAGTGATATACCATGAAAAAAATACTACAAAACTTTACAAAGATTATCCCCAAAATGCATCTAAAACCAAGATTCTCACCAACTCCTACCATCTTTTTCAACATTCACTGTATTGAAATAAAACAACTGAAGAACAGGGAGGGAGGACCTACCCTGCAGAAATACTGCATTATCAAATAAAGTCACCAACTAAAATCCGTTTTCACAATTACATGTTGTTCCCCTGCTCACCTGTCATTCAAAACTCAGTGACTCTGAAGAAAAATGAAGCTACAATTTCTGTAAAATTGTGTAAAAAGGTAGAGGCTCTAAATTAAAACAGTCTATAAAGGGAGGCGGGGGAAGCCAAGACCAGGTAACAGGATTTTCCAGGCTTTATCCTTCATTATAGGTTATTTCAGGTTAAACAGAGGGTGTTCACTGCCTGTGGAAGTCAGAAAAGGTAACCCATTACTAACCTATATCATAGCACTAGTTATTTTAGGATGCTTTAAATAGTTACGTGGTCGTTTCAGGTGCACTGTGCACACAGCAGCCATCTCTAACATGCTCAGTGCTCATCCTTGCTCCTTTCCCCATGATTGGTGCTCTGCTTAGCGCAGGCAGGGTTCTGAAATACAGTTTCAGATACCTAATGACCCATCCTATACCCATCCAAAATAACGAGCTCTTCTTTCAAGATCTATTAAAAGTAATACATCATTTTCCACTCCACCTCTGATTGTCAGTGAAGGCATCTCAAGAACTATAATGTTTCAGTGACTTAGGAACTCAGAAAACACAAAATGCTACAAACAAGCTTTTTTTGAGGTCTGAAAGGTAGATACTATTTGACAAAATTCAACAGCAAACTCCTGACAGAGAGATGTGGGTAGCACCACCATCCTACTTCCACATTTCTTCTTCCCTCGGCCAAGGATCACCAGGTGATTATCAGGCCTGCCAACTCACACTTCCGTCAGTCAGAGCAGTTTAATTCAGCTGTAATGCTTCTGCAGATCAGATGAAATCGTTATATATTCAGAAAAGCCAAGGCTGATCTAATAAAAAAATGTAAGAAGGCCTCGCTGTCCTCTGCTTTATTCCCCAAAGTTCTGTGCAGAAAGTGACACTGCCTAGAGCAACTGTTCTGTATACGTGCATGGCACTCATATGCCACGACACCTCACACTGCAACAGCAAAATTTAGCTCCACTAAAAGCAGTTTCTCCTCCTGTATTTAACATCCCTCCAAAACACACGTTCAGCCTCAAATGACAGTGTTGTTCCCGTTAGCAGTGCTGCCCTTCTCCCCACCACATACAAGAAAGCCAACTACAAAATTCCCGTTTCAAAACCCACTGCTTTGTCAAAAGGGCCTTTGTTGCCATGATCAGCACACTGGCAAAAGAGAAAATACAAGAAAGAGAACCTATAGAGGTAAAAAGAAAACTATTCTGAAAACAAGAAGTGCGCAATCCCTTGAAATAGTACAAAGAGGTGTACATACACCTAAATACGCCAGCTTGGAAAAACACAGCCTGACATTCCTACACGTTTGGATTGGGGTTTTCACAAGAATTAAGGACAGTTAATTCTGTTCCACCCAGGGGCTGGTGAGCTAACCAACCCTCTGCCTCTGGAAGTGCTGTTCAGCCTCCCATCCCCTTTAACAGACATGATCAATCCAACAGATGCTTTTTGAAAAATCACCTCCAAAACAACATTTGTTTTGAAGCAACCGCTACAAATTGGAGGACACAACGAGAAAAGCAGCACTTGCAAATTCTAGTATTTCTATCAGTTAGTTCTGTAAGATGAGTTGCAAGCTCACTCTTCCTCCCCACACCCGGTCTTTGTCTCTGCTATCTTGTTATGCAGGAGCCGGTCTCATTTCCCTGTTTCTGTAGGTAGTTGTTTGAAAGAGAGGAGGGAAGAAACATGCAAACACCAAAAAAACCTGAAACAAAGAAAAATCACAAGTGCCACAGAGACCCCAGGGCAGGGGTAGCTTCCCGAGCCATTTTTCAATGAAACTTTATTCCAGCTCATGGAATCCGTCCAATTACAAACCGTCCCAAAGCCCGGAGAGCCACACACCACCACCACCGCATTCTGTACTGGAGCACCCAGCAAAATTCATCTATGAAAAAAATAATTTATGAGCACAAGCAGCGCCACACCCTGAGCAAGCAACTACAAGAGAAGCCCCCAGGAACAAGAGCAGGGAGGGAAAAGTCCAAGCCCTGTTTTGCAGGGCTGCGAACACCCCCTCACTGCGCGCTACCATAAAAGGTCCGCGGCAGCGCAGATAAAGCCGGCACCGCCGCTCCATCGGGATCAGTTTTCCCCCGGTAAGTCCACGTTAACACTTTGCTCTATTTATTTGCCATCTCACCATGTCACTTCGTAATACAGTATTGACCTATTTTCCAGGTGCTTAATTAATCTCTCTGCTGGCTGCCACGCTTATTAGACAATTACGGTGTGTATTTTAAACTTAGTTTATAGAAAGCACTAGCAAATTAACTCTGTTGTGGAATTATTATGTCAAGAAAGTAAGTCCTCACAGTCCATCCGAGCTTTCCTACTTGGTGTGACATGAATCAGAGCCTAAACTTTTTGCAAATGATGTAATGGGAGGTAATACTGGGCAGAAAAAATTCCCAGAAACATGCGTTGTTATCAACAACTGCAGCTTTATGTAATGTAATTGTCTCGCATAATAACATATTTTCGCACAATTTAAAGACACTAAACTAACTGAAATAAACAAGGTAATACACAAGTAGGAAGATGTAAAAACATCAGGGCGCCACATAATTTCTGGAAAGTCAAGCCTTAGAGTCCCAAGAACTAAGTTAACAAAAACGGAAACAATCACAGTTTCTGACATTTTAAGTCAGATGCAACAGTTAGTAACAAAAGTATAGCCTCAAAAGAAAGCCCTCTATATGCGTGTAAGCACACAGCAGTAACGATTGAGGACTTAATTTAAATAAAAACAATTTTTACAAACTCATCACTATTTCTTACAGCGTTAAACACACGTAAACGCACCTGCCAGCTTTACAATTGATACCGCGACGAATCCAGAACAAACCCCGCACAAACCCTGCCGCAACCATTACGGTAAAGCCTCCAGCAAACAAACCGCTCTGGTTTTAGAGAGCTCGTTCTTGGGAACTGACCAAATTTTAAAGCGTCCACTTCCTTTCCAGTTGCTGTTAGTGATACCGGCCCTCGGCACCATTTGCCGCCCCAGCTTCCCCCCAGCGCGGGTCCCGCGGGTCTCTCCTCGGGGGTCAGGGGGCGAGGGTCGCGTCCCGCCGGGACTGCCAGGAGCCACCGCGGCGGCGGCGGCCGAGCAGGACCCGGAGAGGGCGGAGCCGCGGCCGCGCCCGGGCGCCACCCCGGGACCCCCCGCCGCCCGGGCGGCCCCGGCGCTCCATACAAGGCGCAGGAGGAGGCGGCGCGCCCGGAGGGGAGCGGGGCAGCGCCGCCGCCGCCGGGAACGGGCGAGGGGCGGCCACACCTCCCCCGCCGGGCGGCGGCGGCCTCGCCCGGCACGGCTCACGGTGGGCGCCTCGCCGCACCCAGGAACGGGAAACTTCGGGGACGCGGCGGGGCGAGCGCCGTCGAGGGCAGCGGGAAGGGGAAGCGGCGCTGCCCTCTCCCCGCCGCCGCGCTCGGCCAGGCCGGCGGAGCTGCCCCGCGCATCGGGCAGGGGGGTCGGGTCTGCGCCGGAGCCCCCCGCGGACAGGCTGCGAACGCCGCCGGCGGAGGCAGCGCCGCTCTCCGCCTGCCGGGGCCGGCCCCGCTCGCTGCCGGCCGCTCACCTTCACGGGTCGGGCCGCGCTGGCGTCCGCGCTGGAGCTGCCGCCGCCGCCCTGGGCATGTCCGGGAGCGCTCCGGGGAAGGGCCGCTCCGGCCGGGCTCAGCCGCTCAGCCCCGCCGCTCCCGCTGCTGCTGCTGCCGCCGCCGCCTCGGCTGCTGCCATCTTGTCCTGGCGGCTGCGAGGGAAGAGCCCCAGCTCAGCCCGCTCGACAGACCGGGCCTCCGCCTCATCTTCCCAGGGAGGGACCCAACCCGCCCCCGGCCGCCGCCTCCTCCGCCTCCGCCTCCTCCCGCCTCCGCCCTGCCCGCGGCGGCCTAGCGGCGCCCGCCGCCGCCCATCGCCCCGGAGCGGCGGGCCGCGGCCCCGCCGAGCACTGCGGAGGGGGCGCCGGCCGAGCCCCGCTCCGGCGCGCCCCGGCCCCCGCCCAGCCCGCGGGGCGCAGCCTGCGGGGCGCTCCCGCCGCCCGCTCGCTCCGCCCGGCCCGGCGGCAGCGCCCCCGCCCGGCCCCGCCGCGCGCCGCAGCCGCCGCCGCCACCCGAGCCCGCCGGCAGCGCTCGGACCGCGCTCCGCGCCCGGCCCCGTCCACGGGCAGCAACGCCGGGCGCTTCTCCTGCCCTCTCGTACTGACCGGCCGAGGCAGCTGTGTGGCCATCACCGCCCCTGGCAGCAGCTCAGCGGCGGAGCCTCCTCAGCGCCAGCTGACGGTCCCCCCAGGAAGCCCTGGGAGGATAACTTGAGATGCTCCTACCGCGAACTCTCCTCTCTGCCCGCCCCGGTCTGTCATTACCCGGAGGAAGGCAACCTCATGCTTTGTGGGGGCTCTCCAACGAACACCTGTAAAACCCCCAATAGTCCCCCAGTGCTGGCCATCCCAATCACCACACCCCACGCGGTGAGCTCTTCTTCCCACCTTGTTAGCTGCCAACTCCCATAACACTATTCACAGATACATAACGTACATAGCGGTGAGGAAACTGGTGCCAGGGGAAAGGCCTGACTCTCAAGACCTGAAGCTTAGACGATGACCAGGTGAGAATGAACATGTGAACTCCCAATTCATTTAAATGAGTGCTCGTGCCTTATAAGAAGAAGAGACTTCCCCAGCCAGCCCTCAAAATAACTGTGAAGCACCAACCTTCCAGATGTGGTCTGAGACATCCTTTCCTTTCCACGTTAGCCTGAGCCCATCAGAGACACCACTAACTATAGAGGTAACAGGACGGAGCAAATGTATTGACCAGTTTGCATCCAGCGTTACAGTTCAGCATTTTGCCTTGCTCAACTCTACACAAAATAACAGGATACACCCTCAGTAACAACACGTCCCTAATATTATACATCACTTAAATATTAGTGGTTGGTTGTAGGACTGGTCAACTTCTGCAAACAGCATTCTTGACCCAAAATAGTGTTCAGCTGATGTGGGGCGAAAAAGGAATTACTGTTTGCCTATAAAGTATTTAGCCCCAAGATAAATCCTTGGCTACAGCTACAACTGGACATCACATGCTTCTCCACCTCTTGCCAAAAATAACAAAGAATTTCTTTATTTACTTGCACAACTACATGTACTCTGCTATTTTTTCTCACTACTTGTTCCAGTATTTTCAACACGTGTCTGCTTGATCTTAGCCTTTATTTAGGACCAGTCCTTGTAATAAAGATTGTTAGGATGTGAAGTCAGAATTTGAATTAATTAATTGGAGAAGAGAGACTTATTGTACAGAAGTACTAAAACCTAACATTGGAGTTACTACCACAACACCACCAATGCTCAGTCTTGTAAATAATGAGCCATATAATTTAGGGCTGCAGAAGAGATAGGTGGGTGTCAATGGTAGTAAATTATAGCTCTCAAGAGCTGCTTACTAATTTTAGAAATATTAATCAAGCTCCTAAAAAATATCATCCTACAGAATTATTTCTACATGTTTTATTAACATATAAATAGACAGTAAATGTTGATAAACATTCTTGTTGATTACTTAACCATACAAACTCTAAAATGGCTTAACCAAAAAAAAGCATTAAATGTATGCTCATTCAATCCATACTTCATCCACAAACTTAAATTGGTGTACATCACCCCAAATTGTGATCCACTGACAAGTCTCAACATCGTATTTCCAGCTGTTTTTTAGGATATATTTCTAGTAATTTTCCCATGTTTCACCATGCACCTTCTTATAGTTTGATAACCAAAACAATCCAAATACAGTTGTAAATTTGAATGATACCAATCCTCTACTAACAGGCAAAATTATGAATCCAGTGCTCCACTGATACATATGCACAGTTTCAACCGACTTTCAGAAACAGATTTTAATTTAGATTTAGAAAAGGAGGGGTGACTTTGGGCTCATTAACCTCTCTTATCATACTGTTCTCTCACTGGAGTTTTGAGTTGGTCACATTTGCTAAATGACAGCACCTCCCAAAACATCCCAGCACTGCCAGTTCTGTCCTCATGTTCCAGTTTTAGCTAATTAGATCAAGCTAGACTTCCACTCACCTTGCAACAGGAGTATCATCAGCGTGTAATCAAACTCTCAAATCTCTTTGAAATTCCTTCAGTTGCTTTTGTGAAGCACATCATCCCTCTGCAGATCCATTATTTGTCCTTATTTCCTTACAAACTCCCTTCTTTGGGAGCTGTTTCAATTAAAGGTTTCCTCATCCACTGCACATTTCTTCAGTGTTAGGACTGAGGGCTGGCCAGAGCCAGTGCGAGCTGAAGCCCTGAACCTCCTCCGTCAGTGACTCCTAAGGATTACTTTGGCCACAAAAAAGTTTTTAAGTGCCCACAAAGCACAGTAAAACAACATTAGATGTATCAGCAAGCTTTAAACACTCTGATGAACGTTTCTATCAGAGGTTAAATATGACTGTGTCTGAGAAACCCTCACATGATTTTTTTTGTCACCTGGAAAACAGCAAACACTTCCTTGTCCTAATTTTCTCTTGGCAGATACATTTGTGCTGGTAGGCAACTGAGGGGTTAATGTGGAAACTCCTGTTACACCTGTAGGTACTGTGGACTACTGATACCGTTTGGAGGGGAGTGTTTTGTTTCAAAGTACCTAAGTAACTCAGTGGAAGGAGGCCCCGTGTCATTTAGATTCATTTAGAAAGTCCAGCATTGAAACACACACCTCCATGGCCTTCTGTTCCTCCTTGTTTCTAAGCCTTTGCAGAGGATAAGCACTAGTTAGGTGTGAGTGCTCTGAGTGGAAAAAAGAAACAGAAGTGAGAAGAAGATATTTCCAACAGACATAATCTATTAGGCAGCAAAAAGAAATGATCTAAGGACAGGCTAGAAGCTTTTGGCAGAACACCTACCAATGACATTTTGTGCTATTTTTGTTACCAAAATCCCAAGTGTACATGCAGACTGAAAATGCTTTGGCTAGAACAATTTGTTTTACTCCTCAAACTGCTATAAGCTATATCATCAAAACACTTTTTACAGCCAGTATGAGTTGTTTATATCAGCTTATGAGTTGTTTGTATCAGCTAGACTCTTAATTTTTGAACAACCTTGAGTCCTGAACAAGGCTCTCCTATTAGAGCAAAGCCACAAAGATAGGACAGGAGAAGGCAAGACCACAGGGCTGTAATTCCATCCAACAGGCCCCGTGCTCAGTCCCTAATAACATAGATGCAATTGCATGAAACAGCAAGCCACACTTCCAGTTCCTTGCTGTGAAAAGGGACAGAACAGGCCTCTTATAATTTTCCTGACCAGTTAAATTTCCCCAGTGATAGCTCTCCGCTGCTAGCACTGAAGATCCCTTTTAGCAGATTCAGCTCACCCGGCTGAAAAGGCTTTTCTTGGGTCAGGAATACACTCTGTGACTGTCAGAGCTGACACAAAGAGGAAGGCAGAATTTTTCCTTGTCACCTGGATGGGAGAGCTGTGCAGGCTTCAGCTGAGTTTTCTGGGTAGAAATTATGAAATCCAAACAACCCAGAAGCTGTTTGGCAACGTGTTGTGACCACTGCAGGTGTCCAGGCCTTCACCTAATCTGACAAGTACAAGCAGCAAGTACAGATCAACACAAGGAGGGCGGAACAAGTGAAGGTTCCATTTAAATTTTTCCTTCTTTAAAACTTGCAGGCCACAATCTTTAGTCTTTCCCCCAGTACTTGATAATTTGTTAAGCAGGAAATTAATTCATGGATTCAAGTTATAGGATTCCAAATTATAGTATTACTTTACTGTTTTTCACATTGGATGAAATAATTTATGCTTAAAGTATTTTTCCTTCCCAAACAGACGTAACACTGGACAAAATTGTTTATTTTCTTCTCACAATTCCTTATCTAATGAATTTTTTTAACTGATGTAACTGTCACCAAGTATGACTTGTATTATAAGAAACAAGCATTCGATATTCTGCATTTGGATTAAAACTTTTCAAGATCCAGATTCCTGTGGAAACATGTAAAGGGATCAGAGTTAAACTGATAAAAAGTGGTCTTTTAAAATATAAGAATTTAAATTTACACTTTCCACTGATTACCATCATATTCAGATAAGCTTGGTTCAAAGTTCCCCATCTCCCCTCCCCATAGATATGTTTGCTAGGTATATCCAAAATCCAACCTTCTGTTGCTGGGTGTAAATGGAAAATTACTTTCAAATTTAAAGCAAACATACACTTTGCTCCTTTTGCAACAACTGGAAGGTCAGTTGAGAAGCACTGTGTTTCCTCAATTAAAAAACACACAGGCTTCTCTATGCATTTTACACTGAGTCACTTGCAAAAATAAGCACAAATTTCACTTTTTATTTCCACTTTATTTTTTGCAGATTTAATACAGGACTAAAAAAAATACACTGGAGCAGAGGTGGGGAAAGGTATTTGTTTATTGTTGGCTGTTTAACTTACAAATTCAACAGTCTGGCTCCTCTGGAAAGATTTAAAAGCAGCTAAGGACAGAAAATACCTTCCATGGGCTCGTGGTGGTTTCTGGGGCTTTGTGCCTGCTTGTGCCAATGTTCATTTCACGAAGACACCACAGGTCCCTGTGCATCTCCCAGAGGGAATGAATGAGGAGTGATCCACTGCAGCTCTTCCAAAGAAGAAAATCAGATTAAAACATTCTTCAGATTGCCTGTCTTTCTACTTGTTCCTTCCTCAGCCTTTAAAACCCACTTCCAAGAAACCTCCCGCACCATCCTCACATTGCTATTTCAAATTCTGCCAGGAAATGGTAACTCTTAGGAAATAAACTTGTCTGCTATCTAAAGGTAATGACAGGGTGACTAAAATGGTAATTCTTAGAAAATGTAGAAGGAACCTAAAATGGTTTTGGTTATCATGTAGGTAAAAGCTGGCTGACTTGAAATGCACACCTCATCCAAACTAAAACACTAATCCCCTAATTTTTCACATCACAGAAAGGCAGAAAAACTACACTGTAGAATCATTAAGACTGAGAAAGACCTCCAAGATCATGGAGTCCAACTTTTAATAGATGTTTATATACAAGGCAGCAGGAAAAAAAACCACAAATAGAAAAATATCATGAATTTATCTTAAAATTACATAAATACCTACTAGTTCAATTTAGGTTTTACAGAACTTTTCTCTCTCTCTCTCTTTCTTTTTTTGAATTGTTTCTTTTCAACCTTATTGTCCTTTTCAGTGCCATAGTTGTTGAAACAGCTAACTGGGACAACTATAATTTAAAAATATGGCACCCTGCTAATTGTCACAGATGATTTTGCTCAGGGACACTGTGAAATGCTTATTTCTCTGCCTGTGCACATATTACATCAATAGGTGTATATTTGACAGATGCTAAATTGCTGTGTTTTAAACTATGCTAAGATCTATGTTCATAGAAAATATTAACATATTTTCTTTAACAAAGAGCTAAAGAAATGCAAGATTTTATGGGGTGGTTGAAATATCTTTACTGGACCATGTAAATGCTAAGGTATCATGGTATTGTATTTTTCAGATTGTATTTTCATTTTCAGTCTAGTTTTCCTCTTTGTTAGAGTCATAGAAGTAGATCACCCCTTACACATGTACCTTAGGAAATCCACAGGGAAAGGGTTTGTCTTCAGGAAACGTGTCACGATACTATACATTTCTAGTTTGATACTCTAAATTTTCTTGCAAGAGTCTTTCTAATTAGCTATTTTCATGTAATCAATAGCCTCGGTGGTGTCTGAGTGTCTTTCACATAAGTGTATTTAATAATTACATTTTTATGTTCGCTCTCTCAAGCAGGAAAAGAATTGGAAGTGATTGTTAGGATTAACTAATGGTAAATGTGTACAAAAATACAATATGTTTCTATTTTTGAAGTGTTTGGCAAGGACAAATATATTTTACAATATCAGATTTCTAACGATAAAATGGTGAGAACCTGGTTTGAACTGAGAATGATAATATTCAAGGTAATCAGCAAAAAATAAGATCATCCACTCTCAATTTAATGATATCCAAACATTGTAAAAATGTTTACTTTACATAAAAAGTTAAAAAAACCCATTGAAACACTTTTTCTATGGAGGAGAAAAATCACTTTTTGAAATAAAAAGCATATTTAAAACTAAAATTCCAATGACATTGTGCTAATGTAAAAAATCTTTAATAGCAAATATTGCCATTTTTTCCTGTTGTTTTGAAATAAGCATCAATAAACAAGCACCCTACATTTAAGAATATCCATAGGGTACCATCCACTAATACTACAATCATTTCATTTTTACAGGTGAGTAATGACTTCTCTCTTTAGTGACTGATATATTGCAAGATCAAGGGCTGCAGACAGATGAAGAGCACAACAAATGTTCCAGCTGACCTCACTCCCCAGAATGCATCATTCCTACAAATAAACGTCATTAAACACAAGCAGGCAGTCAAATTACAGAATTAAAACATAACCCTGCATTACTCGAGTGCGGCGGTGCTTATTAGCAGGTGCACTGACTCCAGGGAAACTATTGACATGAGTAAAGATCTCTGGGGCTGTGCTTTTGCAATATATTCCAAAGCCTTTTAAAGTAAATAGACTGATTGACTGACTGCTAGCTCAGGCGGAGGCTTTCCCGTGGCAAAGAGAAGTTTTATCTTAATGGAGAATGTATCAGTCTCCCCCACAAGCCACAGCACAGTGGAGTGGAGCCCACTCTAACTCTGGCAGGCACTGAATCACTTCCAAGCCTATTTTAGAATTAAATGGAAGATGACCTCGTTACCTGGGTCTCTCCAACCTCACTGTGAAAGCACTTGAGGACTGAGCCAGGGCTTTGCTATCAGCAGCTAAAGTCCAACCACATTAAAAGCAAAACCCAAACCACAAAAAACCCCCCTTTTGTTGCAGTGGTGTAAGGCCCTGTTACTAATCTGTCTGTGGCACAAATCCTCCCTGAGAAGCAGTTTTACCCGAGTCAATGTGCACGTGGCTTGCAAATGTCCACATACACCCTCCCTTAATAGTTTAATACATCAGCAACTTATCCATATGCTTTCCTACCTTTTAAAAGTAGATATCCTTATTTCTCCCCTCCCTCATGAGACATCGTTAATGAAATACCAGTTAAAAATATCTTCTAAAGATTTAAATTCCCACATTAGAGACTCTCCACCTAGAACGAACAACAGAAAAGACACATTAATTACATGAGTTATGAAAACAGATCAAACCACTATAAAGAAAAAAACCACTTCCTTCTTTAGCAAAGAGCATATTTTCCTATAAATGTGTTTATTCAGAGATGCAAGTGTTCTAATGGAATTCTTACAAAGGTTACAAAAGTAACTTGTGCTTATTTTTTATTTTTCTGTTCCAAGCCAGTAACAGCCCAAATCTGTTCCAAAGGAAAAGCTGATGTTCAGCAGTAGTTTAATGAATCGTTTTGACCCAGTGAAATACACCGTGTCCCCTCCTAGTAATGAGACACTTGGCAGAAAGTATCACATCACACGAACAATGGCAGCAGGCTGTCATTACGACCCACAAAGGCCCGTCACCTCTGAGCAGCCTCTCTTCAGACAATGCAGGGGAAGATCAGGTAACACTTCTGCTGAGCTAACTGCATGTGCACTTGGTGGTGGTGGTGGTGCTTTTACCTGCAGCATTTTCAGTTTATAACCATTTTGGTGATAGTAAAAGCTTTATAAATATTTTCATTTGCTTTTCTTTTAACACCTCTTTGCTAGTTAGACATAAAGCTGGTGTTACTTTCTGACTCGTGCTTTTGATTAAACAAATTTAATTTTAAAATGTTTTAGTGTAAAATACACAAAAGTATCATGTCATCACAAAATGACATGTCTACCCATGTGACATTTTAATTAGATTTACTGTGAAGGTAGACAGGAAATCAGTTGGGTTTTATGGCTTTATCATATTTTGATATAATTACCACTCTCTGCCATTGGAACAGGGAGTACAGCCCTACACATTTATGATCTGATGTTGAAAAGAACATGAGAGAGGAGAAGTGGAAAGGAAAATTGCAAACAGATATCTAGAAATAAAAACATGGTCATAAGCATCACGTCATGCTCAAACAAAATGAACATCAGTGAGCTACAACAGGTGAGAAAATTAAAGGACAGAAACTGCAGAGCACAAAACACGACCGCTACCCCAGGAATACTGAGCCTGGTGAGACCATGGTGAGATTCGCTCATGCGTACATGCAAAAGTTCTCATGGTATCCTCAGAGTTTGCCAACAGCACTGCAATGATTTTGCTGGATTTTCTCTTGAAGGGGATCACAAGGAATGGAAGAATTGCCATCAGGACATGGAGGCACAAGAAAAGGCCCGCGGCTCCAGTCTCAGATTCTTCTTCAACTGAAGGTCTCAAGAAAACTGGAGATCCTTCTAAAACAAGTTATTTTTATCAACTCTGTGGCTTAGAAAACACCGTTTCTACAGTTGTAATATATGCACTGAACCTCAAGACCATTTTCAGATTGGTTTTTCTTTTTTAAATACAAACTGCACATCTCAGAATAAGATAATGAACTGGCACGTGTTACATAAACAGTACATCTGTCAGGGATTGAAGTACTTCCATTCCTACCTCTTGTGCCATATCTTACAAAGGAAAATATGTACAGCTATTCCCAACAAAAACAATTTAATAAGTGCAAATTAGTTTATCCTTTTTCTATCTCAGTGACAAGAAACATCTTTATAGACTTCATTATTTTTCTATATTCATGTTTTTAAATAATTTAAAAATGAAAAATACAAATCTGAGATTAGCCATATTTTCAGTAAAAATATGCTTTATTAATCAATTTAATTTATTATTTAATTACATAGATGTGGGACACTGTAATCTATAGTTCCTATTCTGGATAGTCCTCAAAATGTGATAAAAGTGCATCCTGTGAGGAAATGTATCACCTATCATTCATGTTTCACAAAAATACCAAAAGGAAGCTGAAGGTAATAGCTAAAAGAGCAGGTGTTAGGGCACAGACTGAAATGCCCCAAAATTAAGGCATGAAAAAGATCAGGAAAAAGCATTACTTAATCAAAGGGTATGGGCTTTTCAAGCAGCCTGTGTACAGGGTAGAAGCTACACCATTTAAATCACTGATTGTGTTATTTTATGTCTCTTTTTGTTCACTTGTTTATGACTTATGTTTAAGCAGAGATTACAGAACAGGGATAGGACGTGCACAGGTCTTGGGAAGCAGCTTCCCAGACTGTGGAAGTGGTGTCATGACTTGGAGAGAAACCCTGCAGGTTTCCCCTCATGACAGAGGTCCTGGTGGAGGGGAGGTCTGCATTCAGCACAGTCTCCCTGGCAACCGCGGTGGGCATCGCACACAGGGTACCACATCCTGCACCACAGCCAACACACACAGGAAGTCCTGCCAGAGTTCTGCTCTCCTCCTACACCTTACCGAGCTCCTTTTGTACCTAGTTTTCCTCTCTGTAGTTGTTAATCACACAGTGTGATAATAATCACCACCAGCACTGATATATTCCGCAACAGGCCCGGAACAGGCAGCATCAGGGCTGGGGATAAATTTTCTACACATCTAACGTGATTGTAGAAAGGAAGCTGATGGGCAGCTGTGCACAACACATGCAATGCTGGCTAAATGATCTCCTGGAGCAAATCCATTATGGTCAGTCTAATTATTTCTAGGATGAATATGGCTCCAAATGCTTTTTGATTACTGAAGAAAATTTGCACACTGAATACTTAATTTATTAAGTTTCTTACCTATACAGCTCCTAAGATCAATGCTGGAATAATAGTAGAAGTTCCATTTTCATTCAAGTATCTCCTGATGCTTTGTGTGTTGTAACTACTACATAAAAAATCAAAATCTCACAATGCTTACATTAAACTACTAATGAACATTTATGGGAAATATCCAGAATATCAGTACTAATTTTAATCGATATAGAGACAACAATACTAGCAAAGTAGTCCAAATTATGGACCAGAATTTCATGGTCAGGAGTCACCTGAAATATAAACCACAAAGATGGCTTCCAAATGAAATCTTACAGAGCTTGCTATCTAAGTATCAGACAAGAGACGACAGATGGATTCAAAGAGAAAAAGGGGAGTGTACAAGGAAAGAGGAGACAATCTTGGCCAGCACTGTAGGGAGCATCATATCAGTGCACCAGCTGCCCACCTGCCTCAGGAGTCCTTATTTCCTGAAGGAAGAAATTTTGCCAGTGCCAGTTTTATTCATTATTGTAGGACTGCCAACATTTTTTTTCTCCTGAAAGACAAAAATGTGTATGTCATGTAAAGCCCAATAAATATAATGCAAGTCCCACTGAAATCTTCAAAAAGTACATCAGTTCCATGCGTGGGATCAGGATTTTTCACAGAAATTTTTCCATTTCTTCAAGTACTGTTTACACATGTATTCATTCCCCCTCAAAAGCAAGCCCTTGGAGATGACAATTTAGTGAGAAAAGTATTTAAAAAAATCCCAAACAAACCTGGATTGTTAGTGTGGTTCTACTCATCATTACATACCATAAAGACATGGAAATCAGCTTTTTATAGTCTGGCATGATGACAGCTATTTGACTCTTGAACTTAAAAGCAGTATAAATATTTTCGGTTTAACACATTAAATATAATGATCAGACATCAACCATTCTTTACCATTTAAATGCATTTCTTCAGGAGAAGCAAATTCATGTATTATAGTAGAAACTAATAACTATTTCACAGCAGGGTATGAGTAGCTTCTCATTCATTTTTTATTAAATAGTTGTATCTGTTACATGTGTGAAAGACTGCTTTAGCTGCTTATATGAGGCTTTTAAGGCAGAATAGCATTCCACTCAGCAGATGATACTGAAAAGCACTAATTTAATTCAATAATTAACTTCCTTGCATTTCATTTCCAAGCTCAAAATATTATCTTTAATTAAAAACACAATAGGAAATTGCCTAGTTATCTAGTTCTTTAACAATGTACTTCTTAGTGTAAGGCACTTAAAACTAATTCAATCACTGTCTGTAGCTTTTGCACTAAGTCATACTTAAAAATGAGCTGGATAACTCGTGTCCCTTAAGCTTTATAACTAAGAAAAAAGTGCAGCTCCTGGCTTTATTTCTGATCAGTGGTGGAGTACCTTGATTGCAGCAACCTGGCCATTTGTCCTTTCCCCCTTTCATTTCAGTGAGTGTATCTCATATCTTTCCACAGTAGCTTCAGAAATGCCTTTCGGTCCAGCAGAGTCAGTTCTGTCATCTCTAACACCATTTGCATTTACATTACTTACAACGACTTTACATTGCCTTTTGTACTTTATTACACTCACTAAGTGACTGTGCAATCAAACTTACTCATTAAAACATCTTTAGCAAAGCTCCTTTCTGAATCATAATTTTCATTTAGTTTCTTTTCAGGGTATAATTTTTAAAGCTTGATGTTTATTAGACAAACAATAATGAAGTTGTGAGGCCTCCAAAGTGATTTATTTTTGAGACCTCTTTCTAACCTTTTAATTTAAATCTTAATTTGGAATTAGTTTAACATGAGAAAGTGAGATCTATTTTTCACTCTAATCCTAAATCAATATTGGCTCAGAAAATTATTCTATCTGAGCCAGAGAGCATATATTATACCATTAAAAGTAACCTTTTGCAGGGAATATCACTAATGCTGCCTAAAAATAATTCATTTCCACAAATCAGAATGAGAAATCCATGGGGTTTTTTGGCCCAGACACCTTAAAATAATTTTGTCTCTCCATAATCCTTCTCTGTATACTGTTCTTGCTTAATTGATGCTAATGAGAATGTAGAAATAAGGTGGTTAACACATCCCCTAAAATGTTTGCCTTGACATATGTAGAAAGGTTCTTCTAAGACACACCAAGACAAGACACAGAAGTAATTGAGCTGAAGTACACTGGAAGAAAATCATGATTTAAAGGCAACAGTTTGATTACATTGTAAAATGTTGACATTATTTATTACAAATATCTACAAAATCATTACACTTTCATGAATTCTTCCAATTGACTTGGATCAGTCTTTCTTAGTAGAAAGGCAGGTTTAATCAGTATTTCCCAGACAAGAATGGTAAATACTGCAAAATTGCTGAACTTAATCTAGATATTAACCAAAATAAAAACTCTCCAAATATTTTATTCTTTAAGAAAACCTTACAAATATAATCCCATCCTGTCATTGGGAATATGCAATAATTGCAAATTGTGTAGTTTGGTTTAAAAAAAAAAAAAAAAAACCACTTAAAAAAAAAAGAAGTTGCTAAGGTGTTTCCTCTCCACTGATCATCACGGCCTTATTTTTAAAGCTCTTGATTCGTTTGTCTCCTCAGGCCCACTAGGACATCCCTGCAGATTTTCCTCTCCCTGATGCCATTTCAGTGCAGACCTAAACCACCCATGGATGTGTCTGCAGTAACTGTGGTGCTGCTTCATGCCCCTGGTGGTCCCAGCAACACAGCAGGACTGAAAACCAGCCAAAGAATCAAAGAGAAACGGTGGAAAAATCAAGTTATTCTTCTTGCCATCACAAAGCTTTCCAGGAAATTGCCTTTCCAGCTATGGGAAATCATAGTGCTCTGTAGTGGTCTGTGAGGAAGTACAAAATCAGCTGGACTATCAGTAAGGTTTTCGTTTTCTTTGAATGAGATGGTATTAAACTTTATAAACACTATATAAATTTAACATTATTAAATTTCATCACATTCAATAACTTTTTATCCTATATTAAGATCATGCTTCTCCTGGGCTGCATGGTAATTTTTCTTCTAGAGCCCTCCCTCCCACACATGCAAAGGCTCAGACCCTTTCTTCCCTTTCTCCTCGTGTGCCGTAAGTCCCGCTGGCTCTGGGAACTGAGGTTCCCAAAGCAGAGCTCTGTGCCTGTGCCACCAGAGCCTCCAGCACGGAGGTGTGCCAGGGCACACACTGTACTCCATCGCTGCTGGAATGGCCCCCGAGGGCCTTGTCAGAGAGGAGTTCTCATCTTTCACAGACACCAACCCAAAGGTACCACTTAAGTCATCTGCATTCCCCACTTTTCTCTTTCAACCAGCATTCTGGGTAGTCTTTTCCTGCAGGTTTTAGAAGCAGCTGTGATATTCAATTGATTTTCTATTAAAGGTCATTTTAGTCTCACAGTTAAATTTCTATTACAATTCAGATTTGTTTTGGTTTGGTCTGGGGACATGACAGAGGTTAACCCAATTCATAGATCACATTAGGTGAATCATACGTGGAAAGTTTCCCAGGTCATTCAGGGTGAAACAGAATTTCAGATGTAATACCTTCTAACAGAAGAAACACTATTCAGGTGACTCCTGAGCAACGATTTGTAATAAATTCTGACTTAGCAATGGCACTGAAGAAGGAGTACTGCAAACAGTTGCTGTTCTCCCAGATTTTGTGCTGCATGCACACAGCGGCCACGAGCTGTGCCCTGACATGTACAAAGCATTGTCTAACAGTACGAAATCCCAGCACTGATGAAACTCTGATTACCACCCACTGAAATGCCCAGTTCCTGCCACGCCTTTTTGCATATTTCCCCCCCACCCAGCTGGCTGAGCCATCCTGCTGTAGTCCCGAGGTGTCTGCTTGTTAGTCTCTGTCACTTGGGCAGGGGGGTTAAGACTTTTTATTTCCAGTAAGGGTTTTTATTCCTCCTCTGTTTTTTCTTTTCTTATTTCTGATGAGTGGCACATTCTCTAGTTTAAAAAAAGTTTGAGACAGAGCGTGAACACTAATTAGTAAAACGACTTCAACGTATGTACTTTATATTTTTCAAGTATATTCTACACATTATCCAAAAAAAAAACAACCTAGAGGAGATCAAGCAGCGAAGTTATTCTGTACTGATGATGGTACTAGAAAAACCCCTTTTACAGAAATAAAATTACAGCTTTGTAATGTCATAAAGTAGAAGAAAAATTAAAGGTTGCCCAGAAATATCAAAAACATATGCTTTTATGAAGAGCACACTGCAGAAACCATCTCATTTCCATGAATTAGCATTTGCTCATCCTTATTAGCAGACACATATGCCTACTTGTCCTGTAACTTAACATTGAAGGCCAAAAAGATGTCATACACCAGTTGCTGAACAGAAATTACCCATATAAAAAGCTCATTATTTAAAAGTCTCTTCAGAGGATGACAGTGTTGATTTGAATTGACTCCAGGCATTTCTCTGCTTATTATTTGGAAGGTTGTAAGTTAATTCAGTGGCACTTCACTTTGACACAAAAAGGTATGATGCAAAACTGAAATCAGAGTAATAAACTCTGACAGAAAGAAGACATTAATAGGAGCAACCAATGACAAAATAAACTGTAGATCTAAGCAATGGCTTATCAAACCTAAGAGGATTTGCCTAATTAATCCTGTGTTGCACAGCTATCCAAATTGCTTTTCTGACCAATCCATATTGTTGCTATTCATTACTTACTCCTGGCTTTCTAGAAACAAGAGACATATCACATAACAATCTAAACAGTATCACCTATTTTTTAAATGCTTTACTGTACTATCCTGTAAGCAGTTAACTAATGCACTGCAAAAATAGTTCCACAGCTCCAAACTGTTTGGAATTAGTTTCTTTTTTTTAAAGACTACCCAAAAGGTAACAGTAAGCATTAATTATTTGGAGAGCAGCATTTGCCTTTAGAAGGGAACCTTTTTTTTAGAATAAATTGTGGAAAAAGGACTTTATGTCTGCATACTTCATGTTTGGGCTTGAGCTCACCAAAGAAAATGTGCAGGCTAACAAGAAGTGTATTGTCAGTGAAACCCAAATGGCTACAGTTTAAAGGCTGCTCTAATTGATAAATGTAAAATATCTGACAAAGAAGCTTCAGAATGTGGCAGGTGTGTGTCATGTATAGTTTTACTGTCTAAGTAAAGCAAACATATGAAGAGATTAAAAAAATAGATTAAGTGTTTTATAAGCTACTGCTAGCCTACACTAGCCAGCTGAAGGCTTTAAATAATTTAATCCCTTCAGCAACTGCCAGTCCCAACTGCAACACTGAAACAAGGTCTGAATTCAGTTTGAAACCCAACAGGTGCAGTCTAATACTGCCTCCTTAATTCAGCTACTGATCTATGTTTATGCTTGTAGAGGACAGCATATTCTTAAATCCACCATGGCATTAATTAAATTAGTCTAAGTGCCTCTTGTTTTATCCCATCTTCTACTATCAAATTTACCTCAGACTGTACTCTGTTTCTTTCCCCTCCTCTCCAGAAATGCTCTTCGTGCCAGATGGAAGACAAAGGCTTCGCAAAAAGCTTTTAAAATAGATTTTTCTTTATATATAACTTACACAAAAACACAACCAGGGAAATTAACAAATGAAAACATTTAATACTAGTTTTCTTAGCCTGAATTTTAATATTTGAAAGTGGAAGGAGGTATATAAAGTTATTGGCAAGCAAAGTCTCCAGTGCCATATCACCACTTATACTCTTTTCTTTGGATAATCCAGGCAATTTAAGTTGTACCTGATGTGTGTAAGCTATTTATCATTCTTACATGCTAATTATTTTTACCAACATTTGCTAGTAGCATGAAATAATGCATATTGACAAAAGTAATAATTCACTAGGAAAAAAAAAGAAAAAGTCGAAGTAAAAAAAGCAGCATTACTACAAAGTTTCTAGCAACAGTAATAGGCAGGGCCCCCACCACCCTCCTTCTCTTTAGAATCATGGACTGTTTAACAAACCACAGGGAAATGCTGCTTAGTATCCTACTTCCCAGAGAAATTTAAAGGTTAATCTACATTTTTCTCCAATCACAGGACAAGAGAAGAGGAAAACTCCCACCACCTTACTTCTTTCACTTTGCCAGCAGAACTGGAAGATGGGACAATCCAAGGCACAACTTCCTTTCCCTTCCTTGCAGACGGGGCCATGCTCGCTCTTGGGCTGCACACAGAGAGTTTTGTCTCTCAAGCAATTAAGCAGCATGTTTGGCATATGCAAATGAGAGGACAGAGTTACCTTTTAATGCAACCTTAACTCAAAATTTCTGGATGCTTAAGTAGTGAGCCACTGGAGTAGTAAGGCCAGCTCAGACAGTAGTTAATACTTCAATTTCATTCAGTTTATCAAGACTATAATATGCTATGCAAGGGACCATCAGCCTTCTGAAAATGAAAACAGATTCAATGTACATTAAACAAAATGTTTTCTTAAATCCCAAGCTGCTCAACACAGTAATAACTAGCTAAAAAAAAAACAACTGCAAAGATTGTCATCCATAAAAAATGTCTTGTGACTACAACAAAAAGTGAACTCTGGTACACCAGCACAGGTTTGAATTCCCAATAATTCTACCAGCACATGGACAAACAATACTCCTACGTGTATTAAACGTATCTTTGAAATCTTTGAAATTTCCACTGTTTCGTATATATGGAATGCAACTTTCAATTATTAACCAACAACTATTCTTTTGATTATGTGAAGTAATACAGGCACCACCCCTCCTCTATTTCAAAACTGGATGGATAATGTTGAGGTTACACGATTTTATTAACAGTGACAATGTGTTCTCTGATCCCGGTTGTACTTCAAAGCACTAAATGAATGAATTTTTGGAGCACAGAACAACCCGAAGTGAATTCAAAGCTTCTGAAATGGCTCTACCACTTAGTTTATACAAGCCTGAAATTTAAAATTCAGTTTCAAAACCATCTATTCCAGGATCACAGCTTCTGAAAGAAGGAAAAATCAGGAGGAGGGAAAATTTACAAAAGACATTGTAAGAAGGCTCAGCAGTGATAATAACTGTATTCTATTAACAAATCCCAGTTTTAATTCAGAACTCCCTATATGTCAAATAATTTACAATATTTATGGTATATGATTTTATTACTGTAAAAATGTTTTTACATTAACAGTTTTTAGTTTTATGTGAATAATCACTGCCTAATAATTCCCCACATAATCTTTTGGGATGAAGTTTGCAGTATCAGATTTAATTAATATTATGCTCAAAAAACCCCCAACCCAAACCCCCTTGGCATTGCAGTGGTAAAACACTATAGTACTTCATGGAGTTTTGGGGCAAAAGTAGTGCTTTTATGAAGACCTGCACTTCCAGAGATAGCTGGTATGAGAATGTGTGTGAAAGTGTGATATAGACCTAGAAACTAGAGTAAGATGTCTGAAAGACCTCAAAATAATAATAAATACTGTGTTAGTTTAAATTCCAGTCTTTATGTTTTTGAAGCTCACTACTTTGTTTTCTTTTCTAAAACAGTTGCTCAAGAAAATCTCAATTAACTGAATTTTTCAAGAACAGCAGGATTTTAATGAAAAAAACAAAACCAAAACCAAACCAGCTGCACTGAAATGAGAAGAGACTCCTAAGACCTGCCACCTGAATAGAAGGCATTACAGATTCTCCTTTCTGTGTCTTGTAGGGATTTAATGGGCAGTGAAATCATCTTGGTTCTCTTGTCCATTCCCCTCCTGGCAACACTTGTCCCCAGTGTACACACATAGCTGGAGAAATTAATACATTTTTTCTTGCTTACTTGCTATGCGAAGAGTACACAATGCTCTTGGTAGCTCTTATACCACCTGATGCACAAAATCCAGGCAGAGTCTGGCCTTTCATCGAAAGCAGTGCTCCAAATCTGCTTTATTTTTTTGTTCATTTGTCTGCAGAAGAGTCCTGGTACACGACAGAAAACAATACCACTTGCTAGAGGCAAGCACGATTCCAAAAGACAGCCAAATTTTTCCTCAAAGTTCTGCCAATGCACAGCATTACTGACTTGCAAAGCTTCTGGGAAGACTCACGGACAGGCTGCCAAGCTATCCTGGTACAGTGATGTGGCCTTATGACCAAAACAGCTCCCATGCAGGCTTCTTTGCCATACTGCACAACAATGTAAGTATCCTTCCATTGTATGAGGGTTATTCCATGAAATCCATTGCCTTATCTAATCCAGAACTGTTTAGTGGCTGGAGGATACTTCGGTCTTCACTGCTCCTTGAGCAAGCAACAATTTTCTGTGTTGACTCCTCATTTGGAAGGCATCACATCCTGGGAAGAGTCAGAGCAATTTGAGGTTACACTGGTGGGAATGCCCTGCCCACTGTTGTATTCTTTCTCTCTTCCACCCATGTGTCAGTATTTTGGACTGTAAAAATTTCTGTGGGAGCAGGCAAGGCCTCTCTAGAGATTCCTGATTTCATGACAGATGTTTGCCACAAACCAAAGCAAGTATCCAAATAAGCAAATAATGTTTGTCTTTGAATACCACCTCTTTTTTCAAAGCTGGAAAATGATGTTTCAAACACACACTCATGTATTTTAATAGACAGAGTTTGGCAGAGAAGCACACTGAAGAGAAATCCAGCCCTGCCCTGCTTGTGCCAATACGAACTTGATCACGTGTTCTTTGAAGTGAATAGTGAAGTCTCCAGTATCCACTACACCTCTATAAAAACAGAACTTATTAAACAGGTTAATTAATAGCCTTGTTTTATGGACACTGGAAATGAGATTAGTAACTCCTTATTCCATTTGGGTTCCATCCTATGCCCCGTCACATCATGACTGTCTCCATCTAGTCAAGTAAATGGCAGATTTGTGACTGCAGGGTTTTTTCCGCCTCTTCCAGAGGAGAAAAAGTTAATGTTAAAATAATACCTCTTGCACATGCAAGAGAAAAAGTGGTCTACTTTGTGTCAATTGTCCACTCCCATGAGAATTAATTCCAAGAGCAAGCAGGAGCCCCTCTGTTGTCAAGTGACTGTAAGTGATATGTGGTAAGCGATACACAGAACAGAGGCAGTGGGCTACATCCACAGCGGTGTTACTGCAAGGAAAGGTGTTACACCACATTAACCTGAACTGTGCAATTCTGCCTGTTCACTCTGTGGCTCTGGGCTCCCCCCACTCACAGAGGCATGATGCAGTACAGCCAGGGCGTTCTTTGGGACCGACATATCAGTGATTACATGAGCTAACCCTCCCCACAAAACCCTTGCAGCGCCCTCTGACCATGGTCAGCTCACTCGAGATTACTGCACATACAATTTTCAGCAGCTGACTCGGGTAACACCCACTCCTCTGAACACGTGTGACCGCTGAATCCCTGCTGAGCCCCACTGTACACAGCGTTGGTGAGAGCAAAGTGTGACAGAGTCAGGAAAACTCCAAGTACTAAACGTGCCAATTCATAAGTATCCTTACTATTCTTAGTACCTAGGACTCTTATCCCCACCACCACCATCCTTTCCCCTCAAGCTCATTTTCTAATTTCTCTTCACCATTTGTACTCATTTCTATTCCAAGTTGTATGTCTAGGGTTTTAATTATCTTCTATTTTGGGGCATTAAAAGATTCTGAATCATCCCACCTTCTGGGAGATTAGTAAACCCAGCGATTATCAACAAAAACGCTGTTGAATGCTTATTATCCATGCTAATTATTCAATTAAAAAATATGCTGGAGCCATCAGCAGGACACTTCCATTTCATGGTTGAATAAAAGAAAAAACATCTTTTAAAATTGCTCTAAAGCAATTATTTTAAAACTTGCTTTTCAGAGCTAATCTTTCCCCAGTACCTCCATGCTGGTACAATAAAACCTGTGCATAGAGATCAATGCATGTGGCAACCCATGCAGAAAAAATTCAGGAGATGCAGAGACTTGTCTTGGACACCCCGCTAAGATAAAGCCCTGATATGTACCCTTTTTTTCCTGTGTAGAGTACATTTTGTTTCTGCCTAACCTTTTCAAACACATGGATGCTGCCAACACGTCTCAGTATCCTGACGCTCTTCCGGTCTCAGTATTTTAAGCATACAATTATGATCATGAAGGTAACTTTCAGCCTAATCAATCTTAAGACCATCAGTAGTTCAGATTCTTTATATGATTTCTCCTCTTTCTAGCACTTTCTAGCATTTCACCCCCTTTTAAAAAAATTTTTAATCATGATTTTGCAATCACAGTGCTTATATGCCATCTTATCATCTGGCTACAGTCTGAAATGAGTTGCCTGACTAAACTGGCAAGGAAACCCAGAACCAGGTGGAAAAGTAGCCTGGGATGGACCTTTCCCAACAGGTATTTACACCAGACAAAGCACTCACAGAAATATGCTTCCTCCCAGGTCTGTCAAGCCAGTCTTAAATTCAGAGATGCCCTTATACTTCATCACCACAGCAAACTGAGCTACTCCAAGACTCCTCTAAATCCTCCTAACAAAACCCTGGGTGCTTTTCAAAGGAATCTTTCGTTTCTTGGACCTGTCTGTGGCACCTGCGGAACAAGAGTTAGGCAACATAGAGCAGCTTGCCAAAACAAGCAATTTTGAAATTAGTAACCCAGCAAGCACTACTACATGAAGATCTCACATTACCTGTCTGAGATTCCCATTATCAGGACATTTCTATTACAAATAAACATGCCCTAGAATGCAGAATTTGAGCAGAAAACACATCTTGGGTACACAAGTATTAGACACACAACTTGCAAGGCTTGCCTGCCTTTTACACTTTCACAAAGATTTTCAAGAGGACTTTCAAAGGCCCAACATAGAACAGTATCTACACATATTCTGCTTCAAGGGAGGATAGGAAAAAATAGGGGTTTTTATTCCAAGAGATGGCATATGCAGGAAGCCTGTCAGTGCCTTGTAATTCCAGTTACAGTCTGTGCTCACCCTAGCAGCAAAAGCAGCATGGATGTGACCATACAGAATGGGCTCTGGAGAACAGAGCAGATACATCGGAGTCAGCTGTGCATGATGCCAATGAGTGGGTCAGGGACTACCATGGAAGGCTCCTGTCAGACATATTTGTGTACATATTTTTATACATACATAAATATACACACAAGCTTTAAAATATGAAAGAAGGATGAATAAATAAACTTCAGACTTGCTATTTTCAGGTGCATTAACATCTGCTCTACGCAGACACAAAAAGCCAAAAAGGTTAGACAAACGACTATATGCAACTTGTGACTTAATATGAGAGAACTGTGTCTGCTGCCTGGCTCTAGGGTCTGTTCTTCCATTTGGGGCTAACTGGACAGGTTCCTGCTTCCCTTCTATTTCCAGCCAAATTGAAAAGCTGTGACCCCAGCAGAGCACTCCAACTACCACAACCATGCTTGTTTAGAACAACATGGCTGTATCCTTCACCTTTGTGCAGCTGGCATGGACAAAACACTGGTGGCTCCATTGAGAAAATTCTCTCTGTCAAATGGAGAAATTACTCTTCCCAGTCCAACCTGGAATGATTCTGCTCACCCTTCAGTATCAGACTTGACAGAGAAGGCGACTGCCATTTGGTAAAGCCACCCACTCATCTGTCTCATGAAGATTGAGGTCAGCTAACAAGCAGCATTTCTGTTCTCTCCTACCCAAAGCCAAACAAACACAGAAAAGTAATATAAAATCAAAATATTGAAAAATCCTTCAAGTATTCTGTTTAAAAGACTATTTCCATCCCCATTTGCTTTTCTCAGTTGCTTAACTTCAAAAAAAAGAAGGCAAATGTTAATGCAGAGCCCTGTGTATGTACATGTAGACGCCTGACACACCCCAGTGACTTGTTTTTATGGGAGTTGCACAGTAGTCCCCGTGTTGCCTCAGTAACAACTCCTACACTGGGATACTTGAGGAAACCAGGGCACAACTTAATGAGTACCATGGCACGTACTCTGTAGTCCTAAAACTACTTCAGCAGTGTCTGGGAGGAGCCTGTTTACTCCCTACCTTCCCATTTTCAAAGAGAATATGAAGTAAGACTGTGTCACCCATGACAAACGTGCAAATCCCAGTGCTGTGCAGAGTGGTGTGACACAGTTACTGGCACAAATTATTCCACAGAAATTACCAAAGTAAGTATTGGCTTTGGAGTCTTTTCCTAAATGTCTTCTACCCCTTTTTTTTTTTTTTTAACCCTGTCTGAATGCAATTTACTAAATCAAATATTCGGTAAGAAAGAAGAGACAAAAAAATAAATGAAAGGAAAAAAAAAAGTGTTAGCCTTGAGATAGAACAGGGCAGATCCAGGATCCTGTAAGGAAAACATTCCAGCTCAGTACCCACCAGATTAGTGACGTTTTACAGTACCCAAACCCTGTTCTGGATTTCACAGGATGCCTTTGTAGAGGGAGCTAGCCTATAGTAAAGGAGAACTGATGAGCTGCAAGCAGACCATTGGCAGCAAAAGCAGCAATGAAAAAAGCAGGACAGATGCTTTATGAATAGCAGAGCTGGATGTGACAGGACTCTCAAAAGCTGGTAGGGAAAGTTTAAGAGGTAAGCAAGTAAACAAGCTAATATGTCTTCTTCTGGGTTTACCTTTTTACTCTTTGCAATTGTAATCTTTCTTAAAAAAGCTGTTTACTTTTCCCCTACTCAAACAGCCTAGAGCTGCCAGACCAGTCTGGACTGAACACCCCTCTTTTTAATGGTTTTTTTTTTATAGCTTTTTGCTTTTCTGGTCAGGAAACAGACAGAGAGGAAAGATGGAGGCCAGACAGTAAATTCAATAATGATTTTGTGATTTTTTTTTCAAAGATAGCCAGTTCCTAAAAGGATTTGAAGGGTCAATAGGTGTCAAGGAAACAATTTACTCTGGAACTACAGCACCTCTGCACATTTTTATAGTAATTGTTAGGGACAAGACATTATTCTTGCAATTAGGGGACAAATGCAACAGTCTACAGGATCTGACACAGCTGATGTGAGGAAAACAGCATTGCACTTGGGAAACGAGATGGCCACCTCAAATATACTGTAACCCCATTTTGAGCTGAAGCTTTGCAAATTCCAGCAAGTGATGATTCTTTGCAGTAAGATCTTTGTGAGCTTTACAATTAACTTCTCTAGGATCAGAATTTAATCCAAAGACAAGGACAATCTAAAGAGAAGAAATAAAGATCCAAGATAGCCATGGGGAAAGTACAAACTCTTCAGATGGCATGTTTGGACTTATTCTTCCTTTAGTAATGGCAAAGCCAGGTCTGGGGTTTTTTTATTTTTATAGTATTTTTCAAATTACACTGCAATATTAAGCATTCATTACTCCTTGGAGATCAACTTGACAGTAAATTTCAGTGCTGTTCAAGGGTGCCTAGGATATGAAGAAGACAAATTATACACACTTTGACACATTGAAAATTTTAGCCTTGTATCTTATATTTTTTATTTACAAAATCGGCTACAGCGAAAGCAAAGGGCTACTACACTTCTCTTGCTCTATCCCCCCTCAAGCTCTCGGCATCTGTTTTAGTCTATGGCAGGTTTAATTCTTGTACATTTTGACACTGCATTCTAAATGTTGTTTCAGACATTTTTTTCAGTATGTGTCCTTTCGTAATAGAAGCCAGCTGCATTAATCCCTGGAAAGAGCTACACAGAAGGCCAACTAACGAGATCTTCTCTTTACTCCCAGTAAAAAATCTGGACAATACCTGTAAAGGATATTCTATAGTTATTTGTAAGTATTGATCACAAAATAGCAACACAAACGTCTCTCTGAATTTTATCATTTTACAAGTGCCTAAAGTATTCATTTCCCCTTTTTTTTCTCAGCCTACAATGGGAAAACATATTTATTCAAAATCTTTCTAAAATGAAAAACTAATTAATTTAATTGAATCTTATATATTCAGCTAATCATTAGGAATAATATTTTTTCTGAATTCACAAAAATAAAAGGTAAAATAATTTCTCTCATAATAGTTGCTTGGTTTTCATTCCTCTTTCTTACATTACTGGAATTTCTCAGTCATTTGTTGTTGTGTGTCACTCAGATGTTTTACTGAAATAGATGGCAATGCTACCAGAAAGCTCTGTCAGATGGCTCTGAGAGAACACACTCTATCACCCTAAATGTAGTTTTTGGCCCACATTTGGTAACAATTCAGTTTGTGTTCTAGAACTCTATGTCAAGCACACAAGATATGAGAAAAATGTATAAGCAATGCTCTGAGTATACAGAAGCAAGAGCACCGAAAAAATAGCTCCTAAGGCCAGTCTTAGCTAAAAAGTATTTTAATAATATGAAATATTTCAAACTGATTTAGAAGGAAAAAAACCCCAGAACTTCCAGATGCAGGACTGAAATTGCCTTTTCCCCCAGACACCTTATGTCTGGGGTTTATAAATGCCTTTGTCTATGTTGTTACCATCGTGTGCTGTCTGTCGTCCCTTTTAATAGGAGTTAAATGCAAAAATCAGAACAAATTAAATTCAGCTGGAAAAGAGAAACTGAAGTTGTTTCCTCAATTTTATATATGCATGTAGAGATAGGCGTTTTAAAAAGCTGTAGAGACACTTTAAATATATTTAATCTAAGCAGTTAATTCTTCCAGATAGCAGTGGTTCTGTATGAGTGCTGGTGACAGCTGCTCCGGCTTTTAAGCACAAAGGAGAGGGATAAAACAATCATTTAACAGTTTTTAATCCACATTATTCTTCTGAAGCCTTTGAAAACGTGAGCAAATACGGGTTTGAAATTTATCATCGTTGTAAGGGTCATTTACCACTGTATTTAAAACAGCGGCATTTTTCTTCATTACTGCTTGGTATTAACTTACATTTCTTACAGTGACCTCCCTTTTCTGGTGCATACAGCAGTACTTTTCCTTACAGACTTGAATTTGTTCGGAAAATAAAATATATATAATGATTTAGCACATAGTTTAGGCATGGTTCTTTAACGCTGGTGACTAGTACCTTCTGTGAGAAAAACGAAAAAAGAAAAGGTCATGAATTTATAAACATGAATTCTCAAAGCAAGCCTGAAAAGAAGAGCAGCAAAAGGAAGGAGTGGGATTCATTACGAAACCCAGCAGATAATTGTAGCAAATGCGTATTATAAAGATGAGTCACCCAGCAAAGGCTGAAACAAAAGGCAGCACGAGGACAGAGAGATAGCGCTGGAGAAAAGCACATCGAGCTAGATAACACACACAATGCACTCAGTCCTTTAAGTACTCCACGAAACCAGCCGCTGTCTTTCAGTTACTAAACACAGTTACATCCTTTAATGAGCAAATAACTTACAAGACACTATCGCAGTGCCATCCTTCACTCTATCACATATGCAGAATCATCAGTTCACTTATCATACTCCTTTAACATTGTCTTCATTATCTGAACCAAGAAGTAAATTGCACTCGCTTTTCACCACCACTTGGACATCGCTCCATAATACCACACTGCTGCCATGTTCCCGATCTCACCAGCACACACAAACAGCAGCTTGGCTCTGTATCCCAAGAATTCCTGCTCACACAGGACCACAACACACTGTTATTTCTTGACTGCACCCTAAAGAAATTAAGGAATAACTTCTTTATTCATCCTGGGGAGCACGAAATAAAGGAGGCTTCCGAAGAGAATTTCTTAGTAGGAGCAAAGTTAACACATAGAAATTGACGCTGTTCTCCCTAATTAGAGACCTGCTGCGCTTTAGACACGCAGCATTTCTGCAAGGAGACAGCAACGGGAGTTCCAGAAGCTGAACGAAAGCATCAGCAGCAACTTTGTCAGACTGCACTGACACACTCCATGGGCTGCCCTGGTTCTGTCCTGTCAGAGCAGCGATTCTTCCATGGGCTCTCTCTCACCCAGGAACGGGAGCACACTCTGCAGAAAGCACATTTTGATGTTGGAGCCACAGTGGGTCCAGAGCTTTCCATACTGCGTACAGCTTTGTGAGAAAGTGCCCTGGTCCTTTCAGCATCCAAACAACAGCCCAAAGGCTTGCTTCTCTCATTCTGTGCAAACAATCACTGCTTAACTGTTTCAAATCTCCTAGCAGTATGTTTGTAACTGGGAAAGCTACAGTTGTTGCAATAGGCACCTGGATTTACAAGGTAATTAGTGTTGACAACGTTCCCAAACCTACTGTCACGTCTGAGTGGACGGCACTTCCAAATTGTGCTGGGATACACACATCCTTCTGTGCTCATGATTTCTAATGAATTCCAGAAGGAAAAAAAAAAAAAAAAAGAGAAAGTTGTGGGATTCATTCATTTTCGACCAAATTTGCATTGAAAATCTGTTTTTCATATAATGGATGCAAACTTCTGATACATAGCAGCTCTAGTTCTTTGCTCCAAGGAACAAAACCAAGACAAATGACCACGAGAGTGACAACAGAAAGCCTTAATGATGAGAAATAAAGACACATCATTTCTGGTCAAAGAACAAACAAATATAATAAAAATCCAAGGTACCTCATTTTTTTGTGTTAAATCACTGCAGGACCATTACATTTTGAGTACTTTTCCCAGGAACTGTCCCCAGTCTTTGGAAGGATGCCACTTGGAACAAGTACTAATATATAAGCATGACATTCCCTTTTCTGCCTCATTGCCCACTGTATGCTAATAAAATGAAATGGCCGTTCCAGAGAAAACACTCACCCATGTATTATTATTTTAAAACTGTCAAAACAACACAAGGAAAAAAATAACAAATGCACACATGTAACATGAAATGAACTGTAATGCAAGATTTAAGTTCAATCAATACATAATTAGAGCTGCCTGGAAGAGGCAATACTTTTCAGACTGTTGACCTGAAGGGTACTTTTTCTTATATTTAGGCTGAGACATTTCCCTTAAATGAGATTTCAAAGTGCAGTGTTATACTATTTCAGAAATACAACAACAAAGCAAATTCTACTACAGCATATGGTGATTGAGCACAGGTATCATTTCAGGTTCAAATGCAGCATAAGCTTAGCTAAGAGAGAGAACATAAAAGCACCTCCTTAGCTTTGTGGCCTTATTAATTTAATAAAAAATGGCACAAAAGAAAACTTGGAATCACTGGTTTTACTACAGAACACAGCTCCATTAACATGAATCCCAGCTTCTTATGGAAAAGGACCCCAGCATTGCAGCTACCACCAAGCACAAGTGTATCTGTCTGCTTGTCTGCTATGATCACCATGGTACCCAGATGCTTTAGAGATAAGTATGAAAACACAGTCCTTAATTCAAAGTGCATGCAATCTGTCAAGGTAAATTTACACGGGGGTAAACACACAGGGGGGTGTGATTTCATGTGCATCATGCAGGTCTGGACTAGGTGACATCAGCAGTACAGGAGATTCACACAGAGGTCAGGAACATCAGTCATTTCTTCAAAATTAGCTTTGGTAACAATAATCTCTGACAATGGCCTCATTAGAGACAGAAATGTAGGTTAAGGTGGGACACACAGGACAGTCACCACGGGTTCCCAAGGTGAACTGAAGCAGGGGGTGTTTTGCGGATCAAGCTGTACACTGTGAGTGTAGGAGGAGGGGGTGGTTACTATTCCAGCACCAGCAATACATCTTGGCATTTCCAAGATTTGTAAATCAAGTTTGCCTAAAATAAGGAGATTGAAACAACCCCAGACTTTGGTTTCTTTCACATTGCTTCTAGGTTTCCGGGAGCTTGCGATGTACTTGCATCACACAAACACGCTTTGTTTCATAATAGAAGGAAACAAACTTAGAAGAAAGATTGATTGATTCTTATGTAAACCCTTGTTTCCTGGAGCTGAGCTTTCAAGCAAAACATCAAATACTAAAGTTGCATAGCAACCTCCCCACCCCCATTACAGGTGGACCGGGTGGCCACTTCCACCTTTCCTGTTTCTCCAGGCTGCACAAACACAGCGCTTGCATAGGTAGGATTTATGTCAGCAGGGTGAGCTTCCTAGCTGTGGACAACATGTATTTAAGAAAACAAGAGTTCTGCCCAAAACACCCCAAGGTTTGAAAACCTCTGATATTCCGGGCTTATGTTTTCCAGTATATTATGAAAATGAACAGCACCCAATGTCTTATAAACTCACTCTCACACATCATTTTATGATGATTGGATTATTCAGCTAAGCAGAAGGCATTTGAGTGCAAGCAACATTATGCTTAGATAGTCAATTTTTATTTGTTGTTAATCACTAGCAGTTTTTGGAAGCACTACAGTATTATATCCAATAATCACAATGACCACTAAATTTTGTATCACTGGCTTTAATTGAGAAATAACTGCAATCATCACTATGGTTTTAAAAAGGCTTTGTCTGTATATTTGCAACTAGAGTAAACGTACACTAGAAAACACCTGAGACTAAATACTGCTATGCAAAAGCATAACACCAATTACAAGTAAGTATGTTCTGCCCCACCTCATTTTGTTCTCCCTTTTATTTGTTGGATGATCTCTATGCTGCCTACTGGCAAGTTCCCTCTTTGATTTCCAATCATCCTTTGATGACTCTATTTTCCTTCCATATGCTTCTACTTTCTGCCCTTCTTATTAACTGTTAAAACCCTTACACCCAAAACGTGCGTGACTTTTTCCTAAAATAAGGTAAAGTTAGAATACTTTTAAAATGATTCATCATTGCAAGCTGTGATTCGACAGAAGAATTCACAGAAAGACACTTGTGATGTCCAACAACAATGTGGCAGGAAAAAGTCCTGCAATCCAGACACAAAACCCCCGAAGTTGTTGCCGTGCCATTTTCCCTGTTGGGCGGCTGCCAGGTACGTGCAGCTCGTCCCCTCGCTCCGCTTCCAGCCGAGCCGCAGCGGTGTTTGTCTGCCACCTCCCGGGTGAGTCACAGCGCTGGGGACACCGAGCGGGCACAGGCCGACCCGGACAAGCCACAAGAACACATGTAGCCATGCTAGTGGTCATCAGGCACATTTTAACGACTTCAAAAATACTTAGCTTACAAACACTCAAAAATTTGACAACGCTGCAATCAGTGAACTGTGCTGCTATTTGTAGACATTACCTCATCTTGCTCCCTCCAGCTGCAAGGCTTCATTTGGACTCCACTTTGATCCAGTACACAAACAAATAGCATTTTTCAGTTGGTTTTTTTGTTATTGTTGCTGTTGTTGGTTTGGTGGTGTTTTTTTTTTTTTTTTTGGTTTGGGTTTTTTTGTGTGCTGGTTTTTTTTAACTTCGTGGTGTAATTTGAGGTTTTCTAGATTTCTACTCTTCTGCCTAGAAATTTTGCCCAGGCAGAGCTGGTGGGTATCGGTCTCTCTCCAATTTTGAGACCCTTGGACACTCTTGCAGCCTGGCAGTGGACATGCTGGAATGCCAGAGGAATGGCTGCTGGACATGTGGGACTGACTGTGCCCATCCTGGGGAACTGATCTGCACACAGACTGTACACCCACAGCATTCGGGACATTAGACTCACTGTATGTACACTATAAATGGTACATCCATAAATATCTGTCCATAAATCTTAAGGGAAAAAAACAATGTAACCCTGCCTCTGAGGATACCCAGTTGTTGGCTTAAACAATTTACAGCACTATGTTCACTGCTTAGTGTTTCATCCTTAAAATACAGCTTTGACCACAGAGAGATCGATCCAGCTTCAGATTTCATTTCATTATTGTAAATTTTCCAAAGAATCCACAAGGCAATATAAATACACATTGATGAACACTAATAATGATCCACAACAGCGAGAAGTGTTATAGAAAGGCAATAACTACTTGCACTGGAAAAGAACTCTGCATTGAAAACAGAACAAGATTTAGAACAAGCTTCTTTAGTCGATGTGATGATCATTTATACTTTTCTTAGAAAACTGAAAAGCTGCTTACAAAAAATAAATTATGCAATACTGTAATAAATAGCATTAAATGGTAGGCAATTCAAGCAAATGAATTGATGTTGAGGAGGCTAGGATTCAATCCAGAATTTTAACATCTTATTACACTATTAAAATATATTACTGTAACTATGTAGTCTGCTGTAATTATTTTCTACTAATCATGCAAGTTATTCACTGGTCCATTCCCCTTTGTTTTCTGCTTATACACTAAATTTCTAAACTAGTTTCAATCCCACTACTGCCTTCTCCTCCTCACCACCCAAATCCCCTCCAGATGCTTCCTTCCCTCTTGACTATAAACTCCAGTAGTACCAGTGCAGAGCCCAAGAAAGCAAACTCAGCAAAGCTTGTTTGGGTTTTGCTTCCTCCCTCATGTTTGACATTGATGCATCTGATTAGTGAGACACAGCTCACTGGATGTCAAATGGGAAGGAAACCAGTTTGGCAGAAGGATGAATTTCATTCTTAATTATGGCCTATGGAAATACTAACTTCGACTGCCTTCTTTTTTTTAGTTCACAGAATCCCCATGGTGTTGTCAATTTACAAATACAAAAGGAGTGATTATGGATTCTATATGGGACTCAGGCACTGCAGAAGTCTCACCTGAAGAACCACCAGGGCCCACCATCCCCCTGGCCAAGAGCAAGACAGGATCTCTTAGTTTTCAGGTCAACATACCTTTCCCCTGTGTTTGAAACCCATCTCAGAGGAGGGGTGACAGCCCACAGACTCCAACAGCGTGGTGACACTGGCGACACAGTGGGGAGGACAATCTTCAGTATCCTCTGCATTCTGGCAGCTTGAGATTCAGCACTGACACACAGAAATTAATGGGGCAGTTCAAATCTAAGGGCCTTAAACTTTCTCTCTAGCACTGAGTAGACATAATTAATATATCTGTGATTGAATCCCTTTGAAAATAAGGTTGCAAACAATGTTTTTAGTGGTTATAGTTGCACAAAACCTGTGATTTCATAACTAGCATTAAAAATAAGCTGCTGTGGCAGCTAAAATCACTTGGAAGACAGGTACATCAGGTCTGTTTGATAACCACTCCCCCAACTCTGTGAAAGCAACCTCCTGTCAAATTTGCTTCACTTACAGTTTGCCAAGATCTTGGCCTGGCAGCCTTTATGGTTCAACATCTATTTAGGTTCTCATTTTCTTCCAGTTTTAAGTACCACAGACCTGTAGGTACAGTAGTCTTCAATTCCTGACCAGCTTCAGATTTGTTTTTGATTTCTGCCACATTCCCTCCCAGAGCAGTATAATCCACAACAGTTTCCTAGTTAACGCATGGCTTGCCATTAAATTTCACAGCAGTGACTGAACTAAGCATGAATCACTACAGCACAGCAGGTATTAACAATGTCCTCTTGCTTTGATATCACAAACCATCTGAAAATTAAAGTGCAGCCCTTCCAAGCAGCCAGGCCTGTAATCACGTCCTCACTGCCCCAGCTACCTCGGGCTGGGAGCCTCGAGCTACTCCCCTGGAGATGACGCAGCTTCAGAAGAAAGGGAAGGGACAGCCAGGCTGGAAAACAACCTTTGGGCTGGGCCGGAGGAACTTGCAACTCAGTACTTGTTGTAAGCTCAGCTGTTGCATCCCTATTATTTGCCCTCATGCCACCAAGGAGAAAGCCCCAAATCAGCCTTGTTCAATGGGCCAACTAAAGTGAATTTACAGCACTGTCAAACTCAAGCCAGGTGACTTTTGCATGAGGCCCAAATTTAAGTTGCAGCAAGACAAAACGTGAATTAAGCTAAACACTGCTCTGTTCTCTAAATTTAAGACAAGGAAACACTTTCAAACCTACTTTGAAACACAACCTATCATTTACACACTTTTTTTTTTTTAAGTAATACTGCTCCTTAGGTGCAAGATTCACCTCAAAATGTAAACCTGAGGAACCAGAAAAAAATTTCAGCCAGGCCAGGGAGGCAGCTGACACCCTGCAGTCCTGGAGTAACATAAGTATTGTCTAATTAGAGGTTTCACCAGCATTGCTTCAAGCAATTACTTTGAAGGAATTAGTTCCTGTATAGGAAATGGAAAAACATTACAAGAATGAACTGGAAAATTGCAGGGGTTTTGGAAAGAAATTGTATTTATTTCTCAAATATTTTCAACCAATTAGGCTCATATCACAAAGTCACTGTTCTCCAAGGACAGGACAGCTTATCTGCCAAGACAGATTGATAGGCATGTTTGTATTTCAATTTTGAAGAATCAAAATTTTGAGAAATGCTACTGCACAGTTAGTCAAGTAACTCTTCACTCTGCTCCCTTTACTTTTCCCAGGTGAAGCTTCAGAAGGTTGCATATTATGTTTTCCTTATGTCCTCTTTCCACACATTTCTGCGGTTTAAGAATGGGACTTTTGGAAAATGAGGCAGAAAGGAACCCCCAGTACTGACACCGAGTTACTTCATGTATTTTTGCATGACTATAATACACAATTTTAAGAACACTTACACTGCTGTTGTGAAGGCAGCTAAATCACCTTGGTATCTGCCAAGCCTCCTCCAGATTTTTTTTTCCATACAGCACAGTTTCCCTGCAGTGGCTGATTCAAGGCCCTTTCCGCATGAACAGGCTAGCGGGTATTTTGTAAATAAAATGAAGTTGCTTTAGGGGGAGCTGCCTCCTGTATCCTTGAGGTCTTGTGACCGAGACCTCAGCCTGTGTTTTGAACTTGCCCCGATTAGCAAGAGCTCTTGTGAGGTGGAAGGGACGAGTCTGCGGCTGGCAGCCATCGCTGGCGTTACGTCAGCGAAGGCAAAGCACCGGCGAGGCGCCGCTGGAAGTCACCAAACCCCCTCAGCTTCCCCCGTCCCGCAGGGCGCGGGGAGCGGGCGAAGGCAGCGAACGGCAGCGCCGCGACTCTCATGGCCGAGCCAGGCCTCGCATCGCAGCTTCGTCCTGCCCGTGTGGGGCGGGAGCGGCTGCGGGGAGCCAGCTCTGCCCCCACGGTGTGGAAAGGGAATGAAGGCACAGCGAAAAGGGAGGAAAAAGGAAAGGAAGAGGAAGCGCCGGCCCAGCGCAACCTCCCGCCTTCCGCGCGCCGCTCCGGCCACTTCCGGCCGCCCCCGCGCGCCCCGATGACGCACTTCCTCCCGCCAGCCCCGCTCCCCCGCCCCCGGGCCGGAGGTGCCGCCGCCATTTTGCCGCTCTCTCGCTGCCGCTCTCCCGGGCGCGGCGGCTGCGGCCGGAGCAGCGTTTTTAAGGGGCTTTAACCCGCTCGGGGCCCCGCGCCCCAGCCCGGTTTTAACGCGCCATGTCCGGAGAGGGAACCGCCGGTGACCAGGTGAGCGGGGGCCGGGTGGGCGCAGGCCGCGCCCTCAGGGGAGCGGTGCGGTGTGGGCTCGGCGAGGGCGGGCGTGCGGCCGGGGCCGAGGGGACCGCGGCCTTGTCCCGGGCTCTGAGCCCGGCCGGGGCTCCCCTGCCGTCCCGTCCGTCGGAAGTAGGTCCGTGTGCCCTGCCGCGAGCGGGGGAAACGCGGCGTGGAGCCGGCCCGGCCCAGGCGGTGAGGCGCCGGGAGCTCCGGCTCGCTCAGCCCTCGCCTTCCTGGCTCGGGGCGAGGTGGACAATGGACGCCACGGCGAGCCCCGCTGTCGTGGTCTCGCCTGGTCGCTGAACTCAGCGGACTTGGGAAGAAAATTGCAACCCGGAACAAGCTGTTTACAGTGACAGTTTGCGGTGTTATGTAAAGTGAGCGTTGGCTGAACTCAGGCGTTTAATGGAGAAGGCCTCTTTAACGACACCGTCTGCCCCCAGAATGAAACGTTATTAAAATACACTTAATCCTTACACTGGAAACAGTATAAATGCGTTTATTTGATAAACGCATTTTCGTTGTGGTACAGGATGCCCTCTGTTTAGTAAGGAGCTAAACTAAAACCCAAGGAGTGCCACCTCAACATAAGGAAGAACTTCTTTATCTTTAGGGTGGCAGAGCACTGGAACAGCTGCCCAGGGAGGGCGTGGAGTCTCCCTCTCTGGACACATTCAAAACCCACCTGGACGCATTCCTGTGTAACCTACTGCAGCGGGTGACCTTGCCTGGGCAGGAGGGTTGAACATGGGGATCTCCAGAAGACCCTTCCAAACCTGATAGTTCTGGGATTCTGTGTAATAACTACAGTTTCAGTGGATTTTGCCTTGTTTTGTTTTGTTTTTTTTAATAGACTAAAGCGTGTGTTTACCCTAACCTCTTAATTTATAGGGAGGTGCCACCAGAGTGCTGTATGTCACTTTTTAAAATCTGGTATTAGTGTGAACAATCTCTGACTTACTGGCAGTGTTCCTCCAAAATGGCTTTTTATAGTATTTGGGATTATGTTTAAAATCGGTAGTAATTGGAGGGGTGGGGATGCAAGTTCCCGATTGAGGGAAGAGTGATTGATAACAGTCATGTTTCTTAGTGGCCAGTGTAGCCTTTAGAAATACTTAAAATTAAGCTGATGGCTTAGTGCTTTTTGAAGTAGCTTTTTCTTTGTAGAATGATCGTTTCTTACAAAACAGGTTCATTTCTGTGTGTCTGGGCGTGTACCCCTGAAGGGTGGTGTGTAAATTTTATAAGATCACTATTTTGGTGGACAGGGTGGGTATAGGAAATGTAATGCTCAGAGTGTAAAATACTCAGTTTCTGCCTCATTAGGGTAATTTCCCAAATTTCCCTGTGTGCTCCAAGCTGATCAGGCTAGTTAAGTGTACTTGGAGTATGTTTGAGCAAGAGACTCTTCAGAATGTTTCCCTTCATCATGAGACAGGTGGCTGCAAAGAAGAATATGCTACAGCAAAATTTTGTTAATGCTGGTGTGTAGTACGTTCCAGATTTAATTTCCCACTCCAATACGTTTTTAAAAATACATTGATGTTTCATAGCGTGATTAAGCTGTTTGTTAAAGTAGCATGTGTGCTTCTGTAGCTTGCAAAGTGTTACTGTTTAACTTCAACAATGCTGACTTGAGGCTTTATTTTCTTTTGCAAGGGAGAATTTGATAGGCAGAAGGCTGAGTTACTGTCTGTATACTGCATAAAAGTAGCAGATGTAATACTGCTATGCCATATCTCAGAGGGGTTTAGCATTCCAAAACCTATAAATTGTTATTTGCAGCCTGTGTAAAGCACATAGTCTAACCTGTGACTTCGGTCCATACTCAGGTTCATCTTTTTACCCATTATTATTACTGTGTTCATGTTGGGTGCACTTCAAATTAATAAAAAAGCTCTTATAGGTTGGGTTTATTTTTATTTTTTTATTCATAGTGCACCATCCTCTTAATGAAGGCCTCTGCATTCTGCTTTCCTAGAAGTCTCTAAATTTTGTTATGGTCCCTTACGTCCCTTCCCTCAGTTTTCTTCATTTTAAAGAACAGCTTATTTCTCACCTGGCAGACTTCTGTTTCTGACTGCTAATGTTGCCATAGGCCCTATTTAGATCCCAGTGTCTTTAGCAACACTGCCATGGCGTTTTCAGCATAGAGGCTCCCACTCAGCCCGTGGTGTAGCCAGAGGGGTCCCTTCAGTGAGCTTGGCTGTGGTGTGACATGGCGTGAGGTATCTAAATCCAGTGTCCCTGGAGGGAGGAACAGCAGAGCCTGGTGATGGGGGCAGCTGGGCCTTGTTCCCTTCCCACACCGCAGCTGCTGTAGACCAACCTAGTGCTGGCTACAAGGTCTCTAGCTTAGCATGCACAGTGTTCTGAGGGTTCCAAATGTGCCTTGCTGTAGGAAACTGAAGCTGGGCAGAGGTTGGATTGCAGGTGCCTTTCCTGTTTCAGGTTTCATCTGCTGCTTCCGTGACCGGCTCTGACGTTTTGGGTGCTGTTTTCATTGGCAGTCACAGGGATCAGTACAAAGAAGGGACTGCACAGTTAATTTGCATCTGTGCTGTACAGAAAATGTAAATGTGAGACTGTATGATGCAGGTGAGAAATCTTTGACAAGTCAGAGCTCTTAGCTTTGACCCACTCTCAGGCAGGGGGTTCTGCATCATGCTTCCCGGATCCTAGCTTTTGGAAGGCACTGCCAAAAGCAGCCAGGTGAATAATAAATTACCATGCTGTCTCTAGCAAATACAGAGCTGTGGTAGTGTGGAAAGGAAGAGCAGAGTGGAATGCTGATTGCAGGAAGAGAGGGAGGATAAAGGTAATATAAGGTTTAAGACATAGGTGGCTTTATTGTACCAGGTGCAGTGCAGTTGAAACATGGCTTTGCTGCCTTTAGGCCAAGCTTAGCTAGAGGAGTTTTTGGGCTGCTTTACTGTGTGAATCAAGAGCCTAATCTATGTTATGTCGGTCATCTCCTCCTTATGTTGTTGTAGAACAGACTGGAGCACAACTCCTGGAGTATCTTTTAAATTCTTGCACTGTGTTAACTATGCTGGACCCAAATTAATCCTGCAGAACCAGTTGAATCATGTGAGGACTTAAAATCTGTCAGGCCCCTGCCAGACTTCTGGCAAGGCCTCCGTGATGTTTAACAAACCAGAATTTCCAGGGTCAGGTTCTGGAATACCAAACACTTAGCCCTGTTTGTATCATAGAAATGCACTTTTGTAGACTGAAAGGCTGCATCTGCCTGTTTGCCAGAAAATTCCCTGACAGGCTCTTCTAAGCCTAACATGTCAGGGTTACAAAGAGCCTGTGCTTACACCTCTGTATGTTTTTACATTTTTCTGGTCCTTGATGTACACATCTAGTTTCATTTCAGTCATGGTGGTTGTTTCATGTACTCTCTAACAAGACCCAAGTTCCTTGTTCTCTTTGCCACTTTCTACCATGGCACAACCACTTTTTTTTTCCCCTCTTAATATATACTTGCCAGGCATCAACTTCATCTGAAGAGGATGTAACATTTGCTTTATCGCTGCATTAGTTGCCTTCTAATCTTGTAAGGTTAGAACATGCATTTCACACTTCCAGTAACTGTTTCTTAGATACATACCCCAGTCTGTGATGAGTTTTTTATGTTACATGAATATGGATCTGGTCTAAGACTGAGCTGTGGGAAAAAAGATGTCTGTATTGTCTCTGTGACTATAGAAAATACCTCAAAAACAGTTTGTTCTGGTTTCTTGATGGTACTTTTGTCCCTTTTGATTCCTTCCTCTCTTTGTCTCGTGTCTGTTTGATGTGGTACATCATGAAAGTTTCTGCATGCTCAGTACAATAGTAAGTGTTGTAGTTTAGTTTAACATTTTAAAAATAGATGTCATTGAATGCAGTGCTGAAAGCAGATTTTTTTTTTTGTAGGATTGTGTGGGTTTAACATCACAGGAGGCTCCATTTTAGAGAAACTTCTTTAAGAGTAGACAGAATGAATACAAGTATTGGTGAAGGAAGGCTTCTGAGTTCATAATGCAGGAGTTTAGTGTCAGTTTTTACAGTTGTAAATAAATGGTAATTTAGGTGTATTTCCAGAGGCAGTAAGTTCCAGGTATGCCAGTAAGAAGTTAAGGTGAAAAATATGGCAGCCCAACATTTGGGAAATAGTCTATGAGGAAAGAATGGTAGTCATTACTAATCTAAAACTTTTTAATTTATCTAGAGTTTTGAGCCCAGATTATGTTGGGATGGGGCAGTACTTATAAAAGTACCTTTTTTTGGTTAAGATGAATGTGCCAGGCTATGTCTGCTCATAGTGATCCAGTCTTAAAGGACAACATTTTTTCAAGGCTGTTCACAGGTGAATTGATGTAGTGTAGAATAGAAGAAGTCAAGGCATTAAAAACATTTAAGAAAGTGCAAGAATTGATAAACTGAAACTACAGTTCCCCCAGTGAAGGGATGTGTTTCTGAGGAAAGGATTTTAAAACTTGTTCTCTACACATGCAGATACAAATAAACTTAAAGGAAAAAAAGCCTTAGACTAAAACAGCCTGTAAATTTAGCAAACTGGACAACTAACAGTGCTTGTTAAGTTGCATGTTAATATATTTAAAATTTTGTTCATTGGGTCTGGTACAGGCCAGGCTGTGCTAGATAGTGCAGCACCCAGCCAAAACCACCAAACAGTGGCTTCTGTGTTAATGGCCATAAACCTGCTTTTGGATATTTAACCAATTTGACTAAACTAGCCGTTAAATTCCTGCCTTTTTGTATACAACAGCCTGTATGTCTTGTTTGTAGGAGTTCTTATTTCATAATTGTTGTTTTTAAAGCATCTTGAGCTGACTACTTCATGGATGTAACAGCTATTTAAATGCATTTCCTTTTCACTGCAGAGGGTCCTTTTCTGGAAACAGTATGCCTTAAACAATTGGATGTATTTAGTCCTGCAAATAATGGAAAGGTGTTTAGGTATTTTCTTACACACTTTGGAGTCATGAAGGAGTCAAGAGGCCTGAGGAAACTGTAGCTTTTAGGACTATGGTATAAACCAAGAATATTCCCTTGGTGGTGATTGATAAATAAACAAATCCTAAAAGTCAACTTTATTTCTTCTGGTTTTGTTCCCTCAGCCATTCTTTATGAATTGGATTTTGTGCAGTTGATGTATTTTGCAGGAAGGAGATCCTGGATTTCTTCCTAGAAAGTTTGGGTTTAGTTCTCTTCAGATTTTGGAAAAATCTTTTTATATTTCTAATATCTGGGAAACTTAAAATCTATTGCTATTTGTCTGTGTATAAATAATAAAAGGGTAGTTGTGAACTGAACTGGGTGGTAATAATTTGTAGAAACCCTGAGTGCTAAAATAATCCCATGACCTTCAGAGAGTTGTTCATGGGATAGGATCATGATGATGTAGAGATCTACTGAACATAGTTAACAAAAGCAGAGGAAAAAGTGTTTTTACAGTTTGTGTGCTATATTTGTTTTCAGGTAGTAAAGAAAAGTTAAAAGGCAGCATCTGATTAGGTTCATTTTGATGGTGTTTAAACTGATCTAAGTTGAGGCTGCTGCTAGAATCCTGAATAGTTTTGCATCCTTTATTCTGCATCACATCTGATCCTGAAACCAAGGGGTTGAACCATTAAAAAGTTAATTGCTTTTCTGATAGGATTATTTTTCTGCAGATTTAACTCTCTGAACTGGCTTGTTACAGGATGAGCTTATCTGAAAATGCTTATCTCGGGGCAGGTTAATGGCAGTGAACACCCAAGAATTACGTGTTCACAGTTTTGGATATTGGCTGTTGTGCAAGCAGTACAGTGAAAAATACATAATCAAAAGCTATATGTCCTTGAACTGTGATAACAGCAGCTCTAAGCACAAAGTGCAGTTAATGTTAAGTTCTCAAAACTGGGATCAAATATCTTCCTGGCTATAGTTGGGTTAGGTTAAAAGTCAGGCCCTTTGTTCCATTTTGTTGTGAGCTTGCAATCGATCATAGTCCTCACAATGGGTGTTTGCTCACACACCTAGTTCTGGCAAAATGGTCCAGACTGGAAATTCTAAGTGTTGATTCCTCCAGGGTGTAAGGAGTGATTATTTGTGAAGATGTAATGAGGCCTTATCTTTGCTCAGGTAGAACCAGGACACTGATTTGCCTGCAGTGCAGTGTGTTCCTGAGATGGAGATGGCTTTTATCTGTGCTGAAGGTGGAGAGGGACAGGAGAGAGTGTTCTCACTGGCTGTAAGAAGTTGAGTGTTTTCTTGTGTGACCTAAGGTACAAGCAAGTCCAGGCAGTCCAGTTTAGAACTGTGATCATAGAGTTATTTTCAGTTCTGTAGGGTGCCTATAATTTGTCTTGTATAACTGAATGGAGAACTTTATCTGCTGTTGCTAAACAATTATTTGCCAACTTAGAAAATCAGTCTTTTCTATTTTTTAATAAAATGATGGACATCTTCTTGTGCTTCTTGCACAGATTGATTCATGTATCAAACATACAAAATTAGTTTGGGATTGCTATGGTTGTGCATCTTATCCCCATCTATTTTTTCCTGAGCTGTTTCAGCCTTTCTGAGTTTATAACCCTGTATCTGCACAGGTGAAATCAAATTCCTGGAAGTCTTAACTCAGCTGACACTGCAGTGAAATGTTTGTTTGGTTGGTTTTTTTTGTCAAATGGAAACGTTTGAGATAATACAACTAAACTACTGCTGTAATAGTTGAAAGGTGCTTCAGTGGCCCATTCTACTTTATCTTGTTGCAAAGTCAGTACTTACAGCACAGGACGTTGTGTTTTTGTAGGGTGGGGTCCTGTTTATTGTAGCAGACACTAATGGTACATCTGACTGGCATTTCTGTCTAATTGTATCCAGAACAATATATTTGAGACAAGTAGATTTCACTGGATGATTATAGTGAGAAGCAGTGCTGGTTGATGTCTTTGAATTAGTGCTTTATTGAATAAGCAACATTTCAACTTTGGGTCACCTGTGGGGGTAGCTTATAGAAATAGTCTTTAAACTTCAGAGGTTTCATCTCCAGTGCTGTTTCTGGAAGCTGAAATCTGTTTGTGCAGGTCATTTGGGAAGAAATGAAACCACTAGTTTGTTTTATACCATTTTACATCTTAAGCCTGTAACAGTTGAACCTGGTACTACAGAATCAAAATTTTGATGGACTTAGTGAAGTAAAACTATTCATACGGTAATTTATAAATTTACTACTTTCAAGCTGACAGCTTGGAGCTACAGCTATTTAATTTGATTTTTTAAATCAAATTAATTTTATAGTAGTTTACTGTGGGACTCGATATTTGCCTTCCAAGATAACAGTGCTTTGCATTAATTAGTGTTAAAATTGCTTGAACTGCTTGAAAAGTGAATCAAAAGGAATAATGGTCTTGAAACTCCTATAAATCTCAGCCTACTGATTTTTTTTTTTCTTTTCCTTTTTATGAATATCTGCCACTACATGTCCATTTAACAGTCTGCAATATTTTTGATCGCTTGTCCATTTTATCATTAGTTTTATTTAAAAAACATCTCTAAAGGGATATACTTTGAATTATAACCTGCTAGGAGGATTGACACAAAAACTGGCAATGCTTAAATATACTCAGAACTAGTCTAGTTACCTTCTGTTTCTCATGATAAAGGATGATGGCACCTTTGAGAGAGAGGAGTGTTGGTCCTCTCTGTGCTGTTTCTTTTTCAGCTTCAGAAGGATGTATTGACCTGTGCCTGTGCTCTGGGATGGCCCTGCTTGGGCAGGGAGGTTAGACCAGGTGACCTACTGTGATCCCTTCCAGCCTGCCCCATCCTGGGGTTCTGGGACCTAGACTCAATATGAAGAATTAAAATTAATTCCTTGAAATAATCTTTTAGCAATTGACAGGGTTTGGGGTTTTTTTTTTAGATGGTAAATCAGTCACACTGCACTATACATTAGAGATGAATGTTCTAACAGTAATTATGTAGTGAAATTGTAAAATTTCACCAGCAAGGTCTTATAGTAGTGATTTAAGGGTTACTATTGTTACATTTCACAAAGGCAAAAATATAGTTGGTGTGGTTTTTGTATTGCTATTATCTGCCTAAAAATGAGTCGTATTTGCAAAGTTAGTGAATAAGTTGTTTGGAGTGCAGGTCAGAACAATATTTCAGGCTTAGTAATAAACTTCAGGTCGTGTAAGCTTGTAACAAGCATGTATTTTAAGGGTCTCTGTGTGTGATCTTCACACTAATTTTTTATGCTACTTAGTGTTAACAATGTTAAATCTAGAAAAAAAATCTCTGAAAATCATAAAGCAAGTTATTTCCAGAAGTGTTTGAAAGAACACTTATACTATAATAGTAACTATGTTAAGAAGTTTGCATTCAATTTGGTAAAGCTTTTAGCCTCAAAAAAGCTTTTAAACTTCAACAGGAATGTCTGAGTGTTAAAAAAAAAGGTGGTTTTAGTGCCAAAACAACAGGAAGGCATCTGTGGGGTTGAGAGGTCAGAAAGTTACCAAAAAAATTGTGCTTGGATAGTGTGTATCTTTCTGCTAAACTATCCTAGTTTTCTTGGTAAATGCTTGATACCAAATACTTGCTGTTGTCCATATGCGGAATGACTCCTGCAGTAACCTGGATTTGTTTGCCTGAGCTCTGTAATAGCAGTGTTGGTCTGAATTTACTTTCACATCTTAAAAGTTCCAGGTTGGTAAAGGTGTTTAAAATTCATAGTGCAGTAAATATTCTGGCAAACTCAAATTTGTTCTCATGTTTGAGACATTGAATTGGTTTAGTCTAACATCCTGGTTGGTGTCCATAACATGTAGAACTCGTGTGTATGTTATCTTCCCGGGACAACTTGTTTTCCAGATGAATTCCGATTTAGAAACTGCATCTTAAAAGCTGAGTTCTGGAATGTTACACTGTTGGAATGTTATCTTTAGCTTGACTGTGTAGGTGGGACAGAACTTTTCAAACACTGCTTGTGATCTCTTATGTCTTCTTCTTGATTTTCTAGACTGCTGAATATGTCCCAGAAAAAGTGAAGAAAGCTGAAAAGAAACTAGAAGAAAATCCATATGACCTTGACGCTTGGAGCATTCTCATTCGAGAGGCACAGGTTTAGTGATATAGGATTACATTTCCTTATCTATGATCCACTCACACTATTTGGTTCTGGAGTAAAATCAACATATTCATTTACATAAATCATAATATTGTAAATGCTGTTTTGATTTTCAATTTTTAGAATCAGCCCATAGACAAAGCACGGAAGACCTATGAACGCCTTGTTGCCCAGTTCCCCAGTTCTGGCAGATTCTGGAAACTGTACATTGAAGCAGAGGTTAATATTTTTACATTTTTTCTTATATAACATTTCATAGGATTTTAAGTTTATATTTTTATAAACATGAATAAGATAGGCACATAATATCTAAGGGAAAGGGGATTTTAAATATGCCTTGCCTTTATTTTGTAAAATAGGTACAAAGGAAATGATTAAAATGAATTCTAACATATTGGGTCTTTTATGAGTTGATGATTGTTGCATTATGGAATTGCAACAACATTAAAACTGTTTCAATGGTATTGGAGTGCTTTAGCCTTTTATTTGCTTGTCGTGTCAATTTATTGCCTCCCGTGTCACTTACTTAGAGGACTTTTTTTTTTATTTACACATACAAACTTATTTGAATGACTTTCTCTGAATATTTGGTTCTTTTATTTTTTTTGCTTTCTTAGGAAATTGAGTGTTTCTGTGAACAGTGTTTGCAGGGAGGGTGTGGGGATGGAAGCTAACTTCTGGAATGAAAATGCATTAGCACAACTCATTAGCTTTTAAAAATCCCAACCAAATTGTGATTGTTTACATAACTGGGTAAGACCACTAAGTGCGTTGGTCAGTTGAACTCCTCAATGACATGCCATGAAATTCCCTGTATAATCATGGGGGGTGGCGGTGTTCATTTTGGTTTGATTCCTTTCTGTAGCTGTTATTTAATACTAATACACATGGTTTCTGTGGGCATCTTCCAGCTGCACATTTTTCTTGAGACAGATTTTCTATATGCTAAACTTCAGGGGTGGGGACCTGTATTCAGTAGATGAGAAATGAGCTCTCTTTTTCTTCCATTTTATGTGAAATTTCATTGCATAGTTATCATATCTTATTTTACATTAAATTATGTATCCAGAAATGTCTGGAAGTAAATTTTGAAGATAAGGAAAATTGGGATCATGGGAATCTAACAGAAATTTTTATATGGCAGTTTATAAGTAAGATGCTACAGTGCAAAGTAGTGCCATCTAAATTGAATGTTACCAAATTAAATATATAGAGTTTTCATTGTCTCGTTTCCAGCAGTTTGTAGCAGTAGTCAGAATGTTGGTGGCTATTCATGTTTGGGAGATTGCAAATGGACTAACATAAAACTCTACATACTTTTCCTTTTTGGACCCTGCAGCCAAATCCATTACCCTCTTGTGCCCTGAAATGTTTGCTACAGGTTCTAGTCTTCAGAATCTAATCTAATTTCATAATTGCATAAAGTTATCTGATATCTGTGCTTTTTTAAAACCTTTCTTTCCAATGCCTCAAATCTGAGTAAGGCCATCTCAGAAAGTCAGTACTGTACTGTACATCCTTCAGCAGAAAGTCCTGTTATCGTTGTAAAGCTTCCTGTCTTAAACTGTGTTCAGGGATGAATTGACAGATGCTACCTCCCCTAATTTATAATCTAAGAGTACCTAAAAATATTAATAGTGGCAAAGCTTCTAACAGTCTAGGGTAGAATGTTTTACCTGTTGCTTCAAGGAGGGCAGATCAGCACCTCAGCAGTTATGGTAACCAGGTAACACAAGGTAAATCTGAGAGGGAAAGAATTGGCGTAACTGTCACTAGTTCTTGTGTGTCTGCTTATTAATACACTTCAAGTATTAGAGAAATTGAATATTTATATACATTATATATATACAGTCTGTTATTCAAAACAATGGAAAAACAGGAACTGTAGATTTCTGGTAGAGGTTGCACCTGAAGAGGGTTATATTTGAAAGAAATATAAGAGGTTAATTTTCAGAAATTTATCTTTCAACTTAACCATATTTTTAAAATCCCAGTTATGGCTTAATTTTCAACTTTCCTGTCCTGATTGCAGTGACGTATTACAACTGATATAGTGGCCAGTTCAACAAAAAAGCAATATCCTTTTCTCTGCTTTTTTTAAGCATATGTGAGCATGTATAGCTATTAATTGAAATAACTTCTTATTTCTAAATTCCTCTCTAAAAAAACATATGCTCACACAATTGGGCACCGTTGTCAGTGTTGTTTTCAATTGCATGTCATGTGTACAGTCCATCTGGGTGAGTTCAAATCAAAATGCTTTATCAAATATTCTTTTAACACTGTGGTTAAACTAAGACTTCAGTTAATTTTTAAAGGCTACCTGAGTAGAGGACTTCTGTTCATGCTTCTTTTATTGCAGCCTTAAGATGTATAAGGAGTATAAGCAAAGTATTTTCCAAAAGCTTTTTTCCATGGCAATTTTAGTAGTCTCCTCCTGCTAGAAAGCTTTTCTTGAATTGTTCAGAAGTATAGAACTTTTTTGTCATGACTTAGTAAAATAAACCTGTGGTAGATCTCCAGCATTGCTTTCAATTTACTTTTGCTGCCTCATTATTGAAATCTTCAGTCATCTGTTACCTGCATTTCCTCTGATGTCAAAACAAGCATTTTACTCTTTAACACGAAAATGTTTCCTCTTTGCATCCCAGAAAGACAGAAAGGGGGGAGGGAATTGGGGGTTCTTTTCTGGCAGGTGTCTTTCACTAGAGAATTTTGCACTCTGAAAGACATAAATTAGAGCTGAATAACATTACCTAGTTGTGGTGTAGTATTGGAAGAGGAGACTGGGTGAGGGTTATGAAAATGGCCTTATGAAAAAGAAATAGCCATTTAACAGCTGTGCTCTGGATGAAGTTGTTAGAAGTCTTTAAATTCCCTTTTGTCTGACTTAACAAATGTGTTCTCTTTAGTCACTTCCAGTCTTCAGTAGAAAGTGTTTATAAACTATCTGAACACAAACTGCATGTGCCAGTTCCTTTTGTAACGTGTAACTTCTAAGTGCGGGCCTTACCGCTGTGATTACCTCTTGGGTTTATGGCTGTGTTTGTTCAGCTCACTGACTGCTTTCCTTTTTGTGTATGACTGTGTTCCCTAGTGGAATACAGTAGAGAGCAGTGCTCAGCACTTAGTGTATCATCCAACTCGCTGCAACGGATACACAGACTGTGAAGTAACCAGATACTTCACATTAGCATTTCGTGTGCCAAGCACTGATTTATATGCTCTGCTCTCTGTCTTGTGATTGGTTAGGTAGTTGTAGAACATGGGGATTAATTAGGAAGAGCATGCTTTGACAGTTTGTTAATGGTAATTACACTATTAAAATTGAAATTGATGAAAAAGCTTGGATTCTTGCGCTGCTTCTTATTTCTTGTGACCTTCAAAGAAGAATTACAGGACTTAGAAATAATATAAGTGGATGAAACAACTCCCAGTTCACAACTTTTTTTGGGTCGTACTGTTTGAACATCTAAGTAGAGTTTTGGGTTTGATAAGTATTTAAGCAAGTAAAAGAGTTAACTTGCTATTCTGCATCTCTTCAAATTTAGGAAGTGGAACAGTAGTGCTACTCTTCCCAGACTCTTGTTTTCTCTAGTTACTTAAAGTACATTTTTCTCTTGATACCTTTCTTGTAAAAATCTCCTCTCAGAAAACTTAATTCACATGGCAGTGCCTCTTTCACAGTTGTATAAAGGAGTATGTAGGTCTCAGCCCCACATGTTCCATAATGTTATTCATAGATCACACAATCTGGACTCTAGCCTGCTCTGCTGATGTGCTGTGTCTTCTTGGGTAAGTTATTTAACCTGTTTGCCATTATTAAACAGATACCTACCTACCTCACAGGGTTGTTGTGAGGCTGCTTTAGTGATTAAAGTGCTTTTGGCACCTGGCTAAAAGGTGCTACAGAAATGTGAAAATAAATCCAATTTAATACCCTGTGATCCCATAGGCCCAGCTGTCTGTTACTATTTCCTTTGTCATTTTGACTGTTTGAACCATCTTTTAGATACAGAAAGACCCGATAATGCTTTTCATGCACATGAAAGAACATTTACTTTACCAGTGTCATAAATACTTCAGTAATTCTGAAGCAAGCATTTGAAGTTGTCACTTTTTTCTCTGCTAGTTTCCTTTGAGAAATCACCAGGTTGAAAATCCTCTTAGGCACATTTATTAAACTGTATTCAGGTATTTGCAACATTTTTTTTAATGATTTAAGGAATTTTTAGTTCCAGTTACTCGGAATGGAAACTTTGCTCTTTAATCATCCTGAATGCTTCAGGTCAGTTCACACCACACCTTTTATCTTTTCTATTGAGTATACAGTATTATATCCTGGTCAGTTTGAACCATTGCTAGTAGGGATTAAAAGGTTGCCATAACTAAAGACATAAAAATCATAACCAGAAGACAGTTGTGACAAATAGCCCAAGTCTAGAAACAATAAATACAAATCTGGTAACATGCATGTAAAAGGTTTGGCTGTTAATATGTATTTTTTGTCTTGCCAATTTTGCCAGTAAGACTCCTGTGTTATTGCTTGTCCTAAAGAAATGCAACTAGCTACATTTGTTAGGTAATTTCTATTTCATATGGACACTTTGAATTTTAGATGTCTTGGTAACAAACCAGATGCTGTATGAGGATTCAGGGGGTGGAACCACAGCTTAGGGTTGGTTGTTTTGCATTTCATCATATGCAATACATCAGTATCTTTAATCCATGTAATTCACACTGGTGTGGATACTAGTCAGAATGTATCATTTAACGTACTTGTATATGAAAAATGTAAATAAAGCCATTTAGAAAAATGATTGTTTTTGTTTAAAATGTCTGTGTTTCTTCAAAGCATTTTCTTCCCGTTTTTCTTTAGTCTGGTTATGAATTCAGAAAAGAAAATGTTGTACATACCACCAAAATTATTCTGCTTGGGGAAAAATGGGAACTGACTCCTGTCAGGATGAAGTTGGAGTGATCAGAAGTCAAAGTAGAATAGACTTCTTGGCTGAGATTCTGTTTAGTGGTATTTTCAACTGAAAATATTGTGTGTATCACCAGCTGATCTTAGTTAATTTCTTAATGGAAGGCATCCCCATGATAATCCATGCCCACCCCACTAGGTCAGCCACATTTCTCATGGTAAGCTTCTGCTTTTGAGAAACTGCTGTACAGGTGCTCTGTACAAATACCCATATTGCACAGTCTTGCCTACCTCAGTCTGAGATTTTCAGTCTTTTTTACAACTGTATTATTTATGATCTTCTCTTATTCATGTGTGGACTTGTTCCATTCCTGTTAATAAATGTTGTTCTGTCTGTGTGATTACTGTAGCCTTGCACTAGAAAGTGAATGCAACTTCTTTCCTGTCTCTTCTGCTCAGTTTGTCAATGCGGGTTGTACATCTTGCATAGTTCCCCAGGTCCTACAAGCTGTGTAATATCAGAAAGTTGCCCACATATTGACATTTGTAGTTTCAGAAGATGTGCGGTACAACACTAGTGGGTTTCTTCATAATTCTATTTTCTGTATTTGATCATTAAAAATACTATGGGGAAATTTTAGGAAATTTTTGAAGTGGAAGCGATGCCTAATGAAGAGATTACTCTGAACCCTCTTCTATAGTGTGTTGCTGTTTTCACATGAATAAACACAAACTACTTCCTGTTCTGTTGTATTCTTTCCATGTGGGATGACAGAAATATATCCCTGTTAGAAATGTTAGCTATTGTACTCTTGTTCACAACACTCCTGAAGTCTCACTTTCACATGTAACGAGGACAGTGAAAACTTACTGTGTGCTTTCTTTTGTAGAAGTCATGTGTTGATTCTTCGTTGATATTTTGAGGGGGGGAATCTGTGTGTCAGGTCAGGCACAAACTTGGGCTTCTTATGTCTGAACCTGAAAGAACCAGAAGTAAAGAGAGGTTTCTTCTGTACCCTCTATTTGCTATGGATTGGTTCTCCATCTGCTTGGGAGAGGGAAACTGTAATTGTAATTTCTGATTCTTTTCTACATCTTATCTAGCTGCCAGCTGGTTGAGTTTTCTGATGTTCTTTATTCAGATTTTGAGAAGCGTGATAGCTGAGAGAACACTTTCTCTTAAACCTTCTCTACTAGTGCTACTACATAAAATAATACATGACTATTTGCTGCAGACTGTCTTTACAGACTCGGGGAAGGCTTTGAGTCATGGCTGGGATGAAATCCAGTGGCTTCTCTTACTGGAAGGTCTGTGGAAGCAAGCCCTTCCTATGGCATTCCTGTGTCCCATTAGTACCAGTGGTCTTCATTTACAAGTGTGCATTGGGTTTCCACCTGATTCTTCTCTTTGATTTTTCTCACCAGTGGCTTCAGTGTGATGGGCGCTCCATATCTAGTGACAGTTTTGGACTTTTCAATGACATGTGGTGTACCTAATACCCTGTGACTTTTTTTTTGTTTCTTACATAAAACAATTCAAAAATGAGAAGAAGGAATATGCATTGGTTCATAACTGTACCATTGCATAGGCAGCATTCACTTTGTGCACATTATGTACATGTAGTTAACTACACATGAGGAAATCTTAGAATAATTTGCATCTGATCTATTTTGGGGTTTAGCTGGTTTGGTAATGACAACTATTCATAATACAAAAGCATGGGAGCATTTCAGAGTTCATTGGAACATCATAAATGTTAAATTTTAAGGATAGGCAGATAAGTAGAAAGATGTTCTTTTTTAATTTAGTTTGTGCACAGTTTTCAGTACTCTAGAGTGGAGTCCTATTGCATCTTGAGACAAGACTGCTTGCTAGAGCTCACTGTTAACCTGACGTGTGAACAGCTGGTCTGTCTCTGTTCCCTTAAAAGCAGATGGTACAAGCCCCTGTGGCAGGGGCTATGCATTGATCTTCGTTTGCACACACTGCTGATCTGTTAGTAGATGCTGTAACCAGTGGTCTTGTAGATTGCTGGGCTCAAGGCTTTCAGAGCTTTAACATCTTTGATTTACTCCAAAAGGAGAAGAGGTAATTGTTAGTATACTGAGGATATGTGGTAATTAATTTTACTCATGCTTTCACCCTGTCTCTGAGTTTCAGCAAAACAATTAATACATATATTTAAGCTATATAGTTTTTATCCTTAATACAAACTATTCCTCTAAATCAACTAATTTGAAAAGTTTAGTAATGTGATGGAGGACCAAGAGTCTTACCTCCTTTGATTCCTGTAATATATCTGGATGAAATTTAGACTTTCTAATGAGGACTAGGTACTCTCTCCAGTTCCTCATGGTTTGCATTAGTGCTTGAAATAGAGAATAAGAAATAGTGTTTAAAACTGGAACAAGAAATGACTATACATTCTTGCTATAAACCATCTGATACTTCTGTATGGGTTTTGTGAGAATGAATACATTGCTTAAAATACATTTCAGGTCTTGCACTTGGACAAAAATAATGCCTAATTATTCAATTTACAGTGTTTCCTATGTCCAGACTGCAACAGTCATTCCTTCAGCTGTCATTCACCCTGGAAGTACAGGTTTTCAGACACAGTTTTTACTGTTTAAACAAAATAAAAATGTACTCTCAGTTTGAAATTTAGATTTGCAGAAATGGGGTGGGAGGTGTATGGTTGTATATGTGCTGTCCTGCAGATATAGCAGATGTGGTGACGTTAGCATGTGAGCTAACTTCATTGTGTTCAGTGGAACTGCATCTATACATCAAACTGTGTTTAAAACATTCACTTAATTTAGGGTTTTGATTATTTTAATTTTTGTGGTTGAATGAAGACTTACTATAGGTTCTATGCCTGTGGATTCCTTAGGAATCTCCCAGACCATGTATGTGCATATATGGTCATTTGTGTATATAAATGTTTAGGTAATAAGGTCACACGGCATAAATAATGTTCTTTTTAAATCATAGTTTAGAAATAGGAGCGTGTGAACTTATCAGTGCAAATTGTCTACAGATAATTTACTCTGGCTACCTAAAAGTTTAAAGGTACTTAGAAAAATAATGTGTGTGGAGTATATTTAGAATAACAATGAAAAGGATTTTATTATCTTCAGCTTCAGTCTGAGTGCAAAATCATGACTTTGTGCTGTATGTAAAGGAGTGGGAAGATAGAGCTAGATTTCCTCTTTATTTTTGTTGTCTTTAACCCAGTATTGGCCTGCCTTTTCTCCATTCCTCCCTACCCATCACAGTACTGTTTTTGTGTGTTTGTATGGGATTATATTCAGTGTGAGAATTGTGAGCTGTCAGGTATTGCTGGGGGCCATATCTTTCAATGTGTGCTTGCAGTTCATCCTTCAGGTGACGAGGAGGTCCCAGGAGGCCTTAGCCAGGAGCTGTCATTGCACAGCTCAGATGTGTTCTTTCAGTGCCATAAATCCACTGACCATTTCAGATGGGGGAGCAAGGGAGCAGTGGGGAGGGAGATTCCTTAGTAATGAAATATAACTCCTGATTTGATTTAAAAAATAAATCTCAAACTAATCCCATGACAAACTTTTCAACATTGTTATTATTGCAGAAGAAATCTGGTATACTCTTGCCATCTCTGAATTATGCTTATGCAGTTGAATGGCTGCTGGTGAGGTAGTAATGGTATTGTATTTGTAAAGTGTGCAAGCACATTTAGCAGCCTGTAATGGGCAGTATATTGCAGAAACAGTTCTGAATTAATTTATTTTAAACTTTCCCTGAAACATGGTTTAGTTAGTCTTTATAGGTTACTCCTTCATATTATATCACAGATACTTAGAAGATTGCATTATAGCATGCAGGACCTTGAGGTACAAGAAGTCCTGCCATTGATGTTAATGCAGCAGGGGCTGGAATGATGGTAATTTAGTATATGTAGGCTTGCATCTACTTAAAGGTGTTATGCACTTCTAATATGCGATTAATACAAGTTGAAGATGAGTGACAGTGAATAAGTTAACAAAAAAATTGCTTTTGTAACACATATGCTTTTTGGAAGCTTAGCTTGCAGTTTTCCTTCCACCAGCTATGGCAATTGACCCTCTCCCCAGATTTTCTGTGGCATTGCAGTAATTAATAGTTTTAGTAACAAGCAGTGTGCTTTGGAAGTCTCCCTTCACAACCTGACAGTGCTGACAGGTTCATACATAAAGAAACATTTCCTTCCTACCAGATCAGAGCAGCAGGTCCTACACTGAGAGCCTTAGTCTAGCAGGTTTCATTTCACTGGGGGAGTTTAGTCATTCTAGTCCTGACTGACTGTGGCTTTGGGAATTCTAAATTCTGCCTAATTGCAGGATTGTGCTAGATATTCTTACTCCATGTGATGATGCTTGATAGTTGTATAAAAAGTGACTAGGAGAAAGTACGGTTCATTTATAATAAAGAATGTAAAGTTCAAAGGGACTGGATGTAAATAGACTGGGATAAATGTTTAAAAGTACACCCTGGAAAACCCTAGTAGCTATTTAAAGTTTTCTTTGTAAAAATGCACTCTTAAAATAGTCCCAAATGCATTGGTCCAAGTTACCTGAAGAAGTGCTGTGGATGCAAGCTAAATACAGAGCAGGGTCCCCATCCCTACTCCACCCCCCAAAAAAGAAATATCTGCCCTGGTACCTGTGTCTGACTTACCCATGATTGTTGTCCACCAGTTGCCATTCCTCAGGGAAATGTTATCAAGTAAATTTACCTTGACTGAAATTCTGCACAGAAGTACTTGAGCAGGATGGGCAAGCACCTCAGAATATTCCACGGTGTTTGCTATTGATACAGTATCAGTGCTTGTAAGCCTGAGCAGGAAACAGACTGTATGATTTATTGTTAAAGGATAAAACTTTAAGTTCTCCTACATAAGATGTGACTAAATGTAATTCAGGCCTCACTTCTTTAGGGGGGGAATTAAATTTCAGATTGATACTCAAAAATAACATAGCACATGCTTGGTTTGTATGTGTACAAGATGGGTATTAAAAGGGAAGTACTGTGGACCTTTAAAATTAGCTGACAAACTTGAATTCAGCAGGAATATTTTCCTGGCACTAAGCAAATGGAGGTAAGTTTCATGCTAGTAGTCTTAGCTGTTAAAAAAACTACTGTTTCATTATCAGCTATTTACAAAAGAAAAAAGGCACAAAGATGTGACATGTTTATTTGTCGTTTTACTGATGTTCCCAAAATTTGGGTTTACCCCTAGAAAAGTTGTGAATAAGGTCAGTCTGTGGGCTTTTTAATTTGCCACTGAGAAAAATACTGGTGTTTGCAAATAATTAACTTTGATAATTCTGATTGATCTTCCGTCTGAGTCAAATGAAGACACTTGCAGTGAGGAGGTGTCGTTAGACTTGCAGCAGTCTGTCATTTCTGCAGAAGCTTCAAACACTTTTCACTGCTCTTGGAGTATCCCTTTGTGCCTCTAATGCAGAGCAGTGTTGAGCAACTGCTGAGTTGCCCCAGCTGCTTAAACTTGGGGATAGTACCTGTGTTTGCCTCCCAGGCTGGCAGAGTTGCTAAAACTGTGTAGAAAATGCTGGTTTTCACCTGTGAGCAGAGATTTCTGCTGCAGTCAGTCCTGGAAGTCAGTTCTCAAGTGCTGGCTGATTCAGTCAATCACAGAGGTTTTGTAGTGATGCTTCACCGTGTTGCTGAGCCTTCAGAGTGGATTTTTTAAGCCTGCTGCGTCACCATGACGACATGCACCCAAACCGAGCCGAGCACCATTGTCAAGCACCGTTGTCTTCCAAAACTGGGCTCAAGTTTGGACATGGGGAGATCCACACCTTTTCTTGGGAACCTTGGCTGCCTTGCTGTGAGCTGCACCTTCTCAATTTAGAAGGCTTACATTATATTTTGGTAGCAGTTCTCTGTTTTGTACTTAGCAAAATATTTTCTGCCGGTGGTGGAGGTTATCAGTTGAGCTGCTGTGTTAGTTACATGTCACTTTTACAGAGTGCTTTGGTACTGTCATGTGCTTGGTGTCTTTATATCAAACCTGCTCTTGGCATCCTAGCTTAAAGCAGCAAAATATAACCAAAAAAAGCTATCTTAGGATTTCTGAGATCCCTCATATGCTTCTATGCAAATTCAGTTAGCTGGGAGCCTACATACCATTTTTAACACTATGCTTTAATCTTTTTGCAGGCATTTGCAGCATTCTGTAATGAAAGTGCTATCTGAATGTATTCTCTATTTACATAACAATGCACCTAGCCTAGGAGTTAAAGTCCTCCGGGTCTGAATCAAGTAATTGCCTGCTGTCCATCTACTGAAGAGGCTCTTTTCTGCAGAAAGTTTTAGAACACTTTACCATGGGTTTCTGAATGATCAGTTATAGCAGAAAAGCCACAGAATGCTTGGTTAGAGGGGTAGGGGAGAGAAGTATCAAACTGGCCAAATGTCTGCTGTCTCAAAACGGCAGCTGCCTGCCATGTGTCTCACTTTGCATGGCCAGCACTTGGTGGTGGTGGGGTGCTGAAGAAAACACACTTTTCACTGAAAAAGCAACAGAGAAGTGAGATGATTGGTACCAAACAGGACTTTACTGCAAAGAAGCTGCAATTGTTCAGAGTGCTCTCTAGCGAGGGGGGCAGAACTGCCAGCAGTATTTATTTGTTTTGTACAGGTGTCTATAAAGTAGTACATTTCTTGTCAGTAAGCAGGTGTTCTTTCTAGCATATGGGTCAAGGCTGACCTTTCTTTGGCAAGGCTAGGGATTTACCTGTGCCAGTGTCTTTTCATTACTCCAAAATCAGAATCTTTAGCTTAAATATGTGGCCCTAACTCCTGGTATTTCTTCTCCATATACTGAGAGGGGGAGAGGTGGGAGGAAACTGGGAGGTCAGTTGTATTCCATTTCTGTCTTGTTTAGGCTGCAAGGGCTGTGAGATTCTGTACTGCTTTTGTGATGGGCTTCTGCATTTCATCTTCCTCCCAAGAGGTGAATTAAGCAGTAAATGCACCTACCTAGGCTGCATGGGAAATGAACGTTAGCACGTGATTGTTACATTGAAATCTGACATAGAACAGCTCTTCTCTCTGCTAACCCAACACCACTGAATTTCAGATAGGAATAACAAATTGTCTTTACAAGTTTTTTGTCTTAGAAGTGCAGCTGACTTAAATGGGTTTTAATCCTTTAATTCTAGTTGTACCGAGTGTATAGAAAAAAGCCCACAAACAGAAACCAACCTCACATAAAGTATAAGTTATTCTGAGTTGACCTGTGAAATTAAAAGACTTCAGTATGGAGTTAACCCCTCTTACCTGTCAGTGGCAATGTCACCAACATTTCATTTCTAAAGCATGGGAATGTATGATCTGTGATTTTACTTTGCAACTTCAGTGCATCTCTATGTAGCCAATTATTCAAGTGTAAAGCCACTTACTAAGTTATCTAAGCACTAACATCAACTCATAGATTTAAAAGTGGCTGTACAAATATTTTTGTCTTGATCCTGTTTTGTGAATAAAGGGACTGTTGCCATGGATGGAAGTTAAGCAGGCATAGCTTCAACCTTTGAGGACATGAAGCTGAAATTTAGGGAAGGAGAAGGGGAACCCACTTTAAAAACTCTACTTGTACAGTGTTTAAGTGGGGGGAAGCAGTATAGCATTTAAATATTCTAGAAACTTGAGGATTTTGTAATATAAGCAATCCCATTAGCTAGGGTAGCAATTACACTCAAATTCAGCTATTCTGGAAAGAGGATCCAGAGTAGCTATGCAGAGCCTATCCATGAAAAGTTTTTGGATCAAGTCTTTAACAAAAAGATTTGCATTGTTCGTGTGGTTTCGGATTAGGTTGTTGGTGGTCAGTCCAGACTTGGTAACTAGATATTGAGGAGACCATGCAGTAAAACTCCCATCTTGAAGGAAACTATTTTACCACTGAATGCTATTTTTATAGTGAATTCTGTTTTCTCTTCATGGCCAAAAGACAGAAATGTGGATGTTTAATTCTGTAATTGACTCTTCAAATACAGTCTTTCCTTTTTTAATATTAATTTAATATTATAGATGAGATTTCTCTGTAACTATGATTAAGAATATGCATTCTCAAAAAAGACACCACAGAGAATTTCCTTGATTTCTGACTGACATGTGAAGGATTTTTGATGAGGGCTGCTGCCTGTATTAGAAAAACGGGCTTATTTCCTGAACTTCAACAGAATACCTCATTAATGTAAACCAAAAGCAGCTCAGTCATCATCTGAGGCAGATTATTATCCTAGTTCAGTAAATAATTGACATAATGTTTCTTAATGATTTCATAGGAAATCCATGGCAAAGCCAGGAACCATATCCCTTCCTTTAAAGATTCTTTTCATAGCACTGCAGTTGAAGTGTGCTTCATTTGGGTTTAGCAAACCTTTGGGTTTAACCTACCTTTAGTAGGGTTTGTTTTATAATGCAGTGTGCAGTATACGGCATCTCGTCAGCTGCAAGTCAATGCTGAGAGGCACTTGCAGAGAATTACTTGGGCCTGAGCATTATTCTGCACTATTAACTTTGAGATTTCTGATTTATGGTTTCTTGTGATGCGACAGCTGGCTTGTGTCGTCAGACATGAGAGCCCTTAGGCACTTTTGGAGGCTGAGGATCAGTCAAATGGTTTTGAGAACCATTCTCTGGGCCATTTCTGCTACAAATTACTGGAAAATTGCTCTTTATGTTCTAAGAACAGGCAAAATATTAAGAACAATTTGTTCTCTGCTAATGGGCCAAGCTAGTCTTGTGCTAATATTACAAGAGTAAGAAGATTATGCTGTATGATTATGCTGTATGATATAATTACATCTTCTAGTACCATTTTTTACTCTTGGAATAACCTGTATTCCTTTTCCTTAGGAGAACTGGTTGGTTGGCTGGCTTTATTGGGGAGAGCCTTTATGAGGCCAGTTCCATGCTAGAAAATGGGAGCCCTTAATGCATGGTCTCTGAATGAATTTGACCACTCAAAAAAGGCAGCAGTTCTTTCTGGTCTTAAGATGTCTTCATTTGGGCTATCAGCCCTTTTTGCTAAGTCAGTGTGGAGGCTGCCTTACAGATGTGTTGCTTTTTTAAAATTTGATATTCAAGGATCTCTTAAGAAGTAAGATTTCTTTGAAATTGTAAATTGCTCAGGTGTACTTTTAACATATGCTTGGTGAATGAACAGAGATTTCTTCCATAAAAATTATTATTTGATAGGCATATTTTACTAGAACAAATGCTCTGAAATGCTATAATTGACGGTGTGGAAAAAATACGCTTATCAAACTTACTCTTTTCTGCCCTTTTATGCAAGCCCTTTTTTTCTGAAAAGAATGTAGGCGTGTGATGAGTATAGTTAGAAATGATAAAACTATAAACCTAAGGGGGAACTTAATGCCCTCTTCTCCAGCTATAACCTCAAATGATGTAGTAACCTGTCACTTACTTAAAAATTTTGAGGATAGCAAAATGAAAGCAGGAATGATTTTTTAAATAACTGTATGTTACTGTAATGGACACTGGTTTTTGATAGAAGTGAAAAAACATGATGATTTCAAATTAAGCATCTTAATAAATTAAATCTTAGGTTAGAGCCTTGTAAGGTGTGAGATCTGTGTAGTGGAACAATTGGCTTTTTTTTCCCCTAGGTGGTGATGCCTCATGTACCCTTTATGCCATGTAATCTCTTGCAGTGGTCTGATCCCTGCCTTGTTTTTAAGGTCTGAGTGTTGCAAGGAATTTCCAGTTTGGGTTATGGGGTAGGGCTTGTCTGGTGGTGCTGGCAGACTGCAGTGTATCTGTGCTACTCAGATAATAGGCACTGGTGCCTATTATCTTATTAAATAAGCTGAAAAAAAGTGTTAGAGGAGTGCCTGTGTCCAATTCCATTGGCCCTGCTGAGGGACTGTTCTCTTATGAGAAGCAGTTGAAGTAGACAAATTGTGTAATTTGTCTGATTTTACAAGTTAGGGATCTCTAGCCCAGTGAGATGGGCCAAATACCTTTGCTTTAGGCTTCCCTCTTAATATAACTTTTTAACTTTAGTGATTTTGCCAAAAGATAAGTCTGCAAATCTTCAATTTATCTCATTGCATTTTGTCATGTTAGTGATTATCTTGTGATCCATGGGTGCTGTATGTGCTTTTGAGTCCTGTAATCTGAGAGTTAAATGATAATTAATTCTAGGAGGAAAATCACAGCTGCTTTGCATACTTCCTAAGAACTGCAAAGGATCCCAGTAGGGCTGTGAATGTCAGCTATCCGAAAACACATCTTAGAACATCCCACTGCTTCTGTAAAGTACAAAAGACATTGAGAAACAGGAATGAGAATCAGAAGTGAACTAACGTACGTAGGAAAAACCAAAATGCTTAAGTTGGGAAGGAAGCAAGTTTGCAGGGGTGTGAATGTGGGGTGGTGTTTTCTACTGTGGCTTAAAGGGAGTGTGAAATTGAAGAGGAAATTACAAGCCACAGGGCATGTTGAAAATTGACTTTTCATTAAAATGAGATTGAGAATCTGGTTATGAAGTAGAATCTGGCTAGAAAGTAGTGGGTGCTTAGCATTTGTAAATTACTTCATACAGCTAATATTACATTACATTTCATAATGGGCAAATTGCCTAAGTGAAAAAGGTAATGGTTTTCCTGAGCTGGAGAACATATTAAAGAATGAGTAGAAATAGAGCAAGGAAGAAAAGCTGGCAGTGCTTATGTGAGCTGTTTATCTGGGAGCACCATCAAAGAACAGCCAGTTCAGTAGACTGAGGCCAGTACTCACAGGAAAAGAAAACTTAAGACATGGAGCAGTTCTTTTCTTCACCCCCAATTTCTGGGCAAATTTTGAATGTCAGATCTGTAGGGTGGTAAAGTAACAGATAAGTGAGGCTCTCTGTCTTTTTGTTTTAAAGAGCATAGAGTGTGCTTGTCATCATGACTTCAAAAGGGCTGTTTTTGCAGCTTCACTTCACTACTTATCCACAAGAGATGTTTGCAGTAATGGGGCTCAGTTTGTCAGGAAGAATAGCAGTGCAAGTAATAACCGTGGGCTTGGTGTTTAAACAAAACTGCACATTGGGTGGGGGGTGTGTTTGGTTTTGTTTTGTTTTTTTAATGAAAGTGTGTTCTGGAAAGAAAACTCTCAAGAAAAATGAGAAGAGATAACAGTAGGATGCTGTAGATAGGAAGGAAGAGGAAAGACACATGAGAAATTGCTTCTTTTTAATAATCAGATTAAAAACAAAAGAAAAGAGAGATATTTGATGTCAGAAATAAATGAAGTGGGGAGTGAATCAGTGATTGCCATTCAGTATCGTTCTCCAACCAGAAAAATCACTGAAGAGTTTTGTCACCACAGGTTGGTTTTTTTTAGGCTGCCTATAAATAAATATTTCTCTGTACACCCTCTGTCTAGTCTCTTGATAGTGGTGGCTGAAAATTATGCATGCTTTTCAAAGTATTGACATGAAGGAAGGCTCTCCCTGCAGGACCAAGAGGCCAGCATTTTTTGTAGAGGGGTAGAGGCAGATGCTACTCCTGAAGGTTTGTCTAGTTGTGAAAATTAATCAAATTGCACTAAGCTGTAAACCAAAGCACAGTTGCTATTTTTAGTAGCTCTGAGATCTTATTTCTTAGTCTTTGTTCTTTACACTGGAGTAGGTATTTAGGAATTAAATGGAGTAGGTAGTTCTTTTATATTCCAAACTATATTATTAGTAGCAAAGTTTATGTACTGCAATGCATTAATCCTTCATCACTTCTAGATCAGTGTGTACTGTAAGTAACAGTGAGGTTGTCCATATTCTCAGGCCTTGTATTACTGCACTTTTGGAATGCAGTTTGCTCATACTTAAGCTTCAAGTATTTGCATGGATTGATTTCTTTCCTGATGCATCTGAAAATTAAAGGTACTGGGTCTTTCAGTCTGATAGATTAAACAAAAAGACATCTTCCACTTGCAGATTTTTTAAACTGGTAATTACTTGTTTACATAGTTATCCTAATTTAAGAACGACTCTTAGCACTGTTTTAACTGGGGAATGTTACTGTCTGCAGAGGGGTATTTCACAAGTTCTTCTTTTGCACCCTTTTCGGAAGCCTTCTGCTCTGAGCTGCTCCCTCACCACCCTCAGGCCAGTGCAGCTGGGTTCCTTTCTTTCCCAGACTTCCAGATAAATCTTGTTTCTATGCTTGCCATTTTGGAAATAGCCTTTCCAAGTCTTCAATCTAATTTTTGCAGTTAGTCAGTGAGGGAGATGTTCAGGCAGAGATTCTCTAGGCTGCTGCCTCTGAGAGGAGAAGTGTTGGTAGAGTTTGTTAACTTGATATGCTTTGGTTAATTGTTTCTGAAGGCTGTTGCAGGTTTTACTGAAGGCTTGGGGTGATGAGGCTGTAATGATAATTTCCAAGAAGTCAAGAAAGTGAGGAGCAGTCTTGCATATTACTGGCCATTCATGCAGTGGCTGTCTCTGTTTCTGCCACTGCCCTGTCCCCATTTCCTGCTGCTACTTAGCTCCTTATGAAAATTGCTGCCCTTCATTTCCTAATTACAATTTTTCCTGTAGACATGACCACCTTTTTCTGTTGAAAATGGTAATGTGGCTCAGAATTTTGCTATAAAAAGCCAGCTTTCTCACTATCTGTTCAGCAAGTGCCTGTTCAATTGTTTTTGAGTGCAGGATATTAACTGGTAATTGGATTTACAGAACTGCAGCTTTTGGTTCATTAGCAGAGCCAATATTCTTAGTTACTGTTAAGTTTTTTATTCCAAAATACTGTGAGCAGATTGAAAGTGTATCTAACTATAAATAATAGTGTATGTGCTAGACCACTCTTGGTAATCAGGAAACAAGTGTGACACCTAAAAGATGATGGGGATGAGGAAGCATGGCTGGTGGAACACTGGGACAGGCTTCCCAGAGAGATGGTCAAAGCCCAGAGCCTGTCGGTGTTTGAGTGTCATTTGGACTGTGCCCTTAAGAACATCCTTGAGCCTTTGGTCAGCCCTGAAGTGGGACTGGGTGATCAGGGTAGGTTCCTTTCAACTGAAATATTCTATTGTTAGGTTTCCTCAGAATCTGATTGCAAAATTGTGGGGGTTTCCCCCCCTCTACATTATAGCTACTTTTATGGCAGCTGTGACTGAATCCTGTTTTTCACATGATATATCTAGTGTAAACAACATGACTTTTAAGTTTTGATGCCATGGTTCTGGAAGCTCTGGAAATAATACTTTTAATAATAGTTGGAGGCATTTAATTTAGAATAATTTTAAGGAACTTTTCAAATCCCATTTTATGGCAGACTTTGAAATTGAAACACATAACCAGGTAAATGAAAATATGTAAAATCTCATCTTGCTGCCTTTTGAGAAAATGAGTTTTCCCATGGTCAGTGTACTCTATCTCTTCCTTGCAGGCTTTACTAATAGCAATATAAAAGCTGTATTTTCACAGGGAATATTAAAACTCCGAATGAAGGCAGCAGGAATACCAAATCATTCAATTCTTATCTGGTACAAATTGTAGCAAAAATATATCACAGAAATTTCATCTGCAATCACGTGCTAATGTTTTTAAATAAAGGATTTGGAATATCTGGCACAAATGAAATATATGCTTTGTTCAGCATTCGTAAGATAAGTTTTGGATCCAGTTATTTAGACAGTAATAGTTCAGCCTCCTTGGGTTAATGACCACTGGGAAGTGCAGTGCTAGCCCTGCGATTTACCTGCATTTCATGTACTTGAGCAGAGCCTGGGTTGCTGTTTGCAAAGGCAATTGCTGTTCTTTGTCACGTTAAGTGCTCACACAATTAGTCACTGACTGGGAGCCTCAGCAGACAGCAAAAGGCTGAATGTGCTGAAGATAGAACAGAGAATTAGCATCTCCATCCTTTCAGAGATGGCATTCCTTTGTGGTGGTCTGAGCCGTTTGAACTGATGTGGTCCCTAGCCTGTATTTTGGAAACAGAGAAATGTGAATATATTTTGTTACACCCACAGCTCTATACTGCTAGAGACCCAAATTGTCTGAGACTGTGCTTGGCAGTGGGGAGTGGATTATTTCACCCTAACAATCAAGATGTAAAAAAAAAAAAAAAAAGGCAAATGGTCAACACAAATGGATTCAGTGATGATAAATTTTGTGTAGTCTGATTTTATTTTTAAAATGTTAACTTTTATTTATCTAATACCTAGTCATGTAACTCATGAATTTAGGTCTTTCACAGTGAGTTCCCTTCAGTTGACAAATAAAAGCAGTACTTCAAATACATGTATTTAGACTCTGGTTGTAATTTTGTACTGTGAAACAGATGTTGGTTTTTTTGAAAAAACATTTTTAAAAAACAAACTCAAACATTAAGGATGGTGCATGCATTTTAGTGTTTGTAACAAAACCAGATTTTAGGAAAATCCTCGAAAAGGTAACATCCATGCAGCTGTAGTGTTTCTTTCTCTCCCAGTTTGTCCCTCATCAGCTGGTGCAGTCCCAGGGGTCTTCAGGTCCCTCTTCCAAAAAAACTCTAAAGAACCTTGGAGAGTAGTGCAGGGGCAGTGGGTACAGTAAAGAGGAGGAGGATCTACCTCACCAAGGGGAGAGCTGGAGGAAGTGAGTAAGGGAACATCAGGTTTTCTACTGAAGAATATAATTTTTTCCCCTGGAAAATAACAATTGAAAGAAAGAAAATGGAGTTGGGATATAGAGATAAATGACAGAACAAGCCATGCAAGTCCTTAATTACCACGTACTAAGCATGTTTCCTTAGGAACTTGATGGAATGCAAGAAGCACTGAAAAGGTTAACATAAAAGAGGGATGCTTTTTAAGCTTGTGTTGCATGTTGCCAGACAACTAGAACTAGTATTAAGTCCCTAGATTAGTAAAATCACTTGCCTTGCATAATCATAAATGATTCATGTGTCTTGTCTGTTTAAAAGGGTGAAATGGTATGTAATTTATGGATTAAGTTTTGCCCTTCAGTGTTTGTGAAGCTTATAGAGAATTACATTGCGTATTCTGGGAAGAAATTTGACTTGTATTATGAATTCATCTTGTACAAAGCTGATACAGTAGTGACCTAAATTTCTTATTGGAGCATCAAATCTAAAGTTACTCTTTCAGCAAAACAGGTGGAATTTCTCATTGTCACGGGCAGAGGAAGGCAGGTTCAGGTGTATTTTGCTACAGGAATGTCCAAACATAGCTGGTCAGACTGGGTGGTCTTTGTGTAGTCTTCAACGATGGATGGGAGACACTCATTGCATGGATTTTACCTTGGAATGAGAGTATCCCTCAGCTCACTGAATAGGAGGTGGATTCATGGTGGAGCCACTCCTGTGTGTCAGCCTGTGAGGGTAACACCTGCCTCTTTAATTAAAGCAATCAGAATATTGACGGAAATCCTGGCAGCCTTAGAAATTGGAGGATAAGCTGCTGTAAATACAGTTGACTTTATGTTTGTCTTTTAAGAACAAAATTACAGTATTAATGTCAGTTTTTAATGCTTTCCCACATCTCATCACTGCCTGTTGCAGTGTCTGTAATAGGAAAACCAAGAAGTGTGTGCTGGTGGGTCCTGGAGGCAACACCTGCCCTTGCTGGGCGTGGACTTTCTCTGAGCCAGGGCTGCCAGGGTGTTTGCTTGGGAGGGGTGAGCCAAGGAATGGAAACAGGTTCCTGCAGGAGAGAGAGTTGCTTTGCATTGAGAGACCCAGTAAGCTTTGGCCAATATTGCTTTGCCTTTTTTTTTTAACAAATCCTTCTGCATGCCAACCTCCTGACTTCACTGGTACCAAGATTTCTGAATTTTAAGATGCCAAACAACTTGTGTGGATTTAACAAATATGTAACGCTGACTTGAAGTCCAGATGTGGTCAGCAGCTTTTCATATATATGATAATCACATAGAAAATATTTTGCTTTGAGTCATAACCCATGCAAATAAAGAATATACCTTCTTTCCTTAGTAAAATATTTTTCTTTTCAAGGTCTTTGGTTCTGGGAAGTGCATGCAGTCTAATTGATACATATTCCTTGTGCTCCATCCTTTGATGTTTCCTGGTGACAGTGCTGCCAGGAGCTACTAAACTTGCTGACACTGTTTACATGGCTACACCTGGCAGGCAAACTCATTTTTTGCCCTGTCTGCTTACAGCTTTTTGCTCTGAGCTTTTAAAAATTATTTTTTGTCTTGTTACTGAATAACTAGAAGCTGATGCCTTTTGTCAGTGGCAAAGCCATGAATTAATTATTTATTTTTCACAAAAGAATTCATACTATCTCCTATCTCGCTCTGTTTAAAAAAGAAAATTAATCCTGTATATCTTACTGAAGGTTTTACTTGAGTTAAGTACAAGGGAAAGAAGGTGCAGGCAGCTGTGCTGTGTGCTAGGACATAGAAACCAAGATCCATTTGTTGTTTTTCACTCAGCCAAGGAGAGCAGGAGATTTCAGGGAGTGGGAGGCATAGACTGAGAGCTCTGTCTCTTTAGTGAATCGTTTTCATGTTGTAAGAGGTGGTGAGGGACATGAAAAGTTACTGTCAAAAAAGGATGAAGTAAAAATGTTTTTGTTTTTGTTTTTGTTTTTTTGACTCTTTGCAAGGCACAGTTAGGTTTACCTTCCTGCCATCCTGGATTGTGTGGAATTCTTCCAGCCTGGGTGGGATACTGCTCCAGTTCAAGTATGGTACAGACACAAGGGTCCAGTCTGCCTTGTGTGCCAATAAAGTTTTTTTTCAATGTTATTTGAATTCTCTCATTTTTAACTGATCTTTTTTGGGAATTAGAGAAATGGGGATGGCTCTTTTAAGCCTCTCAGGACTGGGTTGTTGCAGGAGTAGAGACACTCGGGAAACAGGAGGCAGGGCATACTTATTTTAGGTCGCCTGCAGTCCGTGTCTCCTCTTGCATCCATTAAAAATTCTGCTGTACTTTAGAGTGGGAATGATATAAAATGAAATAAGGAACCCTGATGCTAAGGGTGCTGTTTGCTGCCTGCACCGTGCTCCTCGGGGAAATGGAGAGGTGCTTGTGTTTCACACCACAATAAAGGCTGGGAATCCTCTAAGTAAACAAAGAGCAGTGAGATTTAAAAGGGGACTTTGGTGCCTTACAAAAATACAACACAGCATAACAAATCCTTATTTCATTAAAGGCGCTTTATTTCAAGGCAGATAAGCGTCTTTTAAGGGCGTTGTTGATTTTCCGTGTGTCATCGGGGTGTGTCTGTAGAGATTGCCTAGGATGTTACCGTAGCTGGGGCTAACAAATCCATGCAGGATTTGCCCCCCTCATCAGTCTCGTGCTTTCCTTTGTCCTGCCTGAAAGGCAGCCTGTTAGCTGGAATCTGGGTTTCACCCCCTGCCCTTGTGGGGTGTGGGTGTCTGAATGAAACTGCTGCTGACATGTGAATGTGGTTTGGTCCCTCCTCGGAGGGAGCATCAGGGCTGGGGCAGCTGCGGAAAAACAGGTTCTCCATGGTTATTATTTCCTAATTCAGCACCGGCATCTTGGAGCAAAGTGCACTTTGAGAAATAAATGTGCAAGTATAATATGTTTATTAGCCTAGTAGTCTTGTAAATATGGTATTTTACCCTTAATTTACTAAGTCTTGATCTAGAAGCTCTGGTACCTAAATCAGTATGTGCACTGAAGGCAACAGAGTGCCTTGAAATAAAAGACTAAGTCTGGGTGTTCAAACCAGAATGCAGGAAAACAAATTTGTCTGCTGGTACCTACATTTTGGAATTGAAGAATTAAAAATAAAACACCTGCTAATTTTGCAACAAAGTACATTATTTTGTGTGTTTAATTATATTTTTGCAACATTATGTGGTGTTTTGGTGTAATTAGTTTGAGTAGCCAAAGTACAAACTGGAATGCTGTAGTACTGTATGAACAATATATTACTAGTATTCTAAAATAGTTTCTTAAGTGATTTGTTTTTTTCTGCTTCCCTATAGATTAAAGCAAAAAATTATGACAAAGTGGAAAAGGTGAGTCATATTAATATATGTCATATATCTCTATAGCAAGAACAAGTACCTTGTGATTGGGCTAAATCAGATTGAAAACAAGCTGTAGTTGTCATTGAATATGAAACACCGGTAAAAAGTATCACTAAAGTTGATTTGTTGTTGCTACCAAGCTCTAATCAGTGAAGTGTGCAGGAGGATTTATTTCTCTGCTTAATTCTCTCCAGTTCCCTTGCATAGCATGGCGATGCTTTAGTCAAAAGAACAAGTAGTTTAACTTATTCTTTCTTATAAATCTCAGCCATAATTACAAGGTTTATTTAAATTTATTTTGTATAGCTTTAAAAGTAGAAACCTACTTTCTATATCTGGAATCCTGATCACGTCTTCTTGATGTATTAAACAGTTATTTCAGCGCTGCCTTATGAAGGTTTTACACATTGATTTATGGAAATGTTACCTTTCCTATGTACGAGAAACCAAGGGGAAGCTACCTAGTTACAAGTAAGTTCACAGAGTTGCTCTGAATTATTCTAGTTTTATGGTGAGACTCTTCTTGATTTTTGACCAGGGGATGGGGAGGAAGCTGGGTGGCAAATCTCTCTGGGGATTTTCTGTTGGAGTGTTGGGGGTTAATATATAATCTGCACTTAGAAAACATTGAAGTCTCTTTAGCTGAGCTTGCTGGGTAAAATTGGTTCCGTAGTCTGGATTCCTGTAACAGGGTGGGATAAGAGCAGTGAAGGAGCTTGTGTATCCATGCAGATGAGACTGGTGCTTGAGCCAACCTGAAACACACTTCTTCCTCTTTATCCTTGCCCTCAGTGTCCTGTTTAGAGTCTCCACAAAATTCAGCACTGATTCCAGCTGTGCCAGTAGCACTAAAGAGTTCAGGAATTAGAGGAAGTTTTGGAATGCATAAAAAAGTCATAAAATTTAGGCTGTCAAAATTTTGGGATATGTTAATCTTCATCCCTTTCCAGTTATTACATTTTGCTTGTTTATATTCCTGTGGATTGGGTTTCAAAAAATACGAGTAACTTCCAGCATCTATAAACTCTTTCATCCCCAGCCCACCATAATTTCTTTGCACTGTAATTGGCAACGTAAATAATTCATTAAGAGAGAAAATAAGCAACAGGTTTTAATTTACTTTTAGAAGACTGTTTTGAAGCAATTTTAGAAGTGTCAGTTTATTCAGTTTGCCTTTCCTCTGGTTTTCCTGTTAATGTGGTCAAGAAGGTAATAAGGTACTGAAGTATGTTTGAGTAAAGGAGACTAGGAGAAAAGTGGGAGAGAGCAAAAAACAGCTTTCACTGAAACTTAACCAAGGAAATTCTGTGAACATTTTCAATTTGAGGGAAAATACTTTGAATTGGGGGCAATAAGAAATCCTGTGAAGGATTCACACAAGGGATCTACTTCTAATTGCCCCAGCCTTTTGGGGTTCCTGGAGAATTGCAGAAAGGTTTGGGGAATTCTGAGGGGAAACAATAAGAATCCATGGGTGCATCTGTCAGCTAAGAAGATGTGGAGAGCAGTTGTTTTCTTCTCAACTTCATGTAGTATTCGTGGATTTTCACTGACTTGGGGTGGGCCAGGAGCTGTTAAAATGCTGGATTGCCACCAATACATTTAAATAATTCTTGAATAAAACAAACAACCAAAACCCCAACAGAACTTAAATACAGAATTTAAAGCTATCTGAATACCAATTTTTGCTCTCAGCTGTTGAATGATGTTTCTCATTCCTTGATGTTTGGTTAGAATTTGCTGCACAAAAGAATACTCTTAAATAAAGAATTTTTTAAATACTGAATACTTGCTTTATGGTCTTTGTGGTTCTTTTCCTCAGAGAAAAAATGGCTCAGGCATATGATTTTGCTCTGGATAAGATTGGCATGGAAATCATGTCATACCAGGTATGTTTTTTTAATCAAAACACAGTTTATTTCTAACTTTATGACAAGTACAGCTGAACATTGGTTTCACTATATGTAATATTTTTTCTCACCTAGATCTGGGTGGATTACATCAATTTTTTGAAAGGCGTGTAAGTATCTTAAAGTAACTTTTTTTAAGCTCAGTTAATGTAATGCTGATGTTCCTGCCAGTTGTGACCCGTAATAGCTGATGTTGATCTCTCTCCCCACTGTTTAGAGAAGCAGTAGGATCTTATGCAGAAAACCAGAGGATCACAGCTGTCCGTAGGGTTTACCAGCGTGGTTGTGTGAATCCCATGATAAACATAGAGCAGCTCTGGAGAGATTATAACAAATACGAAGAGGTAATCAACAACCTGATTCTTGTGAGATTAAGAAAGCAATAATTATCATGTAATCAAATATGGTGCCCAAAGTATATCCACTAAATAAGTATGTATAAAAGAGATGACTAGCAGGATAAACATATTTTGCGTGTGCAGTATGTACCAATCCTGTGGCAAAACTCTACAAGTACCTGAGTGATTTTTTAATTTATTTCAATTACATACATTTGACTGTCCCATTTCCCAGCTGGCCCAGTGGAGTGGCTAGTGAGTGAGTGAGTGAGTGAGTGAGACATCACTGTCCTCAGTGATGGAGCTGGAGCTCATCAGCTGGCAGTGAGGGCTCATGTCCCCAAGGAGGCACTCCCCTCCTTTCTCTTGGAGTCAAACAGGGTCAAATGGCATTCAGCTGGAATGGTTTGGACTTCCTCCAAAGCATTAAATTGCATGGTCTCAGTGCTTAAAAATGCTCCTCACCTGAAGCCATTCCAACACCCCAGGTGCACCTCAAGTGAGTCTGCTCCCACACTGTCTTCAGCCTGTGTAACCTCAGCTCACTGGCCTTGCAGGCCAATTTGTAGCTGCACCTTTAGAGTGTATTTTTAAACACATCTGGTGACAGCTGGTGACCAACCAGCCCCAGTCAGCAGTGGTGTGATTGCAAAGCTGATGTGGATGCCCTTGTGCTCAGCACTGCCAAGCAGGGATGCTCACACAGCACTCGTCCTGCTGGTTGTGCCTAGGCATAGTCACTGTGGGTCACTGTGCCCTGAGCAGGAAAGAAGGACCAATTTCTCTTGCCTTGTTGTAAATTATGCAGGTTGTGAGCTTGGTGCCCTCTCATGTTAATAAGGCCACAGTGCTTAGCTGGTGGGAGAACTCCAGGCACCCCCAGCCATGAGTGTGTACCGTAACAGCTCATTGCCCCATAGGTGTTTGGGGACACCACAGATAGCCTGCTGTTACCAGGGAGGGTACCCAGGACACACTGTCTCCAGTTTAGGAAAATCCCAAACACAGCTTCCCCATAAACCCTCCCACACAGCAAGGGAACGCTGTCACTGCTGGTTTCATTATCCATGGGGAGGCTTCCAAAACAAAGGCTCAACCCTGTCCAGTTTCCAGTTGAGGCAGCTCTGGCTGACACCTGTAACTCCAAGCTGTCCCTCAGGCTGTTCCAAGCTGCTGGAAGGTGAGGGCTGCAACTCTGCTCAGACACAGGGTTCTGCCCATCCTATTCTGGCTACACTGGCCTCGAGGGAAAGGGCTGCTGCTCACAGGTGTCCTGGCACAGGGAAATGCTCCTCACCAGGAGGGCTCTTTGAGGGGGTGGTGATTCCCCATGTCACTAGTCCAACAACACAGAGACCTCAGGCAGGTCTCAGTGTGGAAAGTTATTGGCAATTTGCTGTAATTCAAGTACTCTCAAGCTTCTCCTTAGCTCAGCTGTAGCCACCAGGTAACAATATCAGCCTGTCAGTCACCAGTCCTTAATTAACTAAATGGTCAGAGGTGGTAGAGCTCTTAGGGAGCTCTCAGTGACAAGGTGACAGTCTGGCTTTCAAAGCCACATGGCTGCTGAGCTGGGAGTGCATCCCAGGAGAAACCTGCTGCATCCACAGCCTGGTCCTGGGTTAACTGGGGCATTGCTGGGTTTGTGTGCTACCTGGCCCAGACTGCTATCCCAGACAGTGCCTTTGCTTCCATAGTGAGTGCCTTTGCTTCCATAGTGAGTGCCTTTGCTTCCCAGCTCGGGTGCCTCTTTGCACTCGGACTGAAAGCTCTGCGCATCTTCTGCAAACTCTTGGCAAGCCACGCCAGCAAAATCCACCCAGACGCAGGCGTCAGCCAAAGGGTGGCTGCTTCTCCTGCCTAAGAGCAGTCCTTTGAGGTTGTGTTCTTGCCAGGACCTGTGACCAGGGCCTGGCTGCCCCCAGCCCCTGCTGGTCTTGCTCAGCAGCACGGCAGAGCCTTCTGCACGTGTGTGCAGTCCTGGAGGGGTGTCACACAGTGCTGGCACGTCTCAGGCTCAGCTGGCAAAGGTACACCTGTGGCAGGGTGTGTGTTGAATAGAACATCTCCTAAGAGCTGTCAGTTACTTCAGGAACACAGGAGGAGGCAGAGCTTTGAGCCTGGAGGTCAGTCTCTGGTACTCCTTGTACGAGAAAATCAAATTGCTCATGTGCTGTCTGTCTTCCCCAGGTGAGCAGCAAGGCAGGGAGCTGTCACTGACTGTCATTTAAGAGCAAAATTGTAAATCACAAATACATTCTTCTTACTTTCACCCACAGCAGTTCATGTAAAGTCATTGCATTTTTGAAAGTGATTAAAAATATGCTGATATTCAGGTCAGGTGAATTTTAGTAATGAGTTTATCCTTTGTTATAAGTTCTTGCCCATACATTTATTAGGTGAAATAAATATTTTGAGATTGGTATTTTAAAGTAACTTTGTCCTTGCTCAGTTTTGCATCCCCTTCCAAGCTCTTTCCTGTATAAAATAAGATGCAGTATTTCCAAAGTGAAATTGCACATTCCCAGTTCCTTTTTTTCCTTCTCCAGGGCATCAATATTCACTTAGCTAAGAAGATGATTGAGGACAGGAGTAGAGATTATATGAATGCACGACGTGTGGCAAAGGTACAACCTTCTGTTGACTTTTCTTTGTTCTATTTAATTCTCCAAACCAGCATTAAACTTGGTTCTTACTTCAAATAAAAGTGTGTCAAACTAGTAAGGTTGGTATGCTAAAATATTTGTATTTGTTTTAGAAAGCATAACCTAAAGTAAATGTTCAATGTGTTTAAATCTGCTCTTCACAACATTGCTTCTGTTTCAGGAATATGAGACAGTGATGAAAGGCCTGGACCGCAATGCTCCCTCTGTTCCCCCCCAAAACACCCCCCAAGAGGCTCAGCAGGTGGACATGTGGAAGAAATACATCCAGTGGGAAAAGAGCAACCCTCTGCGAACAGAAGATCAAACTCTCATAACAAAAAGAGGTAATTAGCTGTTGGGCTAGGACATAGAGAATTGTATTTCTTGGCTCCAGCATAAGTAATGATGTGATTTGGTGTTTAGGGATCGTGCTGGAGTAGAAATTGATCAAGTTCCTTGAATTGTGTCAGTATTTTTTTTTATAAAAAAACAATCCAGATTTTGCTAAAGCCAAGCTGAAAGTAATAAATGGATTTGGGGAGACAGTGCTATAGTTGTGTGCCACTGAACCTCCTGTGCAGGTCAGGAAACAGTAGATTGCAGCCTGATTTTATGGCTGATCCTGAGTGAGCTGTGCTTCTTCCTCTGTGGACAAGGCAGGTTTTAACTGCTGGTTACAGTTCATAACGTTCCTGGTAATACAGAAGAACTGCAGCAGGGATCATTGTATTCCAAGCCAGTTAGTGTTGATGTTGTCTGATTCATTTGATGGTTTTTGTATTTCATACTTGGGTTGTGCAAGGTGGTACCATTTACAAGGAGTGTTTGTTGCATGTTTTGCCCACAGTGATGTTTGCCTATGAGCAGTGTCTGCTGGTGCTGGGCCATCACCCAGACATCTGGTATGAAGCAGCTCAGTACCTCGAGCAGTCCAGTAAGCTGCTGGCTGAGAAAGGGGTAAGCTGCCAGCCATTGGCTTTCTCTTATTTCCTTGCTTTGACATGGTGGACTGTCAGTTTTTCCTCAGAATCAAGGAGGGGGGTGTGAAAAATATTCAGCACCGTAAGTTGTGACATGTTCGGGATTTTAAAATGGGGAAATTAAAATTAAAAAAAAATAACGGTGTCTGAATTTTAAATAAGAGTTGTGAAAAACTGTTTCAATCTTGGCCATTTTTAGGCTTGGGGGATTTTTTGGGCCTGATTTTGTGATTCCTTAAGTACTGGGAAGATGATTCTCTCTTTGTTGGAGCACTGAATGGAAATTCACTGGGACTTGTCACAAACAGAAGATTTTCCATAAATTGGCCTTCGTTGTCACAGATGCTGAACAATTATATTATTATACTTATTTTATAACAGGACATGAACAATGCTAAACTTTTCAGTGATGAGGCTGCTAATATTTATGAAAGAGCGATCAGCACTTTATTAAAGAAGAATATGCTTCTTTATTTTGCATATGCAGATTATGAAGAGGTGAGCAAAAATAGTGATGTACTGACATTAAAATCCAAATACATCTCCCATTAATAATGTCATTTATTTGAAACACACTGAGTACACAAAATTCTGTAGAATTAATTTACTGGTTCTTCTAGCCTTGTTCTCATTCAGTGTTTCTGAGATGGAGCTGACAAAATAGAGAGGAAAAGCCCATAGTATGAGTTACAAAAGTTTTGAAAATCTACTGTCTTTCCATTTAAACATTGACTATATTTCTGAAATTATCATAAGGGTGAAATGCTTACAAATTTCCGTGTCCCAGAGTATCAGCTTCTTTGCTTTTGAGATGGGCATGAAGGGCACCTCTCCTGTCTGATTCTTGGGGAGCTGATGTTTGTGTTGGCACAGCGGTGACAGAAGATGGGAGCCACCTTTGGTGCAGCTCTCTGGAGAAATCTCTTCACCCAGGCCACCACCTCACTGTGCAGCCTCCACAAGGAGCAGTGCCCCATGGTGTTTATTCCATCAGGAATAAAGGCTGTTTCCCACTGGTCAGATGAGGACTGTGGAGTCCTCTGCGGGGTGTATTTTGCCCACTTCTTTTATCATGAAAGAATCTTTGCAGGAGGAACTTCAGGACAACGGGGGGGGAAAAGCCTTTGCCTTTAAAAGAAAAATCCTTCCTTGGTTTTCAGTGCAGCCTCCTGTATGCTAAGTGTCCTGATTTTCCAAGGCTGCACAGTACAGCCTGGAGGGCTGCAGCTGGCAGGGAACAGAATGGATTCTTGGAAATGTGCAGGTTGGAGAGTTAAGAAGATGGTTTTCCTACCTATCTGCACGTTACTTTTAGACAGAGGTAAAGAATACAGTCTTTTTATGCCAAACACCTCCAATGGCAGCTCTGCTGCAGTATTACTACATTAGAAAAAGACTTCAGAGACTTCTGAAAAGCATGATTGTAACCATTAGTGGGAAATTAATGTGGGAAGCAAGAAATGTCTGCACAGGACCGAAAACGTACCTGAGTAAAGGGGCTGACATACACAGTGTTCAGCCAGGGAAAACAAAGAGGAAAATACTAGTTTTGTCTTCAGCCTGAGTTTTGCATTCTGAGAGCTGATCTGGAATGGAGTTACCAAGCAGTCTGTGTTCCCTCTCACTTAGAGCCGGATGAAGTATGAGAAGGTGCACAGCATCTATAACCGGCTCCTGGCCATCGAGGACATCGATCCCACGCTGGTAAGAGCATCCTCAGTGTCTCCACATCTCCATGGATTGTCACCCAATGTATGCAGAGAAGGGGGAAGTACTTACAGGAGTTCCTTGGGTCACAGGGATGATGGAGCAGGAGGAGTACTGAGATGGCAGAATTAGATTAAAATTTTGGCAAGATTGGTAATTACAGTCTTTAATCCATTTAAATGCCCTAAGTCATGTGCACTTTCCTCCTCTGTCTCTTTTACACAGTCTTTTACAACAAGTAATGAAGATAAAAGATAGAAAAGATTTCATAACCGTCCTGTGGCCATGTAGTTTGCAAATAAATCTGTAATGCACCATATAAGTATCAAGAGTGCTGCTGTACCTCTGCTGAAGTGACACAGTAAACACTGTTCATATGCCAGCTGTGGTAGGTAGTGCTGCACAAGTGGTGTCAGAAGTAACCTGCCCTCAAAAAGTTATTTAGTTTATTATAAACAGACACAACCAAGCATGAGAAGGCAAAAGGAAGGTGAGAGGTCTAACAGTAAACAACAGGTCAGTGTCAGAGGAGAGGTATCCATTTACTGATGCTTTCCATTCTTTAGAGACACATCATAATGCTTCCCAAAGGCACATTTTGTGGGAAACCATGTACTGGTTCCTCCTGCTTGAGGAATGGTGTTATTTGTGATCTGATTCAGAGTGAAGGAAAGTTGAATCCCAAAGAAATGCAAGTCACAAATTGGCCGCTGAATTAAGTAGCACATTCATTATTTCCTTGATCAGGTGTAAATACTTGCAGGCAGGATGAATTTTATCTTGGATTGTATAATGTACAGTAAAATGCTTCATCAGGCCTTTTGGCTGTTCCTTGGCTTTATGGATATCTTAACTTTATTGGAAAGTTACCATTTTTACAACAAGCTTGAGTTCTCTGAAGGCACCAGCTTATGTAAATTACATTCATCTCCTTACCTCCCCTTCCTTGAAAAATCTGTGTATTAACTACTGTCTTTTCATGGGATCAATCTTAGGTGTATTCCTTTTTTTTATTAAAAAAAATCTATAAAAGACTTGCCTCGCTATTTAGAGCAAGACAACACAGAGGCACAAAACAGCCTTGTTTCTATTATGTTTTATTTGCTGTATTTTGTGAGTCAAGATTAGTAAAAAATTTCATGTAGCAAAAAGCTTAATGGTATCCTGGTATTCTTGTTAGCACTGATGCTATTTAAATATTAATGTGCACCTTAGGTTTATATCCAGTACATGAAATTTGCAAGGCGAGCAGAAGGCATTAAATCCGGAAGGACGATATTTAAGAAAGCGAGAGAGGATGCCCGGACCCGGCACCATGTCTATGTTACTGCAGCTTTAATGGAGTATTATTGTAGTAAGGTAATCACAGGTGCTCACCCTGACCCTAAACAAGTGTCAGGAGGGTGCACAGCTCACTGAAGCTAATAACTTTTTTTTTTCCCCCCAATGTTTGCAGGATAAGTCTGTGGCCTTTAAGATTTTTGAGCTAGGGCTGAAAAAATATGGGGACATTCCAGAATATGTACTGGCATATATCGACTACCTTTCCCACCTTAATGGTAAGCTTTGAGCTTTGAGAGGTCTAATGAAGCATTACTCTGCCTTCACTGTGAGTTTAGGTCCAGGCCAAGTTCTTGGTATTTAAATTCTTCTTGAAGAGCAGTGAAACCTCTTCATGAAGCTCAGCAGTTAATCTGAAAACAGAACCTGCTGGTTGGTCCATACTGAAGCTCCAGAAGTACGGTGACATTAAATCTTGATGCTGCTGAAGAGAGGAGAGTGAACTTTGCAAATTGTAACTAACTGGCAGTGCAGGACTTTTACAGCATCTGCTGTGAACAGTGGGAAGTACACTGAGGAGTCTAAATCCTGAGGAAAAAGATCTAAAGGAGTTTAAAATCAGCATGAGAGGAGTGAGAGATTAGCTGGTCCTGACTAGAATTAATTTAAATTCATTCTCCCCCAGTAGATGAGATGAGCAAGGTATAAAATCAATACTGTGCATATCAGTCCTGCTTGGAAATTGCTGGGGAGCTGCAATGGAAAGAGCAGGGCACAGGCACTGGGGCACAAGGGGCTGGGGAGACCGGGGCAGGAGGTGGAGGTGGAAGGTCTCTGGGTGGGATTCCCTGAGGCAGGGGCTGAAAAGCCTTCTTAAAAAGGAACCCAAGGTGCTGTGTGGATTCTGCAGCTCAAGGCACCATTCATCTCCTGTCAGACTATAATACCTTGGTTTTTCAGGCACTGGAAGTTTAAAGATTTTGAGTTTTTTCTCCTGTAAGCTGTAAACTGAGAGATTTTTTCCAAGTTAAAGTATATTTAATTTTGAGATAAATTATTGTGGGTCTACATGAATATTAGCAATGCCTTTTGTAGGTTGCCATGAGAAAAAAATTATCTTAAAACTCACTAGTTTATTGCTCTATTTAATAACCCATCCAAACTCCTGAAGCCCAGAATTATCTCTGAACTCCTGTAAGTGTAAGAGGTGGTACAATGCACAGAGCAGGAGTTGGCAGTTTTAGGAACAAACCCACCAACCACTCCATCCCCCCAGCTGGCAACTTAATAAGACTGACTGCTTGTTGGGAACCAGGTCTAATAATTTTGGGAGGACTTCCAAGGGATATACAAGTGTATTAATATTGCCCTGATTTAAAAAGGAAGTAATGAATTGAAAAGCCAAATTTAAATTTACCGAGATATGCTATTGAGATAATTTTAAAAAATGGATAAAACCCCCAGAAATCCTGAAGAGATGCCAAGCAATAGCTGTGCTGTTATAAAAGAACCTGTATTAGGATCAGTTTGTCACTATCAATAAAAACAGACTTTCAAAGAACGAATTCACAGTGGAATTTATATCAGTAAAGTTTTATGTGGGCATTCAGATCTCTTTTTATACTTACTGAAATTCAACTCCATGAAAGTCAGCCTTATACTTAATTCAATGTACACATTTCTTTGAATGGACATATTTGAAATTGTCTTTAATATATTTTACTCCGTGTTATTTTTTTCTTTCTATTTTTAAAGAGGACAACAATACAAGAGTTTTGTTTGAACGTGTTTTAACTTCAGGGAGCCTTCCACCTGAGAAATCTGGGTAGGTCTGCAAAAGCAGTTTCACTGCACTGGGAAAGATACATAACCCCTTTCATTCATAATTATCCCAAAGAAATTAGAAACATGAACAGCAGAACAAAATTAGGTACAGATGTTCCTTCCCCTCTTCATGCTGTCCAAAATAGCAACAACTGTGACAGATTTGGGAAAGTCCCTATCCCACTTGTAGTGAAATTCATTCGTTTATTGACTTTAAAACCTCACTGATGCAGGATTGTTGAGGATGGAGTGCAAACTCCTCCTGTGCAGTAAGGGTGCAGTGGTCTGAGCAGAGAAGGTGAGCCAGGAATTTGTTGAGGAGGGTGCTGAGCATCTCCCAGCCATGAAAATAAAATAGGGAAAGAACCAGAAAGGACTTGGATTAACCACTCACAGCCTTATTTTCATTGCTACTTTTTAAGTTTCTCAACAAAAATGCTCACCAAATCCTTGCAGTGTGAGGGCTCACTTCACCATTATTCTGGTAGACAAAAGCATCAAAACTAAGGAATCAAATAAGGCACTGCTGTGCACATTCATCCTGCACTTTAGTTCTGATCTTTTGTGAGAAATGGTTTCATGCCCATTTTAAAAGTGAGAAAACACAAGAACTTAAAAGCTAAACCTTCTTCAAAGGTGAACTCCAAAGCTAAAACGAAAGTTGAATCAAGTCCAGAAATATGGTCAGATGTTGCTTAAGTTATATATGAGATTTTCCATGGAGAAATCATCAGTAACTATGTATATTTTGGGCTGTATAAAATTCTGAAGCACTGCCTGTTGTGTTCTTGCCAGCTAGAATATGCTAGTCTGTGCAGAGGAACTAGATCATAATGCATGCTAAAAAGTCCTTCACATATCAGGATCAGAGTGAAGCTTTGTGTACAGCATGAGCAGAGCATTTGATAAAAGCTCACCTCAAATGCTGAAGCCCTTGACCCCAGTAATCCTTTCCTTTCTGTAACAAAGTCCTTTGCAGTCCACTAAACTGAAAGCTCTTACAGAAACATAGAAGGCACTGGGAGGGTAATACCTGTGTTAGATGCACCTAAAGTAAATAATAGGAATGGCCATACACTCCCAGCTGGCCTCCTTTGGGTCTGTGCTCTTGGGTGTTTTCGATTGGGTTGTGCTCAGTAATCCTTCCTCCTTCAATAACTCTCAGTGTCCCTGTTCTGTTCCAGGGAAATCTGGGCTCGGTTTTTAGCCTTTGAAAGTAACATTGGGGATCTGGCCAGCATACTGAAAGTGGAGAAACGGAGGTTTACAGCATTCAAGGAAGAATACGAGGGCAAAGAAACAGCTCTGCTGGTGGACAGGTACAAGTTCATGGATCTGTACCCTTGCTCTGCCAGCGAGCTGAAGGCCCTTGGTTATAAGGTAAGTGGGTGAGAACACTTCAGTTCACTGTTGTTCTTTTCACTCCCAACAAACCTGAGCAATTCCTTGCTCAGGACTTGCCTATACAGTCCTTCCCCTTGCTAGAAAAGCAGGTAAAACAGGCCTCCTCCTCCTCCTCCTCCTCCTGGTCTCGTTGGGCAGCAAACTGCCAGGGAGGGCAGAAAGGAGCAAGGACCATCAGTAACAGCTGCAACTTTGGGTATTTTTGGTTACCTCATCTTCCCGTGGAAAGATGTGTTAATGCCATCACCACGTGGCTACAGGCCTCCACTTCACACTTGAGCCTGAGCTCCTTTAAGAAACAAAATTCTTTGGGAAGTTTGTAGGGTGTGGTCATCTGTGTGAAACATGGCTGGCTGTCCTTTGCTCTGAGGTGGCAAAGCTCCCCTGACTCCACTGGGAACCACATCGAACCCCACATGCTGCAGTCCCAATGTTTGCTGTGAATGGCTGAAGAAAGGTCTTGACAGGGATCAGTGGCTGCCTCTTTTTTCTTAGAGCTAAAATGCTTTGGTGCTGCCATTTGGAGTTCAAAGTCTGGACCAGACCTGTGTATCTGGTGGTCTCCTGTTTCTAACCACATGCATTTTAACTACTATTTCTGTAATGTAACACTTTGGGAAATCATTAGAACAGGACAAAATGTAGGTTTACATTTTTTTAAGGCTGCCAGAGAAGCAGGAACAGCTGATTGCCATTTGCATGGACCAGATGAGAGCCCTTGATCCATGTCTCTAAAACAGTGCCTCAGCTTCCACTTACTTCTTACACAGAAAAGTAATTTATGAAAAATACAGATGGCATCGAAGTTAGCAAAGCAGCCAAATTGTTGGCCATCACAGAGCTGTAAAATAATCTGATAGATGGAAGTCAGATTCACATTGAGCCACTGAATGCAGTGGGGCAAAGTTATTTTGAAGTTAGAAGTGAGCTTACAAACAAATATGTTTTGCTAAGTGCATGCAGGGCAGTGTGTACCTAAGATGGTGCAGCCCTGGGGCTGATTCCTGTTGCTTGGAACATGCCAAAACGTAATCCTGTTTGAACTGATGCTTTGCATGCCTGCTGACTGCCTTATGCTTTACTTCTTTTCCAGCTAAAGCAATCTAGGGAATGAAATGAGGGAGAAATTATAGTTGTGAAGGCCTAGTGGTCTGCACCTGTTCACCTAAATCCTTTTAACCTAAAAAAGGAGCCACTCGAAAATGACAAACATGGGCCCATTCAGTAACAGAAACAAGTGTTTCCACTCCCAGCTGGGACACTGTAGGATTAAAATGTTTGATGAAACCATGCAAGTTTTGCCCAGATGGTCTTGTAAGAGGACATCTGAAATGATAATGATGACAAAGTGAGACTGACTGGTCTAGAGTGAGGTTTTGTTCTGTAATTGAAGCAAGCAGTGTGATCCTGCCAAGTTCAACGCTCTCTAATTGGCTTTCACAGGATGTCTCCCGTGCCAAGCTAGCAGCAATAATTCCAGACCCTGTGGTTGCACCTTCCATCGTGCCTGTTCTCAAGGATGAAGTAGACAGAAAACCTGAATATCCCAAACCAGACACTCAGCAGATGATTCCATTTCAGCCAAGGCACTTAGCACGTAAGTCAGGTGTTGGGAAGTGGTTGTGTTTCACCTGTGGCGAGTTAGGAACCTGTGTGTTCAGCCAGCCTAATCAGAGGCTTTCCTACTCCTCAGTCATCCAAACGTGTACTTAACTTTCAGGCTGTCATTTCACTGGGTTGCTAAAGGCATATGTGTTTAAATTAATGCCAAGGTCACATGGAAATAAGCACAAGGAGTTTGGGGTCTGGTAAATGGTAATAAGCTGCTACACACACTGCTCATAGAGCAGATCACTGAGCGAACAGTATGTAATTAGTGGAGGCAAAAGGGACAGGGTAGTAATTACTTGTATCAAATAACAATCCAGTGCAAAAGCAGCTCTGGTCCAGCTTCATCCAGCTTTTCTCCCCACAGCTCCAGGTTTACATCCTGTCCCGGGCGGAGTTTTTCCTGTTCCACCAGCAGCTGTAGTTCTCATGAAGCTCCTGCCACCTCCTATTTGTTTTCAGGTTTGTTTTAAAGAATTCTGAACATTTCAGAAAGCTGTGGAAGACATTCTATCATGACAGAACCACAGTGTGTATCACTCTATTGAAAATAACCTTCTAAACTTGTTTTGGCTTTTTTTATAACAAATCAGGGTCCCTTTGTTCAAGTGGATGAGCTCATGGAGATATTCAGAAGATGCAAACTGCCAGACAGTAAGTTGCTTGTCCTCTCTGGAGGCTGTGGTAGTGCTGCATAAGACTTGGGTTTACATATGGATATTGCTGTCTAAAACCCAGACCTCATTTACAGGTTGTAATTAGTGTTTAAGAGAAGAAGAGATTGGGCTGGAATCTGCATAGAGATGTTTGTACATTTACCTGGAGGGAGATAACAAAAAGTCAAAAAACTGCAAATCACCAGCTGCTCTTTTAATATGTTGGTGGTACCAATCGAAAGAAAGAAATGAAGATTTTGAGAATACCCTTTAAAGGCAGCATTTCCAGCAGCATTGCAGCTGTAACATGAAGTTACAGACTGGCAGCATGGTGAGGTCATTGGTGGGGATAACTCTGAGTGCACGTTGTTGCAGTGCCTGGGCACAAGCTGCAGGTAGTGCTTTCTGAGCTCCTGCAACGAAGGAAAGGAGAGTTCTGGAACAGAGAAACAGCACAGATCCATAGCCCAGGCTTTGAACTGCAGCAGATATGCTGCTCTTCACCCCCCTTGTTAGTTTAAGGAAAAAAATGATCATAGAGAAAGAAATGTAGGATTTCATTTCTTTGAGTGAAGCTAAAATATCTATTTAAATTCTACACAGTATTTTTGAGGCTTCCTCTGTTGAGAAGCAGAAACTGACTTGCTCTGCAGACTTTCTGGTGAATCATGAACTAGTTACCTTGATTCCCTAAAGGCCTTCCTGTTTTATTGAAGCTTGCAAATGGCCTCAATTCCTGTGTAAAGGGAGGGCTCGAGCTGAAGCAGCAGCATTTCCTTTATACTTGGCGTTCACCACAGCTCAGAGTTTCAGACAGTTGAGGCTTAATATTTGTAGAACAGGGTAGGAGAAGTGTCTTGTGTTCCAGAACTGTCCCTGAGCTGTCTCTGGGTGTCCCTGCTGGGTGCTGATTGCTGATCAGGGGGCTGAGTTCCCCAAACTGAATGGCTCTGTGTCTCTTTCTGAAGCTGTTGATGAAGCCGTACGGATAATCACGGGTGGCCTGCCTGAAATAGCTGTGGAAGGCAATGGACCTGTGGAAAACAACACCATTCTCAACAAGGCTGTGAAGAGATCACATGAGGATTCTGATGACGATGAGGAGAAAGGATCTGTAGTTCCCCCTGTACATGACATTTACAGAGCACGACAGCAGAAGAGAATCCGGTGAAACAAGTTTGGAGTTCTGCTGTGACAGACAAAGACTTGCATTGAATCAGTCTCTTACAAGTCAAGCATTTAAAAGGGACAGCTGCAAACAAAAAAATCCTTGAAAATGGTTTTGTTACTGTGGTGCCTCTTCTCCCATATGGTTCTTGATCTGAAAACAGCCCAAACAACCTTAGAATGTGCTCTGAACAAAACTCGGTTTTCAAAACCAAAAGTGCAAAATGTCAAAACTGTATTTTGTTCTTCGAGGGTGTACACATCTACCACTTGAAATCTTGTGGGTTTTCAACAGTTTTATTTTAAAAACTGGATGGCTTATACTTGTGAAGCATTTTTAATTCACATTTTCTGGAAAACAGTTGTTCTCAGTTTGTTCATGTAGTGTCCTGCCTTATTGTTCGTTTTTATTTATGGCAGAATGTAAGGAATCTGTTTTGTAGTTGAAAATTAAAAAAAAAAAAACCAACAAAAAAACATTCCTTTAAAATAAAAAGGATATCCATAACATCATGCCTCATTCTGGTTTATTCAAACACAACAAGGTACTTCTTAAATATTACTCAGCCACTTCAAAAGCAATGCTAATTATACCGTCACAGGAAATTGATCAGAGCATACATATTAGAATGAGCTTGGTTTCCATATTCTAGAGGATACAGCACACTTTGGCTTGTAATTCCAGGACTGCTTGAAGAAGACAGCATTGTAAAACGAACTCAATTCACGTTTCTAGTGTGGGTAGTCCAGGAGCACTAGCTCACACACTGTGGTCCTGGATACCTGCACTGGTCTTCCACATAATGTACAAAGCTAAATGTTAATAATCGGCTACATCGTTGCACTTGTTATCTTCAAACAAGCTAAAAAAACACTACGTGAGCTTTCCAAGCAGTTTCTATGTGTATTTCAGCTTGTAACTGGGAATTGGCTGTTCAGACTTGCACTCTGGTAAGATCCTAAGCACCTCTTGGACTACAGGACAGATAGAGCCTTGGGCAAATGAAAGACATTCCCTCCCCAGCACAGCTGCCTCAGCCAGGGCTCCTCTCTGCCAGGGCAAGAGGTGAAGCAGCACCTGCACATGGAGATAGGGCTGGCCTTTAGCCATCCTGGAATGTCCTTCTTGCTGCCACTCAATTGCAGCTCCCTGTTTCTTTTAGAGAGGATGTAGAGAAACTGTTTGTCAAACACTCTCATTAAAAAAAACAACCTGGGAGAATCATTACCATGCTTTGAGGGCATTTATTGCAGTCTCTTTAGATCTTTCCTGTTGAAAGGCCCACAGCACCGGTGCCAGAAGCATTTGTTCCTGCTGGGTGTGCCCTGGAGGTGAGAGTGTAGCCACAGGTGAGCACTGCGCTCTCTTCTCTCAATCTAGGATTTTTTCCTACATGAAGGCTTAGATCAAACCCCTGCTGTGAGGAGAGATGGGATTCCCTGTGTGGACCCTGCGAGCAATACAAGCACTGCTGGCAGCACAGTCCCCGCTGCGATGTCAGGAGCAGGCCCTCTTGGACCCTGGGCCCTGAATCCCAGCCCTGCACCAGCCATCTCCTCAATGACAATTTCATCCACTGCTGAAGCCGTGCCCTTCACTCTGCCATCTGTCACACGCCTTTCAAGGGCTTTTCTAAGTACCTGTCTCACCGTGATGTCCCTCCAGATCATCCCGTACTTTGTGTAGTCAGCATAATGGCCTCTAAAGGCAGCTCCTAGGCAGTACTGAAAGATAAAATAAAGGCAGCAATTTTTAACTTGTACAGCTCTCATTTAACTCAACTGGAAACACCTTTGCCTTAGTTACTTATCTTGTTCCTATCTCCAGCAGTAATGGCTCTGGCAGCTCATTCAGCACAGGCTGAGGGAGTTTGTGGAGCTGCAGAGCTTAGGGCTTATGAGGTGGAGCCTGCTCTGAGAGCAAAGCCCAGCAAGCAGAGGCAGCAGCCTTGAAGACCTCTGTGGAATCCTTTTGCTGATCCAAACAAGGAAATAGACCCTACTCAGAACCCTTTTTTTCTGGCTAACCAACCTCATTTTTGAGTTCTCAAGGATTCAAAGAGAGACATTCATTTTGGTGGCTGAGTACATTTGGCCAAGAGAAAAATCACTTGTCTGAGCTGATGAACTCTCATGGGGTTTTCCTGGGTTTTTCCCTTGGGGAAGGGGGATTTATAACAAATGAGAAAAGATTTGGCTTACAATTGCATAGGCTAATACAGAAAAAAAGGTCTTATTTATTCCATCCCCTTCCAAACACAAAGTTGGTGCAGCTTTATCCACACTGACATTCAAAGGAAAACTAGGAAGGGAAGCAACAACAGTGGATCATAATCAAGTGCTTCTAGAAGTTCTGTTACTTTGGCTGATTCCTAAATTAACCTGGCTGCTTGCAATAAAAGGGCCCCTTTATGTATTTTACATACCTTGTTGGTTGTTTTTTTTAAAGACAGCACATTCTGGTTTGGACAACCTCATACTCAGGCCACTTACTGTGTATAACTACAAACTTTGCTTTCATAAAGCCATCAAATATTGATTACTGTAATACACTGTTGTGCTCAACCAGAGGAAAATTTCAGATGCACTTACCTCCCAGCTGAGCCTGAAATTGCAATGTAAGATCACTGGGCTCTTCTCCTCTATAAAACACATAGCTAATTAAATTCAAGACCTACAAATATTCAAAGTTTCAAGAACACCTCTACAAAGTGAAAAAATCTACTAAAATATTCCCTGTATATTCAAACTAACATCAAACCATTTACCTTTCACAGTACATTAAAATCACTTACACTGCCCACAGTGCTGTGCACTTCCTGGATATTTTTGAAGACATGATTGAATATGCAACCATCTCCTGTTGTAGTTTTTTAAAAAACCCCAAAATTTTCAACCTCAAGTTTCACACAATTTAAATCCACCTACTGGAAATGACAATTTACTTTAAAAGTAGTATTTCACCTAAAAAGGAGTAAACTACTAGCAAAAAAAAGGTAAGAAATGCCACTTTTATCAAAACATTTTAGCTCTGCCCTTCTGAAATCTTTACAAGATATAAATACAGCTGCAATCTATAAGATTGCCACCTCTGTGAGTACTGTACACAGCAGAGGACAGTTACCCAATAACCAGAAAATTTGCTACAAAAATATATTATGTTTTGTAACATCTGCAGGTAAACAGCAAAAAAATGCTATTAAAAATGCAGTAAAATGCAGAAAAAACTAGTAAGCCTACCATACTAACCATAATGTTACAGTAAAGTGCTGTTTGGCTTGGTGTTTTGTCTGTTAAAGTTCTTCTTCTCTCGAAATTTAGCTTTATTAATTCTTTCAAGTAAGATATTTTTAAAAACCAAATCACCCCTTCTGGGAAGAACCATTGCTAATCAGCTGTGGATAAATTAAACTAAATTCACTGTAAATTAAGAGTTAAATGCCCTAAAATGAGTCACTTAAAATACAAAGTTTGGTTCTTAAACTTGCCCTACTTATCATCAGCTCAAAAGTCTAAAAATTGCAGCCAGAAAACTACAATGATATCCCCCAAGGTTGCATAATTAGGTTAGAAATGCATCTCTCATCTTTTACCTCAGAACCCTTCTTGTAACTCGTGTATTTCTCTCATCAGTCACCACTTGTGGGTTAAAAGGAACCAGTATTTACACGGAAAGCTGTTGTCCTAGACAAATATTGGTACAATTTTTATTTAATAGCTGACAATACTGTATTGGTAGCACACAGACTGGTTTTATGATTCTTCTGACTTCCCTACAATTTGGGATTCTTCCTTAGTCAATATTTTGCCAAGGACTGCATCATAGTAAGGGCTGAAGACCATTTTGTTGTAGTTGACAAGACGAATATACTTGGCAGCAATCTCCTCCAGCTCCCTCTGAATAGGGCTTAATCCTCCAGGAATGGCAGGCAATGATTTCTGGTGACTGGATGCAAGATAATTCTCCAGAAACTTCTGAATTCGAGAATCTAGAAAAAATGGGTTGTGTTGTTTTCAAACGAGACGGTGAATTAGAAACAGTGTAACCTCATGTAAAATGCAACAAGCCTGAACATGGTCAGCAAGCTGAAAAGACAACATGGAAACAACATGGAAAAAACATGGAAAGAGAAGCCCTGCACACCCCCCACCCCCAGTTCCACAGACAGGGAGTGCAGAGCACTCTGCCAGACCTACCTATGAGCTTGCAAATGGAGTTATCCGGGCTGGCCACTGCCTGGATCTGTCCCTTCAGCACAGCCTCTCTCTCAGCTGAGAATGGGGTAAAGCCATGCTGGGAGAGGCAGCTGTTCACTTCAGCACACACCTTCTCACCCACGGTGGCCAGGGATTCCTTCAGGTTAAAGGAGCTAGAAAACATGAGGTACAGTGTAACTGTATTAGGTACTCACTTTTTTCCCACTTTTTAAAAATAAACCATTTGATTAGAGTTGCCTCATTTATCAAATGTAATGGAAAAAGCATAAAGCAAATAAAGCCAATTATAAAGAATAATTATATATACATGAAAAATAAAGCTGAGATCTAAAGCAAGGAAGTAGGAGAGCATTAAAGACCTCCAGCCTGAACAATCCATACACATAAGAGCTGACTTTCTGCCTGAGGACAGCTCTGACTAAAGCAAAACCTGTAGGTGTAGACGAGTCACTCTAAATCTGTAGGCACTGTGCCACACTCAGGTTCTTGAGGAGCCTGGCCCAAACTCTGAGCAGGGGCAGCTGCTGGCACTCTCCTGTGCCAGCCTGGCACCATGAAAAACACTCTGGAAAAAGCAGTGTGTCCAAATCATGAAAGAACAGAGCACGAAAAGACAGCTCTATGTGAGTAAGCTGAAGAAAAACTGTCAGCTCAGGCTCAGAGAAAGCCCTCATCACCTCCTCTGCACTTCCTGCAGTCCCCAGCCAGAAAGAGGCTTAAACTGATCATCTCCCAGCGTGAAAACAGAGCTACACCTGCCCTGTGAGCAGGACTGTGCCATACTCACGGAAGATGCATTCCTGTCAGCAGCACCTTGACAATGGTTTTGATTTTCTCAGCGAATCCGGGCACATCGATGAGCGCCGGGCCTGCTGCGCTGAACGTCACCAGCAGCACTGTCCCCACCAAGAGGAGCTGCTCCAGCTCCAGCTGGAGCTCCAGGAAGCGCGTCTGGTCCATAAGCACCGTCTGCAAGGAGGGAGGAAGCCAGCACAGAATGGAGTCAGTCTGCCAGGCTGGGAAGGGACACTGGGATGCAGCAGCAAAGGCAAGACAAAGGCACAGGGAAGAGCAGGCCAGGAGCACAATGAGAAGCACTGACTCCTCTTTTCCAGCTGAGAAGGTTTCAGCACTGAAAGACAAGTGCCTGTTAGAGCTGCCACATCTCCCAATCAGAGATCAATGGTTTAGTATTGTACATATTGCAAGGCTACAAGTCCAAACAGCTTCTGCTATGTCCTGGGAATGGAAGAGTGGAACAAGCACCAAACCAATTTTTCTGTCAAATACCTACTTCTGGAAAAGGCCTGTTCACATGATCCCACTTCAGGAGCTTCAGATAGGCCTGATTTTGTACAGCAGTGAAGCACAAGGTGGAAGCTCCACCAGTGGCACCATCACTAGAGTAGGGAGGCAACGTTTCATGTCCCAGCTTTGCAAGATCATCTGCTGCTTCTTGCAACCACTTTGTGACAAGGTCTAAAGAATCTGGAAAAGCAGGGGAAAAAATCTTCTTAGGAAAATTCCTTTTCAAAGTTAGATTTTTCCACCAATAATTTCCAAACAATCCCATTAGTTACTATGACTAATGCCCATGATATCAGGTATGACATGCATTTCATTTATTGCATCAAGCAGAACATCTAAAACAAAACCACACAGCTACAGGAAATCAGAGGTGAGATGATGCTGGGTAATCATGCCCTACACTGTATTGAAATTAAACTGAATGTCCCAAGGGCAGAACTATTGTTCTGGCAGATTTTTTCTAACTACAGTTTTGGGGCACAAGCTGTCATTTACCATATGAATTCTAGAACTTATAAAAATATCTGAGTTCTTTTCATGATCTAAAAGCAAAGACACGCAGTTTACTGGGAGGTCAGAGGGGAAGAAAGAAAGGAACAAAGTCATACTTGGCTGTTTCTCAAGAAACTCCTGAAACTTCTTTCTTTCATATTCAGCAGACTGCTGCATTAATTTTGGCCTAATACTACTGACAGCGAAGTTTGCCATATCCATTTTCATTAGGTCTAATACAGAGAAAATTGCTCTAAACAAACAAACAGAAAAAGTTATTCAACGCTGCAGATGTTTCAGAGGTGCTATTGACAAGATTTATTACAGATTGTCTAAGGAAAGAGCAAAAACATGCATGGGAAACAGTAACAGCTTAACAACTTCAGGGCATGAGAGAGAAAGCTGGAGCAAGCATGTGCATGCATGCATGTGCCTCTACCAAGTAGGAAATAAATCTTGCTCTCCTGTAAAAAAGCCTCCATGGAATTAACTTCACTAGCTCCACAGATTTTATCTCCCAGGATGTGCAATATTGTGTATGAGAAGACGTGGGTTTCCAAGCTTGAGTGCCATGTCTGTTGGCAGCCTGGAAAGCCATCCTCAGTGGGAAGCGAATAACCAGACCCAAGGGGCAGAAAAGAAAAAACAAACAAACAAACACCAAAGAAAAACACCTTAATTTCAAAGCAACCTAATTCCTGCTGGCAGTATTTCTGCCAAGTCAATCCTGAACTCCTGGAAGCTTTTCAAATTAGAAAACAGCAAGGTTAATGAAGATTCTCCCAACTATTGAGACCTTGAGCTGTTCCACTGAGAACATGGTGACAAAGGAGAAGCCTGGATGCTCCCAGATGTGGAACACACACTCCTCTTAGAACTGACAGGGAATTATGCAGGGAGTGGGGTAAAGAGAGCTCAAACTGGGAGGAAAGGAGAAACTGGTAGAAAACCAGTAATACATTTTCCCTATGCTCCTGTGTGCTGTTTTTCACCCTCTGCTGTTGATATTCAATTCTGATACCAACTGACTATTCATCTGCTACCTTAAGGCTTATTTCCATTTGACATTTAAGCAAATGTCCTTCAGTGACATGCAGGAGCCAGACAAATACTCCAACTCACCAGATCAGAGATGGTCCTTGTTAATGACTCCTGGAGCATCTCTCCCCTTCACACCCACAGCTATATCCTTTTCCCTGTCACTCTTCTCTTTCTAAGAGTTGCAGGCTGCCCCCCTCCCCTCCCCAAATTTATTTATGGGACTCTGAACATGACCAATAAACACATTTCAGTACCTGAAAAGAGGAACTATTTCATTAATATCTTTCAGTTTCTTAATGTCTTCATCTCGAGCTGGAGCACAGAGAGTCCCCATCATGCCAATAACAAATCTGACCAACTTAGAAATGTCAAGGGCCCCATTCTCTGCCTCCTGTTTTATCAAATCCAGGTCAAGGACTTCCGTAATCTGGCTTCTCAGTCTAGTATGACCAGGCAACAAAAAAGATAGAAGACTCTGAAATGGAAAGTTTTTAACAGTGCATTAGTTCTACATATCAAAGACTACAAGGATCAAAACAGTTACTGAACAACTTCTTATAGAATTATAGAAACATAGAAAGGTTTGGATCAGAAGAGACTTTAAAGATCAGCTAGTTCCAAAACCCCAGCCACAGGCAGGGTCACCTCCCACTAAACCAGTCTGCTTAATGCCCCATCCAACCTGGCCTTGGACACTACCAGGGATGGGCCAGATTCTTATCTAAACAACTAAATTGTTGATTTTTTTTTTTTTTTAACCATCGACTCACCAACTCCAAATGTTTCACCTCATGCTGTGTGATACTGAAGTTACTAAGTGGCAAATTCTCTGTGGCACAGATCATACTTCAGACTGTTGGGCTCAGTTTTATCAACCCAGAGTTGGAGCATCTCACTGGTTCCATAACTAATACCAGTGCCACAACATGAAGGAGGCTTGGAATTAGGGAACTAGTATAGCTTACCTTTTAATCACCTTACATGGTTTTCCATTTGGTTTTACATTCAAATTTCTCCTCTAGGATTATACAGCTTATATATGTTCACAGTGATACAGTAATGAAAAAGAACAAGAGGATTTTTTATGAAAAGCCAAACTCCAACAACTTTCGCTCATTCATATCATTGCAGCTACTCAAATTCATTAATTTTTGTTCATATCACATCATCTTACCTCTTTAATTTCTCCCAATAGCTTAATTGCATGATCATATGTTGGGGGGTCTTCCTTTAGCTGAGCTTCCAGACAATCCCAGAAAGCTTTATGCACAATATCTCTGACTTTCTTCTCCAAGCTGAGAATAAATATGTTAAAAAGAATGATACTTGTCTCTGCACCACCTTACAAAGATAGCCTGCAGCTCCTGAAGCACGGCATGTAATAATATGAATATAATGTAATAATAACTAAATTGATGATTAACAGAGATCTGTCATTTTAAGCTACTCAGAAAAGCAAGAAAAACTGGACACAGGATTTGGAATGGCTTATGTCCTAATAAAGAGTTACATACAGGCAAAAGTGGCTGCAAATTTAAATCCTTCAAATATTTATCACATGCTACATATAGGCAAGTGAAAGAAAACAGAAATCACAGAAATTACAGCTTGTCTTCAAAAGACCACTATTCATGTTCCTTTTAAAGGCCCCACTAAAGTAAAATCAATTCTCCTGTATAAAACTCATTAGTAAACTTAACAGAAATTAAGTAATTTTCCCTGACACAAAATCTTCTCTGTTTCACTGCGTAAGTATTGCACCTACTCTGAGATAAGGGCCCAGATCAGTTTGTATAAAAAAATAAATGAATTCCACTGCCTCAGTACCAATTCCTAATTCAAAATACTGATGGTTCCTGCTCCTCAGCAGCGGGCACCTTTTCACAGCAGGTGTAACTTCCACACCAGAGAAGCAACACACACCCACGTAGCTGGGTGCACACAGAGAATCCCACAGCAAACACCAGCTTCCCAAGGCTCTGACTCCAAGTGTAGCTGAGGCTCAGGCAGTACCTGGAGGCACTCCTGCCCTGTGGCTCTCCAAGAGCAGCCAATACAGGCTCTACTGAGTGCCTACAATGACAGCTACAGCCACTACAGCTGCCTTCTCCTCCCACCACTTCAAGCATATTCGAGCTGCAAGGGACTCTAACCTTGAGACAAATAAATATCCCCACACATAACCCAAGTCCCCTCCCTTTGCAGTCAGGGACAATTCTAGTTCCAAGCAAGATCCTCTCACTATTAATGCTAAGGGGAACCACTGTCACTTCCTTTTTGTCCCAGCATGACCAATTTCCATAGAGCACAACAATGCCAGTCTCCCAAGAGTCAGCTGCAGCATTCTCTCCTGCAGCACCCATCAAGGCAGTGTGCTCTGGGGTCTCTCTCACAAATGCATACCTACAGACAACACTGGCGCAATGGGGACCAAGTTCCTTCCATGAGATATGCACTCCCTTTCCCAAATCAAGCTAGGAGGCTGTCAGCCACACCTCACTGTGTGTGAGAGAGGAACAGCAGATGAAGCCTCCTCTGTTCTCCCTCTCCCCTCTCAGCAGGGCACACAGTTACTGCAGACTCACACAGAGAAGGAAAGGCTTCAAACTTGAAAGGAGCAAGGACTAATCTAATAAAACACAGGAACCTCTTCCCAAAATACCCCTGAAGAAACAGACAGGAAAAGCTAAAATAATCAGTTTCATCTCGTTCCCACAAGCAGTGAAAGCTTAAAAACTGCTGAAAGCACCACCCACATCTGCAGCCAGACTGGGGTACTTGGAAGGCTGCGGCCCCAGAGTCCTGGGACAAGGGGACACAACAGAAACCACAGCACTCTGGGATTTGCACCACACATGTCCAACTAATCCAAGAGGTTCACCCTTCACACACACACATATCTGGGGAAGCAGAACTGCACAGTTACCACCTTCTCCTTATATTCTTTCCTACCTCCTCCCAGGCACTGCCAGACAGACACCAGCCAGAGCCTTTACCTGATCCCCCAGAGCTGCTCGGCAGTTCTACAAACACAATTTTTTTCAGGTATCTATTTGGTAAGAACCCTACCTGTGTTCTGGTAATTCAGCTGGTTTTATCTGGAAGTCTCCATTCACCACAATTTCGTGTGCCAGAGCCATGTTGGTGACTCCCTTTGCTGTCTCCATGAGCTCTTCTATTGACACAGGCCGAGAAGGACTGGCTGCAATATCAATTACACTGTCAGACAGTTCTCAACAAAAGACTACAGAAAGAGTCTTTTGGACCCTTTCCACCTTATTGACAGTCCACAGGGTCAAATGACAGCATCAGCGGAAGATTTTTCTCCTTTCTTTCCCTTACTTTCCCATCTGATGGATGACACAGGTTTGGAGCATTTCAAAAAACAAAGGAGTGGATCCCAGTTGATATTCTGGGCTCAGTGCGTCAATTAATTCTATCAAGCTCTTTTAAAAACCACTTCCAAACAAAACCCCCCACACAAACCAGTACTTCTTTAGGGTGGCTTAATAGCATCTTGGCATCTTTCTCCACACTGTAAGAAGAAATAATTACAAATAGCAGCATTTCCACAAGTATTGTGCAGATATTGCCATTTCAGTTTTACATTTTTCAAGGAAGTGATTTCATCATTAAAGCAGTCAACAAACAACCACCATCACTGTTAAGCAGCAGCACACCAGCAGCTAATTATTCTCACTACTTCCAATGCAACTGGCACTCCTCCAAACACTTTTTCTCCCCCAGAGGCCACCACCCAAGCAACAGACAACATTAAGACCTAGCACCCACACCAATGCCTAAGACCTCTTCCCCTGGCAGGCATTAGGGACTGACCAGGATGGGCCAGCAGCCTCAAACTGGGCCCTGGGTTAGTGCTAGGGTTGGTGCCCTGATGGATCCATTCCATTCTGTAGTTCATTCACTTCAGCTGCAGTCCAGGCATAGGAGCAACGTACTAATCCCAAAGTGAAAGAAACCAACCAGGTATCTTGATAGGCTGGGCTCACTGAGAAATGTTTCAGGCAAACTATTATGACCATCCCATTTGATAATCCATGTTGATTGGACTTAAGTAATTACATAGAAAAGGTCTTTCAAAAGTAAGTGTCCATCACTTGTCTGCCATGCAGAGCTCTTCTGCTCATACAGTTTGGTTCCACCGAGCTAGTTTTTCAATAATATCTTGCTCTTTTCATGCAGCCCTCCTAAATCTTTATTTCCTTCTGCCTGGAGCTTAACCTTGCATAGTGACTCTGGGAACACAGCAAGGACTCACATTCTGAGAAGAACCAGCAGACAGCAAAGTCCACAGTGCTCTTGTCCGAGTGCCAAATGACTTCACTCCAGCAGTGGGTGCACTAAGAGCTAAGGCTCTTTCATTGACCAAAGACTGCTCTCAAATCACACTCCCTCATTCTCATACCTGCTCCCTTACACGAGGGAAGAGCTTGAGACCAAACCACTTCTTTGTGGTACAATGCAGTGCTAGACTGTGCCATGCTTTTTACTTCCACGTGTTCAGAGCCTCCCTCCATACATACACCCCATTTCCTACTAGGCAACCAGCAAGGCATAGGAACAGAAACTCCCTCAGAACATCTCCTCTGGGTAACATGACACTAAACATAACCCTAAACCTCAAATCATAATGAACACAATTAAAAAATAAAAAGAATGCACCAAACAAAATGTTACTGCTGAGCCACTGCCTACAGAAATTTAGAACTCTGAGCACTTCTGCTTCTTTGAATTGAATCCCCAGAGCCAGAAAACTTCCCCTTGGTTTTATCTACAGATTTGCCAGAAATATTTGGTCCCATATTGCATCCAGACCCTCTTGTTAAAAGCAGAATGACAAAGAAAAATATGCCTTAGGAAAAATAGGCAGTCCTGCTTGACACTGGAAGTAGTATTAGGATTAAATATACAACTTTCCATCTATATTGTGAGGGGGCTGACAGGACATCCCTTTGCTGATAACAGCCTTCCTTGCCCTGCAGTAGGAACAGGGGCTGCAGCAACCCAGAAGGTTCAGCTGATAAGGCAAACAGCAGAGACAGTTTAGCTGGAACACACTGGGGTAGTATTTATCCCTTCCAAGAGCACAAACACACCAGGATATTTAGGATATATGTGGCTCAGAGCAACGTGGTCATTGTGTACAATTAAGAAAATGTACACATTGTGCATACAATTAGGGAAAGAAAAAGAAAATGGGAAGAAAAGTGTTACAGTTTCAAGGCATATCATCAAGAGTCACACTGTACTTAACTGCAAGACAGTCAAACTTGCACAGAATGCTATAAAACACTAGGATTGCCTCCTGCAACAATTAGAGAATTTACTGGGTTTTTATTGTATTTCATAAAGCACTTTTGCTTACACTTTGGTGTATCATCTCTGTGTGACCCTGGAGCACTCTGCCGTATTCTTTTTCGGACAGACTGATCCGAGTTGTCCAAGTTCTCCTCCTGATCATCCTCCAAACCACTCAACTTTTCTTCACTTGAATGTAGCTTGTCAGGATTCTGAGACATTTTCAGTTGGTTCTTTACAAAAAGAAAAAATATGAATAAGCATTTTCTGACACGGCTGAGTGGGTAAACATCACCAGGAGTCCTCTTGATTAAGAAAAAAATTAAGAATGAAAGAATTCTTATGAGGAATTTTATGATGTCATCCCCATAATGGCAGGGGACCTGGACTCAGTGACTCACTTCCCATCTTTCACAAAATGGGATGCTTTCAACACAGATACCATTTATTTAATCTGCAGTCTTAGTCAGTTCTCAAAAATCTGAAACTGTTCCCTTGCCATAATGATACAGATGGGAGAAAGAGATACTGTTTTCTTTCCTAGCATTGCTTTTAAGAGAATGATGAAAAACACCTCCAGAACAGTATTACAAACACGTTTTACAAAAGATTATGCCAAATGAGACGACGTTTCCTCACTACACAGCAATAAATCTTCCTGAACATAACATATTCCTGAACTATGATCTGCTCCAACTGCTCACAACTTAAAAACTTCACTCTGAGCCATCCAAAAGCATTAAGAAGCAGGAAAAGAACCAGAGAGAAATTAACATAAAATTCTGTTCCCATTTTTCAGTACATTCAAGAGTCCTGATTCATGCATAAAATATCACAATTGTTTGGGTTTTTTAATTAAGACAGTAAAGAACATTTATAGTATTTAAAATATTGGTTTATTAGACATTACATATTAAAGGATATTTATATCCCATTGCAGATATCTGCAGTGTACCCAAAGTTACAGTGAAAAAATTACCAGCAGAAAACCAAGTCTCACTGTTCCTTATCTTCACTTATTTCATTCTTAGATTTCCCTATAAAGAATGTACTTTCTACATCCACCATTAAAACCTATCATGCAGGAAGCTGCTGCTCAGGCTTTAATTTTACAGAAATCTATTTGAGAACATATGATGTCTCTAAATTAAATAACCTAGATGTTCTGTGAAGTGGGAGTTGGGAAGAGTCTGCCTTTCAAAATTAAATAAAGCTCCTGGAAAAACAACAACTTCCTCTTTCCCCTAGTATCCCACCATTCCCACTTTCAAATTTTGAAAGAAACCAAGTTCTCAGCAAGAGATCCACTCTCCAGAGGCACCTCACAGCTACTAAGAGAAAATACAATATCAAAAACTACACTGAAGACGATGCAGCGGAAGCAACCAATAGTGTAGAAATACAAAACGCAGCACTGAGATTTATTTTCATACAACAGCAGTAATAACTAACCCTGCTCCATCAGTGCTTAAATTGATTGCACAAAGTGATTCCACAGGACAGCTGGAAAGCTCAGGGCATATAAGGAACAGTTTTGCTCTACAGCAATGACTCAGGATCATCATCTTGCTCATTGCATGAGAGACAACAGCATGCAACACTTGCCCACAGCACTGTGTCATTTCTATTTTAGAAGAGAAAACAGCACAAAACGCTTGGGATAAATGACACAGGAAAACACCCTTGGCACACAGGCATCAGTACAGGTACTGTTAGACTCATTCCACCTCTAGATGGAACAGAGTCCCCAGTGTCTCTGCTCCAGACGCTTGGTCATCTCCCCGTTCACACGCTGGGACAAAGAAGCGTCAGCCTGTCTCAGCTGCAGTCACATTGCCACCCCCGAACCACGGCAGAGAGCCTCCAGCTGGCCATCCCAACCAGCAGGCAAGTGGGACATGCTCCAGGAGAAGTGGATCTCCTGTCTGGCAGACAAAAGGCCTGTTACTGCAAACACTCCACTAGCAAGATGATGAGGAGCTCTCTTAATAAAGAGGCTGTTCACAGAGAAGAGCACAGCAACCATTACAATATAAAATATACAGTAAGTGGTTAAAGACAGAGAGATAAACCTGTTGGTGAATTTAGCTAGGATAAAAGCACTACCATAAAGGCTTCCACATTCATTCCAGACTAAATGGTTAATCTTCCTATCCATTCTCTTCCACAAAGCATCCTCCTGAAGTCAAATCTGAACCACAAAGATGACTCAACCAAGCCCCACTAAGTCTTTAATGCATACACTTCCTAGTTCCTTACAATCTCTCACTGCACTTTATCCTCACTACCCTAAGAAAAGCAGAGAAATATAATATACCTCACTTCCAAAGGGGAAACTGAGGTTTGAGTTAAGTTGCTTGAGGACTCACAGAAGATAAATGACAGAGACAAGATCATCACTCTGATGATTGCTACCCCCAGCTTTGCCCAGCAGGCCATCATTCCTACAACGCAGACTACACCCTGAAGTGTTGCTTTCCATAAAATGGCAGCTCAAGAGCTACAGTCTCAAACCCAGCCCAAATTTCATTTAATTACCATTTGTTTTAAAAAAGTCCTATTCCAGCTATGGAGGGCAGGCATTAGAACTCCTGGGCCATTTTACCAAATGACTGTTCAGCAGATGAGGTAAACAGGCACACTTGTTGGTTTCGTTGTTTAGTTTGCAATAGTCTGCTCTTTTCTGATGGATTACTGCTATTATTTGCCAGAACACATCTAGAACATATCCTCTTTCCACTGGGTAAATAAGCTTGACAATACCTCTTCCAGAAGCATGATCATCATCTCTTCTTTCACAGAAACAATACTGACTTAATAGAGCAAGGTCTACTTCTTGGCACTTTCCTTGCATTTATTTTTAATGAGAACAGAAATGCAAGAGAAAAATGCAACAAATTTAAATTTAAACAAAACATTTTCCACAGCTTCTTGTCATTAAAGGTCCTCCAATCACGTGATGTGCACCAGCACTAAATAAACTTCACTGTGCTTCTCTGGCGCACGGACAAGGTTGGAGCAGCTGCTCCTCACTCCCTGCGCTGTCCCACTGTATGAGAGCACCTGACAGCTCCCCTGACCTCCGGCCCGAACACACCAAGCTGCCTTTCCTCAGGCTCCGCTCCAACGCTGAAGTCTCCTCTTCCCTCTGTTCACCTGCCACATACATCACCACCTACTTTCCCTTGTAATCCACTAGCAGGCAAGCCGCAGCCTGTCCCCTGTCCCTCTTCCAAATTAAAAGGGATGCTGTGAAATTCCAGTTTCCCCTCCGCCGCCTGTTCTGTGTGAGGCCCTCCCAGGTCCACCACCACGGGGAGCACACAGGGCACCGTCCCCATCCGCACCGGCCCGGCGGCAGCGCGGCCGCTCCAGCCCCGCTCCGGCCACGCTTTCCTCGCCACCCCTTCGCAAGGCCCAGGAGCTCCGGGGTTCAATACAGGCTAAGGGGGAAAACGAGCCCGGGAGGCTGTGGGCTCCTGGGCAGAACCCAGGGGGGAAACGGTACTGAGCCGGCCCGGCGGCCCCTGCACAGCGCTGCCCGGCCGGGCCCGGAGCCGCCGCGGCGCCCGCTCGGCGCTGCCGGGCCCTGCCCGCCGCCCCCGGCCCCGCCGCCGCCCGCCACCCTCCGCCCCGGCCCCCCGGGCCTTACCGCCCTCGGAGCAGCCGCCGCGGCCGCCAGCTCGGACGGGCCCGGCCCCTCCTGCGGCCGCGGAGCGGGGCTGGGCCGGCGCCGCAGCCCCAGCGCAGGGCGGGCCGCGGCGGCTCCGGGGCGGGGCGAGGGCCCCACCGCCCCCACGGCGGCAGAGCGGGCTGAGGGGCCGCTGTGCCCGGCACCGAGGGGGCTCGAGCGGCCCTCAGGGCGCCCGCGGCTCTGGGGCAGCGCGGGTCCGCCCCGCTGCAGCCCAGCGCGGAGCAGGTCCCGACCTCAACCAGAGCCCGCGCTCGGACAGCGATGGATAGATCGGGGTCTGCCCCATCACACAACGTTGATTCAGAGTAATCCCCCAGCAACCAGGGAAAGCAGCCCTGGCTTGTCCTTGCGGTCCTTAAGACACCTTATACAGGTCACAGTGTGACAGCCAGTTCCCCCAAAGAGGAATCTGAGGTACTCGGAGAGAAGCCAGACTACCCTATGGGGAGAAAGGACCGTGCTGACCCTGCCAGGTGCCCACCTCTGCGTGCCCCTGCCCCGTTCCCACCTCCAGGCTGCTTTTCTGCAGCCCGAGAGCGAACCTGGCACCAGAGCCAGCCCAGTGACTCACAGGGCAGGGGATCTGTAATTCGGACTCTCACTGCAGCAGGCAATGCCCACAGGCAGCAGCTCATTTTCAAAACAGGAATCTCATCTCTTAACCGTGATAGTACAGCAGGCAGGAGGTAGGAAGAGAAAATACTTCTGCTGAAGAGCAAACCAATCCAACACCCCCACATTTTAAAGTATGAGCTCAGACAATTTTTCTGAGGAAGTGCATTTATAATAAAAACCTTTCAGTTAAAACTAAGAACTATAAAATATAGTTACTATAAAGGCTTATACTTCCCTATTAGTTTTCAGGAACTAATTATTTTTAGAAGTCCTTTCTAATTAACTAGAAGAAGCTTTTTACATGTTTATCTTCCCTCCTCCATCATAGCACAGAAAAACCTTGTCCTGTGGCACACCAAGGCCTTCAGCTCCATTTCAGAGAAACACTCTGGCCCCTGGCAGCAGACAGCCCTAATGACTGAAGCATTAGTTAGTGAGACATGAGAGTCTGACATAGGACTGTGTTTTTTAAGAACAGCCCACCACATGACTGTAACAGTTACTACTACTTTGTTGTCATAATTAAATTAGTAAATAAAAAAACAGAGCTCAACGCTTTAAAGGGAACAAAATTCATTTTGGTTTGGTTTTTTTTTTCAACAGCAGCTGTAATGAAGTTTTAGTGATCTCATTCCAAAGATAACTCCACAAGAGTCAAAATTAGATCTCTAAGCATGCTCTCTCTCTCTATATATATATATATTTATGTGCTTGTAGTTGCCTGTGTTGCAAAGCTTGGGATTTCCACTGTGGACCAGACATGAATAAGAAATGCCACAAGAAAAGCCAAAGGCCCTTCATTTGCTCCAGCACTTTTCTAACTACAGCTGGTGCCATCAGTAAGAGTTACAGACAGAGTTAACACCGCAGGCATGAAGACAACCAGCCACAAACATTACATCCTGTGGCAACCAAAGCCAGACTTAAAAATCCAGACTGACTTTACCATCCCAGGAGAGCCAACTCCTCAATATGGTGCCATTTGGCCTTCAAACAGTGCAGTAATTTGTCACACACAGATAGGTTAGTTAGCTGGCAAGCCTAAAGAAAAGCTGTTTTTCAGCTCTCTCCAAGCACACAGCAAGTCAAAGATCAATGCTATGTGACAGTCATACAATCCAAGGCAAATTAGAAAAAAAAAAGTGTTAAGCACAAAATTCGGTGCTGGGACAAAAGGTGGCAGAGAGATCTCATTCATGGTGTCTTCCATCTCAGTGATTTTGACACTTGAATAGAGGGAGTCAATAGACTTGGCTTGTGGGGAGGAAAAGGAAGGATTATTTTGGTCCTATAATGATTAAGAAGGAGAAAAGCTAAACTATAAATACAGACTAAACTCAGGTACTGTTGGCTTTGGTAATAATTGCATAAGTTCCATCCATTTCCACAAAATAATTTTATTAGGCAGATACATGAATATAAAAGATTTACAAATATATTAGTGTTTTCAATGCTGGGCTATACAAAGTAATCAATATTTAAAGTCTCACACACACATATTAGTAACTCTGTCTCCAAAATACTGCATAAAAATACTTGGATTACTACTATGAAACTGACCTAGCAGCCTCTTTCTCTCTTTGTCAGAGAGCTTTGAATCTTCATCAATAGCTTTCAGCAGAGATAATAGCTCGTCTTTTGTGGTCTTCTCTGTGTTGGAGCGATACTCTCTTTCATCAAGTTTTTGACAAAAGGTATAACCTGAAAGGAAACGTGAGACATTCAAAGGATTATCACCACACTCCACCCACCCTCGAGAGTCTACAGACCCACCCTCCTTTAGATCACATCAGTCATTGTTGCAGCAAGGCCTTTTGCATCACCCATTTCCCATCTGGGGACAGGACAAGATGAAAAAGCTCAGTGTGAGGTGTTACCTGTTATCTTACTGGGATCCTGGCCTTTCTGCAGAGCCAGCAGTTTATTGCTGACCATTTTGTGCAGTGCCCCTGGGACCTTGAACAGAAAGAGGACAACGCAACAGCAGCTTAGAGAAGGCAGTTCTCCATGAGCATACCAGATAACCAAAACCTGGCCATTTTCTAGCTCTTACCTTTAACACATCTCTTTGGTTGTCCACAAGGAACAAGATCAGGAGGTCAGTTTTCCCTCTGGATAAGTTTTTATTGTTGATAATAGCTTTAGAGAACGTTCTTTTCACAACCATCCTGTTGTCACTCTAAGAACAAAGTGAAATAATGACCAAAAGAGGAAAGTTAATCTCCCCCATCAGGAAGGGCATCACTGTTGTTCGTCTGAGTCATTGTTTTTCCTGTAGTCAGAAATCTAAGCTACAAAGGTGTTTTCTGACCAGTACCTGGGACCTCTGGATTTCAGTAAGAGTAAAGCAACTCTTAAGAATGCACACTTACCTCCTTCTGTAGTTTGAACTCAGAATGATGTGCTGCAACAGCCATGAAGTACAGCAGTCTCCTGAACTCCTCCCTGACTTGGCTGTCTAGGAGTTTCAAATAGAGTTGAACAGCTTCTAAAGATTGCTCCATCTTCCCATTCACTGGGGAGAGAGAAAGGTATCTGCTGCCATATTCATTTAAAAAAATGTTACCATAAAACACCTAAATTAGCCATTGAAGGGATGCCCATCTCTCTAAACAGAACTGGCCAAACACAGCAATTCATGCTCACAAAACCTTCTCCCAGGTTGATGGGAGTTGCTTGCAAACTCTGACAACATCCCACACACAGGCGTTCAGCCTGGCATTTAAGCTCCCTTGTAATTAAGTTCAATTACAGGTCGGCCATCTTAAATGGGATGTGAAATACTGAAAAAGGAAAATGGTTCTATCAAAAAAAACAAATGACCTCTACTTGTGTTAATAAAGATCTCTCAAAAACTGAGGAATATGTCCTAGATACATTAGTTTGATGAGTTAATTGCAAATCACTTTGTGGAACTTTGCTAAGTTTTAATTTGCTTTACTATGCAGAATAGCCATTTTAGATGTGTGAATTGTTTAAATGAAGTAGGTTGTACTAATATCCTTTACCATGTAGAGAGGAAGAATGGGATATAAATGCAAAGTATTCCAATGAACATGGAACAAGAAGAATAATCAAGGCAGAGAACTATGAAAAATAAGTAGATCAGAGATGAGACATTAATTGAGAACTAAAACACCAAAAGCTTTCTGAAATGCTGTCTAAACAAAATTTAAGAAACATTTATGGGTAAAAAAGGAGAAGTTGTGAATGGGGTACAAAGCATCCACACAGCTTTCAGTTTAGCTCTTACAGCCTAAATATTTACTATTAGGCTACATTTATATTCCATGTCCCATGGATATCTAACTTCCATGGATACCAGCTAGTACCAAATTATAGCACTCTGGTTTCACAGCCATTCTACATAGACCTGAACAACTATTACAGAACTGCATACAGTCAGAACCAAAATTCCAAAGAACAGTCTTTATGACTAGAAATTAAAAAAAAAACCCAAACAACCAAACAAAAAAAAAACCCAACCAAACAAAAACAAAACAACAAAAAAATCCTCACAGAAGTCAGCCCTTAATCTTGGCTCCTGAAGTAAATACTCATTTTCTCAGTACATATCTCACAAAAGCATTGGAACACAGCTCTGTTTTACTTACCTAGGAGTTCTGCAATTCCTAAATGAATTTCAGATGCATGGCTTAACAGGGGCTCCTTTTTTTGGCTGTAGTATCTACCAATGTTGTCGAACAGCAGCAGCTTCCAGGTATCTGCTTTGTCTGGCTGATCAGGCAGGTTCCTGCTAATATCTACCACCATATGATCAGGAAGATATTCCAAGCAATCAATTGCTGCTGAGAGCCACTCATCTGTCCTGGAAGACAGAGGGGTTTAGGTTTGCAGCTTTAATTGTGGATGCCCTTCAGAGCTGGCTGCAATGCTTTCCACAGAAAGCAGGTAGACTGGTTCCTCCATCACAGTGAAAACTGCGTGTGTAGGCTCTTAAACCCACCAGAAATTCACACACACAAGACACTTCACCTGACACACTGAGGTAGATCACAGTCATAAGCCTCTCTGTTATGTATTTAATCAAGATGAAAAATTAGTAACCCACAAGTAAACAGTCACAAGCAGTAAAACCCAAAGTCAGTCATGTCCTCTACTGTTAGATAAGGACACAATTATTGCTAGATAAACAGAAACATGAACCTTGATCTGATTCAGACTGGTGTAAGTTTTTCAGAGAATGTTTTTAACTCTATGCAAGTTTCAAGCTCAGCATTCTTAGCTCATTGAATACAGTAGGAGGAACTAAACTGGTTCCTCAGAAGCGATGTCTCTAGGAAAAACTTTCATGACGATTATAAAACCTCTATTCCTCCCTCAATGTAGCAAGGAATTTCTCCTCTGAATACCATCAACTACTGTCATTGCATTCAAAAACCATCCCAGTGTTCAGCAGAAATTCTCACTAAGCAATTGTTATTTTCCAGTTATTCCAGTCAAGTCCAACAGGGAAAAAAATGCCTACTCACATCCTTTCTGCAGGACTGAGACTATACCATTTCTCCCCAAAGACAAACTGTGCTTTACATTCCCCTGAAAGTAGAAAAGTTTTAGAACTGCAAAGGAGAGCAATGAATACTTACTGTGAGTCACTGAAAGCCTTGAGAATCTCTCTGTCCAGGTAGTTACTCGTGATGACATATCCAGGTGCCTTCCTGGGCTGTGGAGGCTGAGGTCTGATCTCCTGGTGCTCAAGCAGAGACTCCAGGAGAGGGAGGTCTACCAGCTGCAGCAGGCGAGCAATTGTTTGTTCTTGCCACACTTCATTAATAACTGGGGAGGGTGGGTACACAAAGCACATGGAGACTCAGCATGTGCAAAAACTGATCACAAGAAAGATAACTCCCCTTCCTCCCATCAGGCCTAACCTAACAGAGTAATTTTACCAAAATAGAGACTTGCAGTAGCAAAGCATGTGGCGCTTATCAGCTTGAAGTGCCTTTTATCGCCAGAAAAGGCAAGAATTACCCATTTGTTTAGTTAACTACAAGTGTGGGAGAACTGCTTTTCAGATATGTCTGAAGTGCCTTACACTCTGTGCTCTAATTTGCAAACAGTCTTTGCTCTAGATAAGGGATGGAAAAAAAGTGCAACAGTGACACTCTCCTTATCACATCTTCCTTGAATATTTCTGTATGCTGGAACCACACTTCCTAGGATGCATTAGCACTTTTAACCAAAGGAAAAAACACATTAGATCATAGTTTGGTCTGAAAGACAAGACATAAATTGTCAAGAATAGTTTCACACAATACTGAAGGAGTGCTGGATGTGCAGACACACAATTCACTTCTAGCTAACAGCCAACTATTTGCCCTGACTAAAACAAGCACACAAGCAGTGCAGGTAACTGAATATTATGAATATTTCTAACTCAAATCAAGCTCTATACACTGGGTATTCTTCTCCACAAAATTCAACACTGATATATTTCAATCAAGAGATAATGCCTCTTTTCTGATGAAATAAAAAGGCAAAAGGCAAGCCCGCAACAAATGTAATTTGCCTTTTCATGACCGGGTGTTCAAACAAAATTACTGTGAGTGCCAGTTTGCCTCCCTCTCCAACCTGAGGGGCATGTCTTCCCAGTCCTACAGATGCACCTTCCTTCTGCCACAAACAAATGACTGTGACATTATTTGGCTTACCTCGACGGGACAAGCTATCTGAGATGTTCACTTGAGGGCTGTTTGCAGGCTTTAGACTCAGGTTTTCCCAAAGATCCTCCAAGCTTTCTGGTTTGAATGGAGTAGAGGGGAACAACATGCTCTTCTCATATCTGAGATCAAAAATAGTTTTTATATGTACCGATAACCAAATATATGGATAACCAAACATATAATGCAATATACAGATTTAGCTAACTGTCCCAAGATTAACATTTTTCTCCTATACAGATATTTACATAATTTTCCCCTTCCTCTCCCCTGCCTGACACTTCCTCTGTCCATAGCACCCAGGAGAATGTATGATACCTTCAAAAATTATTTGCATGTAACAGAACCACTCAAGCCACAAAATTACTGTTCCTCCAAGTATGGCTGTGTAATTTCAATTCCCACAGCTCCTTTGTTTCAGGGCACTGCAAAACCTCTTTGATGTCCAGTATCTTTGACTTGGATGTGACAAGCTGCATGTATCAATAGATCTATTACTTTCACTAAATGAAGAAATGTAGCCTGATGGATCTGTGACCTGCCCAGAAGAAAAACACCTTCATTCTACACTAATAAAACAGGAATAATCCTGTTTAATGACTGTTTGTTCAATATATTATAAGTCTTACTTTAACAGCTCTTGTGATGAAAGTATTTTTAAATATCACACATAATTAAAGTGGTTTTCATTTGTCATGTTAAATAAAGAGTTGGGACAGTTTGCTTTAGGACAGAACAAGCTACTGGGAGACAGGGGAGAAGCAGGACAAAGGAAATATTTTTAATCTCTGTCCCTCTACTTTTTTCATCAGGGTTGCTGCACTCAAGTTCACATTTGCTACTCACATGAGCAAGTCAATCAAATAGGGCATTCCCATTTTGGGTCAATACTAATTACAGTTTTCAAAAGTGCACATTCCTAAAACTACTGTGTTAAACACATCCATGTAGTTTCTTGTAAGAATATGTCAGAGTAGGTGAAGAGATGAACACTCAACAAAAACAGTTTAAGAGAAGTTATTCGGCAAAGTGGCATCTACATGTTCTGCTTTGTGAGGGTTTAGTTAGTAGCAGGATTTTCTCTGCCTGCTCCTAAAGAGACAGGGAAACAAAACTTCACCATTGCACTTCCCTCTGGTTCTAGGATGGTGTGCAATAGCATAACAGCAGAACAGCCTGCTACCCTGCCTGGGAACAAGTCATACATGCATAAAGAAACAGCTAAAAAAAGAGCTAAATTTCAAGTGTGGTGAAGCAAAGATGATGAAAGGAGAAAACAATTTTTCCTCAGAAGTTGCATGGATTACTGGTTTATGCCAGAGCTAGATGTGCAGTGACTAAAGACTGCCCTGTTGCATTAGTCTGTTTGATGCACCTGAATTCCAGTCGGTTATATTGATTTAGATCAGTATGTAAATGCACTTAATTTCTACCCTCTCACCTCCCTCCCCCAAGGCTATGTGATAACAGACAGAGAAAACAAGTAACCATGTAGGCTGAGTGATTTACTCTCTTCAAATTGCTCTTTCCTACCTGTCTTCCACCCACAAACATCTATGCAGTGTCTATTTTTACCCTGTAAATGTACAAGTTTTCTTTTCTCTCCCCCAGAATATGCAATATTTTCCTCTTGTAAAAAATTTCCTCTCTTCACCTCCGTGTACTAACCTCTGTGGGGTACACTGCTGGTAATCTTTCTCAAGCTCTGGTCGGTTCGAGGTATTTGTGAATCTGTAGAGGCTGCTGCTGCTGTCTTCAAACACAGAGCGTTTGTCTTTCCCAAAGACCCTCGTTGAGACAGCCTCAAACACTTTGCAATCCATCAGCGCTTGGCACACGCGCACCACCTTAGCCCGGGAAATATCCACATCCCCAAAATACTTGTTCTGCAGAAGATGGGCAAAGACAACATCCACAGCATCCGAACCAATGAAACAGTCATGGTAACACTTCAGGTTCTGGCGGCGCTTTTTCACTTCCACTTGAGTTTGAAGAGCGCTGATAATGCTGCTCCAGACGAACGTCGCTCCGAACGGCTTCTGCGCCAAGCTAAAGCCTGAGAACAGAGACAAAGGCTGAATTCATGCTGCAGTCACAGAGAACAGCCCCTTTCTGGCTTCCAGCTTTCATGAACCTCGTAAGGATTTAAAAATCTTTGAGACTTCCACTTTGGCTTGGGTTGCTCAGACATTAACACTTTGTTACTCCCTTAGCAAGTCTGTCTGCTCTGTACCACCGTCTCCCTCTCTCTCTTTGGTGGTTCCTCTTGCTACACCAGCCTAAAGCTTTGCAACCAGGAGTTCCTGTTTTTTCTGCCTCTCACTTTGACAGTGTCCTTTTGTGTGTCCCTCGGTCACCTAATGGTTACCCTTGCAGAACCAGTGCTAAGCACACAGGTCTCACAACCGCAAACCAGCTGTATGTACTTGTAACTCCCCCGTTCCTCCACTACCACTAACAGCAACACAGCTGGGCAGGGAAGAGGGAAGCAGGGATAAAGAGACACATCAGAACCTTGTTTCCTACAGGATTGTGCTTACACACAAGCTACCTGACATCAGTGCTTAGCACACCACTAGAAAGTCCACGGATTCTCTTGAGATGCCACTCACTCAGTACTTATCCCACCAGACAGCCCTGTGCCACCTCGGCTCCAGTGGAGACCTCAACTCTGTGCACCCAACGCCACTTCCGTGAGCCAATCTGTCTTCCCTCCCCCAGTGAAACCACTGAACTATTACTCATTTACCAGTCTGATTAGAATAAAATGCCAGCAGTCAACAGTTTGACCTGAGGCTACACTCAGCCTCCACAAGGACTTAAAAATACACGAAGTTTGCAGGTGGCACCTAAGTGGGGAGAGCTGCAGCCACCAGAGAGGCTAGAATTAGAATATGTTTTTCAGTAGGTCAGATGAATAATTTACTAAGAGTGAAAGCAGAGGAAGAAGACAGAAATCAAAAGCTGAAGGACAAAATATGGAAGCAGGAGTTGGCAGCAATCCTTCAGAAAGCCATCTGGGATTGTGACAGACCTCAAACCAAATGAATTAACAGTGCGATGCAGTGTTTGAAAAAAAACAACAACATGCAACTCCGTCTGGAACACATTACCATGAGCATTTTCCACAGAGATGCAGGAGGTGCTTTCTTCTGTTCTGTTTAGTCTCAAGTGGCTTGAGTTAGAGAACTCCAATTTGGGGCAGCAGTTTCCAGCTGATCCCCAGCTACCAGAAAGCCCAGAAATTGGCAAATTAGCAAGGGGAAAAGGAAAAGTAGAGGGGCAGTAAAGATTGGGAAGAGGGAGAGAAAGCAAGGAACACAATGCCATTTGAACACACCTACACTTAAGAAGGACAGCAACAGTTATCTTTCTGAAAAGATTCATATCAGGGAAAAAAACAAAGCAGCTTTTTAATACACAGCATTGAACCAGTCAAGATAGAAATCTCCCAGAACCTCCAAAGCTTTAAAAGTACGAGACAGACAAGGTACACAATTGCTGATACTTTAACCTGATAACACCTTCAGAAAGGCAGAACAAACACAACGAACACAGAATTCGCTTCCAGCCGTACATTCCAACAGCCAACTATGCTCTTTGGGAGGAAACAACCCCCAAACGCGACACCACCCGACACACAACAACGCTGTCGCTAGAATAAATTCCAACACGTACAACCTGCAATGCTTTACTACTCACGGCTTTATTACTTCTTCCTTACGCACTCAGAGCCTTCAGATCTTTTCTGAGGGAAGCGCTATTAAGAGTGGCATTAAGGCTACAAGTTCCCACAAAGTTAAGGTGCTCAAGGTAGGGAAAGAAAAAGGGCAAAACCGGTTCCCAGCGAGCGCCCATTCAGCTCTTACGCTGCGCTACCGAGGCACCTGCTCTTAACCCGCGCTGGGGACAGGGAGGGGCCCGCAGCTCCGCGGGCAGGGCACGGGCAGGGCACGGGCAGGGCACGGGCCCCGCGCTCTCCCCGGCGCTGCCGCTCCCGGGCGCGCAGCCGGGACGGGGCCCCCGGACGGAAGCGGCTCGCGGCGCCGGAGCGCGGCCAACTTTTGAACCTCGGCGGAGCCGGGAAAGGCGCCGAGCGGAGCTGCCACCGCCGGCCACCCCCATCCCGCAGCAGGCAGAGCCGCCCCGTCCGTCCCATCGATCCCGGGCTGCGGGCAGCCGGCTCCTCCCGCTCCCGCCAGACCCCGTCCCGCTCCCCGCTGCTCCCAGTACCGGTGCCCTGCGGCCATACCCGGTGGCCTGGCGGCGGGGCTGCAGACCTCGCTGAGACTCAAAGCCGCCGCCTTCTCCCGCACCGTGGCCATGGCAAGCGCCAGCTCCACGCATCTGCCGCGCCCGGCGGGCCCGCGGCACAGGGAGCCCGCGGGGGCGGAGCCGCCGCGCCCACGCCCGTGGGAGGTGCCCGGGCCCGGGGCAGAAAGGGCAGCGACCGCCCAGGCACTGCGTGATCTGCTGCCAGAGCGGTATCGTTTCTGTGAGCAATTACGGGAAACGGGTCAGGGACAGAAGGGACGTCTGGAGATCGTACAGCCCAATCCTCCTACCGAGGTCACCTAGGGCAGGTGATACAGGAATGCGTTCGGGTGGGTTTGGAATGCCTGTTCCAGTGAGCTACTACTTTTGATGGAAAGTTTTTCCTTATATCGAGGTGGAACTTCTTGTTTTTTATTTTATGGCTATTGCTCCTCGTCCTGTTACTGGGTAGCACCGAAAAGAGCCTGATACTATCCTCTTGTTACCTGCCTTTGAGATGTTTACATGCATTGATGCGATCCCCTCAGTCTTCTCTTCTCCAGACTAAACAAGCTCAGATCCTGCAGTCTGTCCTCTTAAGAGAGATACTCCAGACCCCTCATCATCTTGTGACCCTCCACTAGACCCTCTCCAGTAGCTCCATGTCTATTTTGTACTGAGGAGCCCCAGAACTGGACACAGTATTCCAGATAAGACTGGTGGGTCTAGGAAGTGGCTGCTGTGGGAAAGGGGGAAATGTTGCAGAGAGCTGATGCTACTCGAGGTCATGGCCCTGGTGTGAGAGCACCACTGGTCCTGGATGGGGCACTGTGCTCTGACACACAGGCAAGAGATTTCACAGAATCCCAGGTGGGTCAGGACCACAGTGGGAAACCTGGTCCAGCCTCTCTGCTCAAGCAGGGCCACCCCAGAGCACATGGCACAGAATTGTGTCCAGATGGTTCTGAAATATCTCAGGGAGGTGACTCCACAGCCTCCCTGGGCAATGTGTCCCAGTGCTCAGTCACTGCACAGTGAAGAAGTTCTTCCTTAGGTTTAGGTGGAACTTCCTGTGGATCAGTTTCTGCCCATTCTTGTCCTATTGCTTGGCATCAATGAGAAGTGCCTGGCTCCATCCTCTTGGCTTTAGATATTTATATGCATGGATGAGATTCCGTCTCCGTTCTCTTCTCAAGGCTGAACAGGCCCAGCTCCCTCAGCCTTTCCTTGTTAGAGAGATTCTCCAGTCCCCCAATCGCCCCCATTGCCCTCAGGTGCACCCACTCTGGGAGCTTCATGTCTCTCTTAATTTGTCTCTTAATCAATTATCTTTCTTTATTTCCCCTGTATTTCCTGTGTCATTTAAAACCCCAAACTGGTCAGATCTGTTTCTGTGGGTTAACCTGAGCACAGGCCTTGTACATGGCCATGGCTGAACACCCGAACCCTGTCCTTGGCTGTTCCTGTGGGACACACAGCTTGAACACCACATGTGGTTGGAGTTTCCCTGTGATGTCTTTTATGAGCTGTTTATTATAGCAGCTGGCATTTCTCATTGCAAGGAAATGAAATAATAAATTCATTTTCAGAGTAGTAAGTGGTTTTTCTACCACCTGCAGCAAACTGCTGTGAGATCCAACATAATTCTCTACTAAGTATAAAATATTTTGATATTTTTACTCAGTGGAAGTGTATTAGAACAACATAAAATCATTCATGGTTTTTGGACTGATCTCCATAGGAACAGACAAAGCCAAATTGATCTCCATGATACACAGACTCAGAAGTATGCAATGCACATTAAAGGCCAAATAATACAATGTTACAAGTGATTCAAAAATTCACTCTGAGTCATCAGATTATTGAACTTTAGCCTGTTCTACGTGAAATTCTGAGCTAGCAGGTGTAAATGCAGGATGTCTGCTATCCACTGAAGCTCAGAGCAGCCTTCTTTTATCCCCATTTGTCATGCTTACAGGTAAGGCACTGCAAGTTTGTTCATTGTATGCAAATAAATAGATAATGCACTTCATTTGAAGCTGTGAAAAATTACTACAGGCAACTAGGGACCACAGACCTGTGGCAGACAAACATTTCTTGATGTCTCATTGCCTGAGCAGTACAGTATTCAATAAAGGGAGTTCTAAAAGTGGAAGTTTTTGTGAAGTTTTTCAGATGAGGAAGTCTTAATTCTCTGGGCACAGAGAAAAAGGAATCTATTCAAGCTGTAGCAAAATGCCAGCCTATGAAAATGAAAGTTCATCTTGTTCCCTCAACAATAGGAAGTGCCTGAGAGAGATTTCTTTCTTGGGGAAAGAAGGGAAGATGATTAAAAAAAAAAAGTAGGCCTGATTCACAGGTGCCAATAAGAACACAGTAAAATAACATAAAATGCATAGGTCAGTGGGAATTTCCATGATGCACTATTTTATTATTGCCTGCTTTTGTAGCAGTTTGATGCTCGACTTTTTGATGCACTGCCAAAACATAACTGCAAACCAGTAAATGCCAGAGTTCATTTTCACTTTCAAAAAATCATTTACTTTTGCACAGTTATTGAAATAAAGCAATGCAGTCAATCCTTCTGCAATGGTTCACTAATCTTGAGAGAATTTAAACCCACATTTTCAAATAGGAGGTGCACCAATCAGTTGAGAACTTTGCACCTTACGTTGGAGAATGATTTGCCAAAACACTGCTTGCAGGGAACAGAGCAAGCCACAGCCAATGCACTGTGGGCTGCTCATCGAGAAGTTTGTAAGGTTTTTATTTTTGTATTTTATTACCAGAGAATCAGCAGCCTGCCCTGGATTTCTGCCTTTGCTTTCATGTTTTCTCCCAGTGACCACAGCCCTGGCACCCCAGATTTGGCAGGGGCAGATGGCAGGTGTTGCCTGGTCAGACAGCTGTGGTCAAACAGTATCTGGTATCAAAGGATTTTGAGAAATGCTATCTTTTGGTATTTCTTAAAATGACATAATTATAAAATGCTTTCCTAAAGCACAGATAGATAGACTTTTATGTAGTTATTAATATATATATAATTATTGACAATTTAATAATTTGTTTATACTTTTATACAGTCACTTTAAGTAGTGCAACCTCGTGCAGGCAGGACGGTCTTGGCTGGGGGAATTCCTCAGACTGTGGTGGAAAGATCTCAGGACAAAAGTACAACTCGCTGTATCTGGTTTCCCCCTCCACAGCATGTTCCCCTAATTAACCTCCATAAAGCTGAACACAGGATGCACAAGAGAATGCCAATTACAAAGACAAAATTAACATAATTTATTCATGAAATCATTTAAGACCAATGTATTTTTAACAAATTATGCAACCAAGTCCTAGTTTGTACAGTTGTGTCAGATTCTTTGCAACTGTTATAAAGAACTTCTATAGCAAGGAACAGCAAAATAAAAATTTATTTTTATTTATTTCCAGGTCATCTAGAAATACTCCTACCAGCCTACAAAAGGATCAAGAGAGTGGTTATGTTTTAAAGAATTTAAAAACTTCAGTTTTCAAGAATTTCTGAGTCTCATGCAAGTCCTGTAGGGTTTAATTAGAAGTATAAAGCAGAAAGAGAGCATTTAAATTCAACAGCCAAGATTTCAGGCACGTCTGCTGCTCAGGAGTTGATTAACTTCCTCATGTCAATTAAGTGTTTGTTCAAGGATAAAGATGATGATAAAGACCCACATTCAGGTCTTGTCTGATCATGGAGGGAGAAAAGGCAAAATGGAAACTTGCAGCTCACAAAGTGAGGAATGATGCACACCTCCATGCAAAATGCTGTCTAGCTTTTCCCATAATGAACCTGGAATCTGGGCAGCCAACCAGGATGTGGAAGTGAGAGCACCTGTAATTTCCAGGTATTCTGGGCACAAATGAAGGAGGTATAATTGGATATAAGACTTTACAAAGTAAAAACATGAGTGTGTGATTAAGTATTTCAGGAACACTGTCAAAAAGACAAAAGTTGGAGGTTGTGTTGTCCAAAAGAGGTAGAGGCGTCTTAATAGAAAATATGGGGTGCTGCTGGTTTATCTACAACAGATCAATGCTTGGTTAAGTGACTGAGAAATGTTCTGTGTTCTTGAAAGAAACACAGGAAAAAGTTTTCATTTCATAACTTTAAAAAAAACTGGAAGAACACTAAAGTTGGAACATAAGCTGTTCTAAAACCTAGAATTGTTCAGTGTTCCAGTTATTATTTGAATTTTTAATGCCAAAATTGATATTGACTTGTCACTGAAAATTGACTGGAAAATAAAGAGGGATTTTTGCAGAACAATACCATCCAATTTCTTATTTTCAAAAGAATTTAGATCCCGCTTTTTTGAATGGTTAACATAGAACTCTGCATTTCAAGTGGCTCTCTTACATCTCAAACACGTCAGAAGGCTCTTCCTTCTATACCAAACTTTATTCTTTAGATTTCAAATGTCTTCCCATAACAATATAGCTTTAAAGATTAAGTGTATATCAACACAGCTTAAATGTATATATACACATATTTTTTTGCCATTATCATCAGGATCTGTTGAATCCAATCTTTATGTCTGTTTCTGAAAAAGCATAGCAATTAATAATTACCATAAAAATTCAGAAAAAATATTCCAGTTATTTAGAACAGTTACACTTCTGTTTTTTCCCCACTTAAATATCAACAATGCCTGTATTCACTTCAGTGGTGAAGTAGATGAAAGGAGAACATTATAAAAAGTAACCCTTTAAATGTTGCTCCATTCCATTCACAAATGTCGAGACAAATTAAAGTTCAGCATATGGTTCAGTGTCACAGAGATACTCATGGAAGGGAAAATCAACAGCTTCTGTTACAGAAATTGCTGCAATTATCAAATTACCATGGCATTATCAAATCTGCTCTACTTCATTGCCTGAAGATACGAAGGCCAATGTAAAAGGTTTTTAATAATGAAATGGACCTATAAAAATTGGAAAACTTTCTTCTCTGGTAATCCCAAATTTAAGAAAATGAACAGCTATTCACACAATATCGGATTGCAGTGGGCTGTTTGACAAGCTGGACAGATCTGAAGGCAGATTACAGAGCTGCCACAGTGAATCTCCCTAATTACTGACTGACAGGTTCTGCCATTTGTAGCTCAGAGCATGAGGATTGCGCGGGGCTGAGCTCCACCGGCTGGAGAGGACGGACACTCTCCCTTAGGATGCAGGGAGGGTTATTCACAAATTCACTCTGCTCAGTCCCATTTCCCATCTACATTTGAATTAAAAAAGAGGACAGCGTAGGTTCTCTGGGATACAGTGATGCCATCTGCAATGCTGAAGCCGTAACAACCACAGCACCGGTCCCACCATGGAGAGGCTGCTCCAGAGCGCCCCTGGCCTGGGCAAGAGCACGATTTACTCGTGAAGGGCAGCTCTGGAATTTTATGGCGAAGTGAAATCCGTAAGGATTCCACCCTGGCATTTTTGAAGGGACTGGAACAATGAACAAGCTCCCAGGACAGAAGCTTCTGGGTACCGGACTCTATGAGGCGACAAAGGGCACATTGTTCGGGAGCGCCATCCTTCCAGTGCCGGGCTGGAATACCAATGTGTCTGCGGGATGACGGCAGGCAGGGCACGGCGAGCGCAGGGCAGGGAGGCGACAGGCGGAGGGAGGCGACAGGCGGAGCCTGTGCTGGTGCACACTGACCCCCGCTGCAATGCGCTCCGGGAGGAGACGCAGCGGCTGCACGGGCAGACACGAGCCCGCGAGGTGGCTCGCGGTAAGGAAGTGGAAATGGAGCAACGTCACCACAAACACAATTTGGGATGTCACAAGCCCCCATTTATCAGGCTTAATAAAGATAAAAGGATTTTGTCCTAAACGGATTTTTTAGCTTTTCCCTCTAGTGGAGGTTTCCTGGGATTTCAAGCGCGACTACACACTGTAACCACAGAGTGACTCCACCATCCCTAGGTGAGTTCTGGCACAGGGGTCTGGATAATGACTCCTCTCAGAACAGTGAAGGCTCACTGTCCTCTACACGCCAGAAACCTGCTCAGCCAGAATGAGCGAGGGCAATCAGACACTTTGAATAATTCAAGCGGCAGAAGTCCCTCTCTGACCAGCTGGGAGGTGCAGTTCCTGATCGAATGTGAACTCTATTTTGCAACACAAACCCAAACGCTAACCCGTGTTCCTACTGAAAGGCGCTTTAGGTAAGTTCAGAAAGAGTTAGGGGAGCAGCTCTCACCAGTTCGTAGTTGTGGGGAGCCTGGATGAGCAGTGATGTCCACCTGAAGCATGGTGAGGTAGTAACTTCTACTGATCCACCAGGGACAAGTTCCACGTTCCTCCTCCCACAGTGAGCACTCACTAGTGGCACCAGCTTAATGGGGCAGGAGGAGCTGAGGGGTGAGGGGGGAGAAAAGTGAGAACTATAAATGGATTTGCTGAGCAAAACTGAATTCTTGATTTTCACCGTTTGTTTTGATTTTCTTAGAAAACAGCTGCATGCAATTTATGCTCTAGGGCAGAGAATCAGGCTTGTTGTTTATGTATGTCAGAAGAAGGAATCTACAATTCACCTTTTCTATTACTGTACAATGTGCTGGGGCCACCTAACTCAATTATGCCATATTTTGCCAAGCCCATGGTTTAGGATAGGAAAATGGTCCCAGAAGCATCCTGCAGAATTTTATTACCCCACTAAACTCAAAGGGAACCTGTACAGTTCCTGTCAAAAATGAAGTAACAGTCCCTGCCGAAGCATTTCTTGTTACCTGGTTTCTGGGGTTTATTTAAGCCAGTTGGTTCCAGAATTGCAACACTTGGATTCTCATAGAACACATAAGCACTCTCTCCAACTCCTTTGACTGTGGTCAAACTACCTCTCTGGCTGTCTAAACAAAGTTGCTGGATGCTGCACTGAAACAAATCAGCGTTCCCTTACTGTCGTTTGTTAGGAAAGCTGTAGGGACAGGAATTCCTGCATTCTGACCAACAACAAAAATCTGGATGGTTTCAGAAGCCACCAAAGCTGCTTTACTTAGGGAAGAGCTCTAAATCCTCATTCTCCCAGAGCTTTGAACATGTTGCCCATTTGACCTAAACACATAATAAAACATTGATGCTCCAGCTTTTATTTGATTATCATATCACTTACCTTCTGTTGCCACAGCAAAAATATCTGATACATAAATAATGCACAGACAAATCACACTAGCAACCACCACAGTTAGAAAGGAAAGGGTGATGCAGACCAACAAAATTTTACTCAAAAGGTCTTGCTACCACATGTCCTGAAGTCTGAGAAGGCTACATTGTTTAAGATTTCAAGTAACAGACATAAAAAAGATATTTCATTCGTTCATAAATTGAATGAAAAACTAAAATGAAGGGCCTTAGCTGCTCCCTCAGTCCTGCTCATGGGTTCTGCTGTTACTGCTACTTCCCTCTATGCTTCGGGCATCAGGTAGCTAAAAAAATACCAACAAAACCAACCAAAATTAAACACACACACAGAAAACAAAATACCCAGTGGAACTTTTAAAAGCAGAAACCTACAACATACACAGGACAAGTGACAGAGTACAGCCCTGAAATTTTGTTTGCTGTTTTCCCTGACTCACCATTTATTTTTCTCCTTTATAAATAGCTTGTTCTCCGTATTTAGTGCTGTATTCTTATAAGAGATCAAATCAAAAGAATTTTAAGACAGTTTTCTGTACTTCAATTTCTAGAAATGAAACAAAGATTTGTTAGGTTATCTATGGAAAAGGCAAACAGTTAATTCAGAGCAAGTAATTTTGATTGCCTAAGATACTTACCCACAACCTGCTGATAGTAGGTGCTGCTTTCCTTTTCTAAAAAGCCGTGTGCATTCAGCTTCTTGCCTTGCTTTCTTATTTTTTTAAAAACCTTCATAAATTAAAAGTTGTATTTGAAACACAGCATCGAAATCTTCAGGACTGCAACAGGACATTCTCTGCCTACCTGCTCCCCAAAGTATTGTTTGGAGAAAACAACAATCAACTCCATGGCAAAATGATTCATTTTATGTTCAACCTTGGTTTGCAAGGAAGCTTATACACAGGGCCATTAAAAAGAGTATTCCAGCCTCCAGCTTCTCCTTTTTGTTCAAGTAAGTTGCTCAGAGAAGACCTGCCATGGATCTTATGGACAATATCCACAGCATGGGGGTTCAGCCCTCTGTGTGAGGGAAAGAGAGTTGTAAGAATATCCAGAGTAATTCATTGTAGCTGGAGGGCAAAAATACCAAAACTCTGTGGAGCACCATTTCTGCCTCTAAGGTACATAGAGATGACATTCTAGTCTAGCAAGAAAGGGAACAAATGAAAATACTAAAATTGAGGTAAACCCCACCTGAATCACAGCAGCAGTCTCTCTCTTACCCCAACAGTCTGGCTCCTCACTTACCACAGCAGTTTAAGATCGGGCAGCTATAATGTACAAATTAATTCAGAACATTTAGAACCCAGAACTAAAAAATCCAGATCAACCAGACATACTCAATTCAGGCAACATAATGGAAACACCCCCCCCCCCCAAACCCTAAAACTGTATTTCTTCATGTTGCAAGCAGAAAATGTAGTCTAAATTGCCAATTTGTTTCCAACAATCTTAACTTTTTGAGACTTAATATTTTAATAACAAATGACTAAGCATTATAAGGTTTTTGTTTAAAAAGTGTTTTCACTTTAATGGGTTTAGTTAATAACATCATGAATGGTACAAAACTGTCCTTTTTCACATTTCCATACATTGTATTATGGACCACCTGAAAATCTGGACTAAGAATGCATAAAGTGTCGCTTAATTAGCCCTAGCTTCATTTTTGCCATATGTAGAACAGATATGCAGAAAAACATGCATTTATTACCAATGACATGTTAATATTAGCTTAAATAATAAAATATGGCAGAATGTGCACTGTGAAATGCACAGGTTTGTAATAGGGTAAGAGAGACCAAATGTCAAGTGCTGGCAACGAAATAAGAAATGGTTGATGACACACTGACATTTTGTGACCATAGTATTAGCTTTTCTGCTTTAAAATTGTTTTAAATAGTAGTAAATACTTAAATAATATTTAAAATATATTTCCTATGGAAATCATTTACTTGGAAGACAGCCTGTAAGATCTGACTTTTTAAAAAGTAGTATTTAATTTTGACAATATATGAATACAATACATGCCACAGAACCTCAAAGACCCTAAAGTCCTTAGCTGTTTTCAGAAACAATTTCTCAATCCAATTTTGTCTCAGATTTTTTGCTAGCAAAACTTTGGAAGTAGCACCTCAAAGCAAACCTGCCTTTAAGAGAAATGCTGTATTTGAATAAAACCAAACCCAGTGTAAATTGGGATGCCACACTAAAGGATAGTGGAATTAAAAGCCAAATAACTGATTATGCCATTTGTTTCATTCCTGTTTTGCTAATTCATAGTCTAAGGAGGGCTTTGTTCCTTCCTAGTGCATCTTCTCTTGCAGTCAAATCAGTGCTCAAATTCCACTGTCAGATGTTAAGGGATGAAGACCTCAGTTACTCCAAGGGGAAAAAATTTGAGGCGTGGGTGCAGACTTCATTATCTAAAATGCAACAAAACAAAGTATTTGTGCAAAAAAAATAATTTGTACATTGACTTTTTCTTTAAGTTTGCTTCAGTATAAAAAAACCTCTTCAATCCTACTAACAAAGCTTTGCTTTGCTTTATGACCCTTCAACACACACGAGAGTTCCATGTTCTTAATTCTAATTTGGTAAATTAACAATCCAGCCACCATTTTTGCACCCCAAGACAAAGATGGAAGCTCCATTATATTAATCTTTAATAGGCCGGAGCAGTAACTTTTATTCAACACAAGTTTTCCTGTCTTCTACAGGCACAGTGCTTGTTTAACTGGCCTTGGGAACAAAACAGCCAAAAATAAGCCAGGTCACTTTCTATGGCAGTGCAGAGCATCCTGGCTCCCCCGCCCCTTTTTTTTTTTAAATGGTTGTTGCTAAAATTACTTTCTTTTTAAATAGGGACAAGCTACTCCAAAAGCCTCTCACTTATTTTTTCCAGCTTCTAAGAACTGAAAGCAGCTTTCTAAATTCTAGATTCAGAAATCTAGAGTAAGTACACAGTAGTGGTAATCTTTTAGAAAGCACAGAGAACTCTCTCAACTCGTTGCTTCATAGTCATATTAGGAAGGGGTGTGAGAGAGACAAAGTCTGACGAGCTCTTTACTACATCATCAAGGAGCCAATTCAATTGTTCCCTCAGTCTGTACCCTAATGATTTTTAAAACTACAGACTAGGAATGTCCCAACTGTGCTGTGCTCATCGCTGTAATGTGACTACAGAACTCTGCCTGGGCAAGTAACTCCCTCTCATCAATCTACACCCACTGCCAACCATCCCAGTAAGGGAAGGCACTGAGTAAACTTGGGAATGCCCACTTGTGATGGAAGAGTGTACCAGGCACGTTTCTACCGTACCTCCAGGGTGCACATTTACATCAAAATCATTTTATCTCATTGCTCCCAAGGCTGCTAACTCTGCTGTTTGGTTTCACCCTATAAACTCGAGCTCCTACCAGACCCAGCAGGACTGAAACTATAGAAATTCCTTACCCCCAGAGCTACCCTTCTTTTCACTCTGGTAATTAATTAGCTCCATGATTGCTCTAACAATCTGCATATTCTGCCTAAACCCCAAACCCACCTCGCTCTCCTTGATAATTGCAGACATAGCAGTAGCACAATGTGTCATTAACACGACAGTGACCTCCCTTTTTAAAGCAAAACCACAAGGAAGAGGCTTTTAAAAAGGCAAGGGCACATACCCATTTCTGTTCATCGTAGTCTGCACACAAATTGTAAAGAATTATTGCTTTTTAAGGATGAAAAGCTTTGGAAATATGGTAAACATCCTACAAGGTTCTAAATCTAATCAGCTAAAATTCTGTACATACTTTAATACTCAAACCTCTATTTGCTTACTCAAGATCAAATAATTTCATTTTCACATCTATTCATTAAACTCTTTATAGTTCTACGGTCTAATGAATATTTAGCAACTAAATAGGATCAAAACACGGGGAAAAGGTCACATGGCAATGAACATTATTTCATTTGGCCAATGAATAGTGAACCCTGCTCTCTTGGCTGAAATTAAGGCACTAAGTGGCAGTCAAAGGATAAAGGAATGAAGTTTTTTTCTACATTATCTGAAAAAAGACCAACATAACTTTTTTTTAGGACGCCAGTAGAGTACATCTCCATTCTGAATGACTCGATAAGGCATTCGATTGGCAAATTTAAAGAAAATGTTCTCCTGATTAGAGCCCATTACATTCATTGTCTGAGTGTGACTAGTGGCACAACTAACTGTTAACAACCTGGAGGGGGAGAAAAGCTACAAAGATGTCTGAAGACTTGAAAGGCACCAAAAAAAGAACAGCTCTGCAACTGCCAGTTCTACAAACAAATATGTAGGCTGTGTTTAACACTGCATATAGTCTATTCAATCAACAATCTTTGTTGACCACGATAAAGTGTAGTAGCTCTTCATTTAAACTCTCAGTTAATCAAGTGCTAGTTTAGTAAGAAATTTATTTTCACATATCAGAAAATAATTGCAGTGTCTAACACAACTACACTTAAAGCAAAACTAGTCTAGTATGCATTATGCATTATTCTGGTTAACACTGAAGCAAACCTGTATAAACAAAAGGGTTACCTCGAGATACATAGTTTACAATATAAAATCAACATATAAATGAATAGGATTTACTGAAAACAATGGAAAGTGTATTACAAAGATACATGTAACAATTTTAACCACAATATTTCCTCTGTGAAAAATACAACTATTAGTGAGATAAAATGTACAATTGAATTTTTTTTTCCAAAAGAAAAAAAAAACCCACAGTATAAAGGAAAATATTTTTTTCTTCAAAACAGGGAAAATAGTTAAGGTCATTGTCTTTCATTACAATATAATTTGACACAAAAGCAGTCATAGGATTGCACCAACTCCATGTTCAGTCTCCCGAACACGACAATAGTAAAAGGAGTCCATAAAGCATAATGAAATTTCTGGATTTTATGATGGCAATATACGTATGCAGAAACTGATGTCACTCCGGCTCTGTTCACAAAATGTACAAAACTCTAAATTTGGTGGCCAGACATGTAAAAATTAGTTCGCCCCAACGCTGACTTTTCTCTCACTTAGTCAGGGATGGAAAAATCTGTAGTATTTTAAGTGTTGTTATCTGTTGAGCAATAAAAAAGAAAAAAAAGTATATGTAGTGCATGCTTTATCACTTGTCAAAAACATTTCTGAAAATAAAACTAAGTTATCCAATAGTTTACAAAATAGAAAACAACTCTTCAGGTTAAAAATGTGGTTAGGTTTACGTTTAGTTCCATCTCCAAAGGACTGATTTCCTTGGCAGCATCATTTTTCCTTAGCATGAGCCAAGGCACAAAGTTCCATAAAGAGAAATAAAAATGGCTACGAACAAGAATGCAGTCTGGCACTGTAAAAGAAATCAGAGCCTCTCTCTGAGCTTTCTGTTCCATCAGGTTAGTGCTGTAGAAAAATGTGGGATTTGGGATACATTTTTGTTAGGAGCATTTCTGCTGGACACGATTCAAAAGTTCACCAAACTTTTCAAAAAGATCCTCCACCCATTTTATGTTTTTCATGCACAGCTGCACAATCTCTTCCTGGCCTAGATCTGCACTCGTCTTCTGAACAGACGAAATCTATTTAAAAAAGAGAAGGAGGGGGGAGAGAGATGCACACACACACGTTAGGCAGCTAGAATTGGAGAATTTTCATTTTTGTAATAGTCTGCAGTTAAATATGAGCCTTATTTGCCAGAAAACCTTTACTTTTTAAAACAAGGGTAATGTCCCCCAAAATGCATTTCTTAACAACTAAGTCAGATCTCAACTCTTGTATTTCTGCTACCTGAAATATTTCCATCAAGGATTTGCAGAAGAAATAAAGGCAAAAAATAAGTTTTTAGATCCAAGGAGTTAAATACACTGATAACACTTGTTTATTTTGGATAACAGTGAAGAACACTTCAGGGAATCCCACAAATCTTGCAAGCCTCACATCTGAATGTTCTGAACAGCAGTTCCCATTAGGGACAACCCAAGTGGTCAGTGTAGCCTTTTGTTTGCCATAAAGAATTAATAAAAATGGGAGGCCTCAATTCATACTCATTTACCAAGAAGGAGAGAACAGTCTCTCAAGTTGGACTCAATTCCCTCAATGAATGCAAAAAATGAGAACAAGACTTACCTCTTCTTTACATGTTAAATATATGTGATATTTGTAATGATGGAGTGAGTGATACAAAGAATACAACTGTATTTTTTCTGGATCTACTGTAAACTCCTGCAAAAAGAACAATTATTTTAGGAAAATTCATGTTATTTACCAAAGATAAAGAGACATTACAGACTTTTTCTTCTGCAAACAATTTTTTTTTAACAATTCAGAAAAGGAGTGCTTCATTCAAATCATTATTGTGACGTATCTGGGAAACTGTAATTCACATCATATCATAATTATCTCCTATCTCCACTCTCCATGTTGTTTTATCAAAACCAGGTGTGAGAATGCTTTCGGTCATCCTGAATCCACTGCAAGCCCAAAACAGGTAAGACAACCCCTTCTCGAGAAGCATTGCAAGAACTACCAAAGCTTAACCATTATTCTACCAGACTGATGGCTATGATTGCAAAAGACACAGACTTTGTGCTTGAGAAGGCTGATCTGGACTTATTAAAAATTAGGTTACTTTGGCAAGAAATATGTGTGAGCTATATGTACAGGTCATTTGTCAAGCCACTATTTACTGCAGGGAGATAAGACTGAGCAAGCCAAATCTAGTTAAGAGTGTTCTCCAGGCATACTATGGAAATAAACAGTGTGTGCTTCTCAAGTTTTTACCACGTTGCTTTTTATTTTTTTTTAAATTTAAAATACACAGCTTCCTTCTGCCACTGAAAATGACGAACGGAAAAAGACAGAACTCAATTTTTAAGAAGTGTTATCTGATCTCAGATTTTACATTATTTTTTTTTTTTTAATCAAGAAGTCATTGTATCATTTACTTTGCAGCAAGTGCAAACTGTTATTACTATGATCTACAGTTGCAATGGTGAAGGCAAATTGTTGCTTCTCTAGCAACAGCCCAGGAGGCTGACAAACTATCTTTCACATATGAGTTATAATAATGATTTAACGTACTCCTTTAAAAGTTGGGTTTTAACATTCCCTTTTTACAGAAGAAGCCCCTCCCTCAAAGATTTTATATTTTGGTAAACCAACCAAACCACCTAACACACGAAGCAGTGTTTTATATAAATGTGGTTATCATAGCACAAGTCAGATGGTGGCAGCAACAAACCCTGTGAACACTCACCTGTGCTGATTTAGTGGTTGATTTAGAAGCCCTCAGTGTTTTCTTGTTGTAAGCTTTACCATTCATTTTGATCTTAGACACAGACGTTCCTCCACACTTTGTCTTGGAATCCCGAGTGATCACTGTCAGTTCAGGAAAGTTTTCCAAAGCGTTCTTTAACAGAGCATATAAAGACAAAGGATTATAAAAAAAATCAAGAATGGCCACATTGATGATAAATTGGCCATTTTCTTTGAAGAGTTTAGAGTGCAGCTTATTAGGAAAAAATTTATTCTTCCACAAAGACCTGATAAAGTGTCTTTATCAGATCATACAACCATATCTAGTTTGGGAAGCATGACCACCTGTTCTTGATTACTGTAATTTTTCAAGACCAGCAGATCCTTTCACTGTAGGTCAGAATAACATCTGTGATTCTATCACTAGAAAGAGAGGGGGGGAAAGCTCCACAGGGCAATTTTTATCTTCTAAAATGCTTTCCATTCCATTTCTACCCAAGAATCTCTAAGGCCCAGTTAATTGAAGATCTCTAAGTATTTAATGCATAGTCAGGCACACAGGGATTGGATGCCTAAATACCTTCATAGCTTTTGTCCCAGATTTTGCAAATTACAAACTAATTGCATCTCATAAGATCTCTAAGGTAGAAAAGCTTATGCACAGTGAAGTAGAAGGCTGGTTCAGAAAAGCTGAAGTTTAACACATTTTAACTCACAAGAGTGAACTGCATTTCTGGCAGCTTCAGTTCTACATTATTTGCATGAGTAAATTTGAATACAATTTTGTTGTATAAATACAGTATTATGTTAGCAGATCCTGCTATGCTACATAACTGGCCCTGAAAAGAATGTTTCAAGTCAAATAAACATGCATCTTTGTATTACACTCCAGTATGAGGCAGAAAAATACACGTATGGAAAAATGAATCAATGCTGCAGCTCAAGGACCTTACTTGGGACTATTGAGTAAAGATACTAAATTAACTCCATTTTTATATTTTCTTCTAACAAACAGTACCTGACTACAACAACCTCCCCTGCCTATAATTTATTAGCTCTTTATCTATATCAGCCATTTTGTAGTTTATTCAACAAACCTCTCAGTAAACAGCTATTAAATCTCCTGCACAGTGGTAGCAGTAACCTTGACCAGCCAACCTGCCCATATCCAGTCTTTCTTACAATACTTTCAAAGTGGAACAACTTTAGCAGGTTTGATTTATTTGGTTTTGCTATCCACTATAATAGCCTTCCTCAAGTTTGATTTGGAGTGTCAAGAGGCTCTGGCCACTTTTGGCTTCCTCTGGAGAATTCCTAAGAACCAGAACAGTTCCACAGCCACACCACTGTCCTAAACCAGACAAATGTGAATTGGAATGAGGAAGTGAATACTGGTGATTTCTGCATCTTTGGGAGCATGAGAGACAAAATGGTGATAATTATTTTCAAATGAAGTTTACACAATTCAGCTGAGAGGCTTCACTTACTGAGCTCCAAATAAAGCAACAATAACATTTTATAATTTTGTTTATAAAAACTCTTACCCAAAGGATGCAGTGAATGTTAGAACTATAAAAAATGTTACAGGCAAAACTACCAAACACTCACTGCTAACTTCAGTGTCTGCTTTGGTTTGCAATACAGTGCTAACATATTCCATACTAACTATATCCAGTGGAAAAACAATATTAAATTCATCCATGCCTATCAATGCAGAACATTGATAATGTAAAATCATTCAAATTGATTGATACCAGTGAATGACAAATGATATTTTTGATTTACTGCTTCTTTCAGTGCCTCATTCAGCTTTAATATCTGAACTAGTTATTTGATTAAAGGTGGAACAGAAACCTCCTGTATCTTAGAGAGTATTACACATTTTCCTAACCAATGCACTTATGATGAGAGGTAGGCATTTCATTTTTATCCAAGATATTGACCCAAGGATGGCACAAGTTGGCACTGTCACACCAGAAGAAAAACATAAAAGGTCTTCTATCTTGCAGATGACATCACAAGCAGATCCCTTCCTTACATCCATTAACTTCATTAAAGTCTTGCAGATGATATGATGGAATACAGTCTCAAGTTAACTTTAGAAATATGATACATAATCTGCTTCTAAGTGAACACACAGCAAAGCTATTGTATTCACTATGGACTCCAAGGACTCCAACTTAATTAGCAGCTGGAATTACATGTCGGTATTACAGAAAATTATAGTACCTTTTTCCCCTTAAACCGGAAAAAAAAAAAATCAAATGTGGCTACCTCTCACTTTTTGTATACTGTGAATGGAACTAGAATTCTACAAATTTGTATCTTCCCTTAACTGGCCTATCTTCTCTGCACCGACAGGTCAAAACAAGGTATTAATAACTATTAACATAAAATTATTACCACAACAGAAGAACAGAAATGGGGTGTTAACATATGCTACCTCTCTGAGGCTCTGTGCATTCGAAATTATACAGCCCTCCCCAGGCCTTTTTACTGTAAGGAGGAAGCCACAAGAAATTTTGTTCAAGCAGGCAGAAATTGTTCAGCTATTGGGAACACAGCATAACTAACACTAAAAAACTCCAAGAATAGTGTGAATTACAGCTGTTTCATGGGTTGATGGTGTTCTCCTCCCTGAAACAAGGCCACTTCATGTCCCACAAGGCTTACCAGAAATGGAATGGGGAAAAAAGGTTTCATGATGGAAAAGAGCAGAACTTTCAAGTCTGTTATTATCTCCCTCCTCTCACCTAGTTCTTAAAAATAAGCTCACAGCCCTCCAAAGACAGCACTAATTCTCCAAGTGTCTCTGTACTGTGGGCATAAGGGGACAGGGAAAGAGTGGCAAAACAGCAAGTTTGGGCTGATGGTGTTTATAGTCAAGCCTGCTTTACTGCTGTTGGCCTCAAAACTGTTAGAACAAATAATCAGTCTGATTATAGACATTGCCAAAAGGCTGTCTTATTCCCAAGCAGTAGGACAAGAGGAAATGGCCTCATGGTGTGCTAGGGGAGGTTTAGAGTGGATATTAGGAAAAATTTCTTCACCAGAAGGGTTATGAAGTACTGGAACAGGGTGCCCAGGGAAGTGGTGAAGACACCATCCCTGGAGGTCTCTGAAACGTGCAGCAGATGTGGCACTTTGGGACAGGGTTTTGTGGTGGACTTGGCAGTGCTGGGTTAATGGTTGGAACTGATCTTTTCTAACCTAAATGACTCCATGAGTGAAAATAACCTCCCTGCACTTGCAAACTCTGCATTGTTGCTTGGAGGGTGGGTGGGAACAGTAGGAAGCACAGTGATTATCCTCCTGTTTACCTTCTCTCTACTGAGATGGTACGGCTTCTCTCTTCCCTGTCCACATCCAGACCTGTTTTTTTATTACCACGTCAAAGCTGCTGTAATATGGGCTTGTTATCCACACTTTTCTCAACTTTCCATGCTGAAGATACATGAAAGAGCACACACATGAGTTGTTCTTGCATCCCTCTGTCCTGGTTTTAAACTCCTTAGATCATGTTCTCTACTTCAAAGAGGTTCAGACATCTGCTCCACAGCATAGCTATTTCATGTAAAAGTTTATTTTCAGGCAATACAAACATTTAACCAAAGCTCTAGAAGGACAGGAAACAGACTTTCTTTTGGCAAACTTGAAAAGCTTAAAGGAAAAAAAATGCTTGAGAATGAACCAGAATGCATGGGGAGCAAAACTAGAACTCTACCTTTGCAGTATAAACTCCTCCATCACAAAATGTTCTCCAAATGCCACACACAAGCACTAAATTTATAGCATCTCTTTCAAACCCATATTCACTTCCGTTACAAATGTGCCTTCTGGGTTCTAAGCTGTGCCTGCATGGTTCGCATTCAGTGATTTACTTAAAACACCACTTTTAAAAGCCTAGAATTTGAAAGAGAATACCTTGAAAGCATGATCCAAGCGCAATTTGGAAAGCAGCCTTTTCCTATTGTCATTCAGCATACCATCAATTTTTCTCATGTGAGGCAAAAGTAGCTCATCTAAAAGACACATTAAAAACCCACAGCAGTTGATTATTAAGACACACAATCATGAGATTCATATTCAATCTATACTTTAACCCATTAATATACAATGTGGAAAGTAAAAAATAAAGCAATTGGCACATAATCTAATTTCAAATGTGAGAGAATAATCTTTTTTTTTTTTTTTTGATCGGCTCACTAAGCTGGTCTAGGTAGTACGAAGTTTAATTGCTGACTACAATCCTGCTCCTTCTCTGACTTTCTTTTCCTGCAAGGAAAAATTAAGATAGAGCAATACAGAGCATAAATTTTAGAGACAATTTTACACCATTTCCAAGATAATCCTCTTCTGTGCAATACAACTGGCAGTTTTATGAAGACAAGTATGTGGTTTTGACATTTGTTATTCCATTTTACAAGAAATGGTCCTGCTGGCATTTATTAAAAAAAAAAAAAAAGAGGAAAGTGCTTACTGATAAAAGTTATCTGATAAACCACTGTGAATTTCACAATATACAGCTGAACACAGGCATGTGGCCAGGAATGAAAATTTACAGCTCAGTATGAAGCCTTTTATTTATAAAGTCAATTACTTTGGTTTTAAGTGGGACTACTGACATAATGCATGGGTCTGAAATCTTGAGGTAAGTGTGCACTAATGCACACTCAGAACAAATCAGAAGAGGCAGGAGAGAAGTGTTAAAAAAATCTTTTCTAGCCTCAGGCAATCAGAAAATAGTACAAAACAACAGCTTACAATGAAATAATACATGAAATGATTTCTCTTTTGGAACCTTTATCTTGGTACATGAGTGTTTTACTAAATTTTGAGAAATAGGAGTTTCGACTTGTACCCTGGAGTCTACTAGGGTAAACAAATCCAAATACTTTGTCTATAAAAAAAAAAGTGTTACTATAATTTTCTTTGATCTGGATTTTAAGATTTCAGAGTTTAAAAAGCAGAATTCTTAATAGTAGGAGGAATCCTAACTACTTACAGTTATAAGCCTATTTCTTCATGAGAAAGCAAACACACTTGAAACTGTAATTTTAAATAAATGTTTGCTAAGGTTTGAAGTATAGTAACTGTAGGAACAAAGAGCTCTATTCTGACATTCACAGCAAAATTCTAATGCAGCAAAGCAGATAAAACAATATTTCCAAGTTACTTTGATTATTCAAAGAGAATGCAAAAAAATATATATACACAAATAACACGTGTAGATTATTCCAGTGAGGTTATGTAACTAGAATTTTGTTAGGTTTGCAGGGTTTTATTTAAAAACCACTTGCTTTTCTGATTAATAACCTTAAAATCTAGTAAGAACACACAAATGTTAAACATACTATACCATTGCTCTTTTCCAAGGCTTGCATTGTGTCTGGATCCAAGGCAATGCTAACAAGCAACTCCATGTAGCTCTTGAAAGTCTCTTTCATAGCTCTTGTATTCAAAAAGCGAGTAACAAGTGGAGCTGGAGGTATAACCTCTGAAAAGTAAACAGGACAGAAGGATTTTTTCCTTCAATATCCTACAAATTTGTGTTTTTCAAAATGGAAGGTTTCTCTCTTAAAACACAAGTGACCCCTACTGGTACCCCAAGAGATTAAAACTCAATGCAGTCAATTGCAATAAACTACTTATACATCAAAAACAGGGGCAGACACCAAATATAATACAAATGGTTCAACTTTTTAAACTAGATATAGTTAAAAATTTACATTATATTTTAAGGAATTTAAACATTTTTCTATTTTTGTAGATGAAAGTTTAGAGAAAAAGGATAATTAATAACTTAGTCAAGCAAAGCACCCCAAGTGCAGTTGCAAGTACCTCCCAAAATTGCAAAATTTGAAGTCATCCAACAGGAAAAAGAATTTCAGAGTACTAATGTCACTTAGGAGCCTGCATACAACTGAAGTCAGTCACACCTAATTTTTCAACCCACCAAAAAAAGGCAAAAGAAAATTTTATCAGTAAAGCAATGTAGGCACATATCTGTGCTTACTCTGAGGAAACTGTTATTTTTTCATAGACAGCAATTTTAACATGCACATGGAGTAGTCATCAGTACTAGTAAGCATTCTGGAGCTTTTTATAGCTCCATGTCTGACACCAGGGTTTTGCAGTGATTCAGCCAGCAAGGCCGTTAAACTTCCTCAGGGATGACTGTAATCACCAGGTTACTTGAGGCCTTAAATATGGAGTGTTACTCAGGCAAGTTTGCTTGAAAAATATTTTAAAGGTGCTGTCTTCACAGAGGCAGTGTTCCAGTACACCAATGATAGTTTATCCATATTTAAAAGTCACCAGGATGCTTTAGAAATGCAGCAATAATGAAGTATGAGTAATACACAGCTTTGCTTCAAACATACAGGAAATAAACAAAAAGAACCCTGCAAAATGCACTGTAAATCTGCTACCACATGTAACCCCTATAAACACTGTAAACTTCAGAAATCCCTTTCTCTTCTGGAGAATTCCTGCAAACATTGAATCTCGATGTTCTATGAATGTCTTAACAGCAGATCTGCTCAGCAGGCTACATTTGAACAGCTGCCGTTCAGACAAGCAATGAAGCAGCCAAAAGTCGACTGCTTTTTCTACTTGGATTTTGAAAAAACAACAGCAGCATCTGAATTCTGCCCACATCTCCACGCAGGCAAAGATTACAGGAATGTTATTTTAGACATGACAAGCAGTTGCAATGGAAAACTAATGAAAAATCTCATTCTTTAGATGTATTCAAAAATCAAATCAGCTTCTCCTCCTACAATTGTACCTGTCACAGACAGCAAGTAGTAAAACATGTATTTATGTAGATAAACTACATTGGAATTAACTTCAATTGTACACCTTTGCCTATACACCAACAGAAAGTAAAAAGTTTTAAGAAACTCATTTTGCATGGCACTTTCAGATTTCATATTTTCTTTCTGAGGCTTGTACAGAAAAACATGCAAGATCAAACAATGTAACTTTATAATACTCTTCTCATTTGAGTTCAAATGGGCCTAGGTGCCAAAAATGGTATCTCACTCACCATCTTCTTCACTCTGGGCCTCAGGTGAAGAATCAGACTGGGAAGATGAAAATTCTTCTTTCCACTTTTTCCTTTTCTTTGGTGGTGGTTCAGCCTTTACCTTTGGCTGTTTAGCTTTGGGTTTCACAGAAGAGACTTTTGTTGCTGTTGGTTTTGGTGTTGGTGGATCAGGGGGTTTGATGTTGCTATTACTAGGTTTGCAATGAATAGTCCTGCAATATGATGAAGAGAATTTTTATGAAAGTAATTACCAGACAAGTTTTGGCAGTAATAGAACACCTGTAATCTTATTTAACCAGAATATACTCCCCACTGATTATATAAACTTACTTCACTGTCACCTGTAACTGGGAATTAGATCATGCACACTATACATACTACTATATTTTTGATATAATACTTGGCCAGACAACTCCTTTCTCTTCCCACCACTCAAATCAGGGAAACAAACAGGAATATTGGTATCAGAAATACAAAGTTCTATACTTTTGGGCTAATAATGCACTACAGTTTTGAGAGCAAGGCAGGAAATACAATCCTGGGAAGTGCTAGAGAAGAGTTTTGTCAAGATGGGAAAGCAGTGGTATGTACAGCAGAAACACTGTAAGTATCTTCTGGAACACTGAGAGTAATTCTAGACATCTGTCAGAAATGAAGATTTCAAACCAAAATAGATGGAGACAACAGACAGTAGAAGGATGAGAGCAATGGTAAGTCTGCCCCAAACAAGGAAGCTGAAAGACCTTGCTTAATGAAGCTCAGTGAAACACAGACAGAAGTGGGATCTGACTGATTTCTCCATAAATACAACATGCAGTACAAACGGAAAGAAAAGCCAAAAGCAGCGTTGAGAGAACAGCATATGCATAACAAGCTAATCATAATCATGTTTTGTTAAAAGAGGGGGTTGCTTCAGAGCACTGGAAGAACAGGTGCTGGGACAGTCTTGCATAGCCCAAGAACAAAGGAGCATCAAAATCCTAGGTACTTTTAAGTAGATCAGGATTATTTCATAATGTTGATTCTCTGAAGGCACTGCTTTCTTTGAGAGCAAACTAGACTTAAAACTCCAGTGTTTTCCTGAATGAAGAGCACTGTAATGAGCATCTGTTTTTACATTAACTTTCCAGGATTGAGAAGAAAGCATGGTACTTGTAGTATACTGGGACAGAATGGTCATTAAAGCAATCCAGAAAAAACTACCTAACTAGCAAAGTCCACAGGATACGAGAAAACAATACACAAAAAATTGAAATCACTACACTAGCAGGTTTGTATGGCAAAGAATGACACAGAAATAGCATGTAGAGCCCTAACACCTCCAAAATAACTGATTATGGAACAGAATAGAGTAGGGAAGACAAGGCAGTAATTGATATTTAATTTCTTAAAGCAAACCAGACAGTTCTCAGTTTCCATATTAAAGCACAATTAACATACTTTAAAGTTATACCTCCTGTTTATTTCAATAGGTCTGTTCTTAATATGAAAACAATATAGCAGAATGGAAAATAAATTGAAATAAAATACCTTGCTGACTGGACAGGCTTGATTCGTGGTTTTTTTGAACATACTCTGACATATTCCTTTTTGTTTGCATTTTCAACAAACTTCACATACACTCGTTTGTATTTTGTTTTTGCATCCCCAAAGTACCCAAGATACTGAAAGAAAAAAACCAAAAGCAAACCATGAGTGTTTCTGTAAAGCAAAATTTGTCAGTTTAACAAGTAAAAATTCCAATACTGGAGAAAAAAGTCTGTTTAACCCCCCCATGTTTACATACTAAGATAAGCCTCTCTATACCATTTATAATTTAAGAAAAATTCTCCATCAGATTTCCAGATAATAATTAAAAATGAAGACAATAAGATAAGAGGAGTTACTTTGGGCTTCTTTTTCTCCCTTTGTTTTATTCTCCACATGTGTTATCCCAAAAGCATTATCTGCCTGGCAAAAGGCTGCCTGTTAAAAATTGTATCCTCTCTATATCACTCCTACTGCAGAAAGCAGCTGGTTCACAAGCCTGTTTCCACTGACTTTATTCTGGTTAGGAGAATAACTTGTTCCTTTATGCAGCCGAAAGGATACCAAAGAACCCGCGGTGGAAAGCAAAAAAATCAGTCCATGGATGTATTTAGGGAGAGTTTGAGCTGGAGGGTTTTCCCCCCCTCTAGGATGATTACTAAGAATGTATGCCAGAATCACATTCTATTTAGTTTCCTAGACTTCCATGAAGGAAACCATCTCCCATGAGGCTTCCCAAGGAATTTTTAAGACTCACACTGTTAGTAGCAGCAAACTCTCTGTGTCCGTCACGCACTTCAGGAACAAACTTTTGCAATAAAGCCTTCTGTACTTTCCAGATAGCTGGAGGCTCTTTTCCTGTCTGCAAAGCAACCTGGAAGAACATAAAATTATTTGCTAAAAACAGTGCTTATTTTTCTTCCAGAAATGTGTTTCTGCATCACATTTTTTGAGGAAGTTAACCAAAGATAAAATTTAAATAAGTAATTTAGAATTCCAAAACCACAGTTATTAAGTTCTGCTTGCATCAAGGCAAGTTTTATAATGATCAGCTTTAATGAGAATTCTCTATAGATCCTACAAACAAACTACTAACTCAAATAAACCCTTTTTGGAAAATGTAGTCAAATAATGATTACTTTTTCATGACTCTTCAACTAACAAACTTAAAATTCAAAATATCTCCTAATATACCTTAATCCATCTTATAAGTGACAAGGGAATATTTCAAACTGCTAACACTTGTCTTATGTGACAAAGCTACATTAATTAATTTAAAACTGCAGCTTAAGAGAATGAACACATAGACAAGTAATCAAAAATATTAGAAATATTCTAACAGTAAGAATATTGCTGGCTATGATAGCCACAAAAGTAAAGGTAAACATTCAGAAGAATTAAAATGGTGAAGCAACAACACCAAACCAAAACGAAATATCAAAGACAACAAGGAAATTCACATAAACTCATGTGAAGAGTTGTACTGATTGCTTATGGAAGACATTTCTTGTTGAAATACCAAGCAGAACTTAGAAAAAACCAGAAGCCAATTCCATTCAAGGTCTTTTGCAAAGCTACACTTGAAAGTCTACTCCTATCTTTAAAAAAAAAAAAAAAAAAGCAGTCAACTGCCTGTGAAAAATTTATGCTTTTTAATATTAAAATAGGTAATTCCAAGTTCTAACAGAGGTTACCAGCACACAGATTTACTTTATTATGTGTGTAGCATAAAATGGGTCATGTACATTCAAAACATGTTTGTAATCTGCACTGGAAAGACACCTTTAAGGCATTTTGGCAGCAATCAGGAAATACTAGAATAGAAAGGGAAAACTAATCTGCAGCCTTTCCTCTTCTGGTAGTTTCTTGAGGCTGAATTCATATGCAAGGGTTTTGTGATGTGTTTCCCCCCCCAGCAAATATTCAGATTACCTTTAGTGTCTCTATATCTTCAATCTTCACTACAAATTCATCACGTTCTCTGTACATTCCCTCTCCTTCACTGTCCATATTCTCCTCATCAGTACATCCTTCTATTGCAACAGTCTCCTGTATTTTTGCCAATTGTTCTGAAGTCACAGCATCCTGTTGAGCTACTTTTAAGGGGTCAGCTGGATTCATTTTCTCCTGCATGTTGCCTACAGCAGTTGCTGTCTGTGGAGATTCCTGCTTTATTACAGCAGTGGTGGTGGTGGCAGCAGCAGTAACAACTGTCACTTTTTCAGTTTCTGAAGAAAAAAATCCAAATTTTAGTTAAACAAATTATCAAGGATTAGCAATGCAATATGGAACTAGATTTTTCTTCTTTTCTGTTACAATTTATATTAAAAGCAACTATTCTAGGAAAAACACCTGTTCTAGGAGTTAAAATAGAAGCAGTATCTTGACCACAACTAAATCTTAAACACAACCGAAATACTGTAGCTAATATACCTCTGTTTGTATTAAACTGCTGCCTCTGTTAGCATCTGGAATTAACAAAGCTGAATGCTTCAGAAAACAATTTGATAGTTACAGACATGATCACCAGGTAATACTGTTGTACTTCGTGACAATAAGCAAAAACAACAGTAAAGGTTACAGCACTGAATCTTGTTATCTGCTGCTAAGTCTTTTTAAATTGGATTACAGAAAGAGAATACACATGAAATATGAAAATATTTTCTGTGTGACTTTTGGACACTTATCATTTATATCTTGTGATAATGTAACTGGAAGTTCCAGATTAAAACTTTGGCAATAGCCTAATGACTTTTAATATTAACAGAGGTGAGCAATGAGAACTGATGATACAAAACAAAGAAGGGAAAAGAACATTCTTTTCCTCCTCTATTCCAAAGAGCCAAAGAAAAGTCCCACCTTTCAAAATTATTCTTTCCCACCTGAAAAAAATTAGAATCCTTTTTAGATATTACTTTATAGTCTTGTACACACATTAGATTTAACACTGATTTGCTGATCTAAAAGAAATCAAGTTATAGTAACTATAACACAATTGATTATATCACTTAGGAAACTTAAGATAACCACTTTACAGTTTTGCTATAATCATTGCTAATGGTTGACTTTTTCACTTGAAAAACTGTAAAAAAGATAACGTAGCATATTTTAACAAAAGTGACTCCAAACAAATGATTTAAATGTCAAATTAATGTGTCAATACAAAAGCTATATACCAAATAAGTGAGAATTCATTAAATCCATTCGGTAAAATTGTTAATTTGAAATCTGAAATATATTCTTCCAGATACGTCACCTCACATTATTGCAAATATGTTCTCTTTCTTCAGTGAGAGCTCTGACAGCTTTAATTAGACACACCACTATTAGTTGCTTAGGTATATTTACATATTTGTCAGAACAGCAGATAAAGGTACATGTACTACTTAATACTATCAACAAAAGGTATGTTTTAGCATTTGTCTGTCTATACTTATTTGAAAAAACAGACAGAAGAGGGAATTACTAGAAAACCTGCAAAACACCATTGAGAAAGAAAGAAATATGTCATTACTAAGCATCTTGTACAATGCACAGTCTTGTGTTGTCACAAAATAGGAAGGTGAATTCAAGAAATTGGTGATATAGATATTACATCCTTATGGATAATAAAGAAGATACAATAACATTGTAAAATAAATCACTGCAAATAAAACACTAATGGAAATGCCCACCCAACAAAAAACCCATTTGAAATATTTCTTTGGACATTGTACACAGAAATGGCTTATTAAAATTAACAAGCTTCAGCAAGAGGCTCACACCATGGCACTGTCCAGATTTCAGCTTTCTGGGACAAAAAACAGTCACTGGTTTCTTGCTTGAAATATACATTCAACTGAAAGACACAGAAGGAACTTCATCCTCTGTGCAGCCTTTTGAAATGCATGAACTTAACATAATTACATAGAAATATCCATAGAAAAAACCCCAGAATAGTAATTAAGATGAAGTATTGTTCAGCATATCACATATTCTGCAATATTTTTCCAGTATCTTAGGTGCGATTATTACAATTTAATTTTTCTATGTATTTTTCAGCAAATCATGTCACACCTAGAGAAAAAAAAAATCTCCATCTCTCCTTTATTCTAAAAAGGGAAACCATTATTTCATTCTCTCTTGTTTAGAATCAGCTCACAGGTCATGGGTTCTGAATCCTGAGAGGAGTTAAAGAAAGGTTTCATTTTCTCCCTGTGATGATTTTGGAAGACAATGGTATTTCTCTGGAATTAGTACAGTTATGTGATTGGATGGATAGTTTCTAATTGCTTACCAGAGGGGGAAAAAATCTTTACTGAAGAGACCTGTCTAGGCAAAAATGTTCTGTATTCTGAAAATACTTCAAAACAAGGCAGCATCAGTTAAAAGCTCTGAACATGGATGTACAGCATGGATGTAACACAACTGAAACTGAAAAGTGTGTGAAAAACGAATTATTACTGTGATCAGTGGTTGCTGCCCCTCCCTGCCCAAACCAATGTTTCCCAGATTTTGTTCTTTTGCTGGCAACCTATCAACACACATGGAGCTACAACACCCCTGATCGACATGGCTCAAATGGCTCCCACCTTGGACCAGCCCAGCCAAACCAGTGCAGTTTACAAGTGCAAAAGTTGGTTCATACACATATTCAGTACAACTTCATCATCACAGAAAATATATGTTTACCTAGCAAGAACTCATCACCTGCTGATGGCAATTATTAATATATTCTCTTGCTAGGATTTTTTTAAAATAGGTTGAGAACCTCTGACATGATGTTTTGTTGAGGTTCCCAGATGAAAATCATATTTAGTATTCTAAGCCAGAATCGAAGAGAACACACACATTATTCCAACTCCAAACTAAAATAACTTTTTGGCATTAGTCCTACTTAAGTAGCATGAAAAAGTTTATTTACATATTTTCTAATTGTGGAAAACACTAGTTTAGTCCATAGTCAATACACTTTTTTAAGAAAACTCTTAATTGTGGCCAAAACCAAACCAAATCAAAACCTTTACCTGAAGACAGGTAAAATTATTCTTTTTTTTTCCCCCATCAGCAACAAAAATTCCTTCAACATATACACTTGCAGTAACCATTTTACCTGATTTGATCCTTTTGTCAGATGTATCATCCAGGGCTGACAATGCAGTAGAGATGCTCTTTTGAAGATCATGGTTACCACCCACAGAATCATCTTCATCAGAAGAAAATGAAGGCAACGTTTCTAAATTTTTCTTCAGTTCTTCATCAGCTTTTTTGGTTGGACTTTCTCCACTCACCTCAGCAGCCACAGGTGTTGCTGCTGCTGGCTGAGGCTTTGCAGAGGGCTGCAAGCAAGGGGCACGAACTATTTGTGTGACTGGTCTCCTAGTCCTATTTGGCATTCGTACAGCTGGAGTGGAAAACTGTTGCCTAGGCCCAGACTTGAGAAAGTCTAAAAAAGATGCAATAAATCCTGTTTTGACTTCAGGCTGTTTTTCTTCAACTTCTTTAATTTTTTGCCTCATTCTTTCCTGATGTTGGTAAGTATCATAACAACTTTCAGAAACAGGAGAAGAGTATGTGAAACACGAATCACTTCCTCTTGAGTTCTGACGTTTACACTGTCCACTTCTTTTTACCTGTTTCTGAATTGCACTGTCATCTTCTGCAGCATTTTTGTTTTGGCTTTTTCCTTTGCTTTTTTTCTTCTGAAGGTTCCCTTGAGCTAAATCTTGGCATTCTTCTTCAGTTCTATTAATGGCTCCATCTGCACTTTGGGGCACAGAGAGCGGCTGCAACGGAACCTTTGCCTGGTTACCTGCTGCTGTACCATCATCACCACCCATATTAAAATCATTCTCTGAAGCAGCACTTTCCTCACTTAGGCTCCTACCACTTGAAACAAACTCTGTGTCTCTTGTATTCAGTGTACCATCAACAGAAGCATCATTATCTTCTTCAGATTCGTGACTGATGCTGGATTGTTTCTTAACTCGAACAGCCTCCTGCTCTTCTTGACCAGGACCAAGGGTGGGAGAGGTCATTCTTGCTGGTACACTTTGATCAGAAGTTTCAACGTGCTGTTGATCCAAGTTCACAGTTTTTGTCTGTATTGTTGACACTGGGGTAAGATTTAGAGTAATTTGGCCTCCATTGAGAGAAATATTATTTCTGCTTGCTGGCTTTCCAACTACAGTAGGTGAGGCACTGAAAACAGAAGACACATGTCTGGAATCCAATGATCGGAACTGTGTTTTAGACTCCTCACTGTTTTCAACAGCTTGGATTTCCTCTTCATTAGAAGCTGATTTGGCAAAGTCAGATGGTGTCACTCCACAGGCTGCTGCTGTTGCTGCTAAGATGTCATCCACATTGGATAATATATTCCTCTCGTCACTGAGAAGTATAGATTCTGGGAAGCATATTGAACTAAGAGAAACAAACTGATTTTTTGAATCATGTTGATTTGTCTGAGTAAAATGATCTTTTGCTGTCAAATGCTGCTGTAGTGGTTTTGAAGACTCAGAAATGTCCATTTTCATTACTTCTGAATTCTGACTATGAAGCTGTTGCTGAGAATGACCCCCATTACTTTGAACAATGTGACCATCCATCTGAAGGAATGGATGTGTCACCTGCTGAGGACTCTGTATTCTTTGCACTTGAGGTGATGCCTTTGCTTGTCCTAAACCCGACTGCAGGATTGACTGGTGAAGAATCTGCAAGTCACAGGTTGATTCCAGCAGTACCTGTGCACTGGGCAAACACAGCTGATGACCATGTCTTAAAGCATGAGGCTGAACCTGCGGTGGTGTGCTAATGACTTGGCCCTGCTGCTCTTGAGCTTTACTTTCATGTACCTTATGCATAAGAGAATGCTGTTGGTTTAGTTCCTTAGCACTCACAGTTACCTGTGTTGTTCGCATTAAATTAGCTGTCTTTTTGATATCATGGCTTAGGCTGGTGATATGGCCAATGTGTTGGGAAAGCTGTTCCACAGAACTGACCATTCTTTCATCTTTTTTTGTTCCTTGAAGAGTAAGTCCAACAACTTGATCTTCAAGACGAGAGTTGCTTCTGATTACACTTTGAGAGTATCTGTCATTTGCTTTTGAGACCCTATAGGATGCATCCTGAGCACTGATCTCCTCCTCAGTTAGGCTTTGAGTGGAAGATTCAAGAGTAGCTTGCTGTTGCAATGCCTGCATATCCTGCATTGATAATTCCTCCTCCTGTTTTGATGAGGCATATAAGTTAGAGTCAGACTTCCTTTTAACATAGGACTTTGTCTCTGAGGAAGGTCTATTGTTCTGCAGCGTCTGGGAATGAGCTGGGGATGCAAAAGGAGACTGGACAGATGGCAAAAACTTTTGAGACTGCGGGGAGGAGGATTCTTGTGACTGAGAGTTCTGAGAAGAATGTAAGGAAATATAGCTTTGATTAGGACTAGTGGCTGGAAGAGTTTGTACCCGAGGAGAGGCATTAAAGGAAAGAGAAGGCGACGTTAATGTTAAAGACTGCCCTGAAGAATAGCTTTCTGAAGGACTAACAGCTGCTAAAACTTGTGATTGAGATGAAAAATTAACTTGGGACTGGGTAACTGGAGATAAACCCTGAGAGTGACTAGAAGAGTAGCTCTGAGCTTGGCTGACTGAAGAAAGTTCCCTCATTTGCCCAGAGTAGTTCTCATTTGGAACTGAGGTCAATACCTGTTCCTCTGAGGAGTAACTTAGAGTCTGACTGTCAGAAGTAATAGCTTGTGATTGCCCAGAAAAAGTCAATGTTTTATACAGTGAGGGCAGCTTCTCAACCTTGCTGGATGAGAAATCCTGTGAGTGACTGACAGGTGGCACATTCTCAGCCTGGCATGAAACATAGTTTTGGGATTGACTGACCGACAAGAGGCTGGGGAGCTGTGCTGTGGAATAGATCTGTGCTTGGCCTGTAATGACAGAACTCTGGTTTTGTGCAGTTTTGGCATAGCTTTGTGTCTGCACAGTGGGAGCTACACTTTGAGGCTTGGGGGTCTTTGTTGACCTCGGAGGCTGCTTCATGGAACAGTTTTTCACTTTTGCTGTGGAAGCAGACGGAAAACCAGGTGATGGAATTGCAGATGTGTATGACTGAGCAAGTTCTACTGTGACTTGAGAAGTCTTCTGCTGTGGTCCTCCATTGCTCACCTGAGTAACATCTCCAACTGGACTGCAGGATAATGCCGAGTGCCTAGATGTATCCTGAAAGTTAACTCCACTTGTACTTGTTAAATAGCTGTGTAAGGAATGCTGTGAAACAGCCAGTTGAGGCTGGACAGACTGAGTACTCGAAGGCCGCTGGTGGTGTTTAATAACACTACATTCTCGCTGAAGTGCTCTATCCATGGAAGCAGTGGAACCAGTGAAGACAGATGTGCTGTAGGCCTGAGACACTTGCTGAGCTCCTCCAAGGGTCGAAGGCAACAAACTAAACTGAGGTTGCAAAAGATGGGGTGCAGATTCTTGAGCAGAACGATATGTTGATGACTGAGGAGGTACACTGGTACTCAGAACAGAGCTGCCCAGGCGCTCAAATGTCAAAGCAGTTGGAACAGTGCCTTGCGATGTTTTAATCTGTAACAAAGGATCGTGGGCAGTTAAGAGACCGTTCGAAGTAGCACTGAAAGTAGCATCTTGAAGAGTAAGAGAAGGGGTAGTAGCAAAGTTTCTGCTGCTGAAGGTGTTGGGATGCTGATACGCTGATAAAGCGGAGGTTGGTGGAAATGTTCCAGAGGTTGGCAAAGCTCCAGTAACAAACAGTTCTGTGGCTGTCGAGGAATGCATACCTGGAAAAACAAAAACAAAACAAGAAGGAAAAAGAAGCATAAAGGAGCTTTACAAGTTACAGCACTCTGCATTTCTATAAGTCATTTAACTGCAAGCTCTTACAGCATTTACAAATGTAACGTTCTTCAAAATCACCACCCTTTTAAAAAACCCAAACATACGTAGGGAGGCACTCATTGTAGGCAATTTTCAAAATGGAAGTGCAGGGTTTTTTAACAATGCCAAACTCTATACCTGCAGTGAATTGCCAAGGGAAAAACTCATATCCTTAATATGCAAATTGTTGATAAAAAAATTGTACAAGATTAATTCTGCTTTGAAATTGAAGGCCTCTTTATCAGTTTTTATTTCAGTTTAAAAAGAAGGTCAGAATAAACTGATCAAAAGCCCTGGCCACCTTCAATAAACAGTAAAAAGGCAAAATTACACCTTAGAAGTTGTAATACACACATAGTTTAAGAAGCAATTCCATCTCCTGGATTTACCCTTGCCAATAATTTTATAACTCACTGTATGGGAAACATTTCAGAGCATACAGTAAAATAGCTAATGGTCTATACACTCTGCAATTAATTTTCTTAAAGGAGGGGTTTGATTTTCAGTACAAGCAGTAAATGTGATTTGTATGCTTTTTTGAAGTGAGAGTCCAAAATATCCACTGACAGCAATTATCTGCACAGTGCAATAGCAACTATCCAACTGAAAAGTATATTACTTGTTTGCATCCAGCCATTGGTATGACATCCTGGCTTAAACAAGATTTCTTAACAGAATACAACATTCTCCAGCTGAAATAAGAGCGTGAAATTCCCTTGCAAGCTTTGAGGCTTGGAGCAGTGATCCATATCATTCAGTGCTTTTCATCCTGTAACTTGCAGGCACTGGTGAAGTGTGTGTACTATTTCCAAAGTCTACCAAGAAAAGTGAAGAAGGCAAGCTTATTCCCAGAGAGGCTTAAAATTCTTGTAAAGGAATCAGTTTCCACTGGGAAATTTACCAGGGTATGTAAATCAGAAAAAATTAAATATCAGTGGAATGATTTGACCTTTGTCAGTTCTTTCTGCACATTTAAAACAGTTTTTAGCTTTGCATCATTTAAGAATAAATGAAAACTCTCAGTAAATAAAGCTTGTTTTGAAACATATACTTCAGTTAAAAAAAATATTTCATTTTACAATGCAGTTAAGTCTTCCTAAGCTGATTGCAACTTAATCATACAATTGCTTTTGAAGTTTCAGGTGAAGCTGAGAAATAAATTCTTTGTTTCTCCCTTCCAGTCCAAGACAAACTGATATGAAGAGATGTGATAGTAAAGGAATGCCAAGGTATTTTTCCTTAGTCAACAATAAGGTCTTTCTGAGTAAAAAAGCATAAACAGTGTTTCAAAGCACTTTTCCCCCCTATTCTAAAAAACTGCAACATTTTGTACAATTGGGTTCTCTTTTACTGATCCTGACTGCTAACACAAAGGTAGGGCCATCCAGAGGCATCAAAGAAGGGGAAGAATTTAAACCTGTTTTAACTGCAGATGTTCATTTCTCATCTAACCTGTATTTTTCCTTTCTCTTCCATAAATCAAAACCCTTCCAACTACATCCATCTTACTTCTTAAACCAGACAAGAGCCAGTCATAGGAGCACTAGCATGGAAGAACTGCTGGGCTTTATATTTTAACATTTGGCCAGGAGAAAACAAAAGGTATGGCAAAGGTACTAAGCTGCATGAACAGACAGACCCTCACTACCCTAAGAAATCAGAGCACTGATAACACGACCTGCAGATTAAAGGAACACTTGGAAGGACAAATATAACAAACACAATGTTCTTCTTTTTCCCCCAAAATCAGCAGTTGCAGGGTTTAGAGAAAATCCCAAAGTAAGAAACCCTTCTGAAAAAAGTCACCTTGCAGAGTGAAGAGCTCTTGCTTTCCCTCATCAAAAAAGTTCATAGAAGACAAAGCTCTCAAAAGACACTTGGGAGATCGAGGGTTACAGAAAAGCAGCAGAAGTATTAAAGGACAACAAAAAGCTCAGAGAACTGGTAATATTGAAAAATGGGCTTACTGATGAGTTCTTAGTAATGAGTACTGAGAAGTCTCTCAATCACTGGTACCAACATCAAACCCGACCCACAGCATCTCTCCCCATTCTTCACAATTCACTGTTAGGCAGGCTGCAATGGAGAAAATGCTAGGACGAAGAGAAAAAAAGATTTCTTCCCAGCTGACATTCTGATGTGAGGATGGGTCATCATAACTCTAAACTTATAACTGATTTATATTAAGATTGTTTGCCAGATTAACAGTGTGCATCTTCATGTCTGCTCCCACATGTCTGCTTTTGTCAATGGTGAGTTAAAAGCCACAGTCTCTATTCTTAACTTTTTGAGTTGCTCTTCACAGAATGCAGCTGCACATTACCCTCAACAGAACAAGTGCAAACTGTCAATAAAATGGCATATGTGTTCCACTTGTGCTACCTTGTGCCTCCTCCCCAAATCAGAACAGCAATCATACAGCTGCACTAAGACACAGATCAGCCTGCTGATACAGAGGAAAACCATCCGACCAAAGGAAAAAAGCCACTCAAACATTTTCTGTCAGATCAGTGACTAGATCCTGTACTGCACAGCTGCACAATCACTCCATAAGATTAACCAGAACTTGAAGCTACCCACAGATGCAGTAGCAACACTTATCTTGGTGTGACTGTCTACAGCGAGCTCAAAATCTGCAGTTTCCTGCTCTGCACAGAAGGGTTGACAGATGGGGGAGTTTCATGGAAGGCAGTCAGTCTGCCAGAAGAGATGGCACATTTGTTTAGTTGTAAATTAGATCCCTTATTTCTATGTGACATGCACCTCAGACCTTCTTTTGGAGAACACCTTGCTCATTACTTCCGTGTACAAAGGGGCCAAAGCTACCCATAGACTTTTAGTACTAATATCACAGAAGAACTATGACAGGGAACAGAGTTTGAAAGATTTGCTAGGATGCACAGGTAGTGTGCCTGAACAGGCTTATAGTGCTAGTGAGACTAATTCCAAACAGAGCTGGGAGAATAAATTTGACTCATTAAACAAAATAACATCCTATGCATCTAAATTCCTTCTAAACAACCAGAACTTCTGCTTATATAAATCTTATGCTAACATAATTTCATTGATTATGATATTTTTAAATGTTGAGATGTAAAAGAGGTAGGAAACATGCAGCCTTTTCAGTTAGTCAGAATATTTTTGTTTCAAATCCTCCCAAGCATTCAATATAACAATGACAAAATTTTATTTCAAGGGAAAATTTTCACCTGTCTGCCAGGAAGGAGCCCTGAATTGTGGTAAAAGGGTAGATCCTGAAGAGACTGCCTGAGCAGTACGAGACTCAATAGCAGAGAGGAAATTCATAACTGAAGAAGTTTCCTTAGTGTTACCTCCAGCACTGTGCATACTGGTATCAAATATTCCTGAAAGACCTAGATGATAGTGAAGGGAAATGAAACAAAACAGATAATTCAGATGAACTTCAAAGAAGCAAAATCAAGTAAAAAGGATATATGTTCATAACTCACTATAAAACCCCCACCCTACAAAACCTTAGCATTGTTAAAGTACATTGTTTTTTCTGTGTTTAACTGTTACACAGTGTTACCACTGCATAGAGTGTACAGTATACATTTAAAAACCTATTATTAAATGTATGTCAAATATGATGCTTCAAACAATATTTAGGTACACCAGTAAAATTCTTCCTTCCTCTGAAGATTCACTGTTCTATTTCACTTGGTTAAACATTCACAATTCCTCCTGAAATGTGTTCAACTTTTCTACATCCACTTTCTCCCCTTTTGGGCAGCTTATGGAAGTTTGGACACATCTATAGGACTGGCACATGAAAAGGGGTTTTGGTTGCATTCCCTGTTTCAACAAACACCTTTATGTGTTTCCCATTGTCCAGACCTTTCAATAGCAGGAGGCTCAATGGGAAGCACTGGCGAGATCCAGAGCTGTGAGTAACTGAGATTATGTCAAGACTGCAGTTCTGGCCCTCCATCACCCTGATCAAGGACCTGGCCAGGAGACTACAGACTCCAGTCAGGACATGAGCTCAAACACCTTTCTTTGGAAACTGGGTTGCAAAGTGAGCATGAAGAGGTCAAGCCCCGTCTTCTCCTGACATGGAGACAGGATATCATCAGGAGCAAAGACGGACCCCACTGCAGATGTCACACAGCTGACCCCACTGCTACATTTTAAATGAATTTTAACTTTTCCCCAGCCCCGCCTAAGCGTGCACATGGAAGTGCCAGCAGCAGCGTGTTTCAGCTCGCATCAGTTTTGCTGTTTGCTTTAGTAGTCTGGAGGAGCTGGCAGCAATTCTGCCACTGGCTCGGAGGCACACAACGTTTGGCCCTTATGCATAGGCCAAATCCTGAAAAGTTGTATTTTAAAGAATAAGTGCAGCTTTTTCAAAAAACAAGATACCCAGTATAACCTGCCTTTATATTTTCCTTTCTACTTAACAACATTTTGCATTTTGATAAAAGCTAACAACTGTTAACTTTCTACTACACACTCAGCTTTTCTAATACCAGTTGCCACCACTTATATGACAAACTTCCTTTGATTATAAAATGTATTAACTTTAATCTAAATGACATAACAGTTGTCTGGTTTTTTTCTTCCTCTGTAGCTGTTTAAGCAGTATTCTCATGATATGGACAGTTACCAGCAGGATGTTGCGTAGTTGAGTATCCAGGAAGCTGATGAGAAGCTGTGTATGTCTGTCTGTGAAGGTCTGTTTCTGAATGTGATGAATGTCCTCCTCCATAGCTTAAGCTAAGGAAGAAATTAAACATTATTAACAAAATATACAGCTAGGGAAACAAAGAACAATTATGAAATTCCAATCACAAGCCAAAAAGTTACAGAAATACTGCAAAACTCAAGCCCAAGATCAGACAGATGTAGTTCTGCTAGGATATTGCAAAAAATGTTAATCAGATAAAAAAAGTACTATGAAACCTAAAAATCCAAAGGGTGGAGGACAACCTTACAAAAATCAAAGCACAGAAAAGTTTATAAAGGACTAGGTCAGAAAGACAGAGTTCAACTGTAAGAAACACTTACTGGACACTTTTTGTAATGATTTACTGATGTAAAGTCTGCAAAGCAGATAACTACGAACACATGCCCACTTTAACATTTCCGTTTTTAATTCCATTAAAACCTACAGGACCTCATTTAATTCAAAAGCTGGAATGACCAGGATGCTGTGGGAGCAATGGTTTTTAAAAAGATTTTGGTACTTTTGGTACAATTTAATAAAATTGACAGTGAAAGCACTACCAAATGACAAATCCATCTCCAGACCTCCTAGCATTAAATGTAAGTTAATGATTCACAGCTTTTATTTAACATTTTTACGTGAGTCACCTAAATTAACATTATGTTTCAATCATGTTTTCAATCAGGCTTAATGGAAGCAAACTGAAAATATACATGGTCTGGGTCTGTGCAAAACCAATAATGTAGAAAAGAAATAAATGCAATCTAAACATCAAGCAACCTTAGGAACCTGCCAAAAGCCCTAATGATTTCCAAAAGCAGTAAACAGAGGGGGAAGCAAAACAAATCCCCAAACTTTCAAACTTCCACAGACTTGTCTCTGCATAGCACCTGTCAAATGAAAAAAAATGAAGGGCAGTATGTCCAAGTAACCATTTATCTTCTTCTTTTCTTGCTTTTGGACATTAAGTTTATAGGTAACTGCTACTTACTCCAGTGCACATGTGAGACTGCTTTAAGTTCAAAATCCAAGTGTAAACAAAGGCCAAAACAACCCAAACAACGAAACCCACAGCCCTCCCTGCTGCCTGCTGTAAGGGAGACTTCTCTTATCTTCCATCCCCTGGGATGAGGGGGCAGTCACTCTGCATAAGGGAAAAATTGAACTCTCGGTGCCAGGAATCATGACATCATGGGAAACTTTTATAGAAGACACCAAATAATATAAAAATTGGCAACTTGGCTGGATTGGCTTCATTTTCATTAAGATGATGAGAGGAGCCAGACAAGCCTCTTAGAGCATTGTGACCTGCACACATCATGAACCAGTAAGAGCCTGTCTGTGCAGCACTTTCCTGCCTGAGATGCACTACCAGGGGATGTATTTTCCACTTCAGCAATGCTCTATGGTCAGCATGCCAGGCTAAAGCACAAGCCTAAAGAATGAACCAAAATACTTTGAAAAAACAAAGAAAGTCAGCTACTGCTTTTCTCAGTTGTGCTCATTGTCTAGCACTTTAACACCTTTCACAGCAATAATTGTAATTTAGAGAATTGCCAAACCTAAATTCAGAGTCAGCAGTTCCCTGTGCTTATACTGTAGGGACAGATCTTTGTGCAGTTCAACACTATGCATCAGCAACTGATTTCTATTATATGCTGACTGAAATCTAACTATTTGCATCACTGCTATGGACAACTGACAGACATGATTGCATGACATTACAGGTTATTTATTTATTTACAGCATGAAACATTTTCTATTATTTCCAGACCAAAAAAAAAGAAAAAATTGCAACAGTGTTCTGCAGATAAATTATGCAAGTAATAAAGCCAATAGAAATGCAAGTATTTTCACAAGAAAACTTTTAAAGTTACGGTAGTTTGGGGTTTTTGAACAAATTTCCATAGCTCAGAAAAAAACCCCAAAAAACATAGAACTTCAGAGACATGAAGCTTTCTTCAGGTCTTTTTAATAAACAAAAAAGCATTACATGAGAAAATAAGTTTCTAAACTGAAGCATGGCAGTGCATGCATTGTTGGCAAGAATTATCTTCACTGACACAAATGCTGAGCTTATGAATACTTTCCTACAACAGCAATAGGTTGTATTTAGGTTTTCTTGCAAGTTTACTTACAGCATTTACCTATATAAATGGATGTGGTGCTGACTTCTCTTTCATACATGTTTTAAAGGCAAACTCTGAAGTCCTCCAGCAGCACAGCTTCCTTTTCCAATTCCGTATTTTCAGGCTGAGAGGCACTCTGGTGGTGTTCTAGGCAACTGGGCCTACACTTTACAGCAAAAGCCCTTCCAGATGAGGTGAGACCCCCAAAACCAGTACAGCATATCAAGCAACATTGCCTTGTTCCTTCTTTTAACTTGGAAAAGCAAAAGGTCATGAGCAAAAAGTAGATAAACTTTAATTAACCACCTGAAAATTTTGGAAATTAAAAAATTTGTTGTGAGGGGGCCTTTTGTGTTTGCGGTTTTTTTTCCATTTGGGGTTTTTTAATTATTATTTATTTGTTTTATTTTAAATTTCTATTTATTCTGGTTGTTCAGTGAAGATTGTGATTCATTTCCCCCCCTCTTCACGCCTCAACAATAAACACCTTTTTTTGTAAAAGGGCAGGTACAGTACACACAAATACCACACGACAGCCTAACACACAAGCCTGCAGACCAGAGGCAGAATGCTCTGGAAGATAAAAGTAACTTGTAAAACAAACTTGGACAAAGACTGTGTAACAAGGAGGGCGCTAGAATTAGCACTGGGATACAAAATAACCTCTAGACCACAGCACTCAGAAACACTGTTAATTAATAGAACCCCAAAATTCTAGTAATGATGGGCATCTTAAGAACTCTCAAAGTATACGATGGTGCTTTTTTTTTTAATACAAACTCCCAGCTCATAGTTAATGCAACCGCAACCTCAAAAATGAATCTGTCTTTCAATAAAAAACACTGCATTTATTTGAACAGTTAATTGTTTATTGTATAATTACTGGTTGCTGGAATGTAGATTCTTATCTCAAAGAGCCTTGCATATATGCCTTCAGTTTACACAAGCTTATCCTAAACAAGCACAGCAATCTGAGAGATTACTGCCTTAGGGTTTCTTTTTATAAAATTTAACTTTTAAACAGATGAACTTACACAGCATGTAATTCACATATCAAAAACATATCCAGCATGGCAAATAATACCCTTATGGCTACCAAGCTCTTTGTGCTCTTGTTTAGAAGTTTGCTACAATTTTGCGAGTTCTTACTTGAACTGAAATGTCAGGTAAGTGAGACATTCACATTACTTGGTACTTTGTTATGCACTGTTCCAGAAGCACTTGGCCCTTATCACTGATTACCACAGTGATTTCCCACTTCCACTGTCATCTTGAACTGCACAATGGAGTGATTACTGCTAGGAAATAATATTCATTTGACACACAGATTTGGAAAATAATTCCCCCAGAAGTATTTTTCATTGAAAATATGCATTTAATTTTAGTGTAATATTTAAGAGATATCCTGTAAAGAATTACCATTATTTGTCATTGCTGTAATAATGCAATCAAAAAATATGTATGACAATGGAAGTGAAATGACTCAAGTATTAATCTGATTTTTTTCACCTACATCACTTTTGCTAATGGAAGATTTTTACTTCTCCAGTAAAATTTCTGGAAGAAAACTGTACAGTCATTGCACTTCATTGTTACTAAAATACCTCAGCCTTGATTTACAACTCCTTTTTGCTAGCCCAGATTAACTCTGTCAGGAATTGACCCTTCACACATCTGTTTGCATTGGTATTCTCACAATCATTTATTTTCAAAGCATTCTTCAATCCAACAGTTTCATACAAGTTCAAGTCTCCATCTGCAAAAGGTTATTGAGTCCCGTTGCACTCACCACCCTCCTCACTTGCCAACATAATTATCAGGTTTATGCTTTACACAAGTGAGGGATGCATTTCGCAACTTCAAACTCAGATGGAAGTATCATTTTTACATGGAAACAAAATTTAGCTGCAATAAACACTGGACATACAAGTATTTTTATTTCTTTTATTTTCTTCAAATAACCTTGTTCTCTGAGGTATCCATACAGAATAAAACACAGAAATGGAAAAAAACCCCCACTTTACATAAGTGTCTTTGTTCCCTTTCCATGTAATGATACTCCTTTTAATATGTATTAAGTAAATTTTATCACCTTTCTACTTCATTTTCTAGGTAAATCTTCATTACAGCTTAGCAATTTTTAAGGTTTTTGATTGATTGATTATTTTGCATTTGGTAGGTTTTTTTTTTTGGGGGGGGGGGGGTTTGTCTGGATTATTTTTAGTTTAGTAACAGCAGTCATTCAAGTATTAGGGAAACTCACAATGCTTACATGGAAAGCAGACCAGAACTCTTCAGGAGCAAAGGATACTTCTGGGTGCAATACCTCGTTCTTAGGCACTTGTAACTCCTGCCTCTCATATAAAGTAAAATTGCTACAGAAAACGCCACATTAAATCACAGAGCACTTTCAAAGCATTCAAATGGTGCAGGCTGTGCTCAAAGTGAAACTGGACACCTACATGACAAGTAGGTGCACAGGAAACTCCTGACTCCAGGAGATCCGAGAGATGCTCCCACCACCCTGAGAAGGGAACTCAATGCCCCAGCACTGGGGTCTTGCGCAGGCTGACAAGTCTGAGAACAAAACAACCAAGCCCAAAAAACAAAAGCCAACAACCCAGCGTGCATACAAGGCAACAGACCTGAGGCAGACCAGGAAATTTGATCTCATTTTTGTCTGCCTGTTCTGCCTTACTGAAAACAAGAGCTCCTGTGAGAAGATGACTCGGCACAGACCCCTTCTAATTAAATCACCACAAAGGAGATTAAAAAGAACAGTGATAGCCTCATACTGGCAAGAAAATACCTTTAAACCCACACTTTGCATTTTATCTTGAGATATATGTGAAATAGGGGAAATATCACTCAAGTTTCCCTCTCTATCCCAAAGCTCAGACACTTGGCAAAGGAGTCTCTCTCTCTCTCTCCAACCAGCTACTTAGCTGTGCTATAGCAAATTCTACTCAGAGACCAAAAGCAAAGCCATAAAACCAACAAATGCACTTCTAAATATTAAAAACGTCATTCTAAATATAAGATACAGAAACTGACGTGCAGCTTACATCGCTTTTTGTCCACTGTATTTGATTTTAGACATGTAAAGTGCAGTTCCAGGTTGGATTACCTGCTGACAAGCACATAGTTAGGATTGCTTTAATATGAGATACAACATTTATTATTTTGCTTAAATACTTATCTTTGTTAATTTGCCTTTACTCAAGCAACTCGTGGAGAAGGAATGGAAGAGTAGTACTTGCAAACATTACTCGAATTTAATACAGATGAATTGGAGGGTAAATGGCCCTTTAGCTGCCCATTGTAACAGAAGAGTTCCCTGTTTGCTACAATCAAACTAGAATGTAATTCAGCAGCTAGGGGTTATCTGCAGCTCACAATAAAATTAAAATTAAAAGCAATGTTAGAGGTAGATAACTTTAATCCAGAAATGGGTTTTGTCTTGTATTTTTAAAAAGCCATGTCTCTAAGAAGCAGAGGAGGGAGTTGCCCAGGAAGAAAGTTGCTACTTAAATGAGTTCAATACCGTTAGTAACACCAAGTCATTCCTGTCCAACACACTTCTGGAAGTCTAAAAGCACAGAAAGCCCTTATAGACAACAGAAAACAGAAACAGAAAATGTTTCAAAAATTAATTCCAATGGAAAGCAAATGCCTTCTCAGCCCAGAAACCCATTTCAGTGCAAAATATTTTTTAAATGTATACAATATGTGATTTTTCACTTCTATTTCCCAACCACAGGCATACTGGGGGGATGGGGAAGACATCGCAAGCACAAATTTGGGTTGAAGCCTGAAAATGTTGGCAGGTTCAAGAAAAATAGGAAACCAGCCTACTCCCTGCATCTAATTCCCTTGATCCTCTCATCAGATTATACAAGACAAGACAAACCTTAACATTATATTTGCACAAAAAGAAAGAACATTTAACAATCCAGTACAGTTGCAGCATCCATGAGACAAAACAACAAAAAAAAATTTGCTACTTGAAAAATAAAGTCCAGCACTGAAAAATCAAAAGAAAATCATCTCTAAAATGAATACCTCAAGGTACATAACGCATTCTTTTAAGAACACCATACATCTTTAGCATTTGCCTAGTCTGTTATATAATTATAACAAGAAATAAATAGATATCAATATTTTCAAGTATTATTAGCTATATAATAGTATTGTTCTTCAAGATAGAGGACTTTTGGAAGGATGAAATTCCAGTACTCACTTCCAGTAAGTCAGTAAACCACAGAAGAGAAGCATTTTATCGACAAACTCCACTGTTTGTTGGTGACAGCACATTCTCCCTTTAATGAAATTACACACTACATATCCACCGTAGAATATATCCCATCCTAATAAACCAAAGGCAATCATCCTCCACTCTTTCATTAAAAATGAAGCTATAATGTTAATTTTCCCCTTCAATTCAAAGGCAGAGCCACCAAGAGCACGGCTGAGACCGCCACAATGTGGGCCAAGGATTGCCTGGAGGTACTTGCGAGAGGAAACACTCATTACTTCCTCGATTTCTAGGAGCAGAGATAAGGAGCTTCTAAGAATTAGATTTTGAGGTAGAAAATTACATGCAGGGAGCTGCCTCAATAAGCAAAAGTTCATGCTGTTCCTGTGATTCTTCACCTGAATATATATCATACCTTAAGGGAATAAAGAGATTTTATGGCACAAAAGGTCCATCTGCCCTTTATTCCCATGTTAATGTGTCTGAACTCCTTATGCTTGATCCTTATAAAATTGAAAAGCCCGAAACAGCTTCAGGAAAGCCAAAATAGTCTTACTGGGACTTCAATACATGAGTGCAAGTGCTGGCTTGTCTGATTAAGTAACCTGTGGAGTTCTTAACAACAAAGACGATATAATGCTGTTTTCAAAAAATCAGTGAAACTCTGTCTTGAAAATACGTACGCACAAACTAATATTCAGATAAAAATGAGCTATTTATAAACTTCAACTTCACTTACTACTGAGGGACAGGACAAACTACTTTATGTCATTTTTTATTACATACAATCTAAATCAGTTTTCTTTATGAGGTATTTATGGCTGAAATGCAGTACATTATTAACAAAATATATTTTTTTTTAAATCAGAATTGGTAAATTTGGTATCACTTCTCTTGGCTTTGCCAAAAAAAACTTTGTAACTTAACCAAAACAACTTTCCAACAGAAATTTTGCAGCTTACAAAATGAAACTAAAATTAAACTGTTCTACAATAACGTCAGTTTTGAACTCCTGATCCTCGTTTAAAGATTTCAAGGTCCGGAAAGGAGCTTTCAGTGCTTTCCTGCTCTGACTATTCCAGCCTGACTTTGATGTCCTTATTAACACAGTATCATTTACTCTCTACATCTAAACAGACACTGTTACACATATCCTCCCAATTTACATTACAATGTGGTGTCAGAAATAATTTTAAGACATTTGTTTGCCAAGCAATGTTTTGGGGATTCATACATCTTCCCTGAGAACTTCTACTCTATCAACCCCTGCAGAAACAGGGGTGCCATTATGGTCCGTGTAGCTCCCACCACTGTAAGATCTGCAATCTTATTTTCTTGCCTTTTGAGACACTGAATTATTTTGTCACCATATTTATTTATCCTCTTCTCTTACCTTCTCTCTGTGAAAGAACTTTTGCTTTATCCAGCACAGAGAGAACGGCTGTGATTTTTTAAATCAGCAATACTTCTCTCCTAGACTTTTATTTACAATTTCAAAAGATTTTAGTAACAGACAGTAATGGAAATCTAACACTTTTTCTCTGATATGTGATGCTATTCTGTTGTCAAAAGCATACTTGGGGCATATTCAAAACTCTCCTCAAGATTGTTCCAGTATTAATGGTTGAACACACAGCATAATCCTCTATTACAGCTGAAATACACACAAAAAGATTCCATTACTCTTAATAACAAAATTTTATTTCAAAATATAAAAATCAGCAGAGCGTTATCTCAAGATGTGGCTTAGCCACATCAGAGCCTTAATAAAATTACAGTTCATTTTACCCATTGAAATGCTTTTCAACCCTCATCCTCCCACAGTTATTACAGCATCCTATTTTGTGGCAAGCTTGAGTCTCACCTTTAAGGTACTACAGGAATACCTGATAACCTATTTCTTAATAAGCCCTTTATTCTCCATTTATATGGAAAGGACAACGCTGAAGTTGAGATTTTCATCTCAAAAAGAGTTAAGAAATGCAAATACATATGTGCTGTACACCATCAGAGCCATCTTATGCTGTCAGTAGGGTCTTTTCATTACCAAACCTCGAAGCACTTTCCAATTCCATAACCCATGGAACACCTTGTCCTTCAGTCTAGGGAAACCAAGGCACAAATAATACCCCACTCCGTCACCACCAAGTCTCCAACACTCAGCACTGAAATAAGCCTGTTTCTGAAGGTTTTGTGAAGTTTGCACCCCTGTGAAGAGCAGCGGCCTCAGGGCCCACAGCCACAGAACTGGCATAGAATAGCGGTATCTACTCAGTGCCCACATCTGAGATCACACATCTTGCCACCCCACAGCCAAAAGTTCAAGGCCATTAAATGGGGTCTGGCCTCCCAGCATGTCCACATGTCCAGTATAATGTTTTCCACATCCCACAACACACTACAAGGGCTAAGCAGCTCATATGAGCTCCTTTAGATTCAAAACAAGAGGTATCCCTATGACTAACACCATTTCTATCCCAATTTAGGAGGTGTGCCCAGGAAAGATCTAACATATTAACACCACAGTTCATCATAAAACACAGCAGCAAAGAGTCCTTTACATTAAAGGAAGCATCACAGGGTGTTATTATCCAAGTTTATAAGGAAAATTAGCGTAGCTCTTGAATTTAGCTCTTATACCTCTTCACAAGTGCTCTCCTCATCCTAAAACAGGTTTAAATTTACATTTTTAACCTTGCAAAGGGGACGCTGGCTATCATTTCATTTGTCACAAGTCACTGTTTAGCTGAAAATACCAGATGAACCTAGTTGCTTGTGAATGCTTCAACTAGAAAATGTGCATTGTTCAAAACTGCAGAAATATAGTTACAGCTACATGGCATTTACTTTGAGATGGGAAAAACTTCACTATATTAAACAAATTCCTTGAATATGCCCCAGATATTAATTTGAATTTTCCCAATGATCATAAAAATGTCTAAACAAAAACAAGTATTAATCAAGATCAAAACAGCACACACACCCAAACTAAAAAAAACACCCTTTAATTGGTGAAAAAACCTGCATTCTCTTAAAAACTATAACAAAAGGGAGTTTTTTTGGAGAGGAAAAGATGAAAATCCCATCTCTCTCCAGTGGCGCTATCAGTAACCTCCAGCTCACCAGTGCCAGCAACTGGAGGTAGTTAACACATGGTTGTGTTCAGAGTACTGAGGAGTTGGCTTTCCACAATCACTCTTTGCACAGCAAATGAACAAATGCTCAGATTCAAGAAAAACTTATTAGAAATCCTATTCTTGGCAGCCTCGGTAGAACATAATGAAATCGGACGAACATAGGGATTGAAGGATTATTCACTGTCTAGCACTGGAATTTTTGACACGAAGACGAGAGAACGTAAACAGGATGTGGTGTGTAGCACCAAGTTGCCATATTTCTGAGAGGGATTTCCTGGTCAGGAAAAAGGGCAGCATGGAAGGTGCAGCACAGGCTGGTACACTCAGTGTGGCCCACGCCACGCAGGCGCAGTGACCCTTTGTCTGGCACGTTCTGGATGACCAAAAGCTCTCAGAACAACTTGCCAGACATCTGGAAATGCTAGACAAAGGGCTGGAGCCCTCCAGCTCTTCTCACACAACACTGCCAGCTGAAAAAGGAGGGATATCTCCAACCAAATCTAGATGTATGACTGCCCCAAGTATAACTCCTACAGGATTATTAAGGAATAAATGTTCCTTAGTACCCTGCTATGTAAACACTATTACTCTAAGATAAGGATGCCTAAGGGTGCCTTCTTCCTGCTGAGCATAATTGGCTGCGCTTTTCCAAGTCCTAAGCAAGCAACACAGGTAGGCATGTAGAAGGAAGATGAAAAACAAGAAAAGCAATATGGGAAAGTAAAAGCTTGTCTAAACATATGTAGGTTCTTGCTGAATTGCTTTGGAATAAGAAACTTTCAAGCATGCAGAAATCCAGGAATAAGAGCTCCTTGCCCCTATTTGTAGCCCATCATCAGAGAGGTTCTGAGGAGGCTCTAATGAGTAGGTGTCCACTTAGACCCAAGTCTGTCCAGAGCAATAAAACAAAAGAAGCAATGTAACAAGAGGTGAGAGAACAGCAAAAGTAAACCCAAAAACTATGAAATCTGCACAGTGAGACAAGTAAATGTAGTACTTAATAACCATGCACTCTGTCCTCTCTGAAAACATTTCTCTTTGCTTAAAAATTCAAAGAATTTTCTCTTCTCTGCCACTTGCATGGTACAGCAAGAAATGTTGTGCTGGAAAGGCTGAACTCTGCATGCTGCTCAAAGTTATTTTTGTCACAGTTAAGGCTGCTAAGGAAAGTTTGAAGTGAGACTATTAATGTACTGCCTTTTAACAGCTTTTTGTTTTGGTTTGTCTTTTCTTTGGTTTTTTTATGTATGGAATAGGCACTCACCATGCAAAGTAACTTCCTGACAGGCAAATTTGTGAATGCTTTGACCAAATACAACAAACAAAGATATCCACGCAAAATACACCCACTCTATAAGAGCACTAGTATTGTTTAGAATTAATATAGTTCAGGCATAGGTGCTTTTTTCCTGACAGGAACAAAGATTTTTCTCAAAACAGGCTCCTTCCTATGACAGCATTATGCCAGAATCAGCAGCAACTCCAAGAAAAAAATAAAAGGTGGGCAAAAGTACAGAAGAAACAAGGTGAAAAGGTTGTTCTCTGTTGGTATAAGGTAAACACACCTAAGATTAAAGTTAACAGGATGAAAGGTACATACACATATGGGACTGAAACACTTCTTGCATAGGTGGTGGAATACAACCCCCTTTTCTTTCAGCCCAATGTATTCTGTAACCTGTGCTGAAGTTGCTGGCTTCATGGGAAAGGGCTCACACCTGAAATATCTCACGCAGGTGATCTCACAAGAGATCTGGCTAACACGGACACTTACCAAGTGCTCCTGGCAGGGAAGTCAGCAGTACAATTTGTGTGGGATGCTCACCGAAGACAGTAACATGGCAAGACTGAGCCCATTTAAAACCTGTACAGAACCACTGGGAAGAATCCCTGCCAAGGCCACACAGCTCCCTCCTTACAGCTCTGCTTCCCACTCGTCCCCAGATGCCACCTCTGGGATCCAGTCCGACAGCACAGGTACACCAGCACAGCCCTCCAGCTCAAGCCATTCAGCGTTTTGGTCAGGATAGTTTTCTCATGGATTAACAAATGAGACCAGCTCCCTGTGCAGTTGCATAAACACCAGAGCCAAGACAAGGGAAGAGAAAGGGAGCCCCTTTCAGCAGCAATGAGCCTGAGCAGCCAGTTCAGCCTTCTCAGGTAACTGCACCCTCAGACTAAGTTTCAACTCATTTCTTCTGCACATAGTTCTTTATCACCATTTCTCACTGCAGCAGAATGACCCAGACTGCTTGAAATCTTTCATGTAAAGCTGGCATTAAATCTTAGACAGGTAAGCAGCATGTAATTCCAAACAAGTCTGGCTGGATCATTTTGAAACTTTAGCAAAGATTTTGCAAGATGACCACACATCTACACCAGGTAAAAGCTAAGGGACACAGAGCAAGAATGCATTCAGACTCTGTTCAGTCAATCTTTGACCTTCCCACAGCTGTGATTTCAGTGTGGGCTGAATGCAGGTGAAAAAAACGAAAAAGAAAGGAAGACCAACAAAAGCTAGCAAGTCCCTGTAAGGTATCTGTGCTATACATGTGTTTATTTTGCATGTATAAATGTTTCAGATATAAACTATGACAGAAAATTTGGTAAGATTTTAAAAGTGACATCTTTCTATATGTTTATAAATTTGTTTAATCCTTCTGTTGCCTTTTAATACAAGAATTCTAAGTATATTCCCAGATTAGGAGCTTTCCTTTCAACATTTGAAATAGTATGCCATAGGGAACTTTCTGCAGAATATATGTTTAACAACAAACATTGGTTTCACCTCTCAGAACAATTTCATTTGATGAAAGAAAATGTTCTCTGCTTTTCTAAAACACTCTGCACTTTTAGAGTTCCTATAGCTATGCAAAAATCCATTAGAATTTAAAATTGAGTCTTAACTAAAACACAATTATCATACAGCTGTTACAATAAGTATTAGTTTGACAGCTATGCAAAAATGAGTTAAAAAACCCATCAAAACCATTTCTCATAAAAGTATAAGTCTCCCATTAATGTAACATTGTAAATGAACTATCACTGTAACTAACTCTTTATCTTAGATTGGCTGTTATAAGCATAGGCCACACTAACATAATATCAGTGCTATCTGTTGTAAAGAATCATCTGGAATTAAATTATATAAAACCCCATGTGCTTGGGTAGGGCAGAGGTGGATACAGACTATCAGGCATAAAGGAACATCAGAGACCACGGCAGTCACCATAAAATCTAAAACAGCAACAAATAATTGTGCCTGACTTTTAATCACATGTAGCAGATTTGAGTCTTAGAGCTGTGGTAAGAGCAGAACAAGAACAGTGAGATCCATCCACGAGTAAAAATCCTTCTCTAAATGAAACACCCTAGGAATACCCCCAAGTGAGACAAACTCAACCAGAAACCTCATCCATTATCACCTGTCTCCATGTCTCTTTCCAAGCAATTACAACAGTCTCTCACACTATTACACTTCACCTGTTTTCTGAATACCACATAATTCTTGAGCAAGTAGCAAGTAAGCATGACATACCTTATCAGCTATTCAACAGCTTTTGACAAAAAGAGGGTTTAAGCACAGAGGTAGGGTTTTCTGACAGCTACAGGAAAAGGCCAAAAGTGGCAGTGCACTCCTAGAACCACCAGAAATTCCTTCAAGATGCTGACAGCCTGTGTAAGGGGTGTGGGCATCAGGGAACGTGGAAGATAAGAGCATCCCCTCAGCCCCTGCTACAGGGCTGCCATGGCTGCACTGTCCCAATATGCTCCTCAGCAGGAGTGGTCTCTGCTCAGTTAATACAGTGATCCAAGTGATTTCCATCAGCTTCCATCCCCAGTTCTCCTATTCCATGGGAACAGTCACATCACAACAGGCCTGGTAGCAATGTCCTTATAACACTTCACCACACATTTCCTTTCAGTTGATAAGAATAGTGCCATTGCACAGACAAAACAGTGCCTGCAAGAAATAAGGAGCAGGATAAAAACCAGATGGCTGAAGTGAAGTGCAGGAAGACAGGAGCAACGCTTGTAGGGAGGAGAAATCATTTTGATGAGCTGAGACTGTGAACATGGCTCTCCACACAAAGGGAACATAGCCTGCCATGACACAGCCTGCAACAGCATAAACATGAAATGAAATTTGAAGGAAAAATTGTTATCTATATCACCTAAAGGCTAAATTCTTTTCAAGCAAGTACCAGATGAACATGACACACATTTTTTAATTTTACATCAGGTTAATGCAGCTTCAGCTGTTAAGATGACTACCTGTCAACCACAATCAAAAACACCATTTTGAAAAATGTGAAGTGATCTGTAACACAAGTCGAGGGCATGGACAGCATATTCCTTTACAGTCCATCTATACCTTCACGATTTCCTTCCAGGCTGGTGGAAGCCTTGGCAGTGATAGGAATGACTCTTCCATCCCAATTCCCCAGCAACTCCATCCATACAAAGACAAATGCTATCAGCAACAGGGGAACCACAAACACCTAAAGCCCAGACTCTACTTATCACCGTGTCCACCAAGGTACAAATCTTTAAATCTGACCAAAGACAGGGTATATTAATTCTTACTAAGATGACATGAACCCCAAGAACCCAGTTCAGGAGAATTTCAAGCACAAAATATGATTCATAGTATTATCCCTGTTCTTGGTACAGTTAAAAAAAAAGTTTAAATGTTTCAGCCAACACATTTTAAATGCATCATTTGTCACCATGTATAGAACCTGGAGATGAAACTTCAAAAGAACTAAAACAAGGTCTTCTTGACATTGCTTCCTGAAGCATAGCATAAATATTGCCATATCATACATGGATGCAGTAACACTAATTTGATTGCTACAGGTAGCAGGCATTGATCTAATCAGCTTCTTCATGGTACTTGTCTTGGGACTTTCCTCCATGCCATTTCTTTTAAAGAATTCCCAAACGTACCTTTAAGACTGCATTAATATAGCAGCTATTAATAAAATGAAAGATATGTTGTAAAACCAGGGGATTCTTCTAAATATTAAAAAAAAAAATAACCAAGCAGTTGTGTTTCTTTTAAAATCCAAGAGATGCACTTCTGCTTCTGCACTACATATTCTTAAATGACCTGGGGAATCCAAACCCCGCTTATGGAATAGTTGGCATGATCCTCAAGAGATGATGAGAGCTGGCAAAAGCAATATAGAAAGCACAAGTCACTGACTTCCACTGAAATCAACATGGCAACATGACCAAAAGTAATTCAATGATTAGGAAGAAAAATTGTAAAGAACACTACGGAGACCTTACTTTGCCATGCAGGCAACTCTTCAGAGAAACTGGCTAAAGAGCTTCATGGGGCAAGGGTTTGGCCAAAAAAAGCTACCTGTCCCTGCAATTCTCCATGAAACAGGGAATATAGAGCCTCACACCCCAGGGAGGTCCTGTGATCTTCTTACTTAATTGTGTCTCAAATGCAATGTCCACAGTTCAGGAAGGGTGACAATAACTTGGAAGAAATCTAAAAGAAATCTGGGAGAATAACTAAAGTAATAATAACAAAAAAATCTCTGGTAATAAACTTCAAAAGATGATGTTCTTTATATTAAGAAAAATAAGTAAAGCAAGAAATTAATTAAAATTCTTAAGAATTCATACTCAACACATAATGCGATTTTCAGTGTTGATGAGGCTATAAACAAGACTCAGTGGCCAGAAACTAAAGGTAGCACTCTTCAGACCAGAAATAAAATATAAATCAGTCACTTGCATACTTGACCAAGAATTGTGCTGAATATTGCCTCATTGGAAATTTTTAACTACACCTTCTAAAACGTAAGCTCTATTTTCAAACACAGATTGGAAAAAAAAAAAGTTTTATGGCCTGCATTATGAAGAGGTCAGACTAGATGATTGCAACAGCCCTTCTGACTTGATAATCTATTAAACTTATCAGACATGTCTGACCACTTTCCGAACCAAATGCAAAGTCATCTATTAGCGCACCTATTTTGACAAGATATTTTTAGCCCGAGACTCTCTTTTACATTTAAACGTCGTCGAGATGGGAACTGCAGATAAATCAAGCTAGAGACATAAAAGGCAGGCGATAACGAAAATCTCATCGCCTAGAGAATACTCGTTTTAGTTGGCAGAGTTACACAATCAAAAAGCAACCCGAAGCCAATAAGATATCCTGTATTTTCCCCGCACTTCCCGGAACTTTGCAGAACTCTCCGTGGGACTAAATCGCTCCAGACAAGTTTTGGCTGAGAGGAGGCTCCGCACGCCCCGGAGCAGCGCTTAAGAGGAAAGAGGTTCGCCAGGCTCAGCGGAGCGCACAACAGCGGAGAAATGGAAGGGCGCGGGGGATGCTGGCGCGGCGCGGCCGCCTCCGCCGGCCCGGTGCCCCGAAGGGCAGCATTGTTCGGGCGGGCAGCGCCGGTGCCCGCGGCCCCGCTTCCCTCCGGGAGCCGGGCAGGGACGCGTGAACTCTTGAACCCGTGCCGCAGCCCGACGCGAGCCTCCGGGGCGGAGAGACCGCCCGCCCCGCCGCCGCCACGGGCCGCCGGGGACAGCGGGGAGCCCGCGCCACCGCCCCCCGCCCGCCGGGACGCGGCCTCCCCCGCCCCGCCCGGCTCGGCCTCCCCCGGGGCCGCCGGGCCCCGCTCGCTCCCCGCCTTGCCCTGCCCCGCCGCCGGGGCCCCTCGGCCGCCCTCGGCCAGGCCCCGGCGCGGCCCCCGGCCTTTCCTGCCGCAGCCCCCTCGGCGGACCCTCCTCACCTGGGCTTGAGGCTGCCGGCGCCGCGCTCGTAGGCCCAGGAGGCGGCGGGCGGCGCGGTGCCCGGGGCCAGGGGCTCGGCGAAGCCGGGGGTCGTGGGGTAGTTCCTGTCCATCATCGGGGCCGCGGCCGCGGGGGCTCCGCGGGGGCCCTGCGCGCAGGAGGGCGGCGGGGACCGAGCGGGGCGGGGGGGGAGCGGCGCCTCATGCGGGGCGGGCAGCGCCGCGGCCCCGTGCGGCCCCCTGCGCTCCGCTCCCGCTCAGCGGCGGGCGGCGGGCGGAGCTGCGGGCGGCGGCGGGGGCTGCGCGGCCGCCGGACCCATGTCGGGCTGCGCGTTCCCAGGATGCTCCTCCCCCGCCAGCGCACTGGGGCTCACGGGCTCCGTGTCCGGGGGCAGGGAGGCCGCGGCGGAGGGGCCGCCGGGGCCGCCGCCAGCAGCGCCGACGGGGAAACGAGAGCAGGAGAAGGAGGAGGAGGTCTGTGACTCGCGGACGGGCAGCTGCGGCCCGAGGGGGAAGCGCGGCGGCGGGAGCGGAGCGTGGCGGGGGGCGGTAGCCGCCACCGGGGCGGGGTGGGGGGGCTGAAGGCGGGGACGGGCGGGGTGGCGGTGTCGGGTATGGGGGAGGCCGGTTCCTCCGTGAAGTGAAGCGCTGGCGCTTTGTTGGAGGAACCGGGGCGGGGCCATGTTGTTCCCGCGGAGGGGAAGCGCCGCCAGCCGCGGGCTCCGGGGCGGCCGCCGCCGCCAAGATGGAGCCCGACAGCCGCCCCATTGTACAGCGCTTTGTAGGGCGGCCCTCCCGCCCTGCCCCTGTCACCGAGCGGTGACGCCGCTCCTCACGCCCGTCCGCCTCCCCCCGCGGCGGGGCTCGCCGAGCCACCACCCGCCACCTCCTCTTTTATATGTTTGTATGTCAGAGCTTTCCAAAAGATTCGGGCATTCCCCATCAGTAAGTCACTGCAGGCCTGGAACCTGAATAGAATCGTGTAATGGGGTCACGGAATGTTTTGGGTAGGAAGGGACCTTAAAGATCATCCAGTTCCAACTCCCTTGCCATGGGCAGGGACACCTTCCGCTAGATCAGGTTGCTCAAGGCCCCATCCAACCTGGCCTTTAACACTTCCAGGGATGAAGCAGCCGCAGCTTCTCTGGGTAATGTGTTCCAGTGCCTCACCATCCTCACACTAAACAATCTCATCTTACTATCTAATCTAAACCTACTTCCAGTTTAAAGCCATTACCCCTTGTAAAAAATATCTTTCCAGCTTTCTTGTACAGGCCAAAAAGTCAACTAGCAAGAGAACAGAGAGAATATCCATTTAGTCTTTCTTTATTTTTACTTAAAGCAGTCTAAATTTAAATGGTAAAACTCCAGAGAGGTTCTAGAGGCCTACTTTAGCGAGGACTGGCTAAAGCAGATTGTTTTTTAGAGTAGTCTAAGCCACCTGGTTTGTAGACAGTGAATTCCTGTATCTTTTGCTGTATGCTTGTTAAAACAAAGAATAAGGGAAATGGGCACCATCTGCACGGAACAGGGTAGGAGCAAAGGAGGCATCAGCGTCTTGCAGGGGGATGATGAATGAAATGTGGTGTCTTGCTTTCCCTTCAGATTGAAGATAGGCAAGCCGAGATGAGCAGGAGGAATGTGCCTCAGAGGTAAAGATGAGGAATATGCTCTTGAAAAGAGGGTGACTGCACCTGAAGGCATTGCTCAGAAGAGGAAGGTGTATGCTAATGAGCGAGTAAGTCTTTTGAAGACTCAGTTTGTAGCACTCCAGGCAATACTGAACCACTGAGTGAAATGAATTCCGCAGTGAAATGCATTTAGAAATTTGGCTACAGCCAATCAGATTAGATGTTAAAAAAAAAAGGTTACAAAAAACCTCAACATTGGAATGAAAAGATGGAGTGATCAGTATTAAATGAGAAAGCAGAAAGGTAGGAGACTTCAGGAGGAAAAGCTGAGGTTCTGCTTTTGTCATGTCTCATTTCAAGAAGCAGCCGGAAGAAATGCATCCGTGGATGGGGAGGGACAGAAAGGTAAGTGTGAAAGTCATCAGCACTGAGGAGACGAGCCAAGTCACCCAGAGGCCAGGGCAGAGGGTGGAGGGAGAAGCAGCAGCTCACCAAAGCCAGAAACCAGCAGAGTGAGTTTCCCTTGTGTTTGCATAAGTTAGCACCTGTATTGCTTGCAGCTGGAGGAGCGCAGGTGGGGGGTGGGAGACCTTCTTCCCCTGGGAAGCAGGAGGGTTGCTGTTTTACATATGAACGAGGCCTGATGACAGAAAATTACTCCAGTTGTATGCTAATGATGAAGCATTTATGCTGCTGATACTATTGAAAGTGCCATTTCCAGAGGGGAAGGACCCACAGTTTTCTATTTCCCTGCAGGATCTCCACCAATCTCCATTATATTATTACCTTAGAGCACATTGTTTCCCTCAAGTGGGCCTGAGAGGAGGGTGATAGATGGAACTGATACGAAATGCCTTTTCCATCTAGTTGCAGTGTTTGGTTTTCTAGAGTGAATGTGTTGCTGTGGAGTTTCTTGTCCCAAATTTGGAACGATGTATCAATAAACTGTAAAGCTGCCAGTGTCTTGTTTGATTTTTTTTCTCAAGTAATGGCAACACGAACTTTAAAGTGTACCGTTGTGATGTTTGTTTCCATTACAGAATTTCTCTAAAGAGAATGTGGGGGTAGGTACGTGGCTGTAGAATCATGTTACATGAGAAATCACAAACAACAAGCACCAGTCCAGATTTACAGGCAGGGAAACACAGACAATGCATTTATACCACTAAATGAACCACAGACACGGTGTTTCCCTGAACATTGCTGGAGTAGATCCTTTTTTCTGGCAATCACACAGTGAAGTTGAGTGAAACAGAAATTGTGACAGCTGTTGTTAAGTTTAATTTCTTTTACGTGGTCTTAATAGAGGTGGAGTAGATGGAAAACTTAATCACTAATGTCCATAACCATCAGATAAAGTCAGTTTATCCAGTGATTTGCTTTTCCAGTGTATGAGATAAATCTTGTCCTGAGATCAGCAAAGGAGACTTCTGCAGTTTTCTCATGAAACTTACCCCTCCTGCACGTTGCCATCCTCTGTCTAGGAAATCTTTCTCGAAGTTTGTACATTTTATCTTTTTGTTACCAAATGGTATTTTGTAACACTTTCCTCTAAGACAACAAAAGAGTATGTTGAGAGTAAGTGCTTTTGCAGTATCCTGGTATCCAGGATACTTATAAGCAGCTTTTCTGAAGGATCTAATCAGGGTTAGAAAAATTCCTTTGATAGATCATGTTAATTAGATTTTTTTTTAATGTGTAGATTAAAGTGTATATATTAAAATGTGTATTTAGAAGTCATGTTAGGCATGTTAATGATTCTGAATATACTTGGATTCTTGTCTTAATAAGGAATGGTTTTGTTTCAAATGCAGCTGTTACTTGCTGTTTAGGAACCGAACTTAGGTGGGCTGAAATGCCTTCTGAACTGTAGCTCATAACAGTGTGCCTGTAGCCAGTAGTGATATTGTATGTTCTTCTCTCTGAAGTCAAGAATTTAATATCATCAAAATACCTTGCTGAAACATAAGCTAATACAATTTTTCTCTCTAGTTAAGACCAAAATCTTAAACTGAATCACTGTAACACAATCTGTGCAGCATACCAGCCTGGAGCAGTACTGATTTTTTTTGTTTCTCAATTCTTTCCCTAAATGAAGAGTCTCCACTTGGAAAAAATAAATCCTTTATAGAGTCAAAAATGTCATTTGATATCTAGGAGACAGATATAAGTACTTAAGGTAACAGTTTAATGGGAATCATCTGCTTAAGGTCTGAGGAATGATCTCCAGTGCTGCAGCATGTGCTGCTGCCTCCAGATGTGGTGTGGCAGCAGGGCTGGGCTGCCTCAGCTGCTTGCTGACACCCAAAGGAGAGGGCCTTATTGTCCCTCTTTCCCTGCTCCACCCTCTCACTCCTAGTGATGAGCTCTGGCCACAAGGTGAGTAACGAATTCACTCCACTGGCAAAAGAACATTTACCTTTCTTTGCCAGAGGTAATTTTTCTGTAATTTTGCTGAGCTGAGTCAGCTTGCCTTTGTGTGAAATGAGAGCTAGCTCAGGGTGAGCAGCCGAGAGAAGATGACAGGGAAGTTTTACTTTTGATGATGAGATGTTGTCTTGGCTCGTGCTATATTCCAAATGAAAATCTCTGGAGTCTAGGAGTGCTTGATGATGCACCTCTGTGGACACTGATGGGCTGCTCTGCCCATGTGACACTTCAGCAAGAACCAAGCCAGCTCTGTTGCAGAACTGTGTTAGCTAATATACACTGCCCCTTAGGGAAACTTTCCTATTTCCTCTTTCTGTTTAAGTCATTCAATGTTACACAATGCTGAATGGCAGTATTGCTTTTACATGTTTAAAGTGACCATATGCCAAATGAAATGCAGGATCAAGCTAATGGGTAGTTGGCAGTTTTCTGTGATTTAATTGTAATTAAAGCAATGTATCAATCAGAGAATTCAGGGCCAAAATGATGCTCCAGTTCATGACTGGCATCAATGTATTTATTTGTAACTGAAATATTTATTTGTTAGCTTCTTTGTTGCATAGTGTGCTAGAATTATTACATATGTTAACAGAAAAATGTTGGCCAGTGTTTGAGTGTAACTGTTTCCTATGTTGTATATCATAGAATGGCCTGGGTTGGAAGGGACCTTAAAGATCATCCAGTTCCAACTCCCTTGCCACGGGCAGGGACACTTCCCAGTAGACCAGGTTGCTCAGAGCCCCATCCAACCTGGCCTTTAACACTTCCAGGGATGGAGCAGCCACAACTTCTCTGGGCAGCCTGTGCCGGTGCCTCACCACTCACACAGCAAAGAATTTCCCCCTAATATCTAATATAAAGCTACTCTGTAAAGCCATTCCCCCTTGTCCTGTCACTCCAGGCCCTTGTAAAAGTCCCTCTTCACCTCCCTTGCAGGCTCCCTTCAGGTACTGTAAGGCCACAGTTAGGTGACCCTAAAGTCTTCTCTTTTCCAGGCTGAACAATCCCGATTCTCTCATCCTTTCCCTGTAGGAGAGGTGCTCCATCCGTCTAATCTTGGTTGTCTCCTCTGGGCTCACTGTAACAGGTTCATGCCCTTCCTGTGCTGGGACCCCAGAGCTGGATGCAGTGCTCCAGGTGGGATCTCACCAGAGCGAGCAGAGGGGCAGAATCCGCTCCCTCCACCTGCTCTCACGCTGCTCTGGATGCAGCCCAGGATGGGGTTTGCTTTCTGTGCACATTGCTGGCTCATGTCCAGCCTCTCACCCACCAGCACCCCAAGTCCTTCCCTCAGGGCTGCTCTCCATCTCTTCATCCCCAGCCTGGATTGGTATCGGGGGCTGCCCTGACCCAGGTGCAGCACCAGCACTTGGTCTTGTTAAACAACGTGAGGTTCCCATGGGCCCACTTCTTGAGCTTGTCCGGGTCCCTCTGGATGGCATCCCGTCCTTCAGGAGTGTCAGCTGCATGACTGAAGACTAGCCAGGCAGAAGGCTACATGGTATGTTACAGCTTTGATGGTGTCATGGATGTAAAAATACCAGGAGAGCACCACTGGGGGTCCTTGTGCATGGGGCAGCATGTGGTGATTCTTAACAGGGCCAGCAGTTGCTGCCTGTGCTTTTGGCATCCTTTCTACTGCAGATACTACAAACCTGGCTCTACACTGTTTTTCCAATGTCCCTCTATCCCCAGTGCCCTCTTCTTTCACAGAGTACACTGCTCCTGTACTTTGCTTTTCCATAACAGATGATGCCTGGTTTTGGTCTTGTTCTGGCTCTTCCTTTGTGTTTAAGTGCCAAAATATATTTTTTCTTCCTTTAAGAGGCTTTCAGCTAAATCTGTAAACTGAACTTTGCAGCAAAATTATTAGTATGCTTTAGGGCAATTTTTGATGGGCTGAAAAGAATCATGGAAGAATAGTCAGATGTACATGCTAGATCAGCAGCTTCAGCTGTTGTAGATGGAAGAAAGTAGTTAAAGGCAGAACATGCAGTTAATGGTGCAAGTCTGAGATTACAGCTTGGTTGTTGAAAGTGGACAAAAAGGATTGTATTTCAGTACATAACAGTACTTTATTTTAGAACTATCACAGTATCATAAATAGTTTTCTAACATACACAAACATCTTAGTGGTTAGCTTTCAGTGGCTAACCATTTGTCAACAAAAGCTCTTGAAATAAGTTTAACAAGTAGCCTTGTGCTGAGAGAATGAATTTTCACAATTGTTTGGAAACAGTATTTTGGAGACTTGGGGACATTCTTTCTCAAAAACTAATGTTTTAAAGATAAAACATTCAAATAACTTGACTGTGCCTAATCAGATGAAGTTTGAAGAAGGTCAGGCCAAAGCTGAATTGATGTATTAACACATTGTGAAAAGTGCACAAAATAAGATTTGTGCAGCACGTGTTTCTGTTGAGTACTGTTGGACAGTAGACATCTGCTACAGATCCTGGGTGCAGCACCTTTGTGCAGGCTGTGGATGCTGCCAGCCTGTGGTATCCTGCATGAGCAGGAATGAGTAAGTAGATCAGATAGGCAGTAATAACATGAGTCTTGGTTAGGCTTGTTATTAATCACTGACTCTGTTGTTTGTTGTTGTAATTGTGTTTCTGACCAAAGCAGAAAATTGCAGTTGCTTTAACAGATTAGATTTTACATTTAATTTGGCACATGGCCTCTTTAAACATAAAGCTAGGCATTAAGATATGTGGGAACAGGGAAGAGAGTGCTGCCTTTCAAAGAACACACTCAATCTTGGAACCTCACCGCAGATACTCTCCTTTGCATTTCTTCACTTATATTACTCTGCATTTATTTGACAACTTGAACATATGTACAAATAAATGAAGCAAAATCTTCAGAATTCATTCTATTCAGTTAAAATTGATCTATGAAAGCTTGACTTCTGACACGACAAGAGACGATCAAACTGGTAGAAAACTCACTGCAGCAATGAGTTGGAAGGTCTTGTTTCCTTCATGTTCCCAATCCTCCTTCTGGTCATGTGGTTCCACTCCTTCCAGGGGGTTCCCGCTGGCACTTGTGTTGTGTTGCCTCAACTCACCCACTCTTGAGAAAGCTGTCTGTGTTTTCACTGGATGATTTATGAAGGGATCTAGTAAGGACCAGAACTGGTATAAGGTAAGTGGGAGAAATGTGCAATGATGTGTAGGAAAAAAAATACTTAAATAAAACCTTTGATCTTGCACAAACTCCTATTTTTAATAGGGAGTATTTTATTTTAACTCTTACTAGAAGATATTTTCCTTTGTATGGTATCAATGCTGGGTGTTTAATGTGAAATACTGGATGTTTATGTATTCAGTACTTGCTGATCTTTAGAGAAATTAAACTGAAGCTTCAACTACTGAGCAATCAGAGGTGTTTCTTGTTTCTTAAATGAAGTAGGCACTGCATCAGAAATTAGAAGGAGGCCGTTTCAAAACTTAAGTTGAACTGCACCAGTTTCTAGACTGAAATATTTTTCCAGATGCTTTGAAGTCTCTCTGCTCCCTTCAAAGTGTGAGCTCCTGGAGGCTCCCAGAATGTAGGCAGCAAGATGCCTACATCTGATGGCCCCTACTGCTTCAGGGTTTCAGTAGTCTAGGTGCTATGGAAAAAAGCAGGAGTGAAAGAAGGAATTGTTATACCAAGATGCTTAATGAGAACGAAGCATCTGTCCCATCAGCTGTATTTCAAGTATCAGTTCAGTTGACTGATTAAAAAGCTTCACTGGATGTTCAAATATAGGAGGAGATTCTGGTAGTCTGTGGGGAGCTCAGCTCCTTTTGTATGGTTGGAAGAAAAAGCACAGCTCTGACTATTTTCTTCCAGAGGGCAATTCTAGAGTGGCTTAATTTAGTGAAATTCGCTGTGCTCAGTATTTGCTCTGTCTAGCTGCCCTTCTGCCTCTCGGTGGAAGTTCATTCACACTGTATCATGTGTGCCTCCACTTCAGATTTAAATCGCCGTTGCCAAATGAGGAGCTCCTGCTCCTGACTTGCTTTTGCATGCCTGTTCTGGTCCTCACTGGAGGGATCTTGCTTACTTCACTAACCCTAGGAAAGTGGGATTTTTTAGCCATACTATTGTGTTAAACCTTCTCACCAAAGGCCTCACAAAAGTCAAGGAAGATGGAAGGGTTAACACCTGGTTAACTTGGCTTTTGTCTTGAGAGTTCATTTTAAGTGACTGCAGTTCATGGTTCAGAACCTCAGATGCTCAGGTAAACTGGAGCAGTGGAGCAGGAAGATTTTGTCCAGAGCAGAAATTGCCAATGTTAAAGAAAACAAACCATGGCCCTTTTTCTCTACCAGTAAGTGCTATGTGGCTTGAAGAATCTTAGAATAGTAGAATGGCTTGGGTTGGAAGGGAACTTCAAAGGTCATCTAATTCAAACCCCCTGCCATGGGCAGGAGCACCTTCATGGATGGAGCCCCATCCAACCTGGCCTTGAATGTTTCCAGGGATGGATCCTAAATTTCCCTGGGCAACCTGTGCCAGTGTTTCACCACCCTCATGGTAAAAAAAATATCATCCTTATATCTAGTCTAAATCTACCCTCTTTTAGTTGAAAACCATTACCACTTGTCCTGTCACAACAGGCCCTGCTAATAAGTTTGTCCCCATCTTTCTCATAAGCCCCCTTTAAGTGCTTTCAGAAGAGGGCATGTTGTTACCAACTCCATTTAAAAGAAATCAAAAGGGTTGTCAGAGGTTTGTTTTCATTTTTTAATCATAGGCTAAATTAGCATTTTCTCTTTCACTGTGATTAATTTATATAAATGTTTATTTGGAAATTGTTTTACAAAATAATATAGAGACTAGCAGAGCTTAAAATATTGCTACCCATCACCCAAAAAATGACAACGCTTAACATCAAAGTTAGAATTAAACATAGCCAGTGAGAAATGCATTCAAAATGTTCTGACAGATGAGTAGAAGGAAATATCTTCATAAGATTAAGTTAACTGTTTATACAGTTCAGAAATTACTGGAAATAGACAGAAATAGCTAAATAAAGAACAGGTTATTTGAGAAGATCTGCTTAAGATTTTTGAGAGGAATATACATGCAAGTTCTTGATTCTGGAAATGATAGAGATAAATTTGTAGTGACAGGAATTAATTGAAAGATGTTTACAGTACAGAAAGACCATGCTTGAAGTGTTTGAAAATGGCTTTTAAACCTGGAATTTCCTTCCTGTTCTCTATACCACACGGAACAAGCGAGGATAGCAGCAGTAAAACTTTTGTTGGCAGGAGAGATTGGATAGAAAAGTTTGGTTTGTTGCTGGCTTTTGTGGTGTTTTATTACTTTGATGGTTTATTTAAAGCTATATACAGTGCTGCTAATAAGCTGCAGGTTATTAATTCATTTTATTCACAGCTGGTAATCTCAGAAATGATAAGGAATTTTGCTATGCTTTTCAAATTTCAAATATAACTTTTAAGGGCAGATCAGACTCAAATATTCTAGTTAATATGGACATCTTTATAACAATAGAGCACTCTAAACTGGGTTTGGCAACAGCATTGTGGTAAATAATTTGGCAAAGCATTGTACTTTTTATTACCTGAAGTGATCAGTTATCTCATTTTTTCCAATCCCAGTTCAGCTGAAGCCAATAAAAACCTTGCCATAGACTTTGACAGGATCAGAATCAAATGCTTCACAACTCACATTTTCATGAGCTGTGGTGAGGAAGTGCACTTCCATATGGTACTTTGGTTTTGCTGTTCTAATGAATTCACAAAAACCCCAACAACCCCCCCAGCCTATAAATGCATAATTGATAGATCACATAGCAGGCTTTCTTATTGCAGCAGGAAGCAGGTCCAGTGATTTATTTTTCAGCTGACAGAGCCAGAGATCACTTTTCTGACCCTTATTATTTGCCCTAATTAATAAACTGTCGTGTTTTATAAAAAGTTGCACGCTGTAATCTTCTATGATGCTAAAAAGGCTGTTCTAGAAAACTGTTCAAGGCAATGGCTAACAGCATTTAGTGTGACATGTTTAAAACAGAATATGTGTGTTTGCCAGTGTTTTGACATTTCTGTTTTCAACTGTCGTAGTAGATCTCTGTTAAATCACTTAAAATCCACTGTCTTTCCTAACGGTCCTTGAAAGAAACGCCAAAATCAAAACACTGATAATTTACATCTTTATGCAAGTTAACTTGCTGCTGCTTTGCTCCTCAAAATCTTCCTCCTCCTCTTCCCACCTAACCACAGAATGCTTTGGGTTGGAAGGGACCTTAAAGATCATCCAGTTCCAGACCCCTGCCATGGGCAGGGATGCCTTTCACACAACCAGGCTGCTCAGAGCCCCATCCTCCCTGCCCCTGAACATTTCCAGGGATGGGGCAGTCACAGCTTCTCTGGACAACCTGTGCCAGGGCATCACCACCCTCACAGTGAGAATTTCTTCCTAATACCTGATCTAACCCTGGCCTGTGTCAATTTAAAGCCATTCCCCCTGGTCCTACTACGTGGCCTTGTAAAGGCCTCTGAAGTACAGGTGGTTGCTGCTTTATATATTCTAATAGCAACTCCATTTTCAAAAGAAGCTGCATGTAAAATTTGAAAGTGTAGCAACACTTCTAAATTCGTAAGTCCTCATAGTCTATCTCTTGTTGTTTTTCTCTCTGTTAACCCTGCTGAATCATGAGTTCTCAAAAGAGACATGATATAAGGTAAGAGTGTCTCAGGCCAGGAGTCAGTGTTTGAAAGAAGGAAAACAACCTCAACCCAAACAACTAGCATTAAAAGGAATTTTTTTCCCTCTACAAGGAGAGGTAAGTTTATACTGTATCCAACTAAACTTTAAACTTTGCTCCTTCTTTGTAACAAGCAGGATGTGTCTTGCAAATTGTCATGTTGTTACGTGCAACCAGTGTTTGAATGTCAGCCCCTGCATATTTTCAGGATCTAAGGTGCAGACTCCTTGAGTAAATTTGAGTGTTTTACTCTACTGAAAGGGCCCTTTACTGCCCAAAGCACTACACCATTGATATTTAACAGTTACACCCTCTTAATGTTTTTGATTAATTATGAAGGACAAGATTTTTGCATGTATTGCATGGAATCAGTTGCAAATGATTTGTAGGAATAGTAGAAAAATCAAATTCCAATGCTTGAATGGGATGCTGTACAATTTCTGTATTGTATTTAAAATGTGACTTTGCCAGATGTCTGTAGTAACATTAAAGAATCTTTGTATGCTCACAAGCCCTGTGAAATCCCTTTCCTTGGAAGTGTTCCTATCAGTTCCATTAGTTAACAGTTTTTGTGTCACAGGAAAAATCTAGGTTAAAGTGTGCTCTAGAGCTCAAAATGCACATTAAAAAAATTAAAATTGTTAGCTAAATGAAAGGGAAATATGGGAGAATGTTTTTGCAAGCTTATAATTGCACAGCTTCTCATAAGCTTGTATTTTGATTGTCAACAGTGACTTCCCACAATTCACTTACTTCAGTCTTACAGAACTTTGAGAACTTCAAGATGCTTTCACAAGTAGGGCAAAAGTGAATTGAAATATCCCAATGTGGGGATTCCCCCATCTCTCAACAAGAAAGAAGCTGTAGAGAGATTTGTGACTCTCCAAAAGCCAAATTCCGTGGTGAAGTTTTATGAACAGGAACACCAATGGCACTGCTATCAACAACATTGCATGTATTTTTCAAAGGGCAAGACTCCATTGTGTAGCACTGTCAGTGTACCCTCTTTATATTCCAAGATTTGGAGTATTCTCATTATTACAAATGCATTTACAGATTGAAAATCTCAGACCAATTTTCTGCATCTCACTCAACAGCACTGTAGCTTCTAGTATGTTAAAAACAATAAGATTGAGTGAAATGTTACATATTCATTTCAACCTTTAATCCTTTAACTTATATTAGGCACCAAATTGAAATATAATTTGCTGTTGTCAGCATTGACTCAATGAGGGGAAAAAAGAGGAGGTTGTTTCTTCTTAAAAAGCTTAATTGTGTGTGTCTTAACTGTACAGCCACTGTCAAACAAGAAAACACCAGGCTGACATGTTTCCTGTGAGACCCTCTGCTGTGGCTCCCTGTGGTGAGGAGGTGAAGGGACACAAGTGCTGGGCAGCAATTTGCTCAGCAAGATCTGTAAGCTACATTAATGCTGGGGAGTGATCTTTTAATAAGATGTAAAATTAATGGTGGCTACAACTGTAGATACAGAAACTGTCTTGATACAGTGCCAATAACTCCCTGAAGTTCTTGACTCTTGGTTATTGATCTAATATGATATTTCATTCTACTTAAAGGTGTCGTTTTGTCATCCCTGTAGTGCAAGACACATATCAAAGTGCTTCTGTGGGGTAGTTTGGCCTTTGATTTGCAAGTTAAATGTCTCTCTCAACATTTCAGTTTTTAAACTATGAAAGAAACGTTAGCTGTGAAACCTGGGTAATTTTTTAACAAGGGACAAATCTCTAAATCTTTGCTTACTGTCCCCTGGCCCACAGTACTCTACTTACTCTCTTTGACCTGGTATTTACTGTTGAACATCAAAACAATTTGATTCAAGTACACTTTGTCTGAACTGTGTGCCATGTAATTAATGTTTTTTGATGCAAAATTATAATCATAAAAATATAACAAATTAAGTCGTCTGACCAGCAATGTCTAAAACAAACTAATGTAATCCAGTAGCAGTACTGTGTATATATATATTTGAAAGATCAAGTCATGAAATAATTTTCACACTTGAATCTATTACAAGATGAATAGAAAATTCACACAGCAAAGAAGTGAATATATCAAATAACAAAGTAGATTTCTTATGGTGGTTTGAAGTACTAAGTCACAAAAAACGGTTAGTTGTCAATATGAGCATTTAAAATATTGTTCCTCCTGAAGAAAAAGAAGATGAAACTATTAATTAAACATCAGTAGTTTGATGGGATGGCTCAAAGTGCATTATGGAAGAGGGCAGCAGTACAACACTTGCTCTTTATGCATTCCCTCCTCTTAGCACAGTGAGTTTGTGCAAAGAATGGTCCTGCAGCCTTTGCAACAGGTGACCTCTTTTCCCAAATGGGAACGTCACTTGTTCCTAGTTGTCCAAAAGATCTTTCACATTTTTGTAAATCATCTTGCAATATGCAAGGTAGCACACACTTTTTCAAAAGTATCTTATCACAGAATCACCCGGTTGGAAGAGACCTCTAAGATCATCGAGTCCAACCCATGCCCTAACACCTTAACTAAACCATGGCACTGAGTGCCACAATGTTCCAGTAGGTCCCCCCTCACCCCAGGAGGAGGTTTGTGACTAGGGGCCAGGAAGAGACATGGACTTTTGAAACACCCGTGCATGTCTCGGGGGCCCTGGATAAGGGGGTGGGGGCACGTTGTGCTGTCCATCTGAGGTGACTGCTTGCTCGTAAGTGGGTAGTCCTGAATCGTCAGTTCTGACAGGAAGGGGGTTTAAAGAAAACTCTTCATGCCTTCTGAAGATGTTGGCTGAATTACGTCTTCTGCTTCTTACATAACCCAAGTACCTAAAGAAAGGTAACAGTAAGTAAGTGGAAACTTCTGCTTTATAGGGAAGCAAGAATGTAAAGTCTTAATTACAAAATAAACAAAACCCAAAACAACCCAAAAAACCCCACAAGAGAAAAAAACATGCCTTCAGCGATCACAAAGACCAGAAGCCAAATACTCTCCAAACCACAGGGAAAGAATAGCTCAGTGATGTGAAATTTATAGGGAAGAGGAAGCACAGAAACTTCTTATATTCTTCTCAAGTTTAGAACAAAGGAACAAGCAGGAGTAGAGAACTGGTAAAAAAGCATTTCCTCCAAACTACTTCATCATCTACTACTACAACTACTTCACGTCTGAGGTAGAGCATGTGCCATGAAGAGCATACAGCCTACTTGAAAGCACCAGCAGAACACATTAGATTTCCCACTGCAGGCCCCGTCCTACTAAAATTATTCCATCATCTTAGTTAGAATATTTTGGAACCAAAACCACACAAACACACACACTAAAAAAAAGCCAAACTCAAAGGATTAGGTGTGCAGTACTGTTTTATATTTTTGTGTTATTAACTGCAGCATAACTACTGCTAGTGCTTGCTCACTTAACTTTGCTTCTAGGCAAGTAAGAACTAGAACTTCCACTGTATTCTCCGAGAATACAGTTAGAGCAATCCACAGTGACTTTTAAATGCCACTCTTAAGCAAGAGTTTGTTTTGGTGTGTGTTTGGGTTTCTTTAAGCAGTGAAATTCCTTACCCTGGTGGTTGCCTTGATTTGCATCTGCTCTTGCAGCAGTAGAAGATAATCAGTGCAATTATAACCAACAGTACTCCAGCAGCAACCAGGCCAATGAGCAGTCCTGTGACGTTAATCTTTTGTAGTGCCTCATCACCTGAAAACATTGGTGATTTTCATTATGTGTTCTTTCCATCTACCCAGTCTGCAGTTTACACTGTAAAAGACTACTTTTGCTGTGCTGTAAGGCTGGTCCTTCCCCAGATGTCTAACTTGCTGTGAGAGGCTGTAAGTCTATGCAACACAACCCAAGAGTATCATTCACAGTCAGCTTAAAGCAAAAGGGAGTAGATATCCCCTTTTCTCTACATAAAACTGTTGAGATGCCTGTCTTCTAATGCCTTCCAAATATTCCTTCATGTACTTGTGACCTTGATCAGGCTGTAGATCTTTCCTCAAGTCCAACTGACCATTTTTTATTAAACATCTGGCATCAGACTACTCTGAGCCTAAATCAGGCTGTTATATTACTATTAAAGAAATGGGGAGACAAAACAAAACTACAGAGAGCAGCCACAGAAGTACTGCAAAGTTTACCAATTGTGTAGTAAAGAAATGGTCAAGGAAATTATAGTTTTTACTTACAGACCTATAATGGATCCAACTTTAAGACACTTCAGTTTTATAATATAATTAATGCCTTACATAATTAAATATACTTATACAGTTCACAGTGATCTTCAGTAAAAAGAATTTCTGATTTCCTTAACTGAATGCATGATCTATTAAGAATGTAGTATTACAACAACCAGAAAATATTGCAATATGAGAAAACAGCAAAAATATAACTTACCTATTTTTATTTTAGGGCCTTTAGTTGAATAGTCTTTCCAAAAATCCATCTACAAAAACCAAAAAGAATCAGATTTATGTGAGATACATAAGTGACAGGCCTACTGGCTTATTTTTAATATGGTACCTTGGGCAAAATTTGACAATGGCATAAACAGAAATAACTCCTGGTGAATGATTTGTATTTGCTCATCCCATGATATTTTTCTTATACAACTTTGCATTAAAATTTCTCAGATGCCAGTTGGTAAAAGAGAAAAGTGTATTTAACCATCCAGTGTTACCTCATATTTCTGCCTGATTACAGTAGAAGTTAGGGTATATTCTGACACCAAAAAAATGCTTACAATTATCTTTTGTAAATCCCTACAAAAGAGTATTTGAGGCAAAGTTAAGTTCTTAAGAATCTGACATCTGCATGAACATATGAATTCATACCAGCTAGGAAAAATAATGGGATTCATTTAAGAGAAAAACTTTTATGTTGTATGATCATCAGGCATTAAATGTGTTTAGCTATAATTTTCACTTTTGCTACCTAGCAAAAGACTCCAGCAAGATTTCAATTTAACAATTAACCTTTTTCTTAGGAAAGTGTTAGCAATGGCAAATTAACCTTTCCACCTTCAGAACAGGAGTGTATGCCTTGCTCTTTCTGCAGCTTAGTGCAGTGCACACCTAGAGTCACAAAGAGATTCTTGCTGCATGTGCAGCAACCAGTCTTCAGACCATCCTCACATTTCTTTATTGGGCTGAAAGGTTTCTTTTTGTTTCTTTTTAAAAATATATACCAGGTTTCTTCTCAGCTGAAAGGTTTCTTTTTGTTTCTTTTTAAAAATATATACCAGGTTTCTTCTCAGCTACATCTAGGTAGGGAGTTGGAATATGGTGTGATAGGAATACTCAGCAATAGCTGAACTGCAGACTTGCTCCATACTGGCCTCTTACAAAACACTTCTTTGGCATGACACAAGGATGCAATCAGCCAATTAATACAGATAGCATGTGCAACACATTTAATTGGATGCTGAGAAATTTCTAAAAAATCCAGAAGTCTGAAAAGGTAGGAATATCCACAGGTGGGACTTCTGAAGCTTCATTTCTATTTGTTTGCAAATCTAAAGTCTTTAGACAATAATACATATTCAAGTGCATTCACTGTGTATCTAAAGCAAGAACTCCATGTAATTGGGATATCTACTTTTGGAGTAAAATAAGTAGTCATCTTTAAGTGCTGTGTTAGAGGAGTTACAGTATTTGTGTACAATAATTTACGTTGCAATAATTTGTGTACAAAAATAAGGTTATTTAGCCAATAACCTCCCTCACTATATTAAATTCAGTTTGAACGTCTACCGTTTTATCAGGGTCTTCAAAAATTTCTCTTGCTTCTTCGTAATTGCACAGTTCTTCATAGCATTCCCTTTCTAGGTTATCAGCTGTGAATGCTTCAAAATCAAATCTATTGTTCAGAAGATGTCGTCCAATGAATAAATTGGCCTCCCTTGCAGATGTGAACACTAAAAAAAAAAAAAAAAATCGAGTTGATTTAAAAGAAGTTAGGAAGGCTACATTTGGTATTTTTAAAGAATGGTAAAGATCTGAAAGGAGTACTTGGGATAATTTCTTTCCCTAGCATCTCTCAGCTACATACAAGAAAAAGAAATATAAAGTCTCCTCCTAAAATGTCTTCTTCACTACTATCTTTTCTAACTATGTAACATAAAATAAATGTATTTTCCTTTCTCATAAGCCATCTCAGCTATTCCTTATCCTGGCCAAGAGAATTTGATTGTCATGAGAGCTGTTGGTCAAGTTTTGGTGTCACCCTTTCTGGGATGTGAGCAACAGTTTTTACTGGAGCTCTTCAGAACAAAGTAATAGTCACATAAAGCAGAATTCAGTCAGATCCAAAGTAAGCAACACCCTGCCCTAGTAGGGGAAGGAGGCAAGGGAAGAGGCCAGGGTGGGGGAAGGGAAAAACCAAATATATATTTATCAATATTCTGGTATCTGTGAGTACCAAATTTTATCTACACAATTTGGTTTTTAAATCACATCAGCAGACCCCTATTCATCCTACAATTGTTCTCTTTTCACAGTAGTGCCATCAAGCTTTATATAAAGGTGCCATATAAACAAGTTTGTTTTAAATTTGTCCATGATATGAATTTTACTGACAACAGGCATTTCTGAAGACATTTAATTATTCTCTTCTTTTGTGCTCCATGAGGCCTCATGGAGTAAGTTGTGAGGTGAGATTCCAGAACAGTGAGTGAAATTATAGAAGGTTTTGGAATACAGGAATGTATTTCCTCACTAGGCATTTTCCACAGTCAAGTTTTAGCCTGCTCTTGCTACAGTTTCTTATTAGAAAAAAAAAAAAATCGTTTTAGAACAAAACTAGGTTTCTGGCTTAATTTTCAGTGAAAGTCTAATCTGTGTCCAAGAAATGCAGGCTATTTGGTTGAGCAAAATGGCTAGAGGATTATTTTTGCCAAGTGTAATGCAGAAACAGCATTGTTACATACCAAGCCGGATGGCTGAAAAAGGACATGAGATTCAGGATAAAGTTATTCAGCTACAAATTAGCTTTGTGTTCTTGTTAGCCTGTTTGGCAAGATTATCACATTGCTCAGGAATTTTCACCCTAATAGTTACTGTTAGATCTTGCAGTAGTATCTTGTAACACTTTGCTCTCTGAAAACTGTAGCATAACTTACATATTGGTTGTTTATGTCTTTAATATTCTAGTATACTTAAAGAATATTACAGCACATATTTATATAATTTACATACTGTTACAGTGTATACTGAAGCAGCTACACATGTGCACATGCATTTGTCTTTGTCATTCTAAAGCAATTGCAAGAAAATCTAAACTTAAAATATTTATACTATATATACAAAGAACCAGAGAAAAGGACTTAACAAAAAAACCCCAAAAAACCAAACCCCCAAACAAAAATCAAAACTCCCTCAAACCCACAAGTGGAAAGGAAAAGAACTACATGGAAAAAAAAATATTATCAATATTCTTGGTTCAGTGCAAATTACAAAAGTAACTTTGTTCTTATGAAGCAGAGATCTTCAGTTTTGCTCAGCAGTGTTTCACTTTTGCTCAGCAGTGTTTCACTCTTTACCATGCAAGTAGTATTAGCTGTCCTTCTGAATTAACTTAGAGAACTGATGCATTTTATTTAAAATGGAATGTATAGGTAAGTCGCCTGGAACCTAGAACCCTCAATTCCCAGGGATACATGGACCCTTTTTTCTTTTCAAGATTTTTTTATCCATTTATCTGCACTTTTTTCACTTTGTCACGTATCTCCATATCTCCATCTCCAACTTGTTTGCAACCCAGTTATTAAGACAGTATTTGAAGAATGAAACAGATGGATTTGAATTGTCTTCTAAATGTGAGAGACACGGATGCAGTTCTTCAGTGCTTGGTTTCATAAAACGATCCATGCAGTTTTAGGATGCCCAGCATTTAATTAAAAATACAACCCCATAATATGCTCAGTAAAGTAGCTCTGCTGGTAAAAGATGTTCAGAAAATGCTGAAGGGGGACCTCTCAAGGCAGGTACCTCATACCTTTGGCAACTGTTTTACTTGCTAAATTATTGGATAAAGGGTTTGGCCCTTCTCTTTCCAACCCTGTCTTTAAAGGAGGAGTGATCTGGGCCTATTGTCAGGAGAGAGTTCTCACAGGAACGAAGCAGCCTGATGTTTTATGCCCAGGGCAATACAGATTTTAACAAATCATCTGTCTCAAGCATTTTTCTGCTAGCCATGGTTTCTGCTCCACATACTGCCCTTAAGGAGCCTCGTGCTCAATGTGATGACCTTTTAAAGTCTGTCTTAGATTTCAGCACTCTTTGTCCATCGAGAAGACTGGACAGCTAAGTTAGAAATTCCTTTTTGAAGCCTTGATGCTTAAAATGTTAAGCATCACATGGCTTTGCTTTGTAGTGCTTGAGTCCTGGGGAAGTTTTTTGTTTTCACATGAGTTCCTCTCCACTTCTCTCCCTCCAAAGTGAAGAACTGCAAAAGCAGCACTATGCTTATCTTTCCACGTGTTATAAGGGGGTCTGCTACTAAGAGAAAATAACAATTTCAAAAAACAACCAAATAAACCCTTTCAAATACAAAGCAATTTCAGATATACAAATACAACTGTGATGTGCTCAAGTAGTACCAAAACAATACTGTCTTAACACAGATTTCAAACTTTTTGAATTTTGATGGCACTTAAAGGATTCTGGTTGTATCAACCACAATAATCCCAGAGGCCTGGAAAAAGTTCAGCTGTCCCAATCTGCATTTATTACTAGATGTGATAAATGCTTGATATTACTTCCTAAGTCAATTATCAATCATTGCAGCAAAATATATTAAAATAGTCTGAAATTAAGCATAAAACAACTTAATTTTTTAATTAAGTTAAAAAAAAATACAACAAAACCACCAAAAAACCCACCCGCAAAACAACAACAACAGCAACAACTAAACAATTAAAGAAGCCAGCAAAGCGAAGTTAGAAACCATTCTGGAAAGCACAAAGTCATGTTAAAACTAACTTACCATCTTTCCATTCAGGTTGCTTCAAGGTATTTAATCTCCCAGGGCAGTGAGGAAACGCGAACATCATCACATGCAGTTGACACAGCACTACCAGAAACGCGAACATGACCGGGGTCTGTCAGACAGAAACTAACGTGAGTTAACAAAGAATGACAGCGCAATCTTCTGAAGTGTCAGCGATGAACCCTGAGTGAATCCTGTCAATGAAGTCATCCAGCGCAAGCACCTACACGCACTCGAGACTAATGGGTCCCTTGAAGAAAGACACCGATCCAAACTGGTCCTGCCTGTCTCTTGCGGAGTTCTCGTTGTGTAACATCCGCACATGTCACCGGGGCCGCTCTCGCCACCTCCTGCTCTCCTCTCCCGGCCAAACAGAGCGGCAGCCCCGTTCGCTGGCGAATTGACAAGGAAAGAGCCCCCGCAGGGTGCCTCAGGAACGCCCTGAAACTGCAGAGCCTTTGCTGCCGGAGCAGGTAATAAAAGCATCCCCACGGGAACAGGTACAAAGCCCGTTTTGTCAGGAGTGTGGAACAAATCCGTAACTCTGCACGGAGTCACCCGACGCAGGTGAAAACACGATCACCGCCCGAGGCAGGGACGTGCGACAGCCACTCGGGGGCACGGCCGGGCGCTCCCGCAGGGCGCTCCCCCAGGGCTGCCGCACCGCTCCCAGGGCTGGCCCGTGGTCAGGGCACAGCCTCTGCCACCCCCGCTGCCGCAGCCGCCCCGACCCGGGCAGCTCCGGGGAGCAGGAGGAGGTCCCGGGGAGCGCCCGCGGCCGGCGCGGCGGGGAGAAAGAGCACCTCGTCCCGCTTCCCAGCGCTGCCCTACCTGTCCCGGCGGGACCGGGCGGAACGGCTCACGGAGCAGCCTCTCCCGGGACTCTGCGGCCGGATCCGAGCGGAGCGAGTGCTGGGACAGCCTCTCCCGGGCTGTACGGCGGGATCCGAGCAGAGCGAGTGCTGGGACAGCCTCTCCCGGGCTGTACGGCGGGATCCGAGCGGAGCGGGTGGTGGGACAGCCTCTCCCGGGCTGTACGGCGGGATCTGAGCGGAGCGGGCGCTGGAACAGCCTCTCCCGGGCTGTACGGCGGGATCTGAGCGGAGCGGGCGCTGGAACAGCCTCTCGGAGCGGCGCAGGAGCGGCGGCGCTTCCGGAAGGGCGCGGTCTACTCACGGGGCTGCACTGGGGCCGGCCCCGCCCCGCCCCCGCTGCCCGAGCCCCGGCTGGGGCGGCCCTGGGGCGGGGGTAGAAACGCCCCTGGAGTCTGGGGAAAGAGGGGTCGTGGGCAGTGCTGGGGTTGCCGGAGAGGCAGCTGGAATGGCGGTGCTGGGGCTCTCGCTCGGGCACTCCTCTGGGCTTTGTTTCCAGACACCTGCCTGGCCTCTCGGCCCTCGCCCGGTGCGGCGTAGGCAGCAGGTCCTTTCTCCTTCTGCAAACTCCTTCTACTGTTAAACCTTTTTGTGCCTTGGTTTAAGCGCGGTGCTGAGAACCTGCTTTGGGTTTTGCTCCCCCCGAGGAAAGCGCAGGGTGTGCTGATGGCAGGCTGCCGGGGCAGGGTGTGCCTCCCTGGCCGGGTAACCAAGCGCTTATCTAACAGAGCTATCTTTTCTAACTATGTAACATAAAATAAATGTATTTTCCTTTCTCATAAGCCATCTCAGCTATTCCTTATCCTGGCCAAGAGAATTTGATTGTCATGAGAGCTGTTGGTCAAGTTTTGGTGTCACCCTTTCTGGGATGTGAGCAACAGTTTTTACTGGAGCTCTTCAGAACAAAGCAATAGTCACCAATTAGAGAGCCTTGCCTCCACCAAGCGTTCCGAGCCAGGCAGCTAATCACGGCGGGGAAAGGACCAGCAGTAGTTTTACACACGTGAAAACAATTTTTTAATTTTTTGTTTGTTTGTTTGTTTTGTTTTGTTTTGGGGTTTTGGTTTGTTTGTGGGTTTTACTGTTCGAGATTTTTTTGTTTGGTTGGTTTTGGTCAGTGATGGTAAACCTTAACCTTACAGGCTAGAAAGTGGCAGAAGTGGTTCCCTGAAATCCATGAGGCTGATCTGCACCAGCACACACCTATTTCAGGGGCTCCCATCACTCTCCTTCCCAGAGCAGAGGAGCAGCCTTGTATGGAGGCCAGACTCCATGGATCAGAGCACGTGGATCTGGGGCTCTTTTGGCTTCTCCAAAGGACAAGATAGAAGCAATTAAGTACTTCACATTTGCTGTAAGGATTTGTTTAATACTGCGTGCTGGGAACATTAACTATGTGGAAAAATTTTGGGATAGGCTGGGTTGGGTTAAAAGCTGCACACCAAAGAAATTCTCGAGACACGTGAGTGTAATCATTTTGCTACCAGGAAATCCAGGGACTGACAGTGATTTGTGTCTGTGCTTGCATGTCTCCAGTAGTGGCTCTGGATTGTATTCTTTATTTAAGTGCTGGAGTGACTTGTATATACAGAAGCAGGAAAGAATAGAATGAGGGGGTATTGGATAACACTAGTGGAAGTGATCAGAAATTCCCTGGAGAAAACCAGAAACTTCTGATGTGTGAAATAAGGACAATTGTTTGGAGGAATGATGACTGTAGTTAAATATTTACTTTATGATATCAACACACTGCAGTTAAGAAGTACTTGATGAATATGTAACTTACAAGCTGGGATGGCTCTAATGGTTTTTAGGTGGTAGCGATCTCAACAGAATATTCTGTATTTTGATTGTGTATGTGCTTATAACACAGTGGAGAACTAACATAACAATACTTTAGAAAAAACATTATAGATTGTTTATTATCTAGTTAATACTAAGGAGACAAGAACACTTAGCTGTCACATGTTAGCATACAGGAGAAACTGCCATTACTTTGTCCCAGGGCTTTGTCCCATGCCCCTGTATTCAACCCTCACCCTGAGCTCCTACCTGACTGTCTCAGAGGGTGGTGTCAGCTGTGAAATAGCTGCTGACAGCTCCAGTGAAAGGGCATGAATGTACAAGGACTCTGTGGTGCATTTAAGTGTAAATAAAATACCTGCATGCCAATGTGAGAACTTCTTATGTGTCGTAACAACAACTTTGTATGAGGAAACTCTGCTGTACAAGTAGCAGGTAATCTCCATTGTGTTATGCCAGCATTGTGTATCACTGTTAATAGAGAGGGAAAAAGAATTTTGGAATGGCTTATGTATGCCTTCTGGGGAGTGGATGTGACTCTATCCCCTGGCCCTGCCCATGTCAGAAGAGAAGGGTCCAGGTGTGGACTGAGACTAATGGATCAGCCCCTTCCAAACTCTCCACTGGAACTCATCCCTGCTCTAAAGATGGAGGAGCAATGCAATAGAATTCTGGTGGGAGAGGCCCTCAGAGCTTTAACACTCACCAATGGTTACCCAAATGTTTCTGACTGTGCAGCTTTTAGCAAAAAAATTTAAAGTGTCTTCTGTTTCTGTGTGCACGAGTGCCATGCAGGTGTGGTGGAGGTTTTTCAAAACCATGTGACAAGAAACATAAACAGTATAGCTTATTTATTCCTGAGACGTAACAAGGAAGTATTCAGTTGTTATACATTAGGAAAACAGCACAGCATAGTCTTTTGCTTTGGAATAGGCTGCAACTTTCTCCTGTGTGTCCCTCTGAGCTCAGTCTGTGTTTCCAGCTCTGTGATCTTGATGACTGGCACTGAAATCTCCACTCAGGGAGGCTCTACAGGTAAATGGATGAGTTCTGGTTTCTTATGCAGATCATAGAAAAGGTAAAGATAAGTAAAAAAGGGTGCAGCAAGTGCTTAGGATAAATAGAATATTTCCCATGTATATGCAGTTTTTATCATGGCAGAGCAATAAGTACCTTTTGCATGTAACTTTCCTACTTGTGAAGTATTTTTTCAGGTCAAATAGCTTTGATTAACAAGCTGTGTGATGAAGATGCTCAGAAGGATGGAACCATCAATTAAGATGTTACTTTCATCAACCTTTTCAGATTAATATCAGTATACAGTATTGTAGATACATAATTAAAAATATTCTGAGAGTTGGAAAATAGGAAATGAATTTATATCACCTGCTTTTAACATTGGGTGAATATATAATTCATATTTATAAATGTATCTCTAAATTATTGACCATACTAGCTAGTACACTTATTTACCTGTATTTTAGAACTTCACTTGTTGCTGTCATGTTTAGTAAAATATCGTTGGAGAAATTAAATATGGTGCTGTTGAATTGAACCAGAACTGTGTATCCCCTCACAAAAGGAAGATGATACCAATCTAAGATGTTCATGCACTGATTATTTGATTTTGAATATACCGATTATTTTGATGCAAATAAATAGTGGTGTATTCATTTTTACTATTCAGGTATTCATTTCAGTATAGTAAAGAATAATATGCCTTACTGATTTTTGATTTGGAGGACTTTGGATCAGGAATGCATCTAATTCCTTGTGAAATGTGTCCTAATCAAATCAGGTTGAGGATTTTCTTTTGACTGTTGGATACAGAGTAATGAAAAGTAACACCCTCTATCTCACCCCAATATGCAAATATGTCCTACCGTAATTCAAGTAATAAATTTCTTACTGTTCAGTTTCTCATGAAGTATTTATTAGTTGATCTGATAATGAAATGACATAAATGTGTCATTGAGAATGACCCCTCTCATCAAGTTTATTTGGAGCTGTGTACATCTGGTCTGTTCTTTGCAATGGTTTATTTGATGTCCTGAATCATATGGTATAGATTTGTCCTTTATACAAAGCTATTTGAAGTGCTTATGTTTGTTAACTAAATTTCTGACCAGGTAGCTTGATTTAGGAGTAATGGTTTTTTTACTAGAGGTAATTGAATGTAACGGATTTTAATTATTGGTTTTGTACAGTTAACATCAAAGGGCTTTGACTATCATATTCAGCAATAAACATGTCAACAAGCAAGTGAACCATATCAATATCTTGGAGAAACCTGGTATCCCATTCCACACAGTACATACATAGGGAAGGGTTTTTCTAGACCGGGCCATATCTGAAAAAGACAGTTTATTTTTTCGGTACTCCCTGGTGTCCCTTACACCTTCCTATAGAAATGCCTGGTTTTTCAGTTCCATGGATTGGTCTAATAAAATACATAATAAGTTATGTTGGTTGACAAACATATCATCAAGTAAATCTTTACTTGGAATCAACATTACTATTTTAATGATGTTATAGTAGTATTTTACATGTGCCTCAGTTTCAGATACACACAACACTTCATTTTTAGCTAAGGCTGTCGCTTCATCCCCATAAGACATGGTGGACTCTATTTAAAGTGTTTATCATGAGATTCTTTACAATTAAAAAATTGAATTTTGCTGGTTAACTTCTGCTGAAGTTGTTGCTTTTCTCCTTCAGAAGACTGTTAATGATTTTTCCAATTGAAAAAATATTCTGACACAAATATCCTATGGCAGTGTAGGGGGAAAAGCAAGAAACATGAAAAAAAATAGGGTTTTAGTAGCAAAATAACTAGGATTTTAGGGACAGGTTGAAGGATCCATGTCAGTTGTTAATTTTCTGAATGAGGCATGATTTTTCAAAAATATTTTAAGAAAGCCTACACAAAATCTAAATATTTGGTTATTAACCACTAGGCTGTGAGATAATTTGTATTGGTCAGAAATAATCATAGACACTTGTATTAATGCATAAATAGAAAAAGTAATTATACATGCAATTAATAAACTTTGCTGCTGTCATAATATTCTAACCTTTATGGCTTTCAACTAAAAATGCTTACAGAGGGTCAGTAAAAACCTTGCAGGGCTTAGCTTCTCATACAGTTGCCTTTGTATTTATTTGAGAGGAAATAGAAATGTCACGAGTGCTGAAGGGGACACAAACACCCACTCTGATTTCAGTAGTGGGCCCAGGGCTGTCAGCTCCCACTGCAGGCACTGAGAATGCTGCTCATCTAAGGGGATTACAATTCTTCACTGTCAGTTGCTCAAAATTTTTTTAGATGCAGCAAGTTTAGCAAGACCAAACCTTTTTGCCATGGGAAAGACTAGTAAGTTGTGAGACTTCTACATCCATGTCCTGATGTGAGCATTCCACAAAATGGTTTCTGGAAAACTGTCAGCATAAGTTGGTTCATTTGAAACTGTGTGCTCCCATATTTACATAGGGTAAAAAAAAATCACGTGATGAAGCATGATGAAGACCTGCTTCTGGCTTTTCTTGGTACAGTTTTGTTGTGCTTTGGTGAGCTGTTTTGATTAGTGAAACGAGCCTGTTTGGGCTTGGTATTTAAGGCCACTGGGCAAGGACAAAAGCTCTGTGCCTCAAGGGGTGGGACAGTCTCGTCCATGAGGCGAAGATGTAAAGGAGCTGGAGCCAGGCTCTCTGCGGTGGTGCCCAGTGACAGCACCAGGGGCAACCGGAACAAACTGAAACACAGGAGGTTCCTTCTGAACGAAAGGAATCTTTTTTCTTTTGCTGAGGAGGTGACTGGGCACTGGTACAGATTTCCCAGAGAGGCTGTGCAGTCTCTGTTCATGGAGATATGCAAAGCTGGCAGTAGTGTCGCTGCTTGGGGATGAGATGGTGGACTCAGTGACTGACCTCCTCCCAGCCTCAGCCATCCTCTGATTCTGTGATACTGTCTCCTAGCAGAGCCCAAGCCCTGATGTTTCCACTTTATCTCAACTTTCTGAGGTCTGGGGTTTCTATTTAACTTCTTTGCTATTTCTGTTGCATTCCCTTGTTTGCCTCAGTAACCCATTTCTCTGTAGAGCTGAGGTCTTGGACTTAACCAAATGCCTTTCCTGGCTCGCACTAGAGGGAGCTCTGTGGTGGCCTCTCAGCTTTGTCCTGCGATTCTGTCATTTAGAATTCGTAATGTTCCTGCTGAGGATCTGTTATCAAAGCTGAGAAGACAAAGCTCTGTCTCGGAAAGGCTTCATTTTCTAATGAATTCGAGCTTGTGAGTTGTTTGTAGGTGAAGTTGTGTAGAAGCAGACCGACAGCTTTGGCTGTGTTTTAATCCTGCTCAGCTGCAGCAGCGATGCAGGATTCTGATGTGCACTAATGCAAAAGATATTGATGTTTCTATTATGCTTGGCACTTATTTTGGTAGCTGTGGAGATATATCTGTAAACTTTGTGTCTGTTGCTGTGATACAGGCAGTTTCTATTTGGTATGTATTTGGTTGATCCACAAGGAACTTGTTTGTGATTGCGGGAATGTTGCTTGAAGACTTAAGGTGAGAAAGGGATTTTTAAGTTTTCTTTAGACACGTAATCTTAAAAATTCAACTTATTTGCAGTGGTGAGTAGAAGCCGACTTTAACTGAGAGAGGTGCTTTTATCTAAGCAGATGTAATGGTTATTAGGGTTGATAACAGATCACATTTTTACTGTTTTTCATGTTTTAACCTGTATTTTTTTCCTGCACATTGTGCTGTTCTTTTTATATTGATTATATAATCAATATAAAAAGAGAAATTATATATATAAATTATATAAGCATATACATATCTATATACTATATAGATATAAATATATAAAATATAAAAATAATATATAAAAATTATATATATTGATAACAGTTTCTGGAAAATGGCCAAGGACACTACACCCATATAAAGAGCAAAGTGAGCATTACTGATTTTGAAGTCAATGAAAAGTTTTGGGGGTTTTAGTCCAAAAGAGAGAATGCCACACGAGTGAGGCAAAGCCAACACTGCTCTTTTGAGGATGCAGTCATTCTTTGCTGTGGTGTAAAAGCTGGTTCTAAAACCACTTGTAGGCTAGAAAGAAATTTTTCTGAAAAATGTTGCTAAGATCAGTGATGACAAGCTGTCTAAATTGTCTCTCTGCTTAAGAAAATATGCAGAAAATTCAGTGAAGCAGTCTCTACAAAGAGTGTTCCAGCAAGGAGTAGTGGTACAAATTCTGTCTCTTTTTGCTTTATGGATCTCCCGTTGTTTCCAACAGAATAGTTTTAGTGACTGCATCTCAGGTGTGTATACAATTCCTGACATTTCTATCAAAGGCAAAATATTTCACAGTGGATGGCAAATTCTAATGCTTAGTGAGCATTCCTTCTTGGGAACATAATCTGTACTACTCTGGGCAGGTAAGCAAGCAATTAATTGACTCGTGCTTTAGGAGAGTCTCATGTCATATTCATGCAAAGCTATTGGTGTGTATTGGAGAAGGTTACTGAGCCCTGGATCAAGATGGCTTGAGGATGCTTTCTATAAAGTTTTTATTTCCTTTTTTTCTTTTTTATCTGGATATGAAAAGTCTTCTGGAGTTTTCTTGCTTCTGGATTTTGGGTAGCAGGTTTTTTTTTTAAATTTAAAAAGATGTCTTGGGAGAAGGGACTTAATGTGGTGGGTTTTGCCAAGACTGTGACAGAAGGAGTTTGTGCAACATGGAGGATTGCAGGGCCTTCAACAGCCTCCTCCACAAATGCATGAAGCAATTAAAACAGCAATAAACAATTGGAAGAGGCTCCAATCTTTCACATTGGAAGGGGCTTCCATGACAGAAGGGGCTGTTTTAATTGTGGTGTGGACCATGGATTTTCTTCTCTAAGGAACAGGGATTTTAGTGATGCTTTCTTTCATTAGTTCACCATTGACTCATTTCCTCAGGTAGCTGAGATCTTGTCTGCTACTTAATTTTTATCCAGACTTCCTTTTGTTCTGCTTCTTTATTCTCCCCTAAAGAGGAGCTAGAGTTGAAACCTTTTTTGACATCTCTATTCGTTAATATTAAATTGTTTTTCTGGTCAAAGATGTATCTTATTTTGTCTTTGTAAATTATGATTAATGTATTAATGAAGATGCTCTGTGGACTCACTCAAATTCTTTTCTTAACAAGCTAATGATCAAGCAGTAAATTATGTAAACAAGTGAATAACTTGTTCTGCCTCTTTTTCTCAGGTGCATTTTGCAACTTTATGATTGGCATTCCAGTGAAATGGATTAAACAAGTGGGTTGAATCACGGTGTGTGAAGGTTTTTAGGACAATCTTGCTTTTGTTCAATGTAAATCTTGCGTATTTAATCCGTATACTCTTTGTGTCCATAATTAAGATGTTGTTTGTTTTACTAAACAAACAAGAGGTTCCTATGAACTTCTAGTAAGGAGATCAGCTGAATTTCCCCCCATTGTTTAATGACTTATTGTATCCTACTTTTTCTTCTCTTACCATGAGTTTGGGTCTATAGTAACTGCAGGGCAATTTTTGAAATAAAGGTCTTCTGATTTATATCTTAGATTTTTCTCTAAGAAAAGAATAATACAGTAAGTCATGTGAAAGATGATAGAAATTGAAAAGTCGTCCATTTGAGTTAAAAAAAAGGAAATTTAAATAACCTGTGTCTCTATTTATATGGTTTAGGAAATCTTTATTAATTTGTGTAGGGAGACAGAGGCCCCATGAAATAGGATGGACTTTTAACTGTCATTGAACAAGGGATGAGAAATTCTGTTCTCTGTTTAATGTATTTGAGGCACACAAGGAAAATTAAGTTGTAGGATTCTGTTAAGGATCTGTTATGAATCTTCTTACTCTTTTGAGCTTCTAGGCCAAGAATACATAAAGGATGTGATGGTTTTAAAGGACTGGCAAATTTGACTTTATAAGCTCTTGGATTCTGCTGTGGTGGAATCACTATTGCTATGAGTAGGTTTTTTTTCCCCCAATGCTGAAGTGTCCAGGTTCTCTAGAAAAATGCTTATTGTTTACTTTTTTTGTGTAAGAAAGGTGTTACAAAAATGATTATACCAGTCATGCAAGGGAAGGTTAAATAAAAATACTACTGGCATAAGGTCACTTTGAGGTGGCTGACTTTGCATAAAAGAGTACTGAAGAATATAAATAAAAGATGTAGATGCCATGGTGTAAGTACGCCACATGGAATACATTTACAATACAAACAGATATAAACACTATGAGGGCATAGGAAGTAAAGTGACCAAATTTTGGATGCTCTGTAAATTCTGCCAAGAGCCAATACACACAAGAAAATACATAGGCACCTCAAGGTACTTTGCCTCAACTTCAAGCTAGATGGGTGATGCTTTTAAAAACTGTGGTTTCTTGTAAGAGCAATCAAAAAAAAAAATTTATCCATATATCTATATACATGAAAGCATAGATGCTGAAGTGCATGGTGAAACCTGCAAGAACATAGGTACAAAAATAATACAGAGTAGGAAGCAAGGAAGATTAAACAATATGCTATTTAATGCTACGAAAATAACTCTATAAAGACTCTTTTCAGATGCTTTTTTTCTATAAACATTTTTATTTCATTGGTTGATCTGTTTTTTCAGGGTTTTTTATAACATCACAAAATGAAACAAACAAAAAAATAACCACGTGCTACCAAACTGCTACGAAAATGTCTGTTTAGGATTAATTTAGAGAATTCTTTCAACCAAAAAGTATGTGTATATATTTATCACTTTAATAAAGATATATTCAATTAATTTTGAAAACCAGAGTAGAAAATTAATTTCCCTCCCACAGTCTTAATGAAGAAATAAAGAAACTAATTTCCCATTGCTGTTAGAGGGGTAATCCACTCCTTCACATATTAAGAAATTAATGTAACGCATCCAGTCAGCCAAAGAGTCTCTGATTCTTCCCCTCCCCCTAATCTCTTACACCAGTTTATTTTGTGCAACACAATTATGAAAAACAAAATTGGAAGAGACTTAAGTCTTTTTAAGTCTTTCAGATTTCATTATATGCTAATTTTGGCACTGTTGCTATTTCTGTATAATGTGTTGAATTTGATGGTGTTTGCTAGTTTTGGTTTTCTTTTAAGAGAAAAAGAAGAAATTTTATGTCTGTAGTAACACCATCAATATTATTATTATCCCACACATGTTTTTAAAAAATGCCAGAAAAATGTTAAGGAAGAATTGTGACAGACTTTATATGCCTTTGTAGCATTTGTGGGGTTTTATGTGACCAAAAAGTCATCCTTTTTATTTGAGCTAAATACAGAAGAAATGCATTTTCTTATGATTATTTAATTTTTTAAAAACCTGAAACTATTTTGTAATTCTAGGACTACATGTGAGCAGAGTTTTATAATTGAAAAGCAGGTCAACATGTTATTTTAAGGTATTGAATGTGGATAGTTGAGAAATGTTCAGAATTATGTTCTTAAGACAGACTTTTTGACTCACATAAGCAGTTTTATTTCTTTATTTATTAAATGACACTTCCTGCACAGGTGAGGCACTAGCTGAGAGTGTGAGTGCAGTTTACGCCCTTAATGTAAGAAAACCATAAGATTATGTAAATGTTCCTTTAAGGAGGCAGTTTACATTTAAAAATAACTTGTTCTGAAACTTGTCACTTGTAGCAGACATTTTGGGGGTTAATCTTTTTTGATGGTGAGTAGTGTTCAGTGAAGGAACTCATTGTGTACTTAGCTTGTGAATAGAATCATTGATAGCAAAAACCTACAGGGTAAGTGTACATTTAATTGATTTCTTGATCAGGAATGCTTCTGCAACAAGCAGAACAATGGAGCTTTATTGCCCATCACTGCTTGGTTGGTTGATGTGAATGTGGCATAATTCAGAAAATGGGAGATGTCCAGAGCAGGAAGCATCTCTAAGGAGATCTAACACATGAAGCTTTTTGGAAAAAGCTGAGACTACAGAAGCTGAAAGGATTTATAAATCAAAGATAGGAGTCCATAAACATTTTTTTTGCAAGGATGATGGAAAGAAATTCACTTCTGTCCTTTGTGTCCCTTTTCTGGCACCTTGGTTTGAGCAAAAGTAACAAAAACAGTGTAGGAAGTCCTACAGACCCAATTAACATGGGAGGAAGAGATAAATCTCTCCATGAAAGGAATATTTTCTTTTATTTTTCTTCCAGATCATGTGCAACACAATGTCTCAGTAGTTATCTTTTATTATCCATAAGCACTGTAAAATCCAACGGGAGGGGAGCAGTGTGTCTTTCAGGACTGTATTCCTGGCTTTTCTCTGTTACCATTTTGATATTTGTAGGCAGCTGTATTAATTATTTTCAAAAATGAATCCCAGTGATTAGTTCTTTTAATACGTCTGGTAGATCTCATTCACAGTATTTCAATTTGAAAGTGTTTCAATATTTTCTTCTATAGATATATTTATTGTAAACTCATTTTATTTAGTCCAAAATGATCACAAAAAGACTGATGCTGAATTAAGAAGCAACAGTCCAAATACAATAGCTAATAATTTGGAAGAACATAGCAAATATGTTTGAGGACAAGTGTTCTGTTGAGGTTCTGAGAGCTTGACACAAAAAAACGGTGAAAGGCTGAAGAACAGTCCACTTCTTGTAGTCCATGTGCAATGGAATTTTCCTTCCAGATGCCTGGTCTGATCATATTAAAGAGATACAGAAAAATTATAATGAATGGAACAATAAAATGGAGTCTTGTAAATGCAGCTAAATAGGAGGACTGTTCCCATTTTCTCACTTGGACATCTTCACTTCACATCACTTGTATAACACATTAAGTCAAGCTCAGCATTAAAAACCATCTCAGTATGGCTTTTTTTAGTTATATGGGAAACTCTTATGAGACCATAACTTCTAGAATGTGGAAATATTAATATATAAAGTTTGGAAGTGTATCTGGTTGTTACCCATTTTTAATCCTAAGAGTTATTGACATTTTCCTTTCACATTGAATTTGTCAGATCAGTAAGGATGGCATCTTATCAGAAGAGCAGTTGAGACTGAGTTGAATATAATCCCTGAATCATTATAGCCATATAACCAAAACTGGTGATGGACCAACCCCATTCTGTGCAGCACTGACATTGTCACTGAAGTTTCAGACAGAAAGTTCCTCTTTAAACTGTTGTTAGTGCCAATATGACTTTAAAAATAAACAGATTTTTCGTCTTGCCACAGAACACAAATATTCAAGTTGTTGCATAGTGGTTTACTATTTACTAGTACTATCTTTGTGCAAATACTCTTGGTTAGTGATCATATTAATAGAACTAAAAAAATACCAGTTGTATTTTCTGTAAGGATTTGTGGTTTCATTGTCTAATTGTAAAATAACTTAAAGTGAAAATACAAAGTTAGTGTTTTCTTTGGCGTACTATGTTCAAATTACAGCAGAGGTACAAGGATACAAGGATAAGTTTGCACATAAGAAACTTTAAAGCAAACAAACAGGCAAACGCTACCAATGCAACATATACTGATATAACTGCAAATATTACTTCCTAAAAATAGGATTTGATGGATTCCAAAATAATAAATAAATAAATGTCACATTACTGTTGTATGAAATATCTCAAGTTAACAATGATACTGTCAGTTTTAAGTATAAATTAATTGAATTTGGGTTAAATTTAGTAATAACATCTGCTGAGAAAGAAAAGGCATTTATTGAAACAGCATTTGGTTGGTATGTTTGACTATCAAGTATAGATTGTGGTTAAAAAATGGGCACATGATCTAAAGCACATATTTACAGTAAAGTTGGATGCAGATTGAGATGACATCTGAAGATTTTAAAGTTAACTTGTTTCATTCTCAAAAAGGAATTTCTTTTCTTTTTAAGTATATATTTGCACAATTAAAACTCAGAATTCCTGGTGAAAACCATTAGAGGGATGATGAAGGTTTGCTTAGTATGCTGATCTACTTAGACTGCCAAATGTATTTTAAAGATACAAGCTGTGCTGAGTCACAAACATCACGATTTCCAGCAGCTGCTGGAGCCAATATGTACTAATTTGTTTTCCTTTGTCTATAGACTTCAGCCCTCTGCTCTGGTCGTTTCTTAGCTTCCAGCTGTGTCCTTGGCAGGAATAAGTCTCGTGTTACCAGTGAAAGTCCAAATCATGTCCCTGTCTAGGAGATCCAGATCATCTATTTAAATACTTCTGCAGAGGAATGCTTTCTGACTTGTACTTTGGAAAATATTACATTTCCAGGTATCATTGTTTCAAATTCATATTTTAGGTTTTGCCAAGTAAATCACAGGATTTCAGAGGGGATAAAGGCAATCCATTCCACAGTGACTGTATTATCTTTCCATAAAGTGTGATTTATGTGTAACATGAAATATGCATAAGTATTTGCTATGGATATTACTGGAAGACACTCTGGAAGTTCATGCTGTTGCATGTTCATCCAGGTGAAATACAGTCTTGAGTAAAAAATATACAACTTCTTTGTACATTTATATTTGAATTTTAGCACAGAGAGGAAAATAAGTAAAAAGGTTTCCTATACTGCCTTCAAATTTGTGTTTTGTTTTCTTTAGGATATGTATTTCTGCAGGTCCGTTCTATTCTCTATTGTCCAGGAAATGAAATAATTGCTGGAAATTTCTTTATTTCTCATGTTCTTCATCCCATTTATTTTTGCCTCTTTCAAGTTTGATCAAGCAAAATTAATTATCCTAACAGCCAGTTGTTAGATGACATCACCTCACATTCCATGTTAAATATAAACCCTTGATAAATAAGTTCCTGCATACCTTTTCAATATAGCACTCATTTTCACATTATACTACTTCTCTTATGCCTTGCCTGACTGGTATGACTTTGTATCCCCTTTCTTCCTCCCGTGTCTAGGCCTTCTTCCATGCAGCATTGATTTATTAATGATATGTTGATAATTATACTAATGAATGTTAAGTTTGGCAGAGAACTACTGAGCTGGTGAAGTCATAAGCTGACACTATGGTTACTACATAAATAACAACAGCACACAATTTTGAAACCGTTCGGAATGAAACTTTAAAATGTTATGGTGTTTCATTATATAGTGCTGTTTAAAAAATTGCTGGATATAATACTTTCAGTTTTAATTCTCTTAGTGTTTTCTATGAATGTTGCAAAGCAGAGTTTGACAAACCATTCTGTAATATCTGATCTTTAAATAATCCAATTTTATTTAACATGCTCTGCTTGTGTCATCTGGCTCTTTTCATCTTGAATTCAGTGGGAGAGCAGGATTGAGTTCTCTACATAAGATGCATAAGGTTCCATGGTTGAAGGTTGTCTCAGTTTGGGACAAAGGTCCAACCAGGTATTTGTGTAAATAAAAGGTTAATTTAATTGAAATTCACTGGCAGATCTTCCTGAACAGATCATATATTGCAGTTGTGTATTTCCACTAGGCATTCAGGAATACTCAAAGCAGCCAAGAGCTATGGGGAAGATAGATTCTCAAGCAACTCACTGCTCCCTAGATGAAGCCTTGTGTGTGTTACCTGGGGATTTTTCTTGTAATAAATCTGTAGAGATCCATTTGTGATACATAAACCCCAGGATTCTGATCCATGAGTGGGACCACTGTTGCCTGCTGAGGTTAATGATGACTAAATTGATCATGTATTGGAAAGGAGATCCACCAATACATAGGCACAGGGACCATCCCAGAGGGTTGGTGTCACTTCAGGTTTCTGGCATTACTGGAACAAGCCTTCCTGAGAATATTCCTTTGGGATTCTGTGCCGATGATGCTCCCTAGCCAAGAAAACAAAGTTTTTGAGGATAAATTATTTGGACGGAGTAAGAGTACAGTTCTGAACATCATTATCATTCTGCTTATCCTTTTAATAATGTTCTTTCAGGTAACCCATTAAAAATATGTCTTTTATAACTTGAGTGCTTTGGAAATGTTGATTTTGTTACGAAGCATTTTCTTTACCACGTGTTCCAGCAAAGTTGGACTGTGTACAGCCCAAAACTCAAATCACCTTCTCCTTAGTGTTGTGTGCATTTTAACCGGCCATAAAATCGAACAGTATTGTCATGGTTTAAACAAAGTCAAGTAGAAAAATCTAATTTATGTAAAAAAAACCCTGAAACCAAATCAAAACAAACCCAAACAACAAAACAACAAATATCTGCAGAAAAATAATACAAACTTGGGGCAAAATTCTCGTCCACTCACAACTAGGTAGTGGGACATGTGAGATGAGAAAAAAAAACAGTGTCTGGTATGTCTCAAAAAACAAATTGTCTTCTGGGTTCCGTACACTTTAAAATGAATTTACGTGGTGTCACCAGAGGGCAGAGTGAAGGATTTGGGGTATATCGACTGCATTGCCGTACTCTGATACTCTGTGAGCGTGCCCGGCACAGAGCCCTCAGGGTGCCCGGCACAGAGCCCTCAGGGTGCCCGGCACAGAGCCCTCACGGTGCCCGGCACAGAGCCCTCACGGTGCCCGGCACAAAGTCCTCACGGTGCCCGGCACAGAGCCCTCACGGTGCCCGGCACAGAGCCCTCACGGTGCCCGTCCCCCCGCTGCGCTCCCTCGGGGCGCCAGGGCGTGAGGGCGGCCGTCCTCGGGCCTGGAAAGGGGGCGGGGGCGTGGAAATACGGCTCTTTCCAGGGAGATCTGCGCTTAGACGGGGCAGGGCGAGGCGTCCTGCTCTAATTGTCCTGGAACAACGTGAAATTAGCTGGCAGACACGGGCTGCCTCTGCCCGTGCCCCGCCGGGCCCTGAGGGGAGCGGGGCCCGCTGCCGGGGAGATTCGCGCTACAGCAGCGGCTGCTGCCCGGAGTGCGGGGCAAGAGCTCGGTGCTGGTCCTGCTGGAGAATACCCTGCCTCTGCACCGGGGGAACTGGGAAAAATGAGGTGTGTGGAGTTTTATATGTCTTTTTTGAAAAAAGCCGTTTTCCAGCTGGGCCTAGGTGGCCGCAGCACTGTTAACATCTTGGGCCTGCCCCGAAGCGAGCGGTTTCTTTACTTTTTAATATGTTTGGCTGATTGTCTTGCTTTTTGTATGGATTGTTTATGCAATGCCCCGTCCAGAGTATGGAAATACTAATTTAATTTAGCCAGGCTGCTTGCCTCTGGGCATATGAACAGTTTTGTCGTGCCACAGATCCGTGAGGAAAATGTGTGAACACCCAGGACATCTCTCCTCTGTCAGTGTGTGGCAATATATGTTTTATCTGAAAAAAATGACTAACGGTGTAGGCAACAGTAGAGTGTTTTGAGCTGCAAAATTGGGAAAGTTTTAATTTGTCATTCAGTTAGGAATTAAAGCAAATACGTAAGACATCCAGATTTACTGAGGATTTCTAGTAAGTTCTCATTCATATCGCTCATGGTCATGGTGAAGGCTAACATGAAAAAGATCTCTAAAATGACCGTGTTCGGTATATTTATGTTGTCTTAAAAGTGGTGTTGTTTTTTGATTTCTTATGTCTTTTGCATTCAAGTTTTTATCACAATGTAGTGTAATTATGGTCTTCTAAGGCACCTTTACAGAAAGCTCATGCATCCTGCCTTCTGTTCTGCAAAAATCCTGTACCTGTTGATCGTGTGTTAGGCTGGGTGCCCACAGAGGGAGGAGAGCTCCTGCCTGTTCTCTTCAGTCTCCGCTGTTCTGAGATTTTGGGGATTCTGTGTCATGGAGAGGAGATACATAACATTGTGTTCTGGTCCAAGGCTGCTCCTTGTCTTCTCCTGACGTTCTTGGCCGTCTGTGGGAGCTGTTCCAAACCTGGTGCTGCAGAGACATCCTTACTCCAACCTATAGTGAGATGCAGATATAAAGAAGTAGGAAATTTTTCCTATTATGAGAGTGGATTTTTGTCACTAATATTGACGTTATCTATGATACTCAGGCAGCAAAGAAATAATTTCCATATAGTATGCCCCATTGAGATGATAATATAATTCCTTTTGAAGCTTTAACGTAGGGATACCAAATATTTAATAGCCATGTTAGTATAGGTTGTGTTGAGGAATGGTTTGTGGAGGAAAAAATTATGCTTGTCAGACAAATTTAAAGGAAGAGAGAGGATGAAAAAATGGAACCAAACTAGCCTTCAGGGAAATCAGTTCTTTCTGAATACAAAATAGATACCTCCAAACTGCTGGAAGGAGGTTAAATATCAGTAGTGCCTGAACTTGTTGACACAGCATAAATTTGTTTAACGTTAATGTTATATTATTTTAGACTGATCCCCTACTTGGTGGCACTGAGTCTAATTATTTCCTTGTTTACTCTTGGTATAGGGATTTCACAACTATAACTATGACAAGTAACAGCTACCACATGGGAATTCTTCCTGAACACATCCACTCTTCTTGCAGTGAGTGACATGTTCCAGCTGAGAGCTGCAGTTGTGCTTGCTTTGTGCTGGCAGGCCACTGCTGCTGGACAGGGAATTTTGATGGAGCTCTAAGTGCTTCTGGTAACTTAGTCTTGCACTAAGCTTTTTTGGAAAGCAGTTTGATTTTTATTCCGTGGCTGTAGCTGTAATTGCAGTGCACCCAGGACAGCACAGTTCGGTTGGTTGTCGACTAGGTGGCAGCATGGTGTTTGAAACGGACAAACTGCTTTTGGGTTCTCTAAAACACCTCTAGTTTTATTCTGTGCCTGTAAAATTTGGGTAAACCTGACTTCTGCTAATCCCTTGAACACTTAGTATCTCTATACTAATAGCTGGAAGGATGCTGACTAAATATTGAAAAATATTAGGATTGAAAGGCTAGGGAGAAAAACTTAATCCCACATACAAACATGTTGTAAGGAGAAAACAGTTCTACAGTCTTAATCAGAGTGTTGCTGTCTATGGTTTCCTCTTTTAATTTGAGCTGAAATGAGTTAAGATATCTTTTTCTAGTTTATTAGTAATATTTTACTTGTGGTTGAAAAGATCTTAGTTATTATTTACGGTCTTACCATAGTATTGTCCTATGAAAGACAAATACAGTATAATATGTAATTATTTTTGATTACAGAAAGTAAGGATCCTGATAATATGTATCTGTGTTAGCCTTACTAACCAACTTATATGATATAAAAATTTTAAACACCTGTTTTTGGAACATGCTGGCTAGCTTGTGTAAGATTATATGTTTTCATCAAAAGAATTCAGATTACTGAAGGAAACCTCTTGCACTGGGGTGGGAAAATGCAGATCTCAAGCAATGCAGTACTGGGGCAAGCAGCTCCAGTCTTTTTAATTTCATCCAGAATTCAACAGGTAGCTAATACAGACTTTGGAGTAGCTGAAAAAATTCTTTAAAAAGTCACCCTTCAAGTTACATTTGCTATAGCTCTGTACTTGGTGGGATTAATCTTTACTGCATTATGATCTCAAAAGCTGATTTGGAGCAGTGCAATAATTGCTTGGAACCCCTATTATCCCATCAACATGAAGTATTGCAGATTGAATAAAAAAAGGCTCTCAGAGGGACTTTCCCATATGCTTTCTGGGTCATCAGTTTGGTCTTCTCAGGAATGTGTTGTTCAGCTTCCCTTTTTTTTTGTTTTTTTTTCATTCACATGTCAAAACAGAACTGGAAATGTGAAGAAGAAAAAAAAGTAAAATAAAAGTAAAAAATCCACTTAAAAGCTTCTAGGAAATTGCGAAAAGCAAAGCAAGCAACCAAGACCCACTGCTTCTTGACAAAGAAAACCTAAGGGTTCTAGCAGCTGAGAGTTCTTTGTTTAATGCTTTTTCCACAATTCTGTTAAAATCTGAGACTTTGGAAAGCATTATGTCATCAAGCAGATTGTTTCAGATTACTGCTATCTAATGATGGTTTTGTCAGCAAAGACTCTAAAGCAGGTTTTTAAGGACAATTGTTTTGCTCTCTTATGGGGGTAGTGTTGGTCTCCCACCCCAAAAGGACACAATACTTTCCTAGGCTTTGACAAAGGTAACTTCAGAACAAGTGTACAGCTTCCACGCTTAAAATCTTTACACTTATCTAAAACTTAAACAAATGCCATTGATTTTCAGTCAGAAACTGCTAGTACCAGAGATAAGGAGAGTTTGATGTGACTAGAACTGCTTTATCTTTGGAAAACAAGAAGCACTAGCATGTTCACAAATCTTTTCCGTGGGTAAGCTGTGCTGAATTGTAGGATATCTATTATACAGAATAAATCTGTTATTTTAAGCCTTCAGCTGCTAGAGTGGCAAAAAAACATAATCTTTACTTTCTTTACTAACAGCCTTTGACTCTGTTTCAGAATTTCTGTCATGAATCCTCTGGATGTTTCTGTCCTGTGATGCTAAGGTAAGCTAATAAAAATATAAACTCAAAATATAGGAAAGAACATGGAAAAGGGTAGATTGAGCAACTTATTGAGAGTAGATACAGAAAAATATTATTAATCCACCAGTAAAAGTTTGGAGAACGTTCTCCAGAAAGGCCCTGAACAGTCTGGTTCCAGCACTCTCTGAAGGTGTATTGTCCACACTTAAATTGCACACTGGTGGTAATGTTGTACTTGACTCTTACAAGATAAAAAGCAACCCACAATCCAAATTTGTGCTCTGGGCTAATTTAAAAATCCTCTAGTTGCAAGGTCAAGGAAGAGAATTACTGTTCACTTTAATTCACTAGAAGAGAGTTTTAACTGGATTCTTGTTTGTTGTTGATGAGACATTGAGGTAGAAGGACCTTTTGCACGACCTGGGACAGGTGTTCTTACGTTGTGTGGGCTTATATAACATATGAATAAAAGAAGACTCTATGGAACTTTGGTATAAAACAATATTTATAATAAAATGAGTATAAGGCAGTCCTTTAAAATAATAACTTTGCATTGACAATGTTACCTGATTTGCTGTAAAATTTTTAAAAATCCTATAATCTTCTGCATTCAAAAACCACAAGTCTGCCTCATCCCTCCTTCAAATGATTTTTGATTTTATATGATCTGACTACAAAAATACAAATATTAGATTTTTATTTTCTTCTGGTTTTGTGTCTTTTTAAAGAGTCCACATCTTGATGTTCTAGTTTAGGAAGACCATAATTGTTTGTAGATGAACACCACAACACTGGTGTATTGATCTTGGCTGTTAGAACAAACTGTTTTATAAGATTGGCAATCCATTTTTGAAAACTGAAAAGTTTGGGGATTTTTTGAAAAGTGATTAACTTCTAAAGTTTTTGAGAACTGTGAAGGAAGTATTTTTTTTTGTCTTGTATGATGCTATAATGATTTGTAGATCATCATAATTGCAGATAAGTAAATACAGTGATATTTTTAATAAAAACCATAGAGGAGCACCTTTAAAATACAAGTTGCATGGCAGATGCCCTTTTAGGAAGGAAGAATTTTTGTTAAACAGCCCCCTGTTGTATACAGAGATGTAATTTCTGGAATTACTAGAGGTATCGCTGCCTTTCCCAGCACCTGCATTCTTGTGAAGGGTTTAGATTGTTTGCTTTGATTTGTACATGTGAATGGAGCCACTCTCAACTAAAACCTGAAAGAACTGGCCAAAGACACGACCTCAAAGGAAACAAAGCAGAGAATTAACTCAGCACAGCTCACTGAAGAGGGTGTGTTCCTCATTACACCACTTTTAGCCCTCTGGACCCTGAAAGCAGCTCCTGGCATGGTGGCTGTTCCACAGCTCAGAAGAGTTGCACTTCTGGAGCTGCACAAATGGACAAATTTGGGTGGGCAAATCCAGTGAGCTGGTTGGGTTTGAGTGTTGTCTGGTGTGCACAAATTGCTGTTTTTCTAACAAAGATGGTATAATTCTTGTAGGATGATGTGGGATGGAGGAGAAAATGAAAAATAACATTTGTCTATAAATCCCTAAATTGAAAAATCAAGTAAGGCAAGATCAAACATATCTGCATACAGTATTTTTCAGCCTGTAAAAGTTTAAAGATAAATAACCCTACCTACAGAAAATCTCTGGATCTAAAGTAGAAAAAAAGCTCACCAGTTGTGATAGGGATAAAGCTGCCTTCAAAAATTATTATTTTAAATCAAATTAAGCCCAAAAAATCAAAGACCTAGTAAAATACATGTTAAGCCACCTAAACCTTTACATACAGGTTCTTAGCAATGGTTCTTCAAAAATCTATCTTATTCTAGACATCTTTTCTGTAGTTGTCTTTACAGAGGCCATGCACCCAGTTGTCTTACTGTCCCCATTTTATGGCACTGTGTGCCAGTAGGTTTTCTTATTATTCAGGAATCCCACCTGGCTCATGTGAGACAAACATGATGCGTGGAATCTGGAAAATTATGAACATCTGATTTGTTTTCCTAGTGCTTTCAGGTGAGCTCTTCCTAGCAAAATCATGGAGTCTGGGCTTTTATGCTCCTTTTGTACAGCTGGCTACTTGTTTTCTAGTTCCTAAACTTACATGTGAGCTATAACTTCAGAAAATTATAACAGAACTTAAGGATTTATCTAGTTTTTATTTTTTTGATATAACAATGGATTCTAGACAAATCTGCTTTTAGTTCTCTCCAATACACGAAGATGTTTGAACTGTATCAAAAAGACATTTCCTTGAAAAATGAAAATGTATGTAAGACTTATTATTTTGTTTTTTATCAAACAGGCAGAGCCACTAAATGTATTTCAGTCTTTCATGATCATAAAGGGAACCTTATCCTGTGTAGGGGGATTATTTATTTATTTATTATACTTATGATGTCTTGTATAAAATTCAGTCATACTGTGCCATTTTTGTGTATAAGTATTTTTAAAATAATTTTATTTAAAAGCAAACAGTATTTTATAGTCTTCAGTTTAACATGACAAAAATCCAGAGCATACGTGTTATGCTGTAATCTGACTTGATGGTTCCACAGCAGCACTAACATCTTGACCATAGAGTAACTCAGCATATTTAGATTTAAATTCTGGCTCTTGACAGGACACAACTGTGTATGTGGGTGTATTGTGTGCCCTGTGTACCTGGATGAATTCATTTCAGTTGTGAAACTTTTGTACTGTTTTTCACAAATAGTCCTAGAAATTTTTCTTACAGCTAAAATGTCAGCTTTAGTGGGCTGCATCCAAAATTCAGAGGTGATAGTGTTGATTCTTACAACTTGTGTATCTGCCTCTGGTGGGGACAGGCACATGTTTATGGCCATCCCTTTGATAAGAAGTTACTAGACTTAAGCAGGTAAAGTTTGTCCATTAATATTTTCATTCCTGTGTTTCACTAAGCACAGAATTTAATACTTATTCTTCAGTGTAATTTTTCTGGAGGCAGCATTTGCAAACATCTTAGGTTATGTTGGGGCAGATGTTTTGTCTCCTTGTGTGTAGGTAAGTACTGATAAACAAAATCAATTATTATTTATTAAGGTAGATACAGCCTTAAAAAGTGATCCAGCCTCTACTGAAATGCCATAAATTACCCTGTTTCTAAAAAGAAACTGAGGGTGTTGCAAAAATGTACCTGAAGGGGGTTTTGTAGAGAAATACTATCAAATTCTGCACACATGCAATATTGGAATGTGTTAAGTTAAATAGTAGGGGGAAGATATTTCCAAGCAGTTTTTGTAAGATATTGCTCTTGGTCGCACTTCTGGCGTTTGAATGTTTTAGTTAATATCAAACCCTGCAGTTGTTATTGTGGTAAAGTGATAGTGTGAAATTGATGCTGTTATACTATAACAATAAGGACGTGACTCATGTATTTTATGTACACATGCATTCAACTGTAGTGACAAATGGCTTCATGCTGTGTGATTAAATGCATATTAGCATTTGCCCTAGGCATTTGATTATTACCATCTTTACTTCATTACATTACCACACTGTATGGCCATATAATTTATAAGATAATACAGACATCACTTTGTTGCTGATAGGAATTATTCTGTTTTATGGATGGTGTCCTTTAATTTTGCCTTTCATGGATTATAAAATTGGTTAATATCTGCTGAAGTGAATCACTGGAGAAGCAAATAAAGATGTTGGCCTCAGGTCACAGTGTCATTTGTGATACTGGCAAAATCTTACAGCCTCATTTATCCCTGTACATGATTGATAACACCATGGGTTAAATGGAGAAAGCTTTGCTTCCATTAAAGGATCATCATGAATGAAGACCTCCCACTTAAAAGTCAGGCATGATGAGAAGACAAGAGACTATCTACAGGTCAAATTAAATAACTTAAATAATTTAAGTGGAATGACAGTGTAATTTGTTCATTCTGTGTTATTACCCTGACCCCTATCAGGCTTATAGGCTAACTTACTTTCTAGTGCAGGGTATTTAAGATGTAATTTTTAATAAGTGCTTTTCAAAGATATAAAGCCCTTTATGGCACTTAAAATTGTGTTAAAATGGATTTTTTAATGTGCTTTTTAAAAATCAATTTTTGTCCTTATTTTGTTAAATGTAAAGCGAGTGCGAGTAATAGGAAAGGAAACATAGTAAATGCTTCAAAATAAGAACTTCAATCTTTCACTTTTCAAATGTTATCATATGTATGCTTTAGATTTTTTAAAAAGTATTTTCTAGGTATTCTGAGAAATATCAGTTGCTAAAGTAAAAATGCATCTATGTGGAAATACCTTTAATTACACAAGAATTTTTTTTGTATTTTCTGTGGTGAAGGGCATTTATTATGTATCTTTGCAGTAGCTCTAGATTGTTGTATTAATGTGTGATACCAAAAGTAGGTATTTTATTAATATGTAGATAATTTAAATTATTTTTAAACTTCATGATTATATTTTGTATATTTTTGTTTCTAGTCAAGCCCAGTGTAAACTCGTTGGAAGGTACTGAGTTTTTTCATCTCTCAGAGGTAGAAGAGACCGCAGGGGTGTGTGGCACTGAATTCTGAGGAGGGCAGGAGGAATGTGTTTAACACCCCCGTACCTTGCAGGTTTCAGCAGCAGGCTGTGAAGCATTTTGTGGCAGTCTTGGCAAAGCAGTCTTGAGTACGAATTGCCCATGAGAAAACAGTACTGTCACAATGAAGGGATGGGTGAAGACTCAATGAGATTCACTCACCAAAGCGTTTGTCTGTACTCACCGAATTAGGGAGGTGAACTCTTGTTTGTCAAGTGCTCCTGCTGAGATCACTGAGCTGAGAGAAAGCTGTGGATGCCTGAGGCCCCTCTTCTTCTGTTCCTTGGAGTATAGCATTAGTTTGAAAATATCCCCTTGAGAAAATAATTCTCAGATTGCTTCTGTGATGGAAAAGAAAATCACAAGCCCCAGTGTGTAGCAGTTAATGTACATTCTTCTACTGGTTGACCTGAATAGAAATCATTTCATAACTGAAATGCACTTCTTTAAGTGCACCTGTCTTGTAGGATGAATCCTTTTTCTGAGTCAAGTTTTTCACAAGCACTCTTATTTTTTCCCTTACTAACACAAGCTTCCAGACTTCTTTATTTGATAACAGTACAGTCTTGTAGAAATTCATCACTGTAGGATTCCTCCAACTCCAAACCTGGAACGCTAGCTGACAGCAATAGAATTAGACCACGTGTCATGTTTTAACATTATGTTTGTAAAAATCTTACCCTTAGCATGATGAAAAGTGAAATCAAGTGGCTCTGTGCCTAATTTATTGTGCATAATATTGGCATTTTAGATTTTTAGTTTTGGTCATCTCCCAATACTTGATATCAAATGTTTGTGGTAGCTCTTCATGTAGTGGTACAACAAGTACCAGTAAGGAAACAATTTTGAAAACCTGAGTGAAAGAAACAAAATATTTTAATGTGCTTTTGTGAGAGTCGGACTTCATTTATTCTAAGTTCTTTGGCTAAAATATAAGTAGTGGGCTTTTATCCTAATGTACTACTTAAAAAAAAACCCAAACAGCTTCAGTCTAAAATGTCTGTAGGTTGCCTGCACAATGCCTGATTCATGTTGGCACATTGACACAACGGATTTGTTGCCTGAAGTGCTACATGTTTGTACATGGTTGTTACTCCGGCTTTATTAGCTGCCTCTTCAGAAGTCCTTCAAACATACACATTTTGACACTGTCAAAGAATTTATATACTTCATATTGAACAGCTCAGTATTAGTCATATGTTTTAAAATGAAAGACAAAAATGAGCCTGATTTTTTTGGTTTTAGCAAAAGCATTGTTTTACTAACAGATTAACTTCTGTGGTGGGGCAGCTAAGCAAGGAGTCAATCTATTATCCATGACCAAGCGGCTTAAATGTGATCTGTGTTAGGGTTTTATTTAGACAACAGAAGAAAAAGTGGTGAGCCCTGATTTGTAGTTGTTATGGCCCCATGATACAGACCAGGTCTCTGCTCTTTCTGCAGGAATTCCTTCCTAGAGGTTCTGTGGCAGCAGCCAGGTCAGTCATAACTCCTGTGCTCTACCCCTGCCTCCGTAATTCTTAATGCAGAAACACACGTGGGGTGTCTCTGGCAGGGATAGCATCGGGTGTTCTAGTGCACTGCTGAAAATTCAGTCTCAAGGATTAAAAAGATATAATTTGGGAAAAACAGATGAAACACGTACAGTTGTTATGTTTTTGTGAATAAAATGCTGAGTGTTGAAGTCACCTCTGGTGTTGCTGACAAACCTGCTTTGTCCTTACAGAGACACCTGGGTCTCCTGTTAGCATAACTCCTTGCTTGACAACAGTTGCTGTAGCTAGCTTAGAGTACAACATTTTGATACAGGATCTTGTCGGAAGAGAATCAGAGTTTTCTTGTTAAAATTCAGAAGCAGACACTGCAAAAATTACCTTAAGTCCCTAATTTCAGTCTAAAGATGTCTTTTAAAATTGAGCCTGTCTTGTGATCTTTGACATCTTAAATGTAGACAGCAACTTTTTCATGGCACAATGTACTCGTTGCAGCACCTTCATGTGAGTACCGGGCAGTAACTCTGGGAAAAAAACTCTACTGCTTCTGTCTGCTCATCGAGCTTTTGCTTAAAGTTAAAACCAGGCCAACAATAAAGAGGAGAAGCAAAGGAATATTGTGAATTACTGATATCTGTTTGGTTTTTTCTACAGTATTGCACATTACTTTAAAATGAAAATATTGGTAATTGCATAGTATCTATAAGTAGTAATTTCACTCTTTGCAAAAAGAATCTGCCTCCATATTTGCAGGTTTTGCAGTTTGAGTATTCTCTTACAGATAAACTGGAGAGGAAATGCCTGTCTTTATTTTGCAGAAAGAAGCTCAAAGAATGGATGAAGACTTTAAAGCACAGGCACTTGACTCTACTCTTCCAAGTCCATCAGAGACTTTACTTTCCATTCGATTGTTAGACTTTAAAACAAGTTTATTGGAGGCAATAGAAGAACTTCGTATAAGAAGGGTAAATTTTTTTATATTGGATTTAGTCATTGTCTTGTTTCTGTCTCTGTAGGTAATCATAGAAAATGCTGCATAAGTGTCACTAAACCTCATGTTGAATTTTAAGTGATTCACCAACCAGGGTTTTATTTAAAAATATAATGGGTTTAGGTATTGTGTGTATTACAAATTTCCCTGTAGAGAGCACAAAGGCTACAGGGTTGTATGGGAATGAATTTGGTTTTTCTGTAACAATGTAAGAAGTTGTTAGAGTTGATAATCAGACTATTGAGAAAATGATCTACATTAAATTATTGTCTTTCATTATTCTTTAAGAGCAGCCTTTGATACAAAATGAAAAGGAACAATCCAAATACGCCAAGTCCCTAAGTCTTTCTCATTTCATAATTGATTTGCCATTTGCCAGAAAAGTGGTGATTTTGGCTGTTAACTTCTGCCTTCAGAATTACCTATGAGGGCAAAGAGCTACAGTGATAACCAAATACACTTTATTTCACCATTTTTACATTGTTAAACTATTAAGCTAGAGCCCTACAACAATAGTGTATTGAGGATTGGGGGTGGGGGGGGTTGTTTTTGAAATGAGTTGAATCATCTTGTAGTAGTACCAAGGTAAAATTGGTTCTGTGCTGGGAAAGGCAGCTCTGTTTTCTTGTGGTTAGTTTTTCACTTGTATTTTTCTGTGGTTACTTTTTCAGTTGTGTGTGTATAAACATTTTTTTCTATTTCTTCCCTTAGTGTTTCAGAACTGTTGTGTATATTGAAAGACCTAAAGTGTATTTTTCTTCATCTGATGATTTTGACCTGTTCAAAAGATGTGTATTATTACTTTTAAAATATTCGTATTGATGACGTGCTTGATTTATGCTTATTTTGATCTAAGTGAAATGCTATAATCCTCTCTTTAAAAGCCATAAACAAAAGAATGACTGCCATTAAAAAAAAAAAAGAGAAAGGCTGCATGATGGTATTTTATTGGTGCAGTACTGTTAAAGCCCCAATGGCGTGATCCCCAGACCTGTGTTACATGTTTATTCTAGTCAAAGTATTTCAGTATTAAAAGTAAAGACTGAATAATTGAACTTTTATTATAATAATCAGAGTGTACTTTTCTTTATAAGACCGCTTAGCTGAATTTACATTGTTAACCTATTACTGCACTTTTAATGCACTTGGTCAGAGCCTAAAGTGTTCATAGAGTGCCATGGAATTTCATCTTTTGGCGTTTTTCTTTGGGTTTTTATGCCTGTTTTGTGTCTGCTGTACTACAAGAGTTTGTGACTGTGATTTTGTAAAAGTTGCCTCAGAAGGTTGAGTAATTTTTTGCCTTAAAGTTGGTCTTAGTTTCAAAATTGATGCAAATGCTAAGAGCCAATTTCACAGTTAAGACATGGTCCTAAGTTTCTAAAATAGCTGTGCTTTCCTACCCTAAAAATATATATATATATATATTTACGTGTTTAGTTAGAAATTTAGGTAAAAATGTAAGCATTTTACAGACAGCCAATTTGAAATCTTAGGGTGTCCTGGAATGTGTTTTTGATTTGTTTGATTTAATAATCAGTTCCGGGCTGCTTGCTTAGTATGTTTGAAGTTTGGAATATAAAACATTAGTATTTTGTAGAAGCAAGGGTTATTGATTAATATGGTTTATACCTAGTGCCATTCATTTTTATCTTTTTAAGTAGAACTTTGTATGGATGTTTTTACTTTAAAATCCCCCTTAAAAACCCTCTCCCCATTTTAGCTGTGAATTTCTAACAAATTCAATCAACATGAGGTTATTCTGTAAATTTTTAATCAGCCCTGAGAGAAAGGTAGGGCATAGACTGAAATACAGGGATAACTTAGAGAATTACAGTGCTTGTCTTGCGCCATGCAAATTTTTCTGTGGACAAGAATGAAACACACAAACTGTGTCATCTGCATCATAAGAAAGTGGAGTAAAAGTAGAAATTCTGCAGGTTTCTTACTACTTTTCACACTTCCTTTCCAGGTTGCCTGTGAGGTTCAGTAGACTGATAGCCTGAGGGAGGCACTAGAGCCAGTACAGTGGATTTTACTCTCAGTTTTGTCTTTGACCTCTGGCTTGACCTCAAATGAGATTATTTTACTTCTGTTTGCTTCTGTTTTTCTTCCCATTCTTGGTCTTGCTTGTCACTTCAACAGGAGACTCTTTGGGACAGGACCTATTGTGTATTTTGAGTTTAATAAACTGCATGGAATGGTTGGTTAAGCTGCAGTATAAATTCAGATTAATAAAAATAAATTTGTGGATGAAATTATCTGTGTGAAGCTAGACAGATAAAAACCAAATTCTTAAATATGAAAATGTTTTGAGAGACTTGATACAATCCTTACTTAATGTCATCATTTCATAATTAAACTCTCAAAAATAGTTTAGAGGAGTTGCTCCTAGTAAGTGACTGTTCATCTGTTTCATCTTCCAGATGAAATCCCAGTCCTTCATAGCTGTGCAAGTTTGTTCCAAAGAATACATTGCTTAAATGATTCTACTTGATACAGCTTCACTTTATTCCTTTGGCTATTCACAGGGTCTTTGTTCTCCATAGAAATTGACATAATATGAATATGTAAGTAATTAAAATCTACAAAAAATCATGTTTCTCTTTCCCCTGCCCCACAGGGATTACTTCACACTCCAATAGTTAGATTTTCTTCTATTTTTTCCCGTTTAGCTTCCCCACTCATCAAGAACTGACCAGGCCAGGGATTCTTTTGTGCCAGATATCACCTTCACTTAGTTCCATGTCTGCCAGTCTTGCTCTGCAGTCAACTGAATGCATTTTCTTCCTAACAGTCTTTTAACTGGATTTTATACCTAAGCATAAATGAGGCTATTTTTTTAGCAAAATCACAGAAACAAGGACAGCTGAATATTAGGAAAAGAAGTAAGTATGTGGATACAAGGGAATAAGCAGCACTGAAGTTTACAGATCTCATGACTGTGACATCCTGTGATACTGTTTTTCAAGTCAGCAAGGCATGCATTAGATGATAATTTCTGTGTTAGTAAATAATGTTGCTTTTGATTAGGAAGTGATTGCTTGCAGTTGGAGAGGAGAGTGTTGTAAGTATCCATGCAGGCATTTCCAGGAATATATTTTGATGGAAGAGATTTAGTTAAATATAAAGGAATTGTAACCTATGCAGTGGAGTCAAGGACAGACCAATGAGAAATTTCCAAAGGAAAAACGGTGGTTGGTATACATTTCTGTGTGTCTGCTTCTGAAAAAGGAAAGTTTTTGAGAATAGATTCCAACTATATGGTTGCTGTTGTTGTTTGTTAACTGTAGTAACTATTAAAATCCTACAGTCTTTTATCAGGAGTAAAAGTTAGAATAATGCTATGATAAATATCTTCTTTCCCTTTAATACCTGTCCTGGAAACAAAGCTTAAGAACAATATCCATGAGGTCTACTAAAAGTTGTACTGGTCTGCTTAGTTCATGAAGGAATTTCTAATTATAGTTTGAAACAATCAGAAAGTATAGTTTCTGTGAGTACTATTTGACCTGCATGAGAATTGGATGTGCAATTTTGTAGGAGGGAGATTGTAAGTTCAAAAAAGATAATAAAAGTACCTAGCAGCAGTTTTGGCTGCTTGGACATGAGCCAGCTGTACTCTGTTCCTAAATCTGTTCAGGGTCAAGAATCGAGGGGGCTTGACCAATCCACAGCCCATCTTGTAAAACTACAGCCTGAAGCAAACACTTTAAAGAAGGCTTGACACTTTCTAAAGGTTATAACGAGTAAATAAACCATCAAATTACTCCTCTTTTATTGTTATGGTCGTCTTTTTTTATAAAAACACTTAAATCCATGTAGTCCTAAGGCATCTAATAAAAAATGAACACTTTTAAGGTTTTGTGGATTTTTGATCCCTCATCAGAGTTATATACAATCTGGTTCTCCTAAGTATAACAGAAATGTTTTTGTCTTATTAAACAGCTGATAGAACTTCTAAAAAAAAGTGTTTCCCACAAGTTTTAAAAGCTTTCAATTCAAAATGGGTAAACTATAAATGTCCTTTGAAAGATGTAAAAATGATGGATTAGGCTTATAACTTAGCGATTTCACATGAGAACATTTTTATCATGTAATTGTCATTCTCAGTTTAAGTATTTATGATGTTTATTTTTTCAACAGTAGTTACATACATACACATTTTTGATAGCTTCTAGGTACACCTTTATAATTTGGGAGTAAGTTGGAGGAGTGTTGTTCGCTTAGAACTTTGGTTCTTATCCTCTTAAGTATTCACAGCAAAGGGCTCGCTTAAAATGGAATTTAATGCTAATTTCTTACAATTTTGAGCAATGCTTTTGCTAATGATATATAATTTTCATGGCATTTGTTACTTAATGGCAGAAATGGTTGAAGATTACACCTTTTTAAAAAGCTCCAAGTCAATCTCATTTGGTTTTATCACTCCGGGCATATCAGGGGAATGTATTTTCCTTCAGTACTTATAGAATAGTACCAGAAAAAAAAGTCATTGCAACTCTGCAGTACTACTTGTTAAAGCAGAACTGGGAAGCATTGATAATCTTTTAAGTTCTCTTTTTTTTTGTTTTTTACCATAAGTCATATGAAATAGGTCTCTTCTCCATCTATATTCCACCAGTACATAAGAGAGAAGCAAAAGCTAAAGAAGTTTTGTCTAGTTCTCTGTGAGCCAAATCTTAATTTTAAATGTATATTCAGTATTTTGTATGTAAAATTCACATGATTGCTGAGGCATGTATTTAGAACCTGCAAGAATCTCTTGAAATGCTTATGGGTAGCCTTCTGTGGAAAGAAGTGTGCTTCTCTCCACACTTCTGCCTGTAAACTGTCTTCTAATCAAGGAAGTCAGTTTTTGACCTAAAACCCTATAAAAGATGTCAATGTCAAAAAACTATTTTAAATCACTTGGGACATATTTTGCTCTTTTATTTCTATTGATACATGGTGGGACTATGAATCAAATATTGTACTAAGTGAGAAAGGGTTGCAAAATCTACAAAACTCTTTTGCATCAATTGATGAAGTGTTGTAGATATCCTTGAATCAAAAACTTGGAACTCTTATTCATACTGGGCTGCAGAAAGAATTGCATTTCTTAAAGATGCAGTATATTTTATAGCCAAAAAATTTGTGTTATCTTCTTCACTTGGGAAGGAGAAAGAGCCTTCATTTGTTCTTTCAGTGTGTCAGGAAAGGTATTGCTTCATCCAGAGGTGGTATCTTTTTTGTCTCATGGCAAGTTGTAGTTGTTCATGGTATTGCAATTCAGTAGAATTTTACTTAAACCCCAGTATTAAGAGAATGATCCTTTTGAGGCCGCCTTTTATTTTTCATTCAAGAGATTCATGGCCTTTTTTTCCCAAGTTGTGACTGTTTCCTAAAGTTTCTAACCAACTTTTGAGGTGTGAGTCACTTAAAGAGTAGTTGAATTTTGAATTAAGATTGCAGGATTTAAACTGTAGTGAAGTTGAACTTAAAAGGGCATAAATTTACGCATAATATATCAAAATGCACAGTTCAAGTATTGGGAGTATTCTTTTACCCTCATACAGTCAGTTTGGGCCTTGTTGGAGTGTGTCCAGCACAAGACCTCAGTAAATGTTATTAGTGCAGCGATTCATCAAAGAGAAGTCAGGCTTACTTAATGCAGTCACTTTTTCAAGCTGGCCATCAGTGTGCAGAGCCAAGGCAGGAAAGCAGCTTTTGAAGCTCAGTGACTCATTAGTATAGCTCTCCAGGTCTTTGAAGGATATTCATTATTTTGACTATGTGCAATAACAGGACAGTGGTGAGTTGCTTATGACAGGCATCAAAAGCTTGAACACTGTTCTTGCAAGAAGTCATGGTTGTTCATAGGGGAACCTTTCGTTCTTCCTTTTTTTTGAGTATTGGATTTGTGAAGGAAGGCCGGTGCTCATAGAAATTGGACTCCAAAGGGAAGCTGATTCCTGTTAGGAAAATTTACTTTAATACCAGAATGTTTCAGGAAAGTTGTCATAAATATTTATTTAGCAACTGTGATTATCAGAAGGTAACTCTCATTTATTATCAAAAGTAATAGTTTGATTCTTGACTAAGTGCTTCTGCAAGCGCAGAATTGGTCACAAACCTTCTTGCTATTAGTACCTTTTGTGGATCGTGGAGGAAACTTTGGACTTCAGTAATGGTCTTCTCAGATTTTCCTGTAGTTCATCTTATCAAAAATATGTGTCGATTACCCATGATTCTGTTTCAGTTTTTTTATTTGGTAGGTCAGAAGGCTTCTTGGCACAGAAGATAATGATAAATATTTCACTTTTTCCATAAGAACAGAAGTAATTGCTGACACAAAGTTTTCAGTTGTCCTAGGAGATGTCAAAAAGAATAAAGATTCAAATGCTTTGAGCTGAATATTTAAGCTGTCCCAAAGATTCTGAGTCATTAACTATGATTATCTGTATCATTGACTACAGTGGATTCTTGAGGCACTTTTGCGTCTTACTGAATTTCTCTTCATCTACGTGTTTTGACGTTTGCTTTTTATGTTTGTTTTTAACTAGGAAACAGAAACTAATTATGAAGACCAAATAAATAAAATTGTTATAGAGAAACAGGAACTTGAATGGCAGAAGGTAACTTTCCTACATGATTTTAGTGTTCTACCTGCTGAGATTTAATTTTAATATGTTAATATAAATTTTGATTTGTTACAATTCCTCTTTTTAGAGCTATTTCTATTTCTAGTAGTCGAATGTGCTAGCTTATAATTTAGTTATGAACATCTGTAGCTTTTATTTTGATTTGGATTGTGCCAATAGCTTAGAAATGTGTTTAACAGATAGCTTAGAAATGTGTTTAACAAGAGAATATGATAATATTTAGCATGACTTGGCAATCTTCCGTCAAAAGAGGTGGAAATATTGAAGCAATAAGACATTTAGCTGAATATGAGGCATATTGACACATCAGTGTGGGGGAAGCTGTGTAGCAGCTTCTCTGTATTATGTTTGGCTTTGGCAAGTGCAAATATCAGTGCAGCAAACCACTTCACTTGCAATCTTCTGGAAGTGGCAATTTTTCCAAAAAGTTGCTTTAAACATTAACTTGTATGTTATCCACACTCAGAAGTAGTGTGTCAGCTTTTAAGTGTTGAGAATGAAGTATTCAGTAACATAAGTCTAACATTCTTCTCAGAGTTAAGGCTCCTGAGGTTATGCTTTCCTAGGAAATGCATTCCCTTCTTTAATACAATCAAACCTATGACCCCTTTCACTAGGTCACAAGATAAAAGGCTTCACTCTGTATATTTTACGATCACAGAAAAAACAATAATTTCAGCTCTATCCTTGATCTTGGGATATTTAACATCTTAGTTGTAAAGGAAGACTATTTCATCTTGGAGTTCATCCTAACCATCTTAAATTAATAATCCTAACTCTGTGCTTTTCTTTCTTGAAAGATATATATGTGCACACAGAAACAGGAAATATTTTATATTTGTAAAAGCAAGAGTGCTTTCAAGTTGTAACCCTTCTTTGCTTTTCTTAACCTAGCATTGCAGCTCTTAATATTCTGGGTTCAAAAGGGAGGATTTCCACCCATTCTAAGACCTTAACAGCAATTTAATTTACCACTCATAAAAGGGTGGGACTTACAGGTAGTGAGGTGAACTCTATTCCTGTATTTTGCACTTAACATTGACACATGGCAAAGCTGATGTAAACAGTGAGTGGTAGATTTTGGGAACTTCATGTAAGAAAATATTCTGGAAATTCAAAGGAACAAGCTAATGCAAATTTCCAGTCCTGGAGACTCTAGTAAGATGAAAATTCTAAGTATGACATTTAAATTGAATTTGTTACCTGATTGTTTCTGAATTCAGAATCATATTGATCACAATAGTAGTTCAATAAGTAGACATCTTCCGCTGGCTTATCAAAGGTTCTGTTTTGCCATTTCTTTCATAGAATTCCCTTTAAGTCAACATTTCTGTCATTCATTTCATTTTACCATAAATTTAACAATATTGAAATAAAGACATGACTTCAGCTAAGTAAGTATTACAATTTGCCTATATTTTATAAATATACTGCTGCTGCTCTTGAAAAAATACACTCAAGCAGGGAAAACTGAATAACTGGAGAATATATTCCTTAAAATCTAGGGAGTATACTCATTATGCTTGCAGAACATCACAATATCAAAGCTGATTTTGTTAATATTTAAAAAAAAACCCTGCTTTTTTCTTCGGTCTCCCTGCACCACACATACATAGCTTATATGGAAAATTACTTCCAAGCCTGAATTTCAGACAGGAATAATATAATTATTTTATTTGATAGTCTTGCATGTGAGGCTTGTTAGAAAATGAGTATTTGTAGACACTCCCCAGTCTTTTTCAAAATAAAATACCTCACTGGAATACACAGTACAAGAAAGTGGTATGTTATAAAGACTTCAGCACTGGCATTTTTTTCCATTGCATCTGTGATAAAATTGTATAAAGGATGACTGTTTTATGAAACCAGACTGATAGCTACATAATTTATTATATGATATTGGCTTGAATTCGTGTATTTTAAAGTAGTGCCATCTTAATTTGGCAGTACTATGGCTATAAAATTTCATTTCTGTAGTGAGCAGGAATACTGCACTGGGAGTAGTTGGTTTGCTGTCCCTGCAGTACTGCCTCTGCCTCTCTAGGGTACTTCACATGCCTGTCACCCCCTTGGAGAACCTGTGCCTTGAACACAGGGCTAAGGAACAACCTTACAAAAACCTTTCTCAAGACTTTTATGTAGTTCTGAATATTCATTTATGTAGTGTATATTGTTCGTTACACACAAATAAAAGCTTTCTCTACTTATCTTAGGATGAGTTAATAAGTAAATGAGTATAGAACACCTTACTTCCATGGATTCTTGTCTTCTATCAAAAGGCAAGAGCTCTCGCTTGTACAATGTGAAACCAACACCAACTTGCTGGAGAAAACAGCAATTTTGGAATGGACTTCATGTTTAAAAAACTCTCAATTCCTATTAAGGCAGGAGAAGCAATTAGACTCCTTGTGTGTGAAACAGATTTTCGGTTTATTTTCTCCCATTCATTCTTTTTAATAGTCTCAATTTATATTTATTTTTGTGCAGTCATTACTGAATTGTTTCCTGCTTCACACTAATATTTCTAAGCTAAACACTCATCTCATATTTTGAGATAGCTATCCAAGGACAGTTGAGCCTCTTAACTACCTTTACCTAATATATTTCAGTGTTCAGAACTTAAAAAATCTGGTCTTCCATGCATACATTCCATGGTAAAGGTGAAATATCTTACAGAGAAGCACGATGCTTAAAGATGTTGGAGATTTCCAGCTTGCAGAGTGTAGTATTAGCCTATGAGATTATGATACGAAATAATAACACAAAAAAGTACCTCTTCACTCGTTTTCTTGTCTTTATGGATGAGAGTAAAGCCAGGCAGGATGATGATAAGATCTCATACTATTGTCTTACACTTAGTCTTTTCTGCCCTCCTTCAGCTCTTTCAGGTAGCTTGTTAAATGACCAAAATTTAACTATGAACAGAATAACAGTTATTTTTAAATGGGATTATATTTTTAATGGACAATAAAATTCTGTTGTAACTACCTGGAACAGTGTCAAGGTGCTGTCTTAAGATGGCAGTGGATGTGGATTGCTGCTGCAGGCTGATGGGGTGGGTAAGAGTTGCTTACAGAAGTTCTAGCAAAAGGTCTTGTATTCCAGGGGTGAGAATTGTTTCCTCTTAAGAATTAAAGAGAAGCTCCTACTGAAAAGACAATTACCAGTTTAAAAAAGCGTCTTTTTAGTCTTCAGGGCTTTCTAGTCAGTTGTGTCTTTCTAAAAATATTTAACAAGAAATCAGCTTTTTTCTTGAAATACTTTATATATGATTTGCTCTAAGATAATACTTAACTGACACTGTTGTTATTTCACACGAGCAGGAGGCTCTGCAACATCAGGCTGGCACATTGCAACAGCAAAATAAAGAAGCTATGGCAGCTTTTAAAAAACAGGTAACAAAATAAAGCCTTTGTCTTTGTGGGATTTTAAAATATGATGCATCATAGCAAGTTATCAGTTGGTATGAAAATATTTTTCTATTGCATATGAAATGTTAGAATATACAGCTCAAAAAAATCATGTCCTTTCCTCTGACCACAGCACAATGCTTGTATTTTGACAGTTCTTTCCAGATGCCACTCCTCCTGTCATTTTTCCTTTTTGTATTTCAAAAACCTCCTAGAGAAGATAATGCTTCTTCTAATACTTTCCTAATTCTGTTTTGCTTTGTTTGGTTTTTCCCCTCTAAGTTAGCATGACCTCTGCAAGGGTAGATTCATAAACCATGGTAAAAGATCTGCCACACAAATTACCCAGCTCAACATTTGAAAGTGTGTTTCACTCTTGCGTTTTATTCTCCATGTTATAATGAGCAAACACAAGTGCTGAGAGACCTTGCAGAGAACATTCACAGGAACTGCTGCCCATGGTGATGAAGAATTTGTCACTAATGCTGCATCACAATCATGTCACACAAAAAAGAAATTGACAAGCAATTAGGTTTCTTCCTTGAAAAAATCATTCGACATTCACAAACTTCTTCTTGTGACTCTATAGTTCCTGTAGTTTAAAAAAAAGCAGGAAGGTCACTATGCAGGTCAATATAACTCCCTGTCTTGTTAAATTGCATGAATAATATTAATGCCATGTGCTGTTCTGATTTTTTTGTTTGTTCTGTGTTTTTATGTGACTGACAACCAAGTTACAGGCAAGGATGTTTGCCATGGAAGAAGAAAAGGTACTCTATAATTATTTGTTACTTGTCATCCAAAGAAGAGCATAAGCAAATGATAATGACATAAAACTTATCAAACATGTCCTAAGTATAAACTTAATATTCTAAATTAAATTCTGTTTCTTGCTACGGCCTTTGCAAAAGAAGTATCTTCATAACTGTTATTTCTAGTTTTTTGTTCAAAACCTCTAGAACTTCCCCTGTTAAGTGTCACTGCTTATGCTGAAAATCAGTTGGGGAAGGAGTGTGCTTTGATAGTTCCATATTGCAGTTACAAAATTTACTTCATTCTAAGGGCTTGGGATAAATGGGATAATTGACCTCTCCAAGTTGTAGTGAGAAATAACATTTCTAACTGCCTTAGTGAAATCAGATTTTAATAGGGATTTTATTGATTTAGCTGAGCTGGTTTCCTAAGGTACTTGACCTAAACAATAAAAAGATAAATTTTAGCCTGAATTTATGTGGATTTTGTTAGCTACGTAAGTTTTTATGCCAGGATGAATGCCCACTTCTTCCTCTGAAGGATTTATATTTGGTATACAATGAACCTGTTTCAAAAAGTGAAGTCAGTGAATGTTCGCATGTGGCCTCTATTGTTTCATTTAAATTTCCTGGTGGTTTAGAGCAAATGAATATACTGCATGTGGCATAAGAACTGGCATAGAAATTTTCAAACTGGTTAAATGGCTTGAAAGGATATCAAAGTAAATCTTACGTTCGCTGCATTTATATTTATTTATATTTATTTTATATTTTCTGGTTGAGTAATTTTCTCATTGTATTTGGAGTTTTTTCTTGTTAAGACATTCCATTTGTCCATACATACCCACTTATTAGTCTCTGATTTGTATTTTGAATGAAAGCTTCAGAATTAAATTGTATGCTGGTTAATTTTTCCTTCTAAATATTTCCATTGAATTGAATAGTACTTTAAGTACTTCATACCAAAGTAACTGAATGAATAGATTAAGCTAGAGTTAAAAGACCAGTTTCTTCTCCATTTTAGATTATATGTACTATTAGTCATGAGGTAGTTTGGGAAGATTGCACAGCCAGCACTATGTTGGAATGACTGGAACGTGCAGGGGTGTTTGAATGGATGTATTTGTGTTCACTGGCATATTCTCTGATATTTAGATTCTGGTCTGCATTGGATTGACTGCAGCCAGAGATTCTTACCAGATTTAATTCTACTGAAGTCCTTTGAGTTTCTCATGTGCAAGTTCTGTATGTGTGTGTATATATGCATACCCATACACATAAGCATATTTATATAAATATAAAATGTGCTTGCATGTATTAGTGATTCTAGTGATAACAGATTACAGTTCAGTCTTTGTGGAGCAGAAAAGCTGAGCAAGTGTTTCTACGAAGGTCCTGCTACCGCAGATAAGAAAATGGATTTACCTGATACCTTTGGTTTTAAAATCTAGTACCTTTGTTCAGGTATAAATAATGTTTTAGTTCTGCCTTTTTCAGGCTTGTCTCTCCCAGAACAGACAATTTTAAAGACTTGATGAATAGAGTCATAAGTGGTAAAAAGATATTATTTTGTTTTCACTTTTCTTTTTATAGCAAGATGTATCTACATTTTAAAATGATTTAACTGAATTTTTCCCAAGTGAATTTTTCTGTCACAGCAGAGTAACACTTTATTTTTGTAACATTCTTTTTGATAAATTCTTATTGTAAATGCATTTATTCTGCCCAAATCCTGAAGTATAGCTTTTGTTGAAAGGGAAAATACCAGCTTGCTGTCGAAACAAAAGTAAAAGAAATCGATGGATTGAAAGAAACTTTAAGAGCATTACAGGTAAACTATTGTTTTTGTAAAATAACTTTTCTTGGAATGCAAGTGTTTCAGTTTTAGGTGTTTTACTATTAAGAAAATAGTTGTTTTTAAGAGGATCTTTAAGGCCTTCTTATTTAATCTCTCTGGGATGTGTACGCCTCACTTTCTAACACTGAGTTTCTGTTCCAGTCTTCAGTGTCAAGACTACTTTAAGTTAACCTTCCAGCTAATGTTCTTTTCCTCCAGAAGACTCAAAAGTCCAAACAGTGTGTGAAATGTGCTTTCTTTTCATTTTCACAGCCTTCCTTTTTCTTCCCATTCTTGTCTTACTTCTCACCTGTCTGGGATCCCTGCTTTTGGACTCCTAAATAGAAATAGATATTCACACTGTGCCTGCAACTCGCAGTGTTCCCTGTGGTTTTGGGCGCTTTCCTTTGTCTCACTGGGAGGTTTCTGTATTTACACATCATCCGTGGCTTAAGACCAATGCAGATATATTGAAAATGGATTACTAGCATTGTAATGCATTGCCAGATTTCAGGTGTTACCAGGAACTAATTATTTTTCTATCCAAAACTGTGTGGGATAAAAATTCTATTGAAAACAAAAGGGTTACAATGGATTATTACCATGATTTTTCAGCTTCTCTTGGTTCTTACTAACATTCTCTTATAATGGAATGCATTTACTTGTTATCAGACTGTTTGTTTAATCACTTAGTTAACACTGAATGTATTTTTGGGGCAAAAGAAATTAATTTCCATGTCTGGCCCTCTGTGCAATAACTGTAAGGATGTTTGCCTTGCTCAAACCTTGGCATAGCACAGATGATGTAGGATATCCATCCCTCCATGGTCTGCTGAACATAATATGTGGATGGCAAGAGTAATGAAAGATTCCAGTGGTCCTTCTTTTGTAAGGTAAACCACAAATAAAAAAAAATCTTAAATGTTTAATGTTCACAGATCAAGCATTTGTATCCCAGCATAGTTCAGATCTAGGAAATTCTGCTGTGGCTTGAGGAAGCAGGAGGTCACAGTGGACGTGTGGTCCGAGGGAAATTGTTTGGAAGTGAGCCTGATATAAGAGTGAAGAATTTTTTATTCAGTTCTCTGTTCTTCTCTGTAGGGTCATAACCCTACCTTAAAATTATTGTTCTCTACGTTTTTCCTAGGAATAATATTTTCTGTATAAGATTTGCACACTCTGGGTTCTTTGACATTACTCTTTTTTCCCCCTCTTATACTTAAGCATTATGCAAATCAAAATACTCTGTCAATGGGGTATTAAAATAGTGTTAATATCTCCTAATGTCAGCCTTATGTTATTAAAGCGTGTGAGATTGGTACATTATATCTTTATATGCTACCACTTAGAATATCTAATAAGATGTTATTGGTTTTTTTCCAACAGGGAACACCCTTCTATTCCTGCAGGAGTTGAGGGAATACTTTCATTTCTATCTTTGTCTTCTGTTTATTTCTGAGAGTCTAGTTTACAGACTGTGGTCCATTTGCACATTATTTTTATGACACCTGCCAGAAAACACAAGGATTTATGCATTTTTTCAAAACTCCTCTGGTAAAAAATCAGTGTACAGTGGTTTTACATAATTTAAACATTGAAGTGACATTATGAAGTAATGTGAATCTAGACATAAATGAAATTGTGCCATCATTAATTCAAAACCAGTATTACTGTATTGGATGGATTAATAACAAATGCAACTAAATCCTAGGTATAACAATACTTAATTATGCAGGTTGTTGTCAGGAAAAATGTAAGTACCATTTAATTAATAACTCTCTGTTGTTTTACAGATTTCGAAATGCACTTTACAAAAGAAATTGAATGAAATGGTAAGAAAATAATAGAAGCAAATGAAAAACCAAGGAAGATCTTTAATGAAAAGAGTTTTCTTAGGGTATGATGCAATACTAACCAACTTTAATACTTAAATGATATATGATAATTATTACAAATAACAGAAAGAGGTATCAGCTTCAAACCTTTCAGGTTTTTTAGGTTTTTATAGTGTGATAGCTACTGTTGACAATGTGGTATTTTTTTTCTCACTGAATTAATGTAGAATTGGTACGTCTGTTCTCTTTATAGATCAAAGACTTTTTTATAGACTGTCATTTGAATAATGTAATTATTTATTCTAACAGGATCTAGCATAATAATCTCAAAAAGTAATACAGAATTCCTAGCAGTTCTTAGTTTTGTTTTTAAAAAAAAGGATGGTTTTCCTCTCACTCTTTTTTACTCCTCAGAATTAGTTCTTAACATCAGTTTCCCTGAACAGTTTAGATTTCATCCCATTCAGCTTACTCCCTTTGACACAGGGAATAAATTTACCCAGAGTGACAGCATAGTGGCTCTGAACCCTGTTGTCTGTTTTAGGAAGTGAAAGAGTGAGTCACAGAAACATTGCTAGGCTTGATTGAATAAATGCTGTGAAAATTCTGCTGCTGCTCAACTGGAAAGAATAAAGATAATATTGTCAGACCATTACAAACTGTGATTTTAATTAAGAAGCTCAAAAAACTAGAGTCCAGTTTAGCTTTAAGTACCATGACATTTGTACTGAAAGTCATCTTCAACGCTACAGTGGTTTTACACAAAATATGGTGAAATTGAATAATGTGCCCTCTGACCTGGGAGATAAGGCTACAAGTTAAAGATCAAAGGCAACATAAAATGTGTTTTGTCTTACTTCACTTTTAACTTGTATTTATTCCTAAAATGCAGTTGATCTAAAAATGTGTTGAAAATATACTAAATTATTGAACTTACATTTAGGTAATTTGCATATTATCTTTCTTTCATAACTTTCAAGCTCAGTCTTCCACATGAATGAGAATATTTAAAGGACAGCACCTTTTCTGTAAGGAAATGCATCTAAGCTGCTTAAACAGATATATTTCTTATGTTTATAAACTTTTCATTTAATTGATCATTTGAATATTTTGAAAACATTTGCTTTGATACAGAGTATGGTAATTAAAAATGATAGTGAGTGGAGGCAAGGTGCTAGAAATCCTCTTTTGCATGTAGCACTAAACAGAACATTTACAGTTGGGACTTATTTATGGAAAACGCTCTGATATGAAATGATAAAAAAAACCCCACAAGGTAAACAGAAGTGAATTCTTTCCTATAACCTTTTGCAGTAGTGGGCTAATACAGTTTTAGACCAGGTCAAATTCTACCAACTTTACTCCCTGAATGGTTGCACTGAAGTAAGCGGTACATTCTAAGGATCAAAGTAGTAGTAGCCCATGTAGACTCTTGGTCATCACCAATGGCAAAGTGTTTAAAAGTAAAATGGATGAAATTCTGAACCAATCATTTTTCTGAGACCCATTTCTATTTCAATTTTGTTAAAGATTAGATGGTTCTCTGGTGTGTGTTTTGAGAGTAAGCAGATGTGCTGTTCAGCTTATATCTGGCACCTTAGAAACCCTGCCAGTCAGTGAAGGAACTTCTGTATGTGCTGGGGACTGAGTGTGCCCTGCTGATTAGGATTTCATTCTGGTTTTGTTCCTTTAATTCTGTTCTTTTAGAATAGTATACGTAATACTAACACTTGATGTAAACACCATGTTTTAGCATGCTGTCCAGTTAAGTTTATGCAAAAATTGTAGTGCTGATATAATTATTCTTAGCATATATGCTATAATTTTGAAATAGTGGAAGGTTTTGTTTCATATTAAAAGACAGTAGGCAAAGAAAGAAAGGATTTGTCTTTTATTATTTTTTGTCTTTATTATTGTCTTTTTTCCCCACAATAAAAGTGCTGATTATTGTGCGCAGTGCAGTTGTTTTGCACCTCGCTGCATATGGACAGCAGCACTCCTGCAGTCAGGAGGCTACAGGGGGATTACTACAAAGCCAGTTCACTTGGTAGAATACACTTGAGTGTGGGCTCTGCATTGTATTTGTTTTCCTGCAGCTGAAATAAGGAAATAACTGGAGGAAAATGGCCAGGTGTTTGTGTCCTGACAGATGATACACTGGAGAATGCCAGAACTCTCTGTGTGTAGCATCTGTTCTTGTCTTCCCTTACTGTTTTTATTGGGAATCTAAATGTATGTGAAACCATTTAGTGAAGCTGCAGTCAAATGCTCTAGGTTGATTAAACCCTACCACTCTTCAGAAAAGAGGGAATTTGCATCCAAGTAACTTACATTGCTCCCAGCAGTCAGTCACCTGAACTGTGCCCAGGAACTGCTTACGTGAGTCCTACTTGGCACAGGCCAAAATGTGTCAGAGATACTTCAACAGCAGTATAGGCATTTTCTGAGAACTTCCCTACCACCATTTAGTTTTCTAATATGGGTGTAGTTGCCAAATGAATGAAAAAGTAATTACTGCAAAATGTTAAAAACCAGAAACTTTAAAAGGTGGTTTGTTCTTAATAATCTTAGATAGGAGTGTTGTTTTTATTTCCTTTGTGCATCTTTTAGGAGCTTGCCTGTAATCATACTATGTTGTTTAGAAACACAACAAGGAGGCAGTGATACAGTATAAATTAAACCAAATTATTTTAAAGTATAAAAATGGTGAGAACTGGAGAAACTGTTGTGAAAAAATTCCTATTTCGAAGATTTACAGTTGGTATCCCTTTGCATAATTTTCACATGATTTTGCCTTAGGTCCCCATGCCATTACACCTCCTTTGTTTCTCTGACACTTTCACCTCCCAATTACCACCTTCTGCTTCACTGAGTACCTCTGACTAGTGACTCAATTTCCAGAGTATCTTTGAGATATGAGCAATTCCCTCTTTGTGTTCCTCCAGTCACCTACTTGACCCTGAGCTATTTCTCGGGTCTAGTTCCACCAAGAAATCATTGTGCCTCAACAAGCCATATGGCCACAATCAATTCCACTCCCCATCCCAGCTTATCTTTATTACTGGTGGAGGGCAGGGCAATAATTCCTGTTCTTGCAGTATCGGACGTAAAGAAGAAGAACCAAGATTCTGTGGGTCTTACTCCAACTCCAGGGTCAGACACTCCCTATCCTGCAGTGTCTCCTGGTGTTTCTTGATTGTCATCTATGGAAGGATGTTTTACAACCTTTTCACTGTGAGGAGAAGAATCACATACTCAGGCTTTTATTTTTCTGTGCATTAAGCCTGGAGAGCAGCTTGGCATCAAAAATCATATTTAGGCAAGTGTCGAGCTCTTAATAAAACTTCTGTAGGTAGAGCAGGCCAGTTCCTTTTCTCCCTGGAAAGAACCCTGTAAAGTAGCAAAGCATATTTCAACTTTCTGAAAGAGGAGGAGGGACTAACACTGTCTTGTTGACTAAAGAAAGGAATTGGGATAACACTAAGAAAAAGTCCATATTAAAAACTGCAAAACCCCTCAGATCTTGCCACAAGCTGTTCAGATCTCAAATTAGGGCTGTCTCCCTGTGCATCTATCTCTTAGAATAAATATACCTGAGGGAACTACCAGGAAAAACAAAGAAAATCTTTTCCTTTTAATGTTTTTGTTACAAAATTCCCCTCCTGGCATTAGTTAAGATAGGACTGCTAATTAGCTTAATTAGTTAAACTATTAACTGCTTCAACAGTTAATTTATGATTAGGAAAAGGAGAAAGTATAAGAACATTTTCAACCTACATTCCTTGCAGTGATTTCTCTAAGTGGTGGTGTTTCTTTACCAGTGCTTCCATTATGACTTTCCATTTGCTGTAGTGTGTTTAATTTCATACCTTATAAAACATGAGAAATTTGTATTGTATATCCTGTTTTGCTAGTCTTATGGTGGTCATTTCTTTTGATTACTATCAGCTTTTATTATCCTCTGATGCCTGGACATGTATTGCATTTGTTACTGTGTGGAAATGGAGCCTTGCCTAAGCCAAACAGACTGGGCCAGATGCATCCTTGTGTAACTTGAATTTACACACAGGAATGAATTTGGCCCAGTTCATTTTAATTGCTGTGTTGCTCTACTGTGGAGTAGAAAGAGATTAGATATCTAAATGAATGGTTATCCTTTCTGAGGAATTAATTTAATCCATTCTTTTCAGAGAAAATTAGTTCTAAAAATCACCAAATAGTACCTATGAAAGTGTTAATAAAAAATACAGTATAAAGAAGAACACAAAGATCTTAGTGTTACAAGGATAACAAATAGCTTTAAAAAATCAGTAGCATGTGTCACTGAACAGTTTCCACAAAATGAGAAAAATTGGTAAAATTAATTAAATGTGTTCTACTTAATTACCATGTGGGTTTCTTTGTGATATTACTTAGGCCAACATGTGAATAGAAGTAAAATAAAAGAGTTAGATGTTTACAAAAGTAGTTAGAAACTTCCTCTACAGATACACAAAGTGATTTCATCATATTTCAAGCTACTATAACTGCTAATTGATACTGAAGAATTAAGAATTACGCATTGGAAGGTTATTTATATTTTTCTGGGAAGCATGGGGTATTAATCTGCGTTAGTCTCACTAATCTAAATCAAAGTCACCACTACTCTAGAAGTAGCTGATGCATTTCTGATTTTAGCACATGTATTGAAATTCCTTTATTTAGGAGTGTGAAATACACCAACTGATTGCCCTTGGCTGTGTTGTTTTTTGCAATCCCAGGAGTGGAATGGACAAGGCTGTCAAGCAGGGCCAGTGGAGTCAGTGGCACAGTGCCATGTCAGCTGGTTTTTAGTATCTCTCTGAACAGATTCTGTAATCTGCCTGTGCAACCTGTTCCAGTGTTTGACCACCCTTATAATAAACTTATTTCCCCCCAAGTTTAAATGAAATTTCCTGTCTTTCCCTTTGTGTCAGTGAGCACCACTAAAAGGAGTCTTGCTGTGATTTCTTTATTCCTTTCACACACAAATCTCCCCATATATACACAAATTTACCAGATCCCCTTGAGTCATCTCCTCTCCAGGCTGAACTGTCAGAGGTCCCTCAGCCTCTCCTCAAATGTCAGGTGCTCAAACCCTTTGATTGTCATGGTGTCTCTATCTTCCTGCTGTCTGGAAATGGGAAAGATCATTAAAAATGAAATAGACAACTGAAAGGTTTTGGGAATGATTTTGCATTTATGCTGCTATATTCAAAAGCACTTGGAGAGCTACTTACTGTCATTAAATGGGTGCTTCATTTATGTTCCTAACAGGATCAAAAATTGCAGATGCACTTAACTGCAAAAGAGGAGCATCATAAGAAACTGAATGAAGTTGAGAGGTGTTATGCTACTATTGCATCTCAGTTTGGAATTGTAAAAGGTGTTCATGGAAAACTAGAGCACAGTGGTATGTATGTTGTAAAAGTCCTCCAGCATTTGGTTTTGCTGTGCTGTGACAACACTGAGTTGGCAACAGTTGAAACTCAGAAAAATAGCAGCTGTCCCATGCCAAGCATCCAAAACCTTGGTAGGTTCCTCACTGCTCTTTGCTGATCCACTGCTACAGTCGTGTGTGTGACCACACAGGAAATTATATCGAGGAACTGATAAAAAAATCAAAACCCAAAACACCAAAAAAACTTTTCAATTACTAAATCTTACTAAAGTTTTTGTTTCTGCCTGAAACCATTCTAGTTTGAATAAACTGGTAGCATAGTCTATGTATATTTGTGGTTATAAGTTACATAAGTTACTTGTTGTATTCAATTTTTAAAAATTTAAATCCAGAATATTACTGGCTAACCAATGTCTTGCTGATTGTACTTCAGAGCTAGAGAGTGAGCGCATGACTTTTGCTGAACAATAGGAAAGACGGTTACCAACTTTGGCCTGCTTGTTTTTCTGGGGGGTTTTCCTAAGTTGTATCAGAAGATAGCTGTTAAATTCCTCAGTATTTTAAGTTTTTAAGCACATATTCTCATTCAAAACTGCAAAATTGCTTATTGTAATGTAAGGCTGTTGTCCATCATTCCCCATCATGGGCCATCTCTAGCAGAAAAGGAGAGGACTTTCTGGGTGTCTGCGTTCTTGTATTCAAGCGTGGCGCCTGAAGACTATTGAGGAAAATAAAGAAAAAAGATTACAGGTGAATGAAGAGGAATCAGAAAATAGAAAAGGATGAAGGGGAAGCTCAGAGGACCAAAATCAAGAGATTGAATAGAGCTGTCTGAAAAAGTTGAGGAACCAGTAAATATCTTCAGCTTTTCATTGTGGATTTTCAAGCAATTTCCCAGTGATATTTTCACCTGTATAATGTTTAAGAGAAAGTTCCCTTTCAGCAGGAATAGAAGTTGTTCTTAGCGTTTTCTGCTATGCTATCCTCTGCTGTTTGCTGTCTTCCATGGGCTATATGCACTTAACTCTGTACATCTGTTAATTATTTGTTTGTTCTGTGGCCCATTATGTTCTGTGTTAGTCCGAAAATAATTAAGCTCACCAGAAAATTACAAGCAAAGTCTTGGTTGAAAAAACCCCCCAAGATTAAAAGTCCTAATCAAATGATGTAATGAGACACTGAAAATTAAATTACAGTTAAAAAAAGCAAGCCAACATATAGAAAAGTCTTAACTCATTGGTTGAGGTACAGACAACTGCCACCACCTGGGATAATCCTCCAGTCTGGTATCAAACTACACAGAAAAAAAATAGTTCAATCATATTTGCAGTTTTATGAAGACTTTAAAAAATAAATTATATGCACATCTATTGCAGTTATAAACCAAATATTGTTCAAATGTGAAATTATTTGGTAACATGCTTTAACTTTTGTTTAAAGTGCAGGAAGCCATACAGCACAATAAGAAACTAGCATCAGTGAATAAAAGACAAGAGACTGAAATAAGTAATCTGAAGGAAGTAAGTACAGTGCACATTTCTGAATGGAGAATGATCCTTGTGGGTCCCTTCCAACCCAGAATATTCTATGATTCTCTGATTCTTTGGGGCTTCCAACAGCTGCTGAGGTGTTAGTAGAAGTAGTGGACAAGCAACGGAGCTGTTTTTCATTCTGTGACTAATGGCTAAATTAATCTTGTGCTTCCACAGATAACTTCAGTTAAAACTGGAGCAGCTCTGAGAATATTCTGTAACCTGTGAATTTTTATTTACCTCTACAGCATCCTCCTTGTTTCTTGCTAATTATTAGTAACCTCTCTTCTTCCTGTGCTGTGCTGTCATCGTTTCTCCATCTGATATGGAAGGTAGCAGTGGTGTTCTCAGTTTAGTCAGAGATACAACGTGAAGAGCAGTTGCCATGGAAGTGAGCTGCTAGCTTGAACACAGGATAAAATGTGTAACTGAATACCTGTCAGGGAGTGGGACAGTTTTGTGACAAGGCAGCTGAGTTTTCAGATGATAGTGATTCTGTTTACGAGGAAGTTGCCACTAAACTCTTTTCTCCTGCCTCTATTCAGAAACTACTCTTTGCCAAGTAAATTTTTGAGTTGCACTCTTGAACACAGGTAACAGTGGGAAGAATAACATTCTTTTCCCTCTGAGCTGTTTCTTATGAGCTCACAAGAGAAAAACAAATAAAAAAGGACACTCATAAGTCAGAAGTATTCTTTAAACTCAGTATCTTTCCACTCCACATCTCTTTTTCATATCTCCTTATCTTTTTATTTCTCTCTTTTTAATTTTTTTTCTCCTTTAGATTCCGTAATGATTTTATGTAGGGATCAAATGCGTTATTATCTCAACTTCCTGGCCTAATGTTAATCCCCAGTTTCCAGATGAATGCTTTGAATTACTATGGAATCTTTGCAAAGTTTGTGAACGTTTTTGGAAACAAAAAAGGACAGGGAGGGAAGATAATTTGTACATGAGCAAAAGAGACTATAACTATTTAATATTTGGGTTATATTGATCAAAAAATGGATGTTTACCTGCCATAAGCTTTCTTTGCCTGAAAAATGGGATTTGAAGGTACAAAAGTACTTGAAAATTCTCCCTGAATCTGTTGTTGTTTCTTTTCTTCTTAAGAGCATGTAGCCTCTTGTTGTTAAGGTTCTTTGGAGTATGATTTCACTAAAAGCCAGACTTAAAATTTAATTTTATCTTGAAATATCTACAGTTTGAGATTTTTTTCATTTGTTTCATTCTTACCTTCTTTAGTTCTTTATTTAATTTTTGTATTTTTTACATGGAAATATTCTAGCCACAGTAAAAATTAATCAGGAATTCAGTCTGGATTTTTTTAGTTACATACTAGAATATAACATGCCAAACCTCAGTGTCAAAAAGATCCAAGTTTCAAAGTGATCAAAGATTTTGGAACTCTTACTATCATAAAAGCAGACTGAAACCCACAGTAACAGTAAAGCAGACACTGGAAAAATTCTCAGATGAATTTCTATATCACAATTAGGTCTTACAGTATTTAAAAATGTTTATTTAGCTACATAATTCAAATGATAGGTTATATAAAAAAGCTATATATATTTATCTGGAATATTTGATAGATGTAAGAGAAACAGAAAAATATTGGAAGGTGTCTGTGGTGATAACTGTCCTCTTTAGGAAAGCCATATTTGTTAGGATGCTGATATCATCATAATTTTGAAGGTATGAAGGCAACTTTGTGCATTGTGTACACTCCAACTGTGCAATTCCTTTAAAAAAAGGTAAATCATTTACATGTGACAGAAACAGAAGTATTCATCTAAAATGCAGCATGTCTTTATTGTAGTATATTGTAAATAAAAAAGTTAGGGGTTTTAGAAATATTTAAGCATCACAGCAAATTGGATTTGTTGCTTTTTGTGAGAAATCAAGAATGATCAATTACTTAGTATTCTCTGAGGGTAAGTAATTTGAGAGCTACGAAAACAGAAATGTTTAAGAAAATTTAACATAATGAAATTTGTGAGTAACATAGGTGTGAGAGAGAAATTGAGACTTACAAACTCCAGCAATCAAACATATTGTTTGATCCACTCTTTTTTTCAGCTGTATTCTTGATTCTTAAGGTCAAGAAGGGTTATGAATTTTAAATAAAATACTGTTAGATAAGCAGGAAAAGGCTGCCAACTGAAACTTAATCTGGCTTCCTCAGTTCAGCAGGAAATGCCTTTATTTTAGTTGTTTCTGAATTTATTGGTTTTTAGTATTTGACCATCCTATTCTGAAAAATCTGAACTTGGATATTTAGAAGAGTTTTGAAAAGGGATTACCAGGCTGTTTTCACTTGCTATATAGCTGAAAGAAGTCATGATATCTACATCACTAGTTGGGACAACTTCTAAAGCTGGTTTTATCTGCCTTGGAGACTTGACTGACCTCTGACAGCTCTAACAACTTATGGGTTCAAAATTCTTTCCTCTGTAGCCTCAGTGCTGGAGTGGGAATGACTATCCATGGTACTAAAATCTTAATTTGGTTGTCAGCTCTTATCACAGCCATTACTTTGACTCAGACCTGGATGATCTCACACATTTGTTCTTAATGGGAATGTGAAGTTAGTGAATGCTGTTCAGCATTTATGGATAAAAATAAACTAATCTCCAATTTTAATGACATTGCAAGTATGTTATGAGGGTGTTAAATATGTAGAACAGTGAACTCGAGTGAAATTGAGGTCTATTCTGCACAGGTTTACTCTTCTGGCGTTTCAGGAAAGAAATATTATTTGAGAGGTTGTAATTTTCTCTTGCCATTTCCTGCTTCAAGTCCAGTTCCTGAATTGTAATGTAATGGACTGTGGTGGAATTTCCTTTTCAGTAATATTTGTTTTAGGATTTGAACATTTTGGTATTCAGTGTGGTAGAATTTTTTTCAACCACTGTGAAAATGCTTGCATTGATATCTAGCCAAGAAAAAGGTTTCTTTCATTCTGCTGCTTAAAAAACAAGTCTACTGCTCAAGACCCAGAAGATTACAAGAGGGTTGCAGCAATCTAGGAAGAGAGAGCAAACAGATATAGGTGTAATTTTGAATACAGGTAAAGTTTTCATAGGGTATCAGTCTTGGGAAGTGGTTACATCTGCCTGTTCTGGCTGTTTTTCCAGTCCCACACTATTTCATCATGCTGGAACATGTATTGGTGTGCCCTTAAGGGAGAGTAGAATTAAAATTTTGTATTGACCAAAAGTATATTTAAAAAACCCCCAAAAAACCGAAAAAACCCCAACCCCTAAAACCCCACAAACAACCCCAAAACAAACAAACAAACAAAACCCAACCAAAAAGGTGGAAGTTTTAGCTTAGATCAACTCGGGGCAGGAAAGGAGGTTTAAGGAGCAGGACTGCAGTTTTGTGACACTCTTGACTTACACTGGCATGAAATGTTTTTGAAGCCACGTCCCTAAGCATTGGCAGCTAACAACAGATCAAGGGAATGGGTTTAAAGCCTTATCATTCTCTCTCAGCACACCCCAGAACTGATAAAATTATTTTCCAAGTTCAATTTAATTTATACTACTACTAATTTAATTTGAATACTACTAGTGATTTTAATAATGAGAAAAAGCCAGAAAAAAAGCAAAAACTCTAGGTGAATTTTTAATTAATTTCCAAGTACAAGAAAATACATGTATGTATGTATAAAATTTTTTTATTATTAGTTTTGCAGCTACAAACCTTGTGATTTCACTCACCGTGAAAAACTTTGCCATTATTTTTGGTGGTCTCATTTGTGGGTTTTTTTTTTTGGGGGGGGGGTGTTTATGTTGGGTTCTGGTTGCTTTTTTGTTGTGGTTTTTTCCTGCCTACAGCAGATCAGGGGTTTGTTTCAGATGGATTGTACACATCCACCTGCCATTACAAAGAAGAAAATACAGTCATCTTTTCTACCTCAAGGACATGATTTACTTAGTCTGACTTGTGCTTTCCCAGTGACAAAATAAGTAGTAAGGTTTTTCTGCGCACTATAAAATCTGAGTTTTGGAAAACACCTGGTATCAGATCCATGGCAGGCTTTTGCACCTGCTTGTGTGGCACCCAGCCTGTTAGCTGTGCTCTCTGTCCCATTAATCTGCTTCTCTGTGCAGGCTGGCCCAGTGCACCTTCTCACTTTGAGAAAGTTAGAGCTGCTTGCACCTTCTGCCACTCAACAGTAGGAACTGCATCCATCATTACAGACCCTTCTAGTAAAAACAGATATATATTAGTATAAAAATATATGTATATATGTATTATATATTTACATTTTTACCTGTGAAAACACTATCTATGTGTAACATATATTAGTAGAACGAATATATGTCTTTATTGCAAAAGATGGGAAAAACCTAACTAGCTTACAGAATATAATAATTGTAAAGCGTTGCTGTCTTTCAGCTCTGTAATTGATTCTGCAATTACACTTAGGACTTACTAGATCATTTTAGATTTATTTATGGCTAAAATACATGAGAAATAAAGCCTCTAGCAAAAAAATGATTTATTTAAAAGTACTACCTATGCTTGTATTTTCCATAAAACTTTGCGAATTTCAGCTGCAACGTAATCTTTCCTTTCTTCTTTTGTACTGTTCTATGATTTTGTCCAGAGCAGTTGAACCACTGGCCTGTGATAATTCTGTCTGTGATAACCGAAATTCCAGTTTTGTGAAGAAAAGTTAAACAGACCAAACTTAGTTGTTAGATAAAACTATTACCGTTCTGAATGCTTGGTTCACCACTATGGCATCACGGAGAATTCTTGATACTATCTGTGAGCAGCATTCATAACCTCTGCTATTTGTCTGAGTAAACGTCAGAGCACTCAAGGAGAGAGCGATATTAAACAGACTACCTTGCACCAGGATGGGAGGGGAGGGGGAGAACAGGGCACAATATTTATGACTCCAGGAACTATAAGTTGTAATTTAATGAGATCAAAGCGTTTGCTGTTTATTTGCTGCACTAGGAGCTCCTAGTGAATAAACTGGTTACAAAACAGACGCCAAAAAAAAAAAAAAAAAAAAGCTGCAGGATATTTAAAAGAGGATAAAGACTCTAAAATCAAAGGCATCGTGCTGTAGAACATTCTAATATAAAATTAATTTAGCATTCTCTTGAGATTAAGTACTTAACATTTCAGGAAAAGCAAAGATCCTCCAAATTTATAGCCAGTTCCTGTTTTTACCAGATAATGACTGTTCTGCCTTTTTCCCCTCCTCATTCCAAAGAACGTACACAGTAGTTACAATAGTAATTCCTATTGTATATCTGGGTGATGAAGGTTTTACCAATACCAACTCAATGTCCACTTCTAATATAGCTCTTGGAAGAGGAAGTAACAAAATGATTAAGTAAATACTTCAAACAGAGTAAAATTGGCACAGTAACATTTTACCTGTGAAAATAAACTTTTAGTCACGTGTGACAAGTTTAAAGTTTAGTGAGTCAGTCTTAACACATTTCAGTACCTCTAATTTATTCTGTTGTTTCCATACATTATTTCAAAGTGGGGCATGACCAGGATAGTCTAAAAGATTTGTCTCTGTTTTGAATTGCAATGCCTATACTGGATGAACTATTTATATGTGTTTCCTGTGTTAAGGAACTGAAGAAAGTAACTACAGACTTGATAAGGTCCAAGGTCACATCTCAGTACATGGTGGGAGAAGAAAACATCAATCTTGCAGTGAAGGAAAAACAGTTTCAAGAACTGCAACAGAAAATCAGAATGGTATTTTGGAATTTAAACAAATTAAAGTTTTGGTGAATATTTTCTGTCCTTCACTCAGCAAACCTCCTGGCAGTGATCTCTGATGCATACAGATTAGTGCTTCCTTTCTACTAACTGCATATAAAATATAAATAAACTGTTTCCTCTAGAACCTTTTCTAGGGAAATTAACATGCTATGAATATTAGTATAATTTCATGGTAAAAAAATGGGTAAGAAGACATTTAAAAATAATTAAATTTCTTTAAATAGCCTCATGATGATTCACTATGTCACATCAATACAATATTACTAAAGAAAATAAACAGTCATTTAAAATGCCTTTTACTGTTTTCATGCTCTTTTTTTTTTTTTTAAGGAGACAGCACTCAGTAAAAAAGTTCAAGAAGAAAACAATCACATTAAAGAAGAAAAGCTGGTGAGTTATTAATACAGCTTTGCTATTAAAAATCACTTTAGAATATAGGTGCTGTATTTCATATTTAGGTTTCTTATTATAATAAGCTACAAAAACTAGTTAAATTCACTTGTTTACACTTCAGAAATATTTTAATGCTAGAATAAGTGGTATCTTACTGCTCAGTTTTTAGGAGTATTACTAGAACAAAGTCCATTGTTTGACACTTTATTCCAAGTCTTATATTTTCTCTTTGATTCAGATGGGAGAAGTTTAGTATACCCATGAAACACTTGCCTGCATGTGGATCAGTATAAATAAGCAGTAAGGCTGGCATAACCTGCTGGCTGTTCTGCTTTCTGGTTGCCAACAGTTTATTCTAATATTGGTACTGAAACCAGGCAAAATGGGAATAATGTGTCAATAGTATACACAGGAAATGATGTTCCAATCGTACAGAACATAAACATTTAGACTATTAAGCAACACCTTTACACTCCTGAACAGAGTTAGCACTGTCTTCTCTTGCTAACTCAGGTATGTTCCAGAAAAAATCCTGATGTTTAAACAAAGGCTATGGAGTCAAGTATCAAATACAGAAAAAAAAAATTTGTTCCCTGCAACAACAGCATAATACACTGTTTTGCAGAACATTAAGCCTGGAAAGGGTGGTTGGTTTTTTCCTTTTCTTGACCAGTTGCAGAGTTTTCACTCTGCAGTTCATGAAAGGGAACAGGTCAGAGAAGTGTATCATTCTTGGTCCCCGGGAGGGACAAAAGCAGAATCTTGCTTGCATGCCCATAGAGCACTCATCCAGCAGCACTCTTCCAATTAATAAAAGCCTGTTTGCATTTTGAGCTTGCTTTTAAAAAATTGCCAATAAACACATGGAAAAAAATGAGAGACATATTCAGGCCTCATTACTTTCCCAGCCCTGAATGCACTATAAGTATTTATATGGAGATGTGTGGAGCATAATTTGTATGCATATTTGATATGTGTTATCTAAGAGAAGGATTCTGGTTTGTGTCTCTCTTGTTCTGTGTGAATTGTTAGGGTTTATTTGCTAGGTTAGTTTTAACATTTGGAGGGGTTTGGTATAGTCTGGGGAGGGCTCTAATGTAGAGATGAACTTCACGTTTCATCCAACTGCCTGGGTTGGAAGACATGGATTTCTGTGTTACAGAGCACTAATAATTCACCATCTCGATTAACTGAAATGTTGGCTTCAGTGGTTCTTGGACTTAGGCTAGAAAAACCATCTAAATTAACACCTGATTTGTACTAAACTGTATCAGACAAGAGGTCTGGTCTATTTGAGAGAAAACTGTACTAGATTTAAAAGATGTGGCCAGCTGTGCTACTGACCTGTCAGATGACACTGGCCAAGCCATTCCACAGTTCTGCAGTTTAGTTTTCTAGATGTAAAATTGAACTAAAAATAAATTAAGCTTCAGTGCAAAAATATATTATTTATACATGCTGGAAAAGGAATGAGAGACAGTACATTAAAATACTGATTTTATTTTTAGTAGACAGCTGTATCTGTGTACCCAGTAGAACCAAAACTAGAATCATTTGAAAACACTTTTCAAGTATGTCAAAGCACTTTGTTTTAGTAATACGTTCCTCTCAGTGTATTTTGAAGCAACTGAGCACATTTAAGACTCCCTTCTGCCTGAAGCTCAGGTGTTTTTTCTTTGCAAGTCTTCTTTCAGTAACTGCTGTAAGTGGTCTTGAGGGAGTGGTGATTGGCTTGTCTGGGTCATTCATTCTGTCTTCGAAACTTTGAAAATATGTTTTGTAGAGTTTAATAGAAAATGGCTCAGTTTCCAGCAAACTGCAGCACACTTCATGGCAGCACCCATGGGGTTTGTAAATCCATGGCACCTTCATTAACTCAAATCAGCTCAGTTTGGGTGGCTCTTTTTTTAAAAATTCCTCTTCATGAAGTAACAATACAGTCTTGAGGAAGGTGCCACAAAAGTTCAGACCTTGACAGCAAAATCTGATATACCTGCACCATATGATGCAAAGCGAATGGAAGGTAGTTCACATCTGTCAGGATTTAATTCAGGTGAGACAGAATAATTTCATGTAAGGGTGATCTGTCAATGGAGTAATTTCTTTTGGATTTTCTGTGTCTTTCAGAACTGTGATCTGATAACATTACTCTGTTTATCCTGAACTGAACTCACAGTGGGGTTGGATTTGATATATTTTATCCAGATTTGCACTGAAGAATGTATAAAGATTGGGTGGATTTCATTTTAATTATAGGAAAGTTCATTGAAGAGGAGAAAGTTATAATAATTTGTAATAATTTTATCTTCTCCAAGGTAAAAGGCCAGAAAAGACGGGTGTTGTTCTGATTTCTCCCAACAAATTTTCCCCAATGTTGGGATTGGAGTACCTTTTTTACAGACAGGATTTTGTAAACACTGACAGAATAAAAAAATAAATATATTGTTATAAAAGACATAAATTATCTAATGTTTAAACTCCAGAAACAAAATCTTGCTCAATATATCCTGTTCTGTTTGTATTAATAAGGAAATTCTCAGCTCTCTACAGTGTGTGCAGGAGCTGCTTCAGCGAATAACCCAAACAAATGTTAGAATGGAAAGTGAATTAAATGCATTGAAAGAAGACTATCAGGTCAGATTTTTCTCGATTAGACAAGCTGTTACTATCTGTTATGTATTTTTTAAGTCCAGGGCTGTTAAAGACATCTGTGTGCCTTTCAGAACTTTTGACCTCACTTCCATTGCTCCCTCAGCTCCTTAAGTGTCAGTGTGAACCTTGAAGCGCAGGCTGTGCTTTCCCTCTGTTACTTCTCTTCCTAAAGTAAATCATGGTTGCCATTCTTAGCAGCCATTTCTAGAGGGCAAAACCAGAACAGGGTTACTTTCAATTATTGAAATAAAATGATTTTATGACTTCTGTTTCTTGTATTTTTCATATAGGTATAAATTTCTGGACAACATTTCAAATTTCAGATCTTCATTCATAGCTTGAGCTTGTCCTCAGTTTTATTAAAGCAGAGAGCCTAAGAAAGAGCTTTATCTTCAGCCCTTTCTTGCTGTGTTTTCTGCTGTCATATTTATGCTAGAGGTGGGAAGTAGTCACGCAGAGAGTGTGGAGTTGCAGCACTCCTTAGTTCCTCTTTCAGCATGTAAAAGCAGCTCAGAACAGTTTACATTCTGTGTTTCAGTAGCAGTCAGCTTGGCCCACAGTGCACTGAAGATTAAGGTCATATCCATTCCCATCAGATGTGCCATGCAGCATTCAGGTACAGCCACTGACTGGACTATTAGAAATTATCTACTGTTTGTCCAGACATAAACAAAACTACTCCACTCTTCAAAGCCAAGGTTTTGAACTAGGAGTTCAGTTAATTTCAAATTGAACTTCCAGTGTGGATGTATACTTATGTTTCTAAATAAATTCTCTGATAATTTGAAATTATTCACTTCCCCTAAGACTTTACACTTAACAGGTGTAAGTAGTTTGCCTTCTGCCACAATATAAATATAGGACTTTTACATTTTGATGAAACAAGTAATGTTAAAGTTGAGCTATGTTCTCCATCAGAAACTGGCTAAAGTCCCCGTAGCAATTTAAGTATCTGCAACATTTTTACAAAGATTAACTGAACAACCCTTTGGCTGTAGAAAGTGCCTAAAGTAGCATGATTTTCTGTTTCTTCTGTATAAATTCTGTTATTTACATGTTGGGTCCAGTGAAACAGCTATTTCTATAATCCTGTTCTTTGTTAAAGTAAGAAGGTAATGTGCTTTTTAGTTTTTAAGATAATTGAAATTGCTTTGTAGATTAAAACAGAAGCTCGAGATAATTTAATTCATATATAACCTTACTGATGATGACTTTCATAATACAGGAAACCTTTAGGATTTTTGTGTCAGGATTATTGAATAGCAAGTGTATTTTAAAGTGCTTTTTCCTGATAGTATTTCTGAGCTATTGTTTCCTATCTCAGATAAAGTTTATAGTATGCCTTAAAGCTCCAGCTAGAACAGTAAATGGTATCTGTGAATCTTCTCTTTGAAGACTGCACATAAATGTCTACAAGTATGGCTTGTTTTCTTCTTGTTAAGGTATGAATGAACACAAGTCTCTGTTTTGCAGCCTGTGCAGGCCAAAAATTGATTTCTGGTTGCAATTACGCAAATTCTGATGAGAGCCTGCTCTGATTTGGGTCTGTTTATATTAGACAATGGGGTGGTATTACAGCTTTCTATTGTTCTATTGTACAAACCACTGCTGGTCATCAAAGCTTCAGTGCAGTCCTCAGAGGTAACTTCTGGCAGGCATGAACACTTTAGAAATGGGTGTTACAAGGCATGGATAACCAATAAGAGGCTCTTGGTTCAACCTTCACTACTCAGACTGATGTAAATAGACCTTATTTTTCAGTTTGATACAACTACCAGGATATTCCAGGGAATGAGACAATGTTAGCTTCTTATTTTGCATTTTTGCATTTTTTTAAAACATCAAATGGAACTTACAAAATAGGGAGCTGAATATGTAACTTGAAGGGTCCACCCACTTCCCTTCCAATTTGAGAGCTACTGCTTTCATCTTAATGGATTCTAGAACCTCAGTATAACAAATGGGATCTAAAGGTTATGTGTTACTCTTATGCCCTGTCCTACATCCCTGTTGAATTTCTGGGCCTCGCTTATGAAGCAAAAGAGTTTCTTCAGAATAACAGAAAAATGAAAGGAGTGATTGTATAGTCCCCTGGAAATATTTTTATTCATATACTCACAAAAAATTACTTATTTTTAGTCTTGATATGACAGAACACTTGCAAGGTAACATTCAAGAAGGATCCCTTCTCATTATTTGCATTCTCTTAGTGCTAGGATACCAGTGTTGTTATGACTTCAAAACAAAAATCTTAATTCTTTAACAGATGACAGAATACTTGAGAATGCAAGGAATTCAGGTATTCCTGAATTGTCTGTACAATTGGCTTTAACATATGATCCGTTCCATACATCTGCTACTTCTGATATTTTGCCCTAAGAGCTATGCTGTGAATAACTATAATAATCCATCACTGAGAAGGTTGCATTTGAGGTGCAGGTAAAAGCATCCGTGGAGTTAAGAGCAGGTTCATCAAAGAGAGGAGGTCTTGCACTCCTGGTTTATACAGCTAGATGAAAGATGCTACATCAGAGTGTGATCATTCAGACAATGCCTTGTTGAATGGTCTCATCGTTTTAAATACATAATCTGACAAAGAACATCCGTTACACTCTTATGCACAACTTTTCCCGTGTGTACAAAAATGCAGAGTGGTTTTTGAGTTTTCTTAGTGTTAGTACCTGTAAAATAGAATTTTATTAACAGTGTAGCGAAATTAACATAGGCATTTAAAAATTGATGGTAAGTGAATCAAAAAGTAGACTAATTTTTGGTTAAAAGATTTAGTAAAAAGGAATTGGTTTGGAATATTGCCTCCATAACATTTTTCAAGTGGACTTTCAAAGAAACTCATCAGAGTCATAATTATGTATCTGGTCATACAGCTACATGCACTAAAGTTATGCTTACATTATCAAATATATTTTTGTCATCTATAGAGCAGGTAATGGAATGCAGTGAGTCTTTCATCTTCCATATTGTTTGCTATAAAAATGAGATAGGATAAAAATTCCAAGAGTACCTGATACATGTGTGAAGTTACTGTTGATTTACACAAGACTCCTTTAGTTTAGAACAGTAAAGCTGAAAGAGTTAACCCAAAAATGTTGCAAGTACAGTTATGGTAGTATAAAACTTAATATTACTGTTATTTCAATGCACTCCTATTACAGTGACCTAATAAAAATAAATTAACGCATAATCAGATATCTACTGCATGTTGCAGTAGATCTGTTTTAGAATGTAAAGATTATATAGTTCATAAGAAAGGTTAATATACAATATAGGACAGAAAAACTGATTAGAAAAATGTATTTTTTTTTCCAGTCAGTATACAGTAGTTTTTTCTTTAAGTACAGTGGGTCTGGATTATGCTACATTTCATATCTCTCATCTCTGGACTTTATATTACTTTTTCAGCACATTAAAACTTATGCAGTGAAACTGAATAATGGCAAGTGTTTTTATACCCTTTTACAGCCATTTCTTTTTTCATAACCTCCCCCTGTTTTCCTGTTAGCTAAACTATAAGCACCTTTCTGTTAATTTATGAAAATTATTGTTGAGATAGCACATTATCACTGATCTGTATGGCACTTGCAGCATGTTAGAAGCAAAGGTCCAAGCAACATAAAACACATCAAAATTCATTAACGTGGTATTGATTATTTTTTGGATAATTAATTTTATTGCAGGCCCTTGAAAGAGATAATGAGCTGCAAAGGGAGAAGGCAAAGGAAAATGAAGAAAAGTTCCTTAATCTTCAGAATGAGCATGAGAAGGCACTAAGAACTTGGAAAAATGATGTAGGTTTATTAAATTAAATGCTATAGTATTAAAAGTTTTTTCGAATAGTTGTCAAGCATTTCAAGTAATTCCTAAAAGCCAAGAAAATACCACAGAAATAATACAAAAAACCCGACTCATTTCTTCTCCAGTAATACATACACTTTAGAAATTAATATTTAAAAAATTAGATTTAGCTCTGCTCTAAAAGTGCTCTCCAGTGCTCTTCCTGCAGTTCTGATTTGAAAGGAATTCTTCAGTGTGGACTGAGGGTGAAAGTGGGTAAGAAAAGGTGTATGTCTGGTATGTCCCCCTAGTGAATTCACCTCTGTGGACACCTAAACAACAGTTTATCTTCTATATTTGACATTCTTTCTATTACCTCATTACTTTTAAAGAATACTTCAGTAATTATTTAATCCAAAACAATTAGCAAAACATTGTAGCTGTAAAAATTGTCTGCAATAATAAATGCATGTTTAGACGTACGAAAGATTAATGCCACTTCAGTAGGACAAGATCTGCTTAATGTGTGGAAACCAGACTCTAAGCAGCATTTGTTTCAAAGTCTGTCTTTTTTATTTCTATGTACTTGGCACCTACTGCCAGAAAGGTTTTGATTTTGGTAGATAGATTTCTAGGGAAGCTGTGGGGAAATAATGCATGGTTGTCCTTGTAATCCTGTTGTCTGAGGCTCACTCCTTTGAGCGCAGCCACTATGGGGATGACTGCAACCATGAGGCCACAAAACAGCTAAACTGTTCTGATGCTCAGCTCCCTGAGAAGATTTGATCTCCCTGATTCCATGGAGAATTTTGTGCCATAATTCCCTCTATAGACATTGGAATTTGCCCTGCTTATTTCTCAGGAATGTTTGCATCTGTTCTTTAGAAGATGATTATTATTCCTTTTCATATTTCTGCTATGGCTAACCAGAAATTTTGTCTCCTAAAGTAAATCATCAAGGATAAAGTTAACACCGGTCTGGAAATCTTGTAAATTAAGTGAAGGTATTTCTGTAAAATTGCCCTTCTGTTCTTTTACAAGTTGTAGTTTGGACAATTCAGTTAGTTCTGAATACAAAAACTTAAATATTACATGTTTACTGAAGAAGCATTGGATACTTGAGGCTATTTACAGAAGCAAAGTGCCAAGCAAATTATTTGCTGTTGTGGTTTCTTGATAGTGTAGGTAGAGAATGAATGTTGACTATTAAATTTATCTTTGAGCCAAAAGGGAAGAAAGCTACAAACACAAATCTCACTTTCTTGAAGCATTGCTACTTGCAGTAAATGGTGAAAAAAAAAAAATCCTAAACCAGTTAATAAAAGCTGTAATCTGCAATGGAAATGTGATTAAAATTTTGGTTTGAATGAAAGAACTCAATTGCTTTGTACAAAGAAATTCCTTCGCATCTGTACTTTCTTTTAAGGATTAACTTTCATTTACTAAGCTGTTGATACCTTTGTAAAATGCTGGTTTACCTATATGAACACGCAGTAAAGTGTTTGTGTGGTCAGTGTACTTGCAATTATTACAGGAGGAAAACATGAGAAGAGAAATACACACTATTAAAAATGAGCTGAATTCCCTTAAAGGACTTCATAGACATCTTGAAGATTATCATCCTCCTCAGGGAAATCAGCATTCTGAGCAAGTGGGAAATCTGCAGGTAAGTGTCTTTACTAGCTGCAGGGTGTCTTGTAAAAATGCCAGAGGAAAAAAAGATATGACAGTTTTCCTAATCTTGTCTGTTATGTCCACTGATATTCCTTTGACATTGCTCAACCTAAAAATTTATGAGACAATGACCCTAAATATCATTGAAACTTACTGTACCCAAAGAATATTTGCCTTTCATCCAGAGGGGTGCTTATATCATAGAAACCTGAGATGTTACTTCATTAATAAATTTATACCTAACAGATAGCAACTTAAATAGCCCATCTTTACTAAATCCTATTTCAAAAACATCTTTTGCATGGGTATTTCTCAAATACTGAGGCAGACCCAATTGACTTCATATGTATGTAAGTTCCCTGGAGGTGTGGAGGTAATTCCACTTCTACTCAGAAGAATTAATTTCAGCTTCTGTAACATGGGACAGATCCGAAGACTGTTTTTATCAATACACAGGTTATCTTAAGTTCTTCAGTTTTAGTTTAGGAAACACCAACCTTTATGTCACATAGCATCTTTAAGAGTCATCAAAGGCCCAGTGAGCTCATCACGTGGTGAATGCAGGAGGTAAAATGCTTTTATGCAGTGCAGGTGGAACTAGAATTGAGCTTGGATTGTTGGGTGAACCAAGTCCATGTTCAGCTCTAGATGCAGGGCACACATGGGAAGTCAACGAGTGGCTGAGCACACAAAGATGGTCTTTTGGAACGAAAGGAAGAACATGTAGACCTGCAGCTCTGTGTTACCCCATGATCAAACTGGATTGCAAATTTGTATTCCAGTCTTTTATAAGATTGAAAAAAAAGGGCAGAGTCAGAAGCCATAAGAAACATTCTCTGTGCATTGAGCGTATTCTGTTGTTCTGTTGAGTATTGGTTATATCCCTTTTCCATTAACTTTTACACCTAAAAAATGATCTATTCTTCAAAGAAGGGAAAACTCATTTTCATGCATATAATTTTGCTTTCTGTGTTAGGAAAATAGGAAGACACTAGGACTGTAAAGACATGTAACTATTTTAGAACTAGCATATGAATTGTCGGTAAAATGACAAACATTAAAAATATTTTAGAATTTGGAAGAACTTAAAATTAATTTCTTCACAGTGCATGTACACGTGTATGTTTATAGCTCACAAAGACACGTACATAGCTGCTGGTATGCACTTAATAATGCAAGGGAAATTAGACTTGAAATGATTACTCATTGTGCCAAAACTGTATGAACTCTACAAGGTATAATGCAAATTGTCTATCTTTTAAAAGCCACTGTTTCCTTGAATGAAAATGAAATATCAGTTATTGTTAGGATGCAGAATCAAAGTGATCAGGCATTCCTGATAAACAGTACTTGTGCTTGCTAAGATAACCCCATGGGTTTGAAAGCAGAAAAGCTTAAAGCATATACTCATAAATGCAAAAGAAGTCAGATGTCTTCCAAATATACATCTTACACTATCTTATGGCAAATTGCCATACCACTTTGTGTTGTACAATCATTAGATTTCCAAAGCTAGGCAGGTTGGACTGAGTGGAACACTGCCAAGAAACTGGAGCTGCAGCAGATCCTATTGGTTATTCTGATTTGTGGAATTTCACCTTGTATCACTAATGAGTCAGTGTCTAGTGGAACATAAAAGGGAAAGTTGTTGGCTTGGATTTAGGTCTTGACTGTGGTTCCAAGTGTTGTAAGGAAATATGTTTAGACTTATTTTTACACCTAGTGCAATCAGAAATCTCTGTGGTTATTTGTGGGGCATGAAATTCAGAATGTACTTCTTCACAGTGATCACCTCTGGAATAGTAATTAAATAAAAGACATTTTTAAAAGAAAGGTACAATGTCAGACCTCATTCCAGACTTGGATTGCAATTTAGTTTAACCTTACCATGCTTCACATTTAGTTTGACATAATTTGTAATACAGCTGTGTACCATTAGGGAATAGGGTTACACCCTGCAATGGGCTGCTGTAATTCTTTTGTGTGTGTATGTACAGGGAGATCTGGTTTTGAGAAGGGTTTTAATTTCATACTATGAAATAGTCTGTTGAGGGAAAGGATATTTAGGGATATATGTGTTTCTTAGATTTTACTAAATCACACACAAAAAAATTAAAATCCAAGTTTAAAAGTTTTGGGGTTTAGGTATTTTAGTTTGTCCATCTTGGACCTATTTTTTAAGAGCTGGACAGCCTTTTGAGTTTATTGAAAAGTAGGTTTCTTCAACCCATCTGATAATCTGGAAAGGAATCATGTAACCTTTCTGCCTTTCTATGAACGTTTCATCCTGTTTGTTTCAGATGCAGTCACCAGCTCAGTCCATCCCAACAGATGTGGTAAGTTCCACTGCAGTGGCTGTCTTTACAATTACGAAAGAAGAATGTACACAGTTACAGTGTTGTGTTTGGTGTTTCTGTCTGAAGAAAGAGCTCCTAGAAACAAAAGATTATAAAATAGTTACAGCTTTCATGATAGTAAAAGGAAATTTCTACTATTTGTATACAAAATCTTGAAAATGTGATGCCAGGGCTACATGGAGCAAAGAAGCAAAATTAATTAAAAACCTAGAAAAGAAAAAGATGTAACATGTACAATTTCCAAATCAGAATGACAGGGAAAATAATGATAAAACATGAGGAAAAGAGAAAGAAATTTCAACTGAAACTTCAAATTGAGGATGGAGTACTTGGCAAAGGAAAACTATTTTAGGACCCTCCTCCATTTACCATGACTCCTCCCTCCCCCAAATCGGCAAAGCTGGGAGCATCAGGATGTTTCTGTGACCTGCAAGAAACTGTTTCTGGCAGATTTGTGTTCTACATCCCCTACTCTGCCAGCATTGCAACAGCCTCATTTTTTAGCAGTGCCGTCTACGTGCCTCCCTCCACTCTGCAGTATTCTCTGTCCTCCCCACACATCCAATGCCCAAGCACAGCTCTTGTAACTCCCTCCCACATCCCAGCCTTCCTTCTGCAACACCTCCAGTCACCCGAGTATCTTCAGCTTTTTCCCACATCTTTTATGGCCTAAGCTCCCTCCCACATCTGCCTACTTTTATATCCTATCTTTAGGGCAAGAGCCAGCACGTGCTCCTGTCTTCAGCTGCCAAACAGTTGATGATGACAAAGGATGCATCTCCTTTTCCTTCTGTTTTGGTGGGATTTTATTATCTTCACTATTCAGGCCCTAGTTTTCACAACTACAGCTTTCAAACCTAAACACAAATGCAGATGTAGTAGTAGACCAGTGATTTAGACTTCAAGTAGACACATCTTCAGGCTTCTACTCTTGTTGAATTTAACTCAAATTAATGTTAAAAAGCTATTTGGGAGGGAATGAGGAACCGAATGTCAGGAATTGCAAATTCATAAGCCTTATTTGCCTGTGAAATGAATTTAAAAGTCCTGGGCAGTTTGCTAGAAAAAAAATGTTGTTTATATGTGTATGTGTTGTTTATATGTGTATGTGTTTGGGTGTAAACAGTAATCATGTAGGATTTTTCCACATGTAATTACTGAGCAGATCACTGATTGAGCCAGCACAGAGAGGGAGTGATCCAGTCACCACATGTACAACACAAATTCCTTCCACTGAGGAATTGTGTCATCTGTGTAACATTGTGGACTGTAATATAGCAGGACCTGATTTCTTTCCTGCTCTTCTAGGGTATTAGTCTGCTTTTTTCTGTTCCTCTGTTTATGTTAACTTCTCATACTTCAGGTGAACGGTCTTTGTTTTTCATCAGAACTGTAAAATTAATTTTAAATCTCAGTCCTCAACTTTTTACCTAATCAGTGACTATAGTAAATTATTAAAATACTTACAGTCTTTTGTTCCTTCTTATGCTAGAGTGGTCAAGAACACTCAAAAGACAGTGAAATACAGGCTATTAAGAAAGAAAATGAGTTTATGCAGTCTGTAATAAGAAAATATGGTAATTGTGGAAATGAAGAAGAAACTCAAGTAAAAACCACAACAGACCAGTCTTCAAGCATTGAGGAATTAAAGACAGAACAAAGTAATAACATTCCATGGATAATAGAGATAAGTAGTATTGTTGAAGAAAGGATAAATGTTTGCAGATACAGTATATGACAAGAGAGGGCTTAAATCCTGAATTAAATGGTCATATCTAAAATCTACAGAATGTTAATATATTTTCTGCTCTCTCAGTTTATAAATATTTTGCAAGTTACCTAGTGCAATATTTACCTTCAGTAACTTTTTGACAGGCTTGTGTGTGTAATATAAGATACCAGTATTGATACCAATCTTGAGTCCATCTCTTTGGAAATTATAAACTAAAAATAAAGCATTACGTAACCTCTGGTTTATCAGTCACTAATTAGAGAATACACTCACTCTACAGATTTACAAGTTCTTGAAAACAGTTTTAAGGATGAAATTAATGTTGCTAGCCCTCATGAAGTAAAGCAAAGGGAGGCTTCTCCCAGGAATACCCTCTGCACAGATACTGATTTAATTACCCAAGGACACACCTTGGAAATGCATGTCACTGGATACAAAGAGGCAGAAGATCCAGGAGCAACACACACAATATTACTAGATGAAAACAATGCAAAATTAGATCAAAAATCACAGGACAGCACTGAGCCTTTGGCAGCATGCCACACACAGACAAGAAAGGCCTTTTTAGGCAGCACAGAGACTGTAGGTGCTGACAGGAAAAATGGAAGTCAGGAGACCAACACTAGCAAGGAAGAACTGAGCAATACTACAGATGAACCAACTTGTGCCAAGGCAGATGCAAACTCAGACACCAGACAACACGACAAAAGTGTCCTTACACCTGAAGCACCCAAACCTGAGTCTGAAGCTGTTCTTTGCACTGAGAAGAGTGCTCTGCATGAGAGAAGTACAGCCAGCCACCAAACTAAGGAGTTAAGTTTTGGCATCTTACCTTATACTAAAGAGAATTCTCAAGCAGAACACCAAAAATGTAGCTTGCTGAATAGTGACAATTATGTAGGCAGTGGATTACATAAAACAGAAAAACACTTAAATCTGAGTGGTTTACATAGAGATAAACTTCCTCTGGAACAGACACATGTAGATGCTGAAGGCAGAAATGATGACAATGCCAGAAACATGAACAGTACTGGTGTTCTGGTAACTGATGCTCAAAATCCACCTGCTGTTTGTTGTGATGAAGCAAGTGGTGATGATGCTACTGCAAAAGAACACAGAAAGAAAAAGTCTCTCTTAGGTACTTTTAGTTTATGCCTGCACAAAACTGAGAGAGGAATAAATGTGGATGACATGCACAGCAAGCAACCTGAACAAGACAGTGCTAAACAAACAGGGAATGCTTCAAATACATGGACTTCAAGTGCTGAAGCCAAATCTCCAGTAAAGGGTGATGGTCTTGAAAGTGCTCATAAAAAACCCCCAACAGATAGAGCAAGTATAGATAAACTAATTCCATGTAAAAATGTTAACGATGATACTCAGATGCACTCCATCAAACCTGGACATTCCCTGGAGATTAATACTCCAACAAAGAACACATTGTTAAAAGAGAAGAAAGACTCACTGAATACTACAGTTCCAGGAAGGAAGTTTGCTGAGGGTCACCTGAAAGAATCATGCTCTTTACCCATGAGAACATCTGGAAATTTAGTAAACATAAGTGTAAGTTCATCCTTTGATCTTTCAACCTCAGATAAAAAAGCTGAGAAAACTCCACTGTACTTGAATTTTTTAGCTCTCAGTTCTTGTTCAAGAGTAAATCAAATGAGAGGTCAAGCTACATGGGCTTCAGCTTCCAAGGAACCTTCCCTTTCAAAAGAGAAAATACCGTGCTTAGTGGAAAACACAAACATTTCAAACACACAGAGTCAAAACCTCAGTGAAAATGTGGACAGTGGAGAAACAGAACAAGGTAAGAAAATATAAGCATTAATGTTCTGAACCGTGTAGTGCTTAGAAAAATTACCAAAATGTGCAGTTTCTTAGTGTAGAAAACTGTAAACCTGACATTTTAGTTACATTGCAAAAAGGTGAGATTGCTCTGTTCATATTATAAATGCAAATGAACGCCTTTTGTTAGCAATTAGTTGATTAAATATTTTTCTCATATTTTCCTTTGTGAACTAACAGCAATGCAATGACAAACTGGATTTTGATAGGCATTTCTAACCCTAATGTAGAAGATATTCTCTCAGGGCTCTGCATGGATCTGAAAAGTACTGAGCAGCTTTTGGAAATTATTTATTCAGTGTTCTCATTTTGCATCCAAATTAGGGTAGATTTTGAATCAGCAGATGCTTCTTTGAACAGGGCTTACAGAAATTTTATTTTATTGTACATCTGTAATTTAGATGTACACTTAAAACCATCTGAATGTGTTGAATGTGTGAAAGGACTTTATATTCTTTCAACTTCTGGAAAACACACGGAGCTTTAAGTGCTCAAGGAGCTTTTTAATCTCCTACTATTGACATTTGGTTATTTGTTGAGCAGTATTTTGCATATGCAAGATAGTAAATATGAACTTTATTCCATGGGCTTCTAAATCATTACTGACATGTGGAAAAGTTGTATTTTAGATTTGTTTTGCAATAAAATTAGCTGGTAGGTTACCCCAAAACTGGAGCCCTGGGTGCTTAGATGTTTTCCAAAGAGCAGGACCCACAGGACAGGGCATTGGTGTCTATTTGAGTTTTTGTTGGTGCAGTGTTTTCACCTTTGCCCCTTGAACATACCAAGAGCAGAGTCTCCCATCTTTAGTTTTGCAGCCAGTGGCAGCCAGCAAAACCCAACAGTCTGGTTTCTTTACGTTGTTCTGTTATTATGAATTTAGCTCTATAGGCAATTTGGTTTCTGTACTTGGTCTCCTGCTTATGGATATTTGTGTTAGATGCACTGGTTTTTGAAGTTCAGTTTCAGAAGTGTCATTGTCCCTAAAACAGTAGTAGTGGTAGCAAGGTAGCAGAATCCTGATCTCAGATGGCACATTATTTCTTTCAATAATGTGAATTTTGGTATCCGTTTCAATAAAATGAACGCATAGTTACATGATGTTTTTGCATGTTCTCTTTTCGTAAGAACAGACAGCGCTATCTGAATTTCTTCCCTGTGTGTTCCTCCACCTTCTCTTGTCAGAAACCTTTCTGTATGCAAAGTATTGGAACTCCAAGTGACTCTGAGAGGTTCATCCAAAGGAGTTGGTAGGGAACTAACTCTAGTCCCTCAAATGAGTTGCCTAGTGACCAGACCTCTTGAATTCCAGCTAAACATCATGGTGAGGGTCTTGGTCTGTGTCCCAGATGTGCCGCATTCTGCCTAATTTAGAGAGGTCCCTCCTTGCACCTGCTGCCCTCTCTGAATCCTGCACCTCTTTGGGAGTGTAGAGAACCTCACAGTCAGAGCACCTCCAAGTCATTGTGGTACACAGCACTGCAGCTTCCACTGTTTATTGTGCTTGGGGTTTGTGTTTTGTTTGCAGATCTTTTCCCAAATGGCAAACCTGCAGTGGAATCCATGTGGACACTGTACCTACATTTTAAATTTTTTTTGACTGACTGGAGCACAAACCATTTAGCCATATGGGAGACCTAGAGGGGAAGAGAAGTGGTGAAAGAGTTTGGAAGAGAAGTGGTGAAAGAGTTTAGTAAACCTACCTGAGGGAATTCCTTCTACTGCCTAACCACAATGCAATTTACTATTTATACTCTGGTTCCCAGAGGGCAGACATCACTAAATGAAGAAATGAATTGGGAATGGGAAAGATCTTCCTGGCAGATGCTTAAAAAAGAAAAACACAAAACCATTTTCCTCTTCCTCCCAAGAGAAAATGTCAGTATTCTGAAATAACTGTTACATAATCATGAGGTAAAATGTATTTTCATAGCAAAACAAGATTTTACCATTGATGCAGTGATCCATAAGCATCTGTGTAGTGACAAAACAGCTCCTGTTTGCACGGTGAGTAATTGTGAAAGCATGCTTGTATTTTCATCTTGCAAGGAATGCCTTTCCTACCTTTAGTAGATGGCTATTGCCTGACCACCTGAAACATGAGATACAGCCATTAACAAAAAGACTCTGTATTTAAAATGTTTTTTGATTGTCCGAAAAGCTTTGCCTTAATGTCTTCTTTTATTACAAGTCATCCTGGAATATCATGTTATAATGGCATTAATTATTTATTATTGTTATCAGAAGGCGAGTTTAAAGTGTTTGAAAAAATATATTAATTTAGAATATTTGGAATACATACACTTCCTATAAGTCACTTTTCTGTCATTAACTTAATATGTGAAAATGAGAGAAAACATTTTTAATCAAGTAGAAACATTCCTCATCTTTAGAGAAAAAATAGATGAAACGTGAAAGAAAAAAATGAAGGGCAAAAGCCTATAACAACGATCCAGTGATTTAAAACAAAAATATTTCATTTTTTAAGATCAGAGGTAAACCAGTTTAGTTATTTCACAATTAGTGCCTGGAGACTAAATTGCAGTTGTTACCATTTCCTTTTTGTCAATCAGGTTCTAGCAGTCTGAACAGAGCTGCCAACACTTTGACTACTTCTAGTATCCACCGAGACCCCCAGGGAGACCCTAGTGAAGAATGGAATGCTATAGCAAAGGCTTTTTATGATTCTTCTTTTCCCACAGAACATGTAAGTCAATTAAAAATATTGCAGACCAGACCTCAGTGAGCTAATTCCACAGATATTTGTACAACTGTACCCATCTGGATACTTTAAGGCTGAGTCAATCTCCGAAATAATATCAAAAGGGCAACAAGACACCATTTTTCACAATTAAGGTTGATAGAAAGCAGCAGGAAAAAGTCACAGCCTATGAATCAAACAGATGCTAACCAGTCTGCTTGGGAGGGGAGGAAGAGGGTAGTCCATTGTGTACCCTAATAAAAATCATCACCTACAGTAAAAGTAGGAGTTAAAAAAAAAAAGGAAGATAGTAGTATGTGAAAGTATAAAAACATTGTTTCCTTTCTTACTTGATAGCACCATGCCATTTAAAAGAATCCATGAAAGAATAAAATTCAGCACATCTATGATTTAGAGCCTATCCATTTATCTTACACTGTAGTTGTGATGCCCTATTTACAGTAATCTTATTATTTTGTAGGGTAACCTTACACGAATACACAAAAACAGAGAATAGAAACATGTTGTTTCCCTGTAAGACAACTTGATTCAGGATGGCACTAAGCAATGGCTCTGCTGCATTTTGTTAGACTCAGGAGCTTGAACAGCTCTAACTGCTCTATTAGAATTTGACCCAATGCTAAATATATCATTCAAAAGTGATGCAGTAATTTACAGCTGCAGCTGACCTTTCCTTTTTAGAAGAGGTTCTAGAGGTATTTCTCAGGTAGTCAGGGCTGTCTCTGGGTGAGCTGTACAGTGGTTTCAAGTGACAAAGTTGAGCTGATAATTAGCTCTTGATGCCACCAGCATCCCCATTCCCTGAACTTCACAGGACTGATACTTTAAATTACTCGACTTTCCTAACCTGACTCTTCTTGGGAATGACACTGAGGTGGATTTGTCACCAAACACAGTGGTGGTATTTACTGTGTGTCTCTTGCTTTTTCTCAGAGGTGGAGCCAGGAGCTGAGTGAACTACACTATGTAACCTACAGCTAAAGCAAAGCTGTATTTCACTATCTGGTTGTGGTTATGTCTGCTTTGTCACCTCCAAGCTAAAGCTCCTGATGTGCTAGCTAAGAAAAAGCAGAGATGGACAAGAACAGTGCCTTGCTGGTTTCACCTTACTTAGATTTTTCAAATGCTTAATCTACAAAATCTCAGCCTGCAATAATGCAGAGCAGTCCCTCCTTTCTGTGTTGGTGTCATTCTAATACCTTCTGTTCTCAAGTTTGGCATTTTTATGACCAATATAAACAAGCTGTTGGGAGATTAAAAATGGGCTCGACAGTCTTTTTTGCTGCTTGGTTTGCTTTGACTAACATGTGTGATTGTAACTAGAGCAGACTTAAGCCATCTGCAATTTGGGTAATCTCATTCAACCACAGTACAGTACTCTAAAAAGGGATAAAAATTATAAACAAATGCTACAGGTACACTTGTAATTCTAGTAAAAATATTAACAACTGTTTTAAACATTAGTGTGTCCATGCCTGAGTACCAAAGGATGAATAAGCACCCCCAACTCAGTTTAAACATGCAAGTTTTAGTACAGGACAGGTTCAGCCCCACATGCTATTCCATAGAGATTCTGACTGGCTCGCTGTGAAGCATGATCTGTTTCTTACTGAGGCCTTGGGAAAAAGCATGAAAGAAGTAACAGGTTGATACTTTTACTGCTCAAATGGAGAAGTTACTCCCTCATTGAAAGTGAGCTGCCAGTCATTACTGCTCCTAAGTATCAGTACCTTCAGCTGCATAGCAGTTACAAATGCAATAATGGAACAATTTGCACACATTTTATTGTTCATATTTCAAACTTTAAGAAATGCTTGTGCACTAGGGAAGGTAAGTTTTAGCACAAAATTAATGTGCTAAAATAAAGGTAGGCCTGATAAAGACAGAGTGGCTTACAGTTGGGTGGGGCACAGTTGCCTAATATTAAAAAAATGATTGAGCAGAGGGGGAAGGCCTCATCTTGTGATCTTTGCAAGACAAGTCCCCTAGCACAGAAGCAGCCTGAGAGGTCACCTTGCAGATCCCCTGCAGCACTGGCTCTGTGCTGCACCTTGCTCAGGCAGGTGGCTGGTGCTGTGTGCTAGCCCCACAGGAGCCACACAACCGCAGATTACAAGTGGAGAACTCATCATTCAAATGCGAGGTTTTTGCTCATCAGGCAAAAAATCTGTTTCCCTACTGTGTTGCCATCTGTCTTTGATTTGGATAGGAAGTACCTAACAGTAATGTATCAAAGAGTAATTAAAACTATTAAAGGAACAAAAAGATCTTTAACATAAAAAAGCCAACCTATTACAGACCTTGCATTAACAATGTTTGCTTTCTAATCTATACAGTGAAGTGGAGAGGGAGTTAACACTATAAACCTCATGATTTTGGGTTTTGTTAATCAAATGCTTGCATAGCAATAGAAATGTCAATTGCAACATTAAACTCTTTAATTAAGCTATTTATTTTGCTAATCTGCATTCTAATAAAAGCTTGTCTTTTTTAAATCACACTCTTGTACCAAGTCTTACGTTAAGGTTTGGTTTATAAAAGTGTAATTGTCATTATCAAGTTTTCTAAATTAAATATGAAGCAAGCACTTAAAATTAAACATACTTTTCCCAACTGATTTATTTTCCTGTTAATATTTCCTTGCTTGCTTAATGTTCAGCAAAATCCAACAATTTGAACCTTCGTACGTGAATTTCACTGGGTTATCAACTGCTAACATTTGTATTCTGACAGGTTAAAGAAGGATTTGCTACTTTACAGAACAAGCAGAAGTCTTCTCACATGACTATCACTCCAGCAAGAAGTGAAAAAGCACTCAAAGATGAGGACAGCTGCTCTCTTCGTAACTCCATTATACAAAACCAAATAGGAGAAATTGAAAAATTACTGAATTTGGACAGACTTCATTCAGCAAGAAAAAGAAAATATGAAGAGGGCCAGTGAAGATGAGTGCCAGGAGATAAGCATTCTTTTAGGCATAGACCACTTACCCAAAGCAGATTGGTAGAGGTGTTCCTACAGAATATGGTATATTATATGTGTAGTTTCACATTTAATACGTTAACATTTCTTGTGTGCAAAAATGTATACAGTTCCTACTCCTAATGTTAGTTCTGGTTCTGCAATAAAATTCAAACTTTGCCAAAGTTAAAAAGTTCATAAGTTAATGTTTTTATATACATTCAGTAAAATTAAATGATTACTTGACTCTACCCTTCTCCTGCTCCTCTGAAGTTTTGGCTGAAAACAGTTCAATTAATTTTCTCTGACAGACTGCTCACTCACTTTTCAGGCAAAATCACCTCCAACTGTTTCAGAATACAATGGTTTCTGCAAACATTTACACCTACTTCCAGCAGTTCTAAGTGGCAGAAGAACAGAAAAATCTCCTGCTTACCTTTACTGCCGAATTATTTAAATATATCTGTTATAGTTTCTGTATCAGTATGGTCTCTTTCAACACTGAAGTATCAGGTATGATTACAGAGGTAAGGCAGCAGATCTGGCTTCATGAAGCTTCACTTCCATTGGGTCACATTTCTCCTCCCTTGGGTCTAAGGGAAGTTTTCTCTTACTTTACAAATACTCGCACTATCATTTTTCTGACCTCCCTCCCTTCCTCCCCACAGGTCTTGCAAAGAAAGGTCCTCATACTGTAAAACAAACAAAAGCAGCATAACCAATGTTGCCAGTTTTTCTTGTTGCTGATTATGTAAGAAAATCAACAGAAGACATTTTCCCATGTTAGTTTTATTGCCTCTTTTTTTTTGTTGTTGTTGGGCTATTTAGAATATTTAGCTTCTTTAAACCAATTGCATACATTTTTTGGAAACATTCACAAACTGTCAAAGTTTTGAATAAAATTCACCTACAGCAATATTACTAGGTAAAAAAAAAATTCTTAGGTGTCTGAAAGACTGAGGAGACTGTTTTTCACTTGATTCAAATTTTGTTTCCAGGTGTTTAGAGTGTCATACAATTGCTGCCACTGCTGCTTTCCAAAAGTCCGATGTGTGCTGTGACTGGAGAAGTAAAACAAAATTGGAAGAAGATTACTAGAGATGTCGCACTCACCTAATTATTCTTCTATAGCATTGCTTTCCTCTCATGAGCAAACAGGGAAATTCTGATTTTCTCTCTAGAAATGGCTGCACTTTACCAGTTAAGAGAGTTCTGCAGCCTTCCCAAATATTTAAAGCAACAACAGTGATTAGTATTCTTGTCACTAGTAGGTCATTAAATGAAATGTCCTGGAAAGTAGGACTCTTTCATTAAATAAGCTAATCACATTCAGTGTGAGCTTTAATAAAATTATGATAAATAGCAACTATTTAACTACCAGCAACTGATAGGAACAATACCTTGCTTCTAGTTAAAATATTCTATAAATATAAGTGAAATAATTAGAACACACTAAGTTCTGCAAAAGGCTATGAAGAATTGTCTTACCTGACGACGACTTTCCTCTGTGTCTGATCTATTTTGCAGTACACCATCTTTGTCTTTACAGCTGCAAAAAACCAATGCTCTTTTGAGCAACATTTTCATGATCGTGCAAAGGTATTAAACTGCATAAAAACGGTTCAAAATTAGATCAATACAAACATAAGAACACATAAGCAGTTCACTTTATCTCTTTTGCTGTTGGTTTTAATGGCCTAATAGGCAGAAAAGCAAAATGATGTAACAAGATGAAGGTCATGCACGAATCCTATTGTTTGGTGACAACCTATTAAAGTAATATCCTGTACAGTTTTTATGAACTTCTCTCCCCTACAAACACATCCTGTTTTAATGACAGCAAACAAAACCAGATAACAAATTAAACCTGCAAACAATTTATTAGTTCTGTAAAGAATTACATGAGATACAGTTCCTGTCACTGAGAAGAAAAACACTGGTTAAAACACAACAGTTGGGCCTGTCTTTAAGCATGAAGTTGTGCAGCTTTATCTTGTAAAAAGCATAGAAGTTAAAATTAATACTGTTCTAATATTCAGCATTAGAAGACTGTAAAGTTCTTGTTCATGAGCACTGTGTGCAGAGAGGTACTACAGTTCTTACCGTCAATGACAAACGCTTCTACATCATCAGCCCCGATCTGGAGCTCCTGCTGCATCGTGTCAAATGAGATTTCTTTATTCTCTACAGCCATTCCCATGAAAGTAAGGAGCCTCATCTTTGCCATGTTGTGTTCATGCAACAAGCCTGAGTAAAAGTGTTGATAGTTTAATTAATGATTTAATTATAATCATACGAATTATTTGCTTTTCATGTTATTTTTACTAGATATGCTTCCAATAATTTCAAATTTATTTCACATTAAAATATATTCTACTTCTCCTTATCAACAGCAGTTTTTCTGAGGTAAAATATCAAATCCTGCATCTGCCTTGTCTTTTGTTAAAATAGCAAGTTTCATTGTGAATTCATCAAGACTCAGTTGTTTTTAGTAAAAATGTATTATCTAGAAAGGTTTTCTTTTTTGAGCAGTAAAAACATCACCTGAACAGAATTTTAGGTGGTGAGAGTACAAGTGAATTTTTCAGTTGCATCACCTGGAAGAACAGCAATGCAACAAAATGGAAAATCCCCAGCTGGTTATGCAAAAAACCTTCTTACAGCCTCCCCACTCATTCTCCTGTAGCTTCTGGAAAACAAACCTCTCACAGTTTGGTTCCAGAACATAACACTGTGCTGCCAGAAGAAAGCACTTTGGTACTGAATTTGTTTGTCCACAGCAAAAAAGGCATCGAAAGTCCCATGTAAGCATCCAGTGTGGCCAAGAAAAGTGTTGTTCGAAACCAGCAGAACCAATACCAAGGTCAGGTTACATCTTTTACATGACTGCATGAATGGCAACACAAGGAACTGTGCCAAGACCTTGCATGTCTAAATCGGAGACCATTTTTCTGGAAAAACATCTAGGTCAACCAAGTTAAGCCACTGAGATGAAACAAGGCATTTTTTAATCCCAAGGTCCATGAGGTACCAACTAAGATCCAGTGGAAGTTCCTTAAAAATGAGTGTCAATCATTTTGTTCTACAATGACATTATAAACATTCCCATTGCTTCAGTAAATATGTAAGTTTGGAATTTATAACACCCATACACTAGCAGGGAAGCACATTAGTGCAGGACATCATGTTGTGTTAATTAGCTGTAATTATGATGCAGGTTTCCTATTTGGCACCGATTCAACAAAAATGTGATCACCATAATTCATACGAATGAGGAGCACCAGCAACTATACCTAACTGGGTTTAATGGAACTCTACAAGCATCAAAAAATCAATTAGCACACATTAGCCCTAATTAACAAATGCAAATGAGGTGCTGATTAACTTTGCAAGAAAGACTGCTGATAATACCAGATTAACTGTGGCCATGTTAGGGCGATGCAGTTGACACAGATAATGCTACTGCTGGCCTAAATTGTCAGCATTAATAAAACAACAAATTGTAACAAACTGATGCCACCTGTAGGAGCCTTCACTGCACAGCTTTCCTGGGCCAGCTCTAACTGGTCCTGGTCCACGAAAGGCTACACCTACAGCCCATGTTCTACTGCCACTGAAGTCCTATTACTAATAGCCTTTAAAACAAAGGTATCTTAGCAAGTTATTTTAAAAAAAATCTCTAAAGCATGGTTAAAAATCTCATTGCTTTTGGGAACAGATCATTTTTGAATGCCTCATCTAATAATTGCATTGTTGTCTAGACCAAACTGCCCTTGTTTTTCATAGCTGAGGCTGAACCATTCAGCTCCCAGCATTTCCATCTGTGCTGCCTCCAAATCTGTTTGTCCACTGCTCAAAGACACACCAAGTTTCTGAGCACACCATAAAGCAGGTGAGAAATCAGCGTAAGTGGAAGTTAAGACTGTCTTTCAAAACAGTTACACTGATATTTAAGGATTTTACTAAGATTATATGAATCTTAGATATATTTAAAACTGACACACTGAATTAATTCATGGAGGGAAGCACAGATACTGGGAGACAAGGCAAAAAAAATCACAACAATTGAGTATAATACAGTTACTGCTACATATATGTATAATTAATTTTCTATAAATTTATTCAAATGTTGGTGTAACAGCAATTTCAGCAAATACTTCTGTGGACAAAGACCTAAAAGATAAACCCAAAACCCACTTTCCCCTGAGAAAGAAAAGCGTAAGATGTCTGCATAACTAATGTTCAGATACATGTGACTAAAGATACACTTATCCTATATACACATTTACAAGCTACCAAAAACTTGCTGCTAATTTTATCCACCAAAAAATCCCATTGGTATTTCCATCATTTCAATACCCAAAGTACCACAGTTTTAAAGCTCTGAGGGCAATTATTCTAAGAATTGTATCACACTCCATTAAACAAAATAATGCATGTGTTAAAAGGCTGCACTCAACTCTGTTTTAGCAAAACTATGGCTTTCCTCAAATGCATCCAATGCAGTGTTTAAGTGTCATTTCAAAATCAAAGTTATTAAAAAAAAAAATCATATTTTAATGGAAACATTTATTCATTTCCAATATGTCAAAACCTTAATGCAGTAATAAAAAAATCTGCATCATTGAGCAATTTCTGCATTGTCACTGACCCCTGTCCTAAAAAGCTGGAATATAAAAAACGTAATTTTAATGCATGCAATAGCTTATGAACCAGTGCTCCTTTGAAACAGTCAATTACACATCAACGGGGGAGTGTCAGAGTGTTAATTACTACTCCTTTTTTCCACAGTGTGTAAATAAAGAGGGTGCTGACATTAACATTCCATCACATTGCTTCATGTGATGAAACAAATTAACTGGGACAGACTGTGGCTTGCTGGGTCTAATGCATCAGCACATGCAGACACACACACACACACTATCACATGCCTTATCTTACTGCTCAGAAGTATTTACTGTTACAAAGTTATTCATCATAAAAAACCAGGAGATTTATACAAGCCAGTGGTTTACTCAATGCAGTTATGATCTCTGGCCTAGCCTAGAGTACGAATGTGTTAAACCTTTCAGGGGGGGAGTTCTAAGAGAAAAAAACCAGCAGGTAAAACCCTAGTTCTCTTCCAAAGCCATAAACCAGCTTGTTTTCAAAGAACAAACCATAGTCAGATGGCCCACTCACCATCTAGCAGAGGTTATCGTCTACAAACTCTCATCTGTTACGAAATTTCCTTGCTTCAACACATGGACTCGAACTCAAGAACTCTGTGGCTTCTATACCTTAAACTACGCAAATAGTCAGAAATGCAATGATCTGAAAACTTACCCAGGGAGTCAATGAAGTCTTTGTTGTTCTGATAAAACTTGACATAGGATGCTAGTTTAGCACTTACAAAAATTGTCAAAAGCTAGAAGATGGAAAACAAGTATGAGAACAGTTAAAATATTATCTTGCAGGCTGGACAGATATATGGGTATTGAACAGAATGTTAAGAGCTGAAATTCTGTCAATAGCTGTGGGCTATCTGTGTTGAGCTTACTTCCTTCTCCCAGACTTAAGATTTGCTACAGAACTCATGTGAGGACGGGACTTGTAACTGAGTTTCTGGAACTTTGAAAGGGAAACATTTCACATGCAATTTTAATTTTAAAGACTATAAAAAGGAATAGCCCATCGCAGCTCAGGATTACTGACACAGATAACTATTCTAATGGATTTCAAAAGACACATTAAAACAAAGCAGTCTACTGCTATCAAACCATCTCACTAAAAACAAAGTTACTTACATCATGAATAAGTTCTCCTTCCAAAAATTTGACTGGTTTTAAGGCAAGAAGATGATCAAAGAGAAAGGTATTTGGATCCTTCAATGCTCGTACAATACATCTAACAAGAAAAGGAAAATGCTTACTTTCAAAGCAATACACATCTTTATGACTAAGGGCAACTCAATTTGCTGTTCCTAGAAATACACAAAGGTTTTCAATTATTTTTAAAGGTAACACATGTCACATTCCAATTTTAATCTTCATTTTACAGATGGAAAAACCAAGGAACAGAAAGCATTAAGTAATTTGGCCCGCATCCCAAAATAAATGTGCCATGTGGTAAAACCACAGATCACCCTACAGTTTCCATCTATGCATTTCTTTCCAGCACAGCCTTCATTCCTAGAGGCATTTTTACTGTCCTCCTAAAATGTCATAGAATTGTTTTGGAAGATTTAATTATACTTGAATATATGACACAAAACAGAGAAAACCCCAACACCAAACAGTGCAAGGCCCAGGATTTATCAGTTGCAGCTCCAGACTAGAAACAGGAACTCCAGATGAAAGCTTTTCTCAGCAGCACATCAGATGCCTTGGCTTGCTCTGCCACACAAGGACACCAGGAGAATGGGAGTTCTGCACAGACTCAGCCCTGGGCACACGAGTTCTCTCAGAGGAACAGGCTGCAGGTTGCTGTAGGGTAGCCAGTGAAGTTTCCACTTCCGCACTGACACTAATTTTCCAAAGGAGTCATCCTGATTTTCCTCCGTGGTTAAGTATAAACAACTCCCTTGAGAACTACTGATAGTGCACATCTGGCAGAACTTAAATAACTAATTCCTAAGAAAAATCATGATAGTTAGAACATCAAAATACAGGCATTTACTCATTTTGGCCAGTGGGGAAAATGCACTGTTACAAATCAATTTAGTCCCAGCTTGTCCAACAGGTAAGCTTAATTCTGTGCAGTTCTCATTCTTTGTACCTGCTCATAGACAAGACAGCAGCAATGTCTTTTAAGGGAAAGTGCTATTTGAAAAGAATGCTTAAGGTTAGATAATAAAACAGGCAAAAAGTAAAAAAATCTGAAATAAAGGATTCCAGTACAGATTTTGAGTGCACCGCTGCTGTACAGGAAGTCCTTACCCAAGGCTGATCTCTCTCAGCAGTGACCAGGAACACTCCTGTGCACTTGCACACTGGAACAAACCTGGCCGTGCCTACAAACAACCAGACCTACTGCAGACTGCAGAGACAAACTCTCGATTGAGTCAGCAATGCTACAGAAGAGGCCATGGCAGGGCCCTTGACCTGTCAGGCCACTCAATACGCCTAATAATAAGATGATCAAAATATTTGACAATTGAGGAAAAGTTACTTTTAAGGAAACTGGGAAGTCAGTATTACCTGTGAGCATCAACTCGAGCCTGGGAAGCATTGTCCTCTGTGTAACTTCCCAGTAGCTCCACCATTACTTTTGCTGCAGTGTCACTATAGAAAAAAAAATGAAATTACCTCAGGACTGCTGAAAAAATAGTTCAAACAAGACACTCAAATATTTAAATAATTCCATTATGATGTTATAGGTCAAATTAAATTACACTTGAAAAAGATGTAGATGATCCATTTTAATTCTAGTGGAGGGAACAAATGAACTGGATGTATTCTTTCAATTCTTGTTCTACAAAATGTTTATCTTCACCCTTCATTTCATTCTCTTAAACTGATAAATTACCTGCTGGTTATGGAAAAAGCTTTCTGAGCTAGGAACAGCTTTATATGGTTCACTAGAATGCTCGTCTTATGCACATCTGGATTTAATCATTGTGCAATAAGTAGCGCTGCAAAGTTTATTTCAAATGTAAAATGGCATCTCTTAAAGAATATTTATGGTCAGGAAAATGACTGTGTAAAAGCTGCTCTCTTCTTTCACAGATTCTTTCTTCAAGTATTCAGAGTGAGAGCTGCTCATTTTATTGATGAAATTACGCAGCCAGCAATGAGACTGGTTGAGGCTGCTGTGAAGCAAACAGCTTCCAGCACTGCTCCGACAGACAGCTTTTAGAAAAACAACTCCTCCTCAGCAACTGAGCAAACCTACAGCCTTGTCTACCCAGATAATTTTGTAAACACCACCAATACCACTGCAAACCAGCTCAGAGATCGTTACTGTGTCATTTAACAGATTTTATTTATTTTCATCAAACAGTTTTACCACCACCAAGGCCAGCGACCACTGATGCTTTTTGCAAAATTTGCAACAAATTATCCCATGTGGTCTAAAAGCACACACAACTTTCCTTAAAACAAAACACTGCAAGAATGAAGTTTCAATTTGCATTAATGACTTAGGCCAATGGCATAAACTGCAGCACAGGGAAAAACAAACCAACACAACATACCCAGTATGTTCTGTGCTGTGACAGAGGTTTAACCCATACAGCAGCACAGGTCTGAATGGGTTTTGTAGTACAATAACACTGTCTTTATATGGGCACTTATTTGAAATTTCACCATACCACTGTTTGACAGCCACTCTATAGGGGGAAGTTTATTCTCAGAGAATTCACCAGATCAGAGAGATGTGCAGCACAAAAGTTAGGATATCATGGGCAACAGCCAGTATCATATATAATCTGGATGTACATTAAACAAAGACAGTTTGTCCCCAGGCAGGGGCATTTTCTGTAGATCCCAAAACATTCCAGAAGCATATTCAGGGATATAAGCTTTAATGGAATATTTGTTTTAAAACTCCAGCATTAAAGAGGTCAGGTTATGCTTTGCACTGGTAACCAATATTGACATAAATGAACTGGCAGTTCTGTATCAGTGAAAAAAAATTAATTTAGGCAGCTTTATATATGAGAGAAGCATTTGCATGTAAATCAGTCTATGACTGACTCTGATTGTGGCACTGGTGAAATCTTACCAACACTAGATGTTCTAGGAGACAAAGGACCAGTTTAATACAGGACTGGCACTATATATATATTCAATCAAATAGGCTCAGCTCACGTGCTATTCAACCTAAGAATACACAACTCCTTATTTAATAAAAGCTTTTCAGCAGTTGTTCTTGTACACTTCAGAGCTGTGTTACAGTTTTCTGGCACTTTTCCTGTCCTAATCTTTCCCTTAGGAGCAAAAATTGAAAACCATCACTTAACTAATTTCAAACAGTATTTTCAATTCCCCACTTTTTTGTTTTTAAGTGGGGAAGGAGTGGAATTTGTCACTTGTATTTCTAGAAAACAACAGAATGCTACAAGACAATTACTCCCAAACTTTCTGTGCTGAATTCTTGTGAACCTCAGCAAATATGGCAGGCCTTTAGTCTTACATTCTATTTTGTGTCAGATTACTACTGTAAATTAGGATGTTTGAAGCACTCATACAGATCACTATTTTCCCACAGTTCATTGTTAAATGTGTCTCACCTAAGGTGCAAATGTGAACATATTTTCTAGCAAAACAGCCTGAACAAGTGCTCTTGGCTCCACCTGCCAGTCCAGATGCGTAACTTGACAAAAAGCCAGTGAGAGCTTAAGAGTGATGGTAGATAAAAGGAAGGAAAAAACCACAACAGAGCATTCAGAGACTTAAGTGACATGTTGGAATCGAGTCCCTCTACATTACATGATATTAAATGGAACTAAAATTAAATGAAACAATTACTCCACAGGTGCCTGACATGCTGAGCTTTTTGCTACAAGTATTAATAACCAGACCTGCCAGACCTGTTTGAATTTAACTTGGGCAGGGCTAAAGCTGCTGGATCCTGCCAGCAGAGACCAGCTTTAAACTGCATCAAGGTGGCTAGAAAAGGTCTGATGAAACAAACTTTTACTTATCACCATAGGAAAAGGGACACCACACAACCTCTGCATCATCTACTTTTTAGGAGCTACCAATCTATTAACTACCAATTTACCCACTGTGAGAAAGTCTGTTAGCTATGGAAAACCATCTCCTATGCCACACTGAGCAAAGTTAAAACATAAATCAAGCAAATGAAAGAATTAAGTTGTCTTCAACAAGGTAGTTCTTTTCCCTTGATTATAAATCAACAATGGTAACTGAGGTATGATTTTTATCACTTATTTTTCAGTTCCCACTTATCTTCCCATACTGCTAGATAGAGCAACATTCCTGAGTGCTACAGCTGGAATGCTGCTGTGAGTTTCCCATACTATTCCAAACACTGCCCACTGATCCAGGAGAGTGAACCAGGTCAAAGGTGCCAGGGTCACTTCTTGTTTTCTTTTCTGGAGAGAAGTGCAAGTGCTCTGAAACGCTGCTCCGCTCAGTGCACAGCTTGCTGCAACCCATGGTAAGGACACTGAGTGCAGGAGTCCTTTCTAACAGGGTCTGTGGAAGGTTTTATTGGCTATCTTAAAAATATCACCTATGGTTAGTAAGCAAAAAACATTTAGTAGCAAGGTTACTGGTAGCAGTGGAAACAAAAGTAGAAGTTTAATCCACTGATTTGACAGCAAGGCTAGCTAAAAATAGCTGGCTATTAAGTTAGGGAATGAAACTAGTTAAAACCTCGCAATAAATCAACAGGATGGGAAGTGTTTAAAAGAGCAGGAATGTTATCAGTGTAATATTTCTGAAACAAGGTAAGCACTAAGCCATGGAAAAGATCTGTGATTAACATTCCTGAATTTATTTTGACCATTTGGAATCTGCCATACAGAACTATCGATGCAAAAGCATTTGAGTGTTACAAACAGGAATTCCCAGTACTGTAGTTCACAGAGTAACTATTCCATGAGGATTAATCATCCCTAAATGGAGGTTAGTCAAAAACGATCCTGCTGTGCTGATGCAGCATTTCCAGGCTACAATTCCAGCAGGGCAGAATAAGCCAACTGTCCTGACAGAAGGAACTCTTCTCCACTTGTGACAGCTTCACACTTGCCTTTTTAAACCCCCAGCAAGGTCATGTCCCCAGTCCAACCCCCTGTGCAGGCACACAGATGCCCACACGAGCACAAACACACTCAGGGACTGGCAGCTGGAGGGGACAGGCAGGATACAGGATAACAGAGGATACAGGACAGAACATTCCTTCTGCAGCAGTACAAGGTTACGCAAATGCGGAAAACACAAGCGCAGTTCTGGTACCACTGTGAGTCACCAGTGGAGTGGTCCTGATGCTGCCTCACCACAAAAATCAAAAAAATCTTGGAAAAGTAACTCAGAAAACAAAGTGGAAAAGCAGGAGCAAGCAACACACACCCCCAACATTCCCCTTCCAAACTACAGGGGCAGTTTAGGTAGGTTTGAGCTGTTGTGAAACTACACTCTGAACCACTGGATAGCAGCCCACCTCTCTAGTCCTGGCCAGGGCACTCAATCCACTGTATCACATCTGCAAGATAAACTGATGACAGCTCTCAGTTAAGACCTGCATTAATTTACAGGCACCATACACACAGGATTACTCTACATGCCAGAAGACAGTGGTCTGCCAAGTTTGTTAGATCAAAGATGCTTCTTATGATCCAGGATAATAATTCAAAATGGCCAAGCAGGTATTCTGTGGACATTAATTTCCATGACTAGTGGAAAGCTCTGTCCTGAAGGTAATGTTTACATAAAAAGACTGATTCTGTTAACTGTGATTGATAAGCTTTCCCACATCATTAAGTAAGAGATAGCACTACCATGCACTAAAATGTCCAAAGTGCAATAATAAACTTGGCATAATGCTACAATGCTCTAAGATGAGTATTTATAGAAAGAAATAGTGTGTTATTTTGGGAGTCTGTGGTTTGCAGCTAATTCACCACTAACTTTAATATTCTTGGGAACACTGGTTTAATACAGGAATGCTTAAAAATATTAAACCCCCCCCCCCCAAATATATTTGGATTGAATTATCGGTACAGATTGATTTTACAAGTCTTGTGAGAAATACCTTCCCTACAGATCACCTATAGTACATCAAAATACAGTTATCTAGTATGTATGACTTGTCTTTTATACCTTTTCTTGCAGTCTACTAGGACATCATAGAGCAGTCTCAGGAGAGTGTGCTTTTTCTCTGTGGCCAGATTCCAGTCGGAAATCCATTTTCGGACCTAAGTAGAATACAAGTGAAAAAGAAGCATTCAGGAAAAGACTAAATAACACTACAAATACTCCTCATTTTCTCCCAGGCAGAAAAGGATTAAAAATATCTTGCACAGAGATTTCTCTTTTAGGTCCTTTGACTTGCAGGCTCTCCATGCTGTACCTGAAGTTTTTCCATGAGAAGCCAAAAGTCTGTGCTCTCCACATTACTTCCTAATTAAGGATGAGTGATTCTCATGTATTCTGATTCCAGAGCAAGAGACAAGAACTTGACTCCTCACTCTTGATCAAAGCTTCTCACTTTGGTTTCCACCACAGGAATGAAACACTCATCTATATATGATCACCATCAGAAATGAAAAATAGACAGCAACTTCACTTAGATTCTGCAGACAGGCCTTTAAAAGACAAAACCTGTATTCTGCATTTCTTATTTAGAATCATAGAATGGTTTGGGTTGCAAAGAACCTTAAAAGGTCACCTAGTTTCAAGCCCCCTGCCATGGGCAGGGATGCCACCCACTAGATTAAATTGCTCAGAGCCCCATCCTACTGGGCCTTGAACACTGGCAGGGATGGGGCATCCACAGCTTTTCTGGGCAACCTGCTCAGTGCTTCACCACTCTCACAGTCAAGAACTTAACATCTAAAATCAAGATCTCTCCTCTTTTAGCTTAAAACCATTACCCCTCATCCTATCACTATTTGCCCATGTCAAAAGTTGTTCTGCCTCTTTAATGAGCCCCCTCTAAAGTACTGCAATAAGGGCACCCTGGGGCCTTCTCTTCTCCAGGCAGAACAACCCCAATGCTCTCAGCCTTTTCTCATAGGAGAGGTGTCGCATCTCTCTAATCATCTTCACAGCAATTTCTTTAGGCTCTGGTAATTTGTAAGAGATGGTCTGTATCAGCTCTGAGTAACATTTAGGTACAACATGTTTCATACAAAGGCCACAACTTGATGGGCCACTTGATTACCTGATCTAGTTCAGTTGGAATGTACTGGATGGCACCACACGACGAGGCCACTTTCAGAAGGCTGCAGTACACTGTGTACCTCACAGGAGTGTTCTTGTCCATGCCATGGAAGAGATTGCTCAGGCTAAACCACAAACAACCAACAACAGAGTCAGAGGTTTCAAAAAACACTACTGGAGTGCACGTAAATGTTTTATTAAGACACTTGCTAGTACAGATAATGCACCTGGCAGCACCTTACATCCATGATGAGCTGTAACAGCTTCTGGTTTTGTGCTCATTTTCAGCAAACGAGCTGAAAACTATGCATTTTAACTTTTTAATGCCCAAGGAAAAAATACTGGTACTTCTATTTTATGACAGTGAAAAGGTAGAAGAGGGCTTCCTGCAACACCCCACACTTTCATTTAAAGACATATAAGATAATCCTTCCTCTTTAGAGGCACGATTACTTTGCAAAGTCCACCATTTCTCACTTTGCTCTGTACAATACTTACAGCTGCAGTCTAAGAGATGGGCGCTCTCCTTCCCGAAATTTTACTAACTTCTCACACAGGTTTTCAATCAGTGCTTCTTGTTTTTCAGGTTCCAGGATAAGAAGCAGAGAGACAACGCTGTTCATCACGCTCTCAACATCTGCATAAACAAAACCATACAGCTGTTTGAAACTGCAAGCAGCAATCAGCAGCTCTCTCGTGCGGAAAAGTTACTTTTGATACGAATTACCACTTCGCATGAGCAAGAGCTTTTAAAGAAAGAAAATGCCAAGATATTAACCTGGATATTCATCAGAATGTACCAGAGGCTTGGCTCAGGTGGGCTTACACCAACACATTTCCATGTAAGGCAAGAATTACCACTCTAAGGTCAACACAGAATGTGGTATTTGATACACCCTTGCTCTGAACTCAAAGCAACTCTGAAATCAGAGGAACTCTAGGTTCCACACAGTGGCTTCTTCCTACACATCCAGGAAACTGCCCACTGTAAAACTGTAGCTGTAGTGAGAATAGTAACACCTAGTGCCCAAGTACAGTAAAACATTTTACCAGGAGCATAAGGGATACCCAGACCACAGGCAAAACGCCCTCCAGAACAATGAGGTGTATTACAAACCCTCCCCAGTTGCTGTTTTAAGTGTGGTGTTCCATCCTTTCCAAACTGAACCACACCGGTTTTGTGCCTTCTTTCCAGTCTGCCCAAATACCAGTAAAGCAAAGGCCAAGAACAAAACTCATTACATATGGAAAATATTATTTATTCCCCAAAATGACACCTGAGCATCAAAACCCCTATTTCACATACAAGTCTCTACGCCCTCATTACAAGCACAGTCTAGCTTGGCTTCTGACTTCTTCAAAGGGTGCTGGATCTTTGGAGAAAGGAGGGCCAGAGTACATGCAAATATTCCATGGAAATGATGGAAATAAGCACTTCCATTTTTATGACGGTGCACAGCTTGTGTTTTAACACATGCTACACATTTCTAAGTTCTGCCAACTCTTACTGTTTGAAAGCAATCATGGCGATGAGTTTAGCAAAACCAACAAGACTTAAGAGATGCAAACCTTTGTCATCCTCTTTCAGGCACACATCACACACTTCAATAATCTGTGCCAAGTCCACATGAAGTCCGCCTTCCGCGTTCTCTTCAGAGATTTCTGCTCCTTTGGATTTCAGGTAAGCTCGTAGTTCTGCAGCCTTAAAAAAGAGAAAGACAATACATAGAAAATAAAACAGTTGTTTTGTGAACAAAAAGGTCAAAGTAATTAAATTTCTTACAGATTTTTGTTCTGCCAGATGCTGCACCTGCTTCTGGTTTGCCAGTGACTGAATAGGTCACAGAGCTGTTGGGCTTCCTCACAGCATGAATGTGTCACTTACAATTGAGTACTGCACTGCAGGCGTAGTAAGTTTTTGTGACTTTCTTATGAATTTTTACTATCTTTTACTCCCTCTGCAAACTTCAGAAAAACATTAAAACCGTTTAGTTGCCTCTTCCCCAGAAAAGAAAAAAGGTATAAACAAAGCCACTTTAGGGAGGGCAGAACTTTGTCTTCACACAACCTAAAAACAGTTTCTAATCTAATTACAGAATGGCTTGGGTTGGAAGGAACCTCAAAGATCATCTTGTTCCACACCCCTGCCATGAGCAGGGAATGTTCCACTAAACCAGGTTGCCCGAAGCCTAATTCAACCCGGCCTTATAATGCCATGAGCTGCCTTACACTGTTAGGACTTAAACCTACACCAAGGAAATACCTTTCTCTCAGCAACAGGCCTATTCATTACCTTTACAATTCAGGGCTTCAGCAGCAGAACCATAACCCTTCAGAAACAATCTGAGGCCATGAGACTTTTGGCAGAGAGCATTTCTGACGTGGAGGCTGCTGTGACACGAACTGCCATTTACATCACATTCAGTGTCAAATCATTTTGGAACCAGAGGAGAGAGCTAAATGCCCTGGGACAAACCGCTGTACTGAGGATGTTTCAGACCAGCTACTTGATGGGGCTGTACTAGACATTATGGCAAGTGAAAACTGGGCTAAAGTAGCGGCGTGTGCAGTTCTTGCAGATTTCCAGTGTGTATATATACACATCCTATATTCATTGTGTATACGTACAGAAGTATGTAGATATACATACTTCAATGACACTGGGAACAAGCAGCCTCCAAATTCAAAGGCACGAGAAAGCAGCAGCTCAAAGACAGAAATCCCAGTTCTCATGCCTGTAGTACCGAGAATCCTGCAAACCCGAGTTGCCTAAGTAATGCCCATATGTGAACCCGTTTTCTTCTGCTAAATAAAAAATAGGGCTGAGGAGCGATGAAAACGAATGCCGGGGAGGTGGAACACTGAAGAGGGAACTGCAAACACAGGGTTATCTTTCAGCCAGTATGTTCAGTTTTCTCTCTATCGCCTGCTCGGTCTCTGTAGGGAACAGCCCAGGCGAGCTCACGGAGCGCTCGCGGCGCGCACGGCGGGGCAGGTCCGGCTCCGGCTGCCGCCCCCCGACACGGTCCGGCCCAGACCCCCCGGCCCGGGGCCGATCGCTCCCCCGGGACACTGACCTGATCCTCCTCGGTGATGTCGATGAAGGCCGGGACGCTCATGGCTCCGAGCACGCCGCGCTCCGGAAAGGCGGAGCGGCTTCCGCCACCGCGCCAGGCCGCGCCGCTTCCGCTTCCCGCCGCCGGGCGGGCGGGCCCCGCCTCCGACCGCCCTGCCCGGGCCGCCCTGCCCGACTCGGCCCTGCCCGGACCGCCCTGCCCGGACCGCCGTGCCCGACTCGGCCGTGCCCGGACCGCCCTGCCCGGACCGCCCTGCCCGACTCGGCCGTGCCCGGACCGCCCTGCCCGGGCCGCCCTGCCCGACTCGGCCGTGCCCGGACCGCCGGCCCTTTCTCGCTGCCGGGCGGGAACGTGGGGCTGCCCGGGCGCGGTCGGGGCACCTAAACCCGGCCCACCAACTCCCCCCGCTCTCACACTCGCACCTTCCTTCCTCCTCTCTTAAAAGCTGAAGTGCTTCTTGCCTGGTCGTTTTTCTAGGACCAGGTTAAATAACAGACTTCACTAGGTGTGTGTCGGGAGTGGAACGTGGTGGGAGTAAGGACAGCAGTTCCCAAACGGAGGCTCGTCACCTTCTCTTTAGTTTGTCTCAACACCTGCGCTCACGCTCCGGTGAGACCTGAGGAGCCCTCACTCGGTGTTGCCGGTGTGTTGAGCGTATTTTCTGCTCAGGTTTCCTGTTCAGCTGTGGCAGACCACCAGGAACATTGCGTGACTTTCCCCGTGTTCAGAGGCTAAAATGAAAGCCAAGAAAATAATAGAATTGCTAAGGTTGAAAAGACCTCTAAAATCACTAAGTCTAACCAGTCGCCCAGTTAGTAAAGACTGCTGCACACAAACCTCCTTGTTTTATAAACCTGGCCAAATCATGGCTAAATTTAGTTATCGAGTCTAATAACCACAGCAGGTTCTGAGTTTCCACAGCGCTGAGCGCAGTGAACCTGATAAAGGCCCACACTGCCTTTATTAAATGTCATGACTCTGCTCAGTTTTGATCATCTGCATGCTTGTGTAACTTTTAAATAATGCTTCAACTTCTAATTTTTCCATCATACAAATCCTGCCTAAATAGTTTATCCTACTTTAGGCAGTATTTTTAAAATATTACCCCTACCATTGCTGATTAATTATCTTTTAACCAGAATATTTTAATACTCTCTGATTGATAGTCTTATCCGTATTTTGTATTTCAGATATCAGCATCCTGGCAGTTACAGGTAGATATAGAGATAGGTCTCTCCTTTGTGTGTCTGATCTAGAAGGGGATCTGATTTTCAGAGAATGAGTGTTTGAGCATTTTTAAAGTGTAGGTGACTTTCCTCTAGTACTGCTCAACACAGTCCTGTGAAAGTAAAGGTAATTGGAATCCAACATACCGGGGGATAGGGATACATTTGATTTTCACACATCTTTAGGGGAATTTCAGGTGCTGAAGCACATGCCTGTTGCCAGTTTACATTCTGGAATACTGTGCATGCCTGCAAGCTGCAGTGAGTGTCCTGTAGATCCCATGCTGTGTCTGAAATTCCTCTGCAGATGCCCAAGCTACCCCAGGGCATATAAATCGCCCAAGTCACACAGGGAACTCCCAGCCCCAGTGTCTATTTTTATTTAGGCAGTGCACCCAAATGGAGGTTTGTCATGTATTATTCTGAGTATACGAAAATAGAATAACCATGGATCACACTGGGTAGACAGGACATGACTCTAAAGAGCTCTGCTGAAATATCCACATATGGTCTGTTGCATGATACTTTATTTGTCCCAGAAGAATTAAGATGATAGATGATAGCTGGGGTTTGAACTTGTGCATCAGGAAGGCCACTTTGAATATAAAGGGGGCAGTATGTGTTTTGTGAAACTACCGATGCAAAGAGGATGTAGTGGAGGAATGGCTTTCAGTGTTACTGGAATTATGACATTTCTGTGGAAACAAGGTGGTTGTTTATAGTCCTGTCTGCAGTTCGTGAAGCCAGTTCAGAAACGGGGTGTGGATGGGGTTAAAGCAAGGGAGCCAGAGGTCCCTGCAGAGGCTGCCAGGACTGGTGCTCCCAGCGCTCCCAGTCTGGAGAGCCTCAGCCACCCAGTGTCCTGGGGCAGCAGGTCTGCAGGGAGGGCTGCGAGCAGCACCTCGGGGACACCCCGGGGCAGGAACCAAAGGAGGTCACTACAACTGGCTGACGTGTGTGAGTGATGTCTCTATAACATGGAGAAAGTCTTACTACCTGAGTAAGACTTTCTGCCGAAGGAAAAAGGAATTTTGGCTGGTACCCACTGCAAATTGTTTTGTTTTGTTTTGCTTCTATAGGCAAACCAGAGAGAGAGGTGGAGTCGAAAGAAGTGACATTCTGTCCTGTGCTTTGAACGTGGTGACTGAAGAAAACAAAGTCCTTTAGTTGCCATGTCTTAAAAAGCATTTTTTTATGGAGGCTCTTTGAAATCAGCAGGCAGCTTTTGAGATCTTCTCCAATACAGAAGGGAAGTACAGACTCTATGGCGGTATAATTATTCCTCTTCAGAAACCCTCTTATTTATTTATTTATTTATTTAATGGTTTTCTCTGTAGCAAAGATGAGAGCTGAGCTGTGCCTCCGGAAAGCTGTGGAAGGGCCGCTGGGAGCTGCACCCCTTTTCCCTGTCGGTGCGATCCGTTTTGTGCTGAGTGCCCTCTGGAGGTCTTGGACACGCAGTGACCCGGGAGAGTCCCGGCTACCGCGACTGTGCCTGAGCTCTTCAGGACTCCTTTGCTTTAAAGGTTCTCCCTCTTTTTCTTTTTTCCTTTGGGAGAGGTATTCTAGCCAGCCTAGACGAGCGGGACACAGTTAAATCAGCTTTTAGTTTAGGTCAGAATTACGGCATATGAGTTACTCAAAAAAAAAGGTAAAAAATATTTCAGATCCAAATAATTCATCTAAATTCTCAGTCAGCAAAATGAATCTGTTTCATATTTAGGAGCTTTGATTAGCTTTATCAATGTATTGAAGTGTGCTTCCTACTTATGTTTCTAGTTTTTCCCTAGTTCTCGTTGGGGCTAAGGAGAAACTGCTAAAATACCCTTTAAGCTTCTTCTTGCAAGATATATCAGAGATCTCAGGGGAAGCCTGTTATCCTTATTTTTCCAGCCAAGTTCTGTAGCCAGAAGAACTCTGGATAACTTCAGTAAGTATAGCAACTTTTGGTGCTCATCTGATTTTCTTGTAATCTGTAAATTCTCCGCTTTTGTACACTTATTCCCCTAACTGTATCAGTTAAAATAAATACCTGCAGTTGCCCTGACCAGCATGCTATCTTCAGTCAAAATATGTATTAAAAATTCTATGTTGAAGAAGCAAAATTCAATATTGCATTATTATTAAAAATATTGGGCTTTGACATGGAGTTTTGCTTCTGAAAAGCATTTAGAAATGTATTTTTGTGGACTCTCGCTACACTTATTTTGCTGCTAATGTAGCAGGTGTTTTTCTTAACCATTTTTAAGGAGAAATCCTAAGTTTAGAGGAAATGAGCACTCAATTATTTAAATTTCCTGAGATTAGAGGAAGAACACTTTGCCAAACAATGCCTCTTCACTTCAAAACCTCTCCCCATAAATTATGTTAGGAGATCTTATTAAAAGTCTTTAAAATTTTCCTATTAAAAATGGTTGATTGCAGTCCAGACCATCACAGCTTTTGTGCTTTCAGTGAAATACCACAGCTGTCGCAAAGAAATATATTGTGAGACAAAAGGTTTTGTTTCCCTAGTCGTAAATTATTTTTGTGATATCTGAAGTAAGATAAAACTTTCACTTATGTTTGAGTGAAGGAAGATTCCAGTGATAACTTGTTCAAAAATCTATAAAAAGAATATAAGAATGTAGATCTAGATAGCAAATTAAAATCAGACTTCCTTTTTGTTTAAGGAAAGCAATTATTTCTGAAGTCAGTGAAGATTATAACCAGGGATAATAGCATAACTTTGCAAAGCACTGTGCCTTTATCTCAGTAGAACCTGAAGTTTAAGCTTTCAAGTCTGACCTTTGGGAACTCTGCAACAGAAACCTTGAGTGCTGGGCAGTTTTTAAACCAACGTTAAACAATAGAAAGTAGTCTGTTTACTAATTGTACTATATTATATTATTCTATAACTATAATACATTAGATTACAGTAAAACAAAAAAAAAATAGATCTTTTTTATAATTAAAGAAGTATCAAACAAATTGGTTTTGACTATGTTTTTCTATTTGTGACCGAGTTTTTTGCTGCGGGATTCTGCAGCCCTTCAGAGGAGGGAGGGCTGTACATGCACTGAACAGGCTGTGAAGTATTTGCTGTCAGGACTGAATTCTGTGTTTACCCAGTCAAGGAGCAGAAGCATATTCAAGGTATGACTGGTGTATGTAATGAAAATATGAAATTACAGCATATATGCTAAAAATTATTTGTCAAAATCTTCTGCTAAATAATTTTGAATGAAAGATAAATTAGGACATTCACAATTTGCTCATCCATCACTGTTTTACGTCTAAAGGTCAAATTTCTCAGCCTCCTCCCCTGCTCGTTATAGAGATTACTGAATAAAGAAATACAGTATGGGTGCTAGAACTCAGAATTTGAGATATTTTAGGTTACATATGGAAAAAATCAATATGCTTTTTCTAATTATCAATAACATTAATAACGAAGCCAGTTCTCTTTAGCCGGTGCCACCTCAAGAGTTTACTGGAATTTGTTTATTTGTATATTAAATATGAGTATACAAACCAAAAATGGCCTTTTCTTCTGCTGTGCAATTTAGAGAATTGGAGTATGCAGCCTTGATCCTTTGGTAAGATTCTTTACTGTAGCCCCCTACTTTTTTCCTTCTGAATGATTTTTCTTATAAATGAAAATTCATCTTCATAGTGCTTTTTTATGGCAACGTGTGCTATGCACTCTTTGGGTCAAACTTACTCAGACTGAAAGAACTATGAAAATAAATATAAATCAAAATAATCAGCACTTGGGAATTATGTCCTTTGTGAGGATGAAGATACATATTCCATATCCCATATACCTGGGGCGGGGACAAGGTGGGTCAGGTATTTGTGAGATCAGGAGTTGATGCACACCAGTGTGGATGAGATGCCTGGAGCACACAGTTCCATACTGCTCCAGCCATTGCCAAAGGATGTGTGGGGCACATGGGGGTCAGGGGTGAGTATCTAAAACCTCTATACCCTTGTAGGGTCTAGCTCTGTGTTCTCACTCATGCTGAATGGCCTTTTACAAGTAATCCCACTGATGTCAGTGAGACTTTTCTGTAATAAAATGCTGTCTGACAAGAATATGGATATCAGAATCTGGCCCTGCTTGTACTAATTCCATTTTAATGAATACTTAAATGGAATTGTTATTAAAATGTCTATTTCCTAATATTCAATAAATCAAAACTATAAAATCAGTTTGCCAGTTGTTGCCAGTCTAGTCAAAGCCATTTTCTCTCATATTGAAAATAATAGTACATACTGTCTCCATTCAGGAGGGATTAATTGTAATACTTTTATCTGCTTCATAAGATTTATTTCTAATAATGAAGAGCAGAGAAAAGCAGGGGAGCTTTAAACATTCATTGTTTTTATTAAAGCACCATATATTCCTGAGATGTTTCACAAACATGGTATTTGCTTAGCAGAAGCTTGTTTCTTGAATGAGCAACTTCAAACCAGAGTTTTAAAAAAGTGTTGTTAATTTCTCTGATCATATCCATTTAATTTTATAAGATGGAGCCTTGGGCACTCTGTGATAATGCAGAGATACACATTAAACCTTGCTAAGATTTTGTAGGCTTGTCAGCTGATGAGGATTATTGGAGCAGTGTTGTGGTGTGCTGCTGGGGGAGCTACCTGATATCAGTCCCCACTGTAGCAAAACAAAGTTGGATCTCTTAGGGTAAATGTTTTGGATTTGAGGTGGTTTCTCCCTATACATGGAAGAGGACTGATCTTCTTAACTTCCATGGTGACATCCACACTGAGGAGTGGGAAGTATGCTTATGATGCTGTTTGACTTCGTTGCGCATTAACCAAAAAAAACCAAAAAGCAGTAAAGAAGGGTAAAAAAGAAACTGAATTCACATAAATCACTGATAAACGTGCTGTTGTATTGAAAAAGCCTGGCAGAAAAATTCTAGCACAATATTATTTCCTTGGAATTTGCTAAATCTTTGATATCCAAATGTTTCACAAGGGTGGGGAGTGTTCAGTTCCCTCAGGATGTTCTTCTAGACAACAGGCCAGTTTTCTGATTTTATCCCTTTCCACGTGCCAGGTTTCCAGAGTCTCTAGCATTGATGCAGTCCTGTAGACACCCTGATGTGGAGCTAAGGATGCCAACTCCTCCATTGCTCTGCAGCAGCCTACCAAGTTGTTTTTATAAATTACGCATTTTCTCCAACCATAAATATTGCTCCTAAAAGGGATACTGAAATGAAGATAATATGGCTTTTCAGTAATAGGTCTTCTAATGTCAGCCATTCTGTTTAAACTGTTCCATTTTCAACAGAATTAAAGATCTACGCAGTATATTCTACCTCCTGCAGACTGCAGTTGTTAAAAGAAAATAAATCACTTAAACAGGGTCATGAGCAACAAAGGCCAATGTGGGTTCAAAGTTTACAGGTCTCTGCATTCATCAGGTAGAAATATGCTACATTTCACTATTTCATAAAATATCCTTTTATGAAAAAGCCATCAATCTTTGCATGGCCTACTAAAACTGATTTTTCAAATGAAAGAAATGAATGATGACACCAAATCAAAAAATCGTTTATGAGTTTATATTTTTGCAAGACCACCATGACTTTCACATACGTTTTCAATTTTGGTAAGGATGTGATTATCATGTGGATATGTTTTACTCCCACCATTTGTACTAAGGGATCTGTCAGAGCTGTGTACCCTTCCTTAAGCAGTTCAGGATTTGTTCAGATTTTTTCATTAATCTATAGTGGTTTTTATGCAGTGATCGTTATCATTCCTGTACATTATCTACAGGTTTTCCGAGTTATATAGAGATATGTATAAAATCACATCTATCATATGCAAGTTCACATTTAAACTAAAACTGCATTTAAATGACTTCGTTATTTCTCAAAGGTTTTTAACATTTCTGTGGAATGATTTTTGCATGATTTCTGTTGCGCACTCTACAAAACATCATCTTAATTACAGATTTTTAGTTATACTGGTCTTTCCTTATCTTTGCCATGCTTCCTCCAGGAGTCTCCAAGCTCTTTAACCAAATGGACAATTTAGATACTTGAAAACAGTATTGTACATTTGTGTTTCAGATGTTGTAGGACTACAATATGGTGGTTTGAGGCAGGAACAATATATGAACTTACATTATTTCTCATCCGATAATGACAATCAATACAGCTACCAACGTGCTGCACTGGAATAAGGAAAAGTGATTTCTGTTCTGGTAAATGGTGTGGTCTCCCTTTGGGTCTACACAGAGCAAATGAGGTTTGGCCTTTCCAGGTCTCCAGTGAAAACAAATGAAGAAAATTTATTAAGTATCAGTCTCATAAGAAGAAGAATGCATGGGGAAGTTAGTCCAAACTTCTGAGAAAGAACTTAATGGTTGGGTTTTTAAGAGGAGCATTTTTCTCCCTTTGCTGTGGAGTTAATTTTGGAAAAAAATTGTCATTCTTGCACTGTTTTTTAGGCATTTCACTTTTTCCAGTTTATTTAGGAATTATCTTTTTTTAACTATCTGTGATTCAGTGATGAAAATGCTAAGTTAAAGAATGTTCTGTGCTTCCTTTGTAACTGAGAAATTAGACTTTTCACCAAATAGTACATGCTATCTAAACATGTGTTAATTCCTATCAACTTTCTCTAGTCCCTCCTAGGAAAAAAAAAGGAAAAAAATTACAAACCCATGAAAAGAATGGAGTTTAGTTCTAATTCTTGGGAACACCTTTTTGCCAAGTCACACACGGAGTGTTTGGTGTGGAGTTGCACTGTGGCTGTCATTGCTTTCCTGCAGCCTGTGTTGTGGTGACAGGGCTCACACAGTCCTTTAACAGCCTGCTCCTGGGTGAGCAGGCTGTGAAACACAGCTGATGCCACCACCAAAGGCTCTGGAAAACCTTGCATACAGAGAAAACTTAAACATCTTTCAATGTGCACTTTACATTACAAACCAAATGTCTTCCCAAAACAAGATCTATCTTGTCTGATTAGGCTGAAAGGTAAACAAAACATTCTATTCATCTGGTGATGACCTTACAGAAAATGTTGCTGTTAGAGCAGGCAAGATAGGAAGTTCTGGATTTTAATTTTTTTTTAAAATGAATTTCAGAAGAATGGTACTTACAAGAAATTTGAGGGCTTCTGTCAATGTGCTCCTCAAAGTATCCTGAAAAAAATTCACAAAATTCTGTAACAGCTCCCTCAGGTGCCAGAATAATACCCCAAAATCCACAAACTGGCTCAGGAGAACTCAGTGCTCTCTGCCTTCACATCTCAGTACAGAGTTCTGTGGTTCTTTGCAGTCAAGGGCCTGTGGCTGATTCATGCGTTACAAATGCTCAACGTAGCTGCAAGGATCTGAGGCCGTGTGCATAAAGTGTAAAGAGCTCATAACCCTGCTTGAGAAGTTGTTCATCACTTAATGGATTCTCTACCTGAGGAAAAGCAGATCAAGAACTCGGCAGCTTTAGGTGTCAAAAAGGCAGTTTCCATTCTAAGTGGAATGGAAGTGTTATCTTAAAAGTATCTTAGAAGCACTTTCTCTCCCTTTGACCCATATAAAATCTGTGGAAACCTTATTAAAAGTCCAAGATATAGCAATATTTTTTCAAATGGCTAAGATAGTCAAATTCCATTCTGGTGACCGTCTACACTGTAAACACTGTGTGTAATCTTAAATTTGAAGAGGAAGTCTCCAAAGAAAACTTTATTAATGTGTTCTGTAAGTGCCTGCAGTTTTGCAAGTGCATTAGGATGGTCACACAGGAGTGTGTCATAATGTGTCATGTAGTTTGGTATGCTGCATCTGATCCTGGCTGTTGGGGGATCCCTTGGAGGATGATGGATGGAGCTCCAAAACAGCCTGTCAGAACAACTTTTCCAGGGAAGGCAGGGTAAGAGGAGTGGAAAGATTCTTCATTGTCTCTTCTCAGCCACTGTTTGACATGCCATGAAATGTAAGCATTATTTCCTTCTCTAATAGAACACTGAATGTTTTTATAATCTGTCATTGATTACCAAAGTGTAATCGTAAGAGGTCTGTAGCTGACCCATTGAATCACACTGTTTTTATAGTGGTTTCAATTACAATTTTATTAAAGAGTGAAAGCTGTTCTGTGAGGAGTATTGAGAGACATCCATTCCAAAATGAGTGGGAAACTTGTCTTTGCAATGTTTTAAATTCCTCTTCCAACCCTAGTAAAGCCAGGGATTCCACTAGTTAATTATGTGCTGTTACACGTCAGTTTCATTAGAAGTCAGGTATAATACGAACTAAATACTTAGTGCCTGTTTTCTCTGTATCTTTCATTGTTTAATATGCCTTTGCTGAATACCCCTTGGTCAACAATGGTCCTCTTCATAACTGTCTGCTCATGAAGAGATCTTTTCAGACTTCTAATCATTTGTCCCAGACTCTGCCCCTTTTTGTGCTACAGGGCCCATAAGTTGTCTCAAAGCTAAGGTTTTGAAGGATATACCCCTCTCTAAGGTACCAGAAGTGCAGCATGCTACCATTGTGTGAAACTCTCACAAGGGAGCAGAGGTATCCCTAAACCAGGGCAGCTTTCTGTTGCTGAAGAATCCATCTCCCACTAGGAGCTACACTACCATTGTTGTTCTCCCTTGCTCTTTAATTCTAAAAGCACAGTGATACGTGATATGTATTTCTCCTGCTCTGTCCTCAAGGACATACTAATGTGCTGCTGGGTTAGAAATACTTTCTTTAAAAGTACTCAAATGCTGGAAAGCTGTTTTTTCAGGATAGCTGCAACCTGAGAACATCTTTTCTTAGGGAAAAGAACAGTTCACAAACTTCTTAACCATTTAAATGCACTACCAGGTTTTGTAATTAAACTTTTGTTTGAAGTTACAAGAAATATAATTATATGAGCTATGTATTTCAAATAAATAATGTATCATTATATTTTTTCTTTATTTTCTGTAGAGTAAATTTTTATGATAAATCTCATTTTTTGAAAGAGCTGTATCTTGCTTCCATGACTTGGGCATAGGCACTACTCTTGATATTGTTATTTTTTTTAAATTTACTGTATCCTGTTGTCCTTCTTACCTGAGAAATATCTTCAGGAAACCATGAGGATCATGGAATCAGACAATCACAAAATTATCTTCAAGGAAGCTTTGCTTACTCGTTGCTGCTGCTGAACTCGATATTGTTCATAGCAAGGCTAGATGTTGAGGAGTGCTACTGGACATTTTCAGAAGTTTATTTCCAATTGACATTTTCCCTTCAAATCTCATATTCCTGATATTAACTTAGCATTCTGGAAAGTGAGTGCTTTTCACTGAATAACCATGGTCAGAGGTCATTTGCACTGATGAGTAGATTTAAATGTAAACAACATGAAAAGGGATGTTCTCGCAAACTCAGAACTCTGCATTCAAAGAGAACTTTAATAGAAAGAGCTTTTTAAATTTTTTTTTTTACTCCTGTTAGCATTTGGCTGCATTTTCTGTTGGTTGTCTAGTGTATTGGTGGAGTTTTACATTTGGTCTCCCACTTTCCAAATCATCAAGAAAACTCTCTGCTTAAAGAGCAATTTCAGGGCTGTGCATGTTCAGTCACCCGGTGGGTTTGAACAAAAGTCATCAGTTATGTCGCAGCGTGTGTTAGTTTTGTAAGTGTCGTGTGAAGGCTGACAGAGATCACATTTCTGTGTTTTGCTGCTTGGTCCAGCCCATAACCTCCAGAGGTAATGGATCTCTGCAGAACCTCTCTGGAGCAGGTCACCAAACAGTGCAGGATTTCGAGAGCTGATGCACTTTTATTGCTACAATATCCTTGTCATGGAGGTGGATTGTGGTTTCAGGTATCAGTGTGGTTTTGCATGTAAGGTTGAGCCCTTTTGGTAAGCTGGATAAATTTTTTTTTTCCAAGAGCTTTTTCTTTTGTTCTTAGAGATGAATTGTTTCTAAGTAATAGGCTTCTGAGTGCACAGATTCAGAAATGCTGTAGTGGAAGACTAAATGCCTGTATATGCAGAACAGCTGGATTCCAGCACTGGCAGTGCTGTTACAGAGGTCTCCAGGTCTGAGAAACCCCTGTGAGAAGCATGAGGAATTTATCAGAGCATGGCTCAATCACAAATTACCTGAGTTTGTCGAAGAGAGTGACACCTACAGCCAGCCACAGCCCTGGGCCAACCACAGATTGATCATGCTGTTGGCAAAGTTGCATTTTCTCTGAAGGTATCTTGTGAGAACTGTGGTTGCTGTGTTTTACTCTTGGAACTTACAAGTGCTTGCTAAATGGACTGGGTCTCTGACCACTGAAGCCCCAATATAGCATTATAAAAAACAGAATAATTCAGCCAACTGGATGAAATCCCCTAAAATGTCTGCTTATTAGTAAAAAAAAATCACATCGTTATTTTCCTCCCTTTTTAAAAAAGGAACATGATAGAAGCCTGGGATTTACAGGAAAGTTTTGAGTCCTGGAATGTGTGTTTTATTACATGTATGTGCTACAGGTTTTTATGCATGCATTTCTCTTATTCATTTCTAGTGCAGCAGAGGACAAGTCTTGCCCCACTCTTACAGTTAAAGCAATTCAATTCCAATCTCACCAGTGATATTCAGGTTTCCTCAGAGCTGTCCTCTGACAGCTGTGGGATTTACATTTGCATGGATGTTCTGGCATGATTTGGGAGTGATACCAGGGTTTGCAGCAAGGCACTGTGCTAAGTAATCACAGTCTTCCATAGTTCCTTGGTCCCACTGAAGTCCAAGCTTAGCTGCCATTGCCAGAAGCCCTGCCTTCCCACCAGGAGATTAACCCCTGAATTACATCCAGCATTTCACCAATGACTTCTGATTTTGAAGACTTCCTCTTTGCTGTCTTTTGCATGGATTTCCAGATGCAGTAGCCACGTTATCCTGACAGAATTTTATTGTCGTATCTGTGCTTTGTTTGTTGCAAAGTGAAGGAGCTGAGCCTCAAGGGCTGTGTGCTGGGTGTGCAAGTCTCCAGGCTGTTCAGCAGGAAGAAAATCATGAAGGATGCATAGTTCTTTCATTGAGAATAAACATTAAAGGTAGCCCTGAAACACCTATGTTAACAGTTTTAACTGGAATATGACAAAATTTGAAGGGTTGGGATCTGGACCCAAATACTTGGAGGTTTTGGGGTTTTTAAAAAATTTTTTAGAAATATTTTTGTTGAATTTTTTTTTTCTGTGGAATATAGTAAGGTGAGGCCTATAAAACTGGCTTCCCTACTTTCTTGTTAAATGTGCATGTTAAGGGTTTTTAGTGGCACTGAGTCTATTTTATGTGTTCTTTAGAAAATAAGACATGAGGACTTTTAAAAGCTGTTGTTTTTCTTGACTTCACCTTCATTAATCTTATTTAGGTTCTGTAAGAGGCTATTTTCTGAGCTCCACCGATGGGTAATGTTTTCTTTTCCAAAGTTCATGATTCTTCTATTCAAATCACTAATTTTCACTGTTACACTCCAGTGGTTTAGTGCTTCCCAGGCCTCCAGGAATGAGTTTAATTAGCAATGCTGAATAAATTCTGAGACATGATTCATCTTTCTTGTCACTCAGATCTAAGTAACAAAATTGCAATTTAAAGATGTACTTAAAAGCCCTGTGAGAATGGCTTCTTCTGTACAGCTGGGAAAAGACTCAGATGTAAATTTGGAAAAGAGGATTTTACCTGTCTGCCTATTTTCAATTTAGCTAAAAGATACAGGATTCAGTCATATGTCCTTGAAGACACTGGTATATTGTTTTAAAAATACTGAGCTATGAGCAGTACTTGGCACATACATTCTAAATTAAAGCTCTGCATTAGGGCTTTTTTTAGATGAAGTAATTGACTTGACAAATTTCAAAACTGTCCTAGATTTAATGTGATTTAATTTGTCTCCGTATTTTTATATTTTGTACCAAAAATACATGAGGGGAAATTTCATTCTCCAGTGATCCTAACTGTTGCAGTGTAGAAATCCAAATTTTTCCGTGTCCTTTTCTCTGGAGCAAGAGAAGGTGTACTTCTGAGACATAGTGTCACGAGGGGAAAACAGGGAATGCAGGAAGGGAAAGGAGTGAACTCAGGAAAGTGCTGTTTATATTTAAACCCTTTTTCCGACATGTCCCAGTAGGCTGTGCCTGCAGCACAGGGAGCAATAGGATTTTGCCATGCTCTATCTCCTTCTGTGCACGAGGATCAGAGCATTTTACACCATCAGTGGATGACAACTCTTCCTCAAAACACCTTTGGGAAGATTTAAATGCAGTTTTCCAGAATTTACAAAAACGGATCAAAAGAGTAACTTGCCCTAGGAGAGCCGTAAGCCAAATGAGGCTGAACTGCCTAAATCCCAGGTTTAATTCTGAGACTACTTTCTCTACTCCAGCACATGGAGCACTGTGAATAAAAAATATGGATTGTTTAGCACCTTTCCTATGTAGGCACAAAGAACTTAAGGACAAATTGTGGCCGTAGCCAGTTCCCTGGATTTTGTCAGATTCAGACAGATCCCGAATGTTATTTTAATGTAACCTTAAAAGAACCCCCATGCTATTAATTTTGTATTTATTGCAGTTACACTGACCCTAATGAATTTTTAAAAATTAATTTGACAGATGTCACAAATATTTTCAATGCAGTTTGACATCATTAAATATAACCTTTCCTAGAAAAGAAGTTCTGTGAAGTGAGTGTATGGTGAGTGTCAGTGCTGGATTCTGGAAAGTCATGGTTGTCACATATGACTTAGAACACAAAATGTTAGGGAATGATGTTTATGGGGCAACATCACAAGGTTCTCCCTCCCATGTCTCATCAGTACATCTCACCTAGAAGGACAAACTCCTCTATAAGGGAATCTGTATATTACTTTAGCATTTAGATATTGTGTATAGTTGATTATGCCTTCAGAACCAAATTGAGTGACCTTAGGAACTTCTTTCCAGATTTTTAATTTTTTCTTTTTGTTTGCTCTCATGTAAGAGACAAGAGGGCTAAACAAAGCCTCTGGAAAGGAAGGGTTATTCCACTTCCTTGGAGACATTATGTTGTTTTATGTGAAGCTTGCACATTTTGTTTGCACCTGGTGGACCTAGTTCTGCTTGGAAGAACGACAAAGAATAAATCATAATAATCATAAAGAATCATAATTCTTTACCTTGTATGTGAACTTGTGGAGCAGTACAAATACATAATTATAAGCCAGGCCATCAGAAATATAAAATGAATGATTTGAGGACTGGGTTCTACTGGATTTCAATATTTTATAAACTTTAGAGCATTGGTAGGGTCCCCAACTGGAATATAAATAAAGCAAACCCTTCCAGAGGTTTATAGGACTGTACTTGGTCCTCTCTTACTGCCCTAATTTATGATTGTTGGAAATTCACAAGCTGTGAAATGTGTTGGTCACAGAGCTGATGGCAATAACTTCAGAATATGAATGAGAGCATCTGGGTTGCTATTTACCTTTGTTTCACAAAGTCAGCTTTTTATCTTTGCATCGTTTAACCCCAGAAATATGGCTGGGTTAGACAGGCATATGGAGCCTTCTATGGAACAGAAGATTTGCTTTCTGTAACTTCACTGGTTTCTTCTGTGAAAAAAATTTACCTTTTGCTTTACCACCACCATGCTGTTGCTCTCTGAAAATACCAAGCAAATAAATGTAAATAAAAAGAAGCAGTAGCTTTCCTCTGTAAAAGAAAAAAGGTGCTCAGACTCAGAAATCCTTTATTTTATGTTCACTTTATAGTGGCTTGGATAAGGTGAAGGCCCAGGCAGCAAGCCTGCATGGCACTCAAATCTCATTTAAACCCCACTTTTCAGACTTTCATTAGTGCATATAAATTTTGTTTGGCTGTAGTTACAGATTAATTTCCCTGTGCCTAACTTTGATGCCTTGGAATTCCAGTTTCCATATTTGTCAAAGGTTGGAGAGACTGTAAAGCTTTTTCAAGTATCTGTCAATTGTCATGAGGTTTTCTTGGGCAGAAAATTATAGTATTGAGTCTTACTATTGTTCACCAAAAATGAGAATCTACTGGAGATGGTTACTGTGTGCTAACACTTCTTTTGTGTTTGATGTCCAGAATTTTGAGACTAAATCAGGGATACCTCGGTGTAATTTAATGGTCTGTGCTATGTGGGAGTTCAGATGAGGTAATGACTCTGGCTACTTCGAATCTATGCCCCCGTAAGTGGTTTTTTTAACCAGAGAAAGAGGAAACCTTAACTTCTATGGCAACTGGTGTATCTGAATCAAGGCACTGATACTTTGTGATATCCAAATCAGGATCATTCTTTTATTGTGTTATGACTGGATATTATTTGTGTTGAATCCCCTTGCTTGACTTGACGTGTATTTATGGATACCATTTTGACTGCTTGAGTACTACTTTTACTGCTCACAGCCTCCAGGCCTCTTGGTACAACACATGTTAAGGACTGGCCAGCTCTAAAGAAATGTACTGGGGACAAAAAATGTAGAAATAAGATTTTCTTGAAAGAGTGAAGGAGTTTTGCTTTCAGTGAGACATGAAACTCTTCCCTTTCACTTCCAGATGGGTCCAGTCTCATGGCCAGCAAAGGAAACAGCTTCTTCCTTTCTAAGCAGCAAGAGTTTTATAGCCAAGAAGCTGTGGTGAGCCAGGGCCTGAAAGCCTTAGATCAAAGGAGGTAATAGTGAACTTGATTCACCTCTGGTCCCTTAAACTAGGTTTGATCAAGCTGGAGAGAGGTCTTGGACTAGATCATGCAAAGGATTTGGTGAGTGCAAATGGTGTCAGCAGATTGGCAGGTCCTGGTGGGGTAATCAAGAGATAGGACAACACAATTTGTCCTTCAGTGTTTGAGAGGTTAAAGATAAGGCTAACATTGTCTCCTGCCTTGAAGAACTTCCTCTAAGCATGAATGCAGAGGTAACCCACCAGCTGTATTGTGCTGCAAGCTGCCCTTCTACTGGGAATGTCCAGCACTGTCTGTGGGGGTGGCTTTTCACAGGTGACCACTCCAGGTCTCTGCTTTGTGGATAAAATGAAGAGGAAGGAGGGAGCTGGTGCAGCCTGTAACTCCTCATTCTTTCACTTCAAGCAAGTCAGTTGTTCTGTGTTGACTTCAGACCAAACATAAAAGAGTTCCAAAAAGAGAGCTCATTACTTGTTTAGTGTCTCTAACACATTTTGAAAGCTTACTTACAGAGGTGTCAGCTTGATATTGATAATTCATCATGCTAAAATGGCAATGAGTTCCCTTGGAAAACTAGTCTTCCCCTCATGCATACCTGCTCTCTCTCTCTGGTCGAGGTTTCTTTATTTTGCAGTCTTGTTTTGAGGTTTTGGGTCAAGCCACGGGCAGGCATTACCCTTCTGGAGTTCAGATGTTGAAAAGCTCTTAGATAAATGATGTGAGAGGAACTCTACAAATATGTTCAAGTGTCCTGAGTGGCAGATAGTTTTGAAGAAGGTATAACATTAAAGATCATAGGTAGTGCTGAGTCCAGCGTTTGTTCTCTCCAAGCTGAGTGTAGATATCATGTGATGTCATTGTTTTATCATGCTTGACATGATGTGGAGATAGTTGGAATACCTTTGAAATGTGCTGATAAGGATGTTTGTAGTATATATATGTATATATATGTATATATATACTTATGTCTTAACCTTTTTGAACAGATCAATTGACAGTATTCTGTAGTTGTTTTCCCCACCCTGTAAGTGGTTACAATTCTACCTTGTTTTCTTGGTTGACAAATTTTTTGTGTGTTTTTCTGAGCTGTCACGGGACATCATGCTCCAGAGGCCTTTAATAAACACCTTATTATTAATATATTTCATTAAATTTGCTGAATTCCTCTTCTTCTACATGTTGAGACTTTAATTCTAGATAGGCTTCACAGCTTATATTCATGATCACAGCATACCTTTTCCAACCAGGGTACACTTCTTTTTTAGGGCTTCTGTTTTCAAGAACTTTAAAAATGAGCATTTTACTCAGCTGGTGGTTGGGTGATTCTAACTTAGTGTTTCATTACTCTGTTACATCTTTATTTCCTCTGCTGAGTGCTAGAACTGGAGCTGCAGAGAAATTCATCCAAGATTCTCTGTCATTTAGTGTACGATTAATCTTCTAATAAACTTAGGCAATGTATTTCCAGTCTGGATCCCTGTTCATTTATTTTATCACTGAAAGGAAGAATCCACAAGAGAGGTTCAGGTTTATGTCAGTGTTTTCTTCTTCTAAGGTTTCCACAGCCCACTTGGTGGTCCCTGACCATCACTAATGGTTCAAGAGTCTTTCCAAACCCAGTGACCTTAGATAGTTCCAAAATAATCCATTCTAGAGCCTGGAGTCCCATTGTGCCTCCACTGGTGGAAGAGTGGTGGATACCATGCTGAGTCCCAGCCTTTTTCCTTAGTGCAATATCTGTAAAAATAAATGCAATTTAAGCAAAAATTAGAATAATTTGGATCCCATTGCCAACTTAATTTCTCCTGATTTGGCTGGTCTGCTTGCAACCGTGAAGAAGCTTGGCTAATACCCTGCAAATACTGTATTCTGGAAACTTTCTCTTTCTTTCTGGAAACTTTTTCTGGTTATATGATACCAAATGGGCAAGCAAAAGTGATTAATTGTACATAACTACAGTGCCAGCTTTTCCTCCAAGCTTATTTTAAAAAATCCTCATGTTGCCAGTCATGGAGTCAGTTTCAATTCTAAGAAGATACAGTTTTTATTCATTAAATTCATGGTGGCATTTACTGGGCAATGGGAAATATGTGATCAGAACTTTAAAGTTTTAAATTCTTTCCCAGTTAGATCCAAAATGCAGCTGTGGGTTTCTCACAGTGAGGACCGAGCAAACAGTAAGGTCCCAGTGAAAACAATAACCATGGTGTGATGCAGTATATCTTGATATTTTGCATAGTAGCTTTCGTAAATATTGAAGGATTTTGTCTGCAGTTTATAAATAACTTTTGTTCAACAACAGCTGCAGCAGAGAGGATCAGATTATGCAACTGCTTTAGAAGAGCCTGGACTAAACTAACCCAGTTGTAATCGGGTTGAAAATTTGTTACCTGGGAGTTGAGAAATGAGCCTGAAAGAGGCAGGAAATTGCTTCAGAGCGGTAGCTGAGATCCAAATAATCGAGTTGCAGTGGACAGGAGCTGAGCCTGAGAGAGGACTGGGGTATTGAACATTGCATTGGCAGGGATGGGAGCCCAGGGCCTGTGGTACATCAGGGCTGACAGCCAGGAGGTGCCACTGCAGCCAGCTGGGATTACCAGCCACAGCAGGCAAGGGTGATTTGTCAGGGTGCAGGATGGGAGACAGGGAAACCCAAGTCCAATTGCATGATTTCAAAGCTGTAAATCTGCGAGCACTTTCGGAAAAGAATGTCTCTACTTACAATTAGATTTCTGCAAATAAGAAAATTGTGATGTCTCATCACCAACCTCATGCTTTTGGAGACATCCGTGTTTAGTTTACTGCAGATTTAAAAAAAAAAAAAAAAAGAAGTAAAAAAGAAGTAAAATTTTCAATTCCTCCCTGTGAATTTGTTTAGATTAAAAATGAGCAGGCTTTGTATGTAAAGGAAAGGTACAGTCTACCTAAGTTAGAGCTGTGATGAATTAGTATCAGAAAGGTTATTTTTATCTCTAGTGGTTGATCTACAAATGGCAAATCCTGTCTTGGAGAAGGTAGTTTATCATGGGCCATAAAGCTGGAATAGCAGTGCTACATTCAGAGTCATGGTTTTATCTTAAAGGGACTTTTTCTTATGATTTGGCTTTATACAGAAGCCAATAGGAATACTCACAGATGTAAGAATAGTTCACAGAAATTAGAGCACCAAGTGTAAGCTGTATTTTCATATATGGTGCTGGTGACATAGACATAAAACAATATTTAAAGATAAGTATTTGAGACTTCAGGTTGTGGAGTTATACATTACACAAACTTTTTTTTGGATGCTGAATGTTTTTCTCTTGTCACAGCTGCTGAGTTCACACTATGGTGAACTGAATGTGTTTCTGAATTAACCACAGTAGCATTTATTAGATTGAGATAAGGATTTGTCCTGTTCTTTCAGAAAGTTCCTCAAATACCTTGAGAAGTTGTGTTTTACTTTAAAAACAGGAAGGAACTGATACATATAACTACAACATCTTTTAAAAGCCAAGCTGTTCATAGATAGATGATCCTTATCCACTCAGGATTTACCTGGGTTAGTTTCAAAGGATCAGCTTCTGTCTGTGTTATTCAAAGGACTGTATGACTAAGGTTCAAATTAGATGTTTGGGAATGCAGTGTGTTGTGCACACCCCCAACCCACTCCCAGTGTATTTGGGCTAAGAATAAAGCGTGTAGATCCTCTTAAAACACATTTTGGAGTGTTTTCCTCAAAACTTGCACAGCTCCAGACTGTAAACTGTTTAGACGGCCTTTCAGACTTTATTTGCAAATCATAGAGAGTACAGCAGAAGCAGCTATACACGATCACTGAGTTATTCATGGGCATATTTACTAAACAATACTACCTAAAGCAGAGAGATTAGAGTTTAATTTGGAAAGATAGTTGTCCTGCAGCACACTACGTCCAGTACGCCCAGCAGAGGCACAGAAACAGGGCATGGCAGATAACAGCTGCCTTTGGTGTCCCCAGAAAACACTGGGACTACAAAAGAAGTTAGTGCGACTTCTCTGGAAACAAAAGATGTACCCTGGGAGAAAATGCCTGTGAAATAAAAATAACAAAAATAGCTTAAAATATTCTTAGGAAGTGTTGGGCGGGTTTCACAAAGATGTAAGTAAACGGAACTTTAAAAACACGCAGAGCTGTTTATCAGTGGAGAGATTTTCAAAATGGCATAACTGCAGTCAGCCCTTACTGTGGTGGTACAAAATCCTCTCTCTGCAGTATCACACTCCTCAAATGAGTTTGGAACATGGTCAGACTGATTTGAAAATACGTCTTAAATACCCGCTACAATATGTTATAGTTGGCATGTCACCTGGTTGCTTTCAGTCTATTAATAACAAACTTTCCATCCAAACAACTTTTATTTTAGAGGAAACTAACAGAGCAAGAACCCATATCGTTTCCACAGGAGGTGTAGCTATGATCTTCTCTGAATCCCAGGAGACCAGAATATTCCTCCTACCAAAGTGAAAGTTCTGCACACAGCATGAAAAGGAAAAGCAGCCACCCAGGTCACTGATACCTATTAACTGTAGAGCGAATTTTTTTAACTGCTCCGCTTTCTTCAGAGAAAGAGGCACTAAAGAAGTTTTGCTAAAAGGTTGCATGTGAACAATTATGCTAATCTTGAAGGGTGAAACCATTTAACAGGCAAAATAAACAGGTAAGTATAGAACAAGTAAAACAGCAAACAATTGTAATACCAGGAGAACATGCTATAAAAGAATTATACACATATACAAAGGATTTATCACTTACAGCTTGCTTTGACTTGGATCCAACTGAATATACCATTCCCATCTGAATCTTTCTGTTTAGTTTTGTTTCAAATTCCCTTTTCCAAGCCCTGAATAGTGTATTTGAGATGGCTGGTTTGTTAATATTTTATCATGGGAGCTAAAATAAATTCTGATCCCTTCCTGTGATGTGAAGATTGTACATATTTTTTAAAAATCAACTTTTTGCACATAGCTTTTCTATATTTTCTCTTCAATGGACGGTGTGATTAAATGCTCAAAAGAATGTCTTCACTGAACCAACACTTTGGTTTCTTATTGGTTGGGCTGGAAATCTTTCATATGGTGCTTACTGAGATCAGCTTTATCTCTGTGTTGATCAGTAGGCCATCTATTAAAACTGAAATACTGGGCTGATAACTGCAACCCTGCTTTTTAACTTTGATAACTCTTAAACTCCAGAGCTGAAGAAGCTGGAGAATCTCTTGCACACTGCAAAGATTATTTGCAAGATTAAGTTGGCCATATATACCTTGTCTTAAAAAGTTTTATATTCTCCTGCTGAAATATTGAGGAGGTAGTGAGGACTTGTTCTAACATATGTTTGTTGAATAATTGTTAGGAGACAAAATTACAGTCAATGAGAAACATACTGATTTTTTAATATTTTTTTTTAATTTAAGCCTTTAACCAATGATGATGTATGCCCTGAATTTCAGAGATTTTTTAAGTTACAGGTTGTTAAAATATACAACTTTGAAAACAAAATCAATTTCAAAATCTCTTCAGCTCTGTCTACATCCATTTTTTCTCACTTCTCTTTCTATGCTACCAATATGAAAGAGTATTTGGTGGCAAAAAAGGAATCCAAACTCTGATATAATCCAGAAGGAAATTCTAGCAGAGATCACTGATAGAAATTAAAGCTCTGATGATATGGCTGGCTGCCCAGTACTTCCAAAGAGCTGTACAAAGCAGATACAAAGAAATCAGCATAAAGACCATCTTTCTGTAATTCCCATGTTTCTAAGAGTACTGAGGTTAATAATTAAAAAAACCCAACAGTAAAAAATTCCACGAGAAATTTTCATTGTTGTTTCCTCCTGAATTTAGGAAAATGGTCAGCCCCAGCTAAGCAGTTCTAGACAAACCTGCTTGAGCAGGAAGCTGGACCAGATCACCTCCATGATGTCCCTTCCAAGATCAACCATCCTGACATTCTATGAAAACCAGAATATTACTGGGATGTGAGTTGAAATGTTCTGTATATAAAAACAGCCACTCAATAAAATTTGTTCATTTTTTACTATTGTTGTAATTCACTTGCCCAATAAACCTGTACTATCATTTTATATTTGAACACGTAGTGGAAACTTACTCAAAACAAAGCTGTTAGTTCAGCCTTCCAAAATAAAGAGGTGGGTTTGTTTGGTTTTAAAAATCCGTTTATAAATGGCTATAAAGTATAAAAAAGTCATTGGCCCAGGGTGTTCTGATGCTGTGTCTGTGCCTCTCCAGTGCTGAACTGTAGACCAAACACTTGAGTCCTGAGCACTTTGAGTTTTTAGTAAATACTGATCAAAAAAGCAAGGGGGAAAACAGCAGAAAAAGACTAATACATTTATTTTCAGGAAATTGTCTGACCTTGGTTGTGCTAATTCCTAGTTCCAGGAGAAAAACATTTTATTCTTTGATTCTAGTCCTTCACTTTGAAGATTACTGTTATTTGCACACATCAGTCTTTGTTCACTTATTGATACACACATTAGGTAAAGTTCTTTTTCCTTCAGTATTTCTAAAACCCAATTGTCTAACCTTCCACATTCTCATTAAAAGGCTTTGCATGATTTTTTTCCACGGAAGTTCCAGCTTAGGCTGGATGGCTCGTCTAAGGCAGGGGTTTATTTTGATTTTGGCATATAAAATTTAACAAACACATCATAATTTAGTTAAGTGTTTTTAAAGAGATTCAAGATTTTGAATAGATGTGCTTAAATTCCTGAGCTGCTGATATCATTGCTGATACCAGGTGAAATTACTGAAGCTCTGAGGAAGGCCTTTGAATTCAGAGGCTGAGTAAGAGACCAGAATTTAGCTTTTTGACAGGGGAAAGGAGCATTTCAAACATGCCTACACTGGGATGGCAGCACGAGCAGTGTAATAACCACAGCTTCTTACAGCAGCATGTGCAGAGCTGTAAATCTGGTGGTGGAAGGCTCAGCAAGGGCTGTGAATTCGAACACTTCTCTGAATTAACTGGAGCAGGGGAGGGATGCAGGCGGTCATGAACCTGTCTCTGTTTCTCCTTGCCGCCTCAGAGTCTCCCAGAGTAAGTACTCTGGGACAAGCTCTCCCTTTGTCTCAGCTTTCATTTGTTGGGGGAATAAAGGTAAAACTTTATTGAACTCTCAGTCTCAGGTGGGTAATACTTTCCTTTCCTTTTCCTTGTTTGAGAGGGATTTTTTTTTATTTAAGGAAGGTATTTGTTCCTCACCTAAAATGCCAAATGGTTTTCAGGGATGAAGGTGGGAAAAAAAAAGTTGTCCCTACTGCACTGAAGGGTTTTTTCCCCTGAGCATCCCAAAGGCAGGAGAAAAAATCTAGCAATTCTTTCCTCAAAAAAACAAATGCTGACTCTCAGCAGAGCACGATCATGGCTTCATCAGTCAGGAGACTACAAGGAAGAGCATGAGACTCACACAAACAGTCACACACACTTCCACACATGCTCTGTGCTCACCTCCCCACACCTAAAATTTGCTGCAAAACTTTGTTCGGTTCCCTGCTTGTTTTTTAACATTTCTGAGGACGTTTCTGTTCAGCTTGTAGGACTTCTGTAAAGGTGATTCAGTTTTGTGAACAGTGAGTGTTTAAATTAATGCAAAATTAAACAAAAAAAGGTTTTTTACAGTGACGTATTTTCACTCTGCTATTGCTCAACAAAGTGAAATGAGGACTCAGCCTCTGTAGTGATATGTAGTATTTACTGTCAGATGTAGGTGTGGCTATTAGGGAAAATCGTTGCAACATATTTTTTCTTTTACAAAGTGCAATTAAGAATGATATTATTTGTAATTAATTTAGACTGAGATTTCTTCAAAGCTGCTCACCATTAGCTTATATTTACCCTGCAGTGGCTTTTTTCCCCTTGAGAAGTACAGCTGAGTCTCAGTGCATTGCTATGGCAGGATAAAGTGATTGGAAAATCCCTGCAGCTGGTAGAGAGGGAAGTTGACACTCCCTAAAATCTCCCTTCTGAGGTTTTATTAATGATCGTTCTCAATAAATGACCTCATCACATAGTGTGTATTGTGAGGGTTTTTACTGGGAAGAAGAGGTGCTCTTAGTGGCCTATAGCTGATTTTGGGAGGACAGAAGTGGGTTAAGCCTTTAGGATTCCTAGAACTGTGTCATGCACCAGTCTGTGACAAAACAGCCCACAGCCTTGTAGTGAAAAAGTAGATTAGATCTGTTACTTGTGAGGGCGAGGGAGTACTGAGTTTTCAAGACATATTGCAGTGGCAGAATTATAGCAGTACTAAATCCTGAGCATTCTTGCCCTAGTGTAGGAGCCAGGCCTTTTCCACACCATTGTTGGTTTCTCCTAGGTCAGCTCGTGGTGTCTGGGATACCCGAGTGGGAACTGCAAGGTATGATCCAGTTGTAGATAAAACAATGTTATTATTTGTGTTGTTAATGAGCTGCCTTATGGTATCTCATGGTAAAAATAATTAAGAAACCATGACACAGAGTGGCTATAGCCTGTTCCCTGTCGTTTTGGGTTTCAAAACACTTGTTTTGTTTCTTTGGCAAAAAATGTGGGAGTGGCAGTGGCATTGAATAAGAGGACGAACTTAGTCTGAAGTATAGTTTCCTTTTGCCAAGAGCTAAGAAATTATAAAAACAAATTCTTGGCTGAAAACTTAAAAGGATAGGTTTGGAATGTTATCTTAAAGGATGTTACAATCCTGGAGCTTCCAGTCATACCCCAGATAAAGCACTTTGTTTATACATTACCCCATTGCACATACAATGCTTCTATGGGAGATGAGCTATAAGGATTCATCCTGGGTTTGGATGACAAAGAGTTTAATTAGAGGGTTTTTTCTTTCTATAATTGGCTGGTTTTATACATCACACATATAATCTACATTTTTGCACCAAGTGCTGGTTAAACTGTTCAGACAGATTTCGTACTATTGTTCTAGGATTTACTCCCTTTCAGGCGTAAATGCTGAGGAAGCCAAGAGACTTTAGAAATATACAGTATTTACATCAGTGTGACCTGGAAAAGAATCCAGGTGAGAGTTTTTAGTAACATCTTTACCATCCACTTTAGACTTTAATTTTAGATTTCATCTCTGTGTTTTGTTTTAAAGAAAATGAGACTTTTGGAATTGTCAGGATTAAATCAGTATTGCCATTTCTGTATTGATGAATTACCTGCAGTTTGACATTTCCAGCAATATGCATACCTTCATGACTGAGAGATCACAGTTAGAATAATGGTTGGCATAACCAGTAGCTAGTTAAAAAACCCACTGCCTTACAGCAAGTGTTAACACCCCTCTGTCATTGAAAACAAACCACAAAGGGCTGAATTTTGGGTTTGTGGGCTTTGATAATAAAAGAGGGTACAGTTCTGGCTTCCACTGAAGTTGATAGCAGAACTCCTGTTGTCTACACTAGCAGCAGAATTTCTCTGTACACCAAAGCGTGGGAGAGTTGCAGAAGATCTGTAAATGTTTTTGAAACTCAATACTAACTTTGGTTCTCTTCAGTGCTAAGGAAGAAATTAGTTTCTCCCTTGAATGCGTGACATTTTCATTCCTTTTAATTCTGCTTGGTAATTTGCTCTTACTTGTGCCTAACTTAAGGGCCTACAGAACAGAAGGTGTGGTCTTCTAAAATAAACTTGTATTGTTTTTGTGGGATCCACTTGATGCTTCGCACTTTTGCTTTAGCAGTAAAAGTGACTTGTGCTGACAGCTGGAGTAATTGCTGTGCATGGAATAAAACTGTCTTTGTTTTCTCACTCCACTTCTAAAATTTAAGTGTATTCTTGCAGATCTAAGCTGAAATATATAGATAAATTTTTGCTCTATGCCATAAAAATGGTTTATATGCTTTTCTGATGCTTGAATGTGCAGAAGACACATGTAATCGTTACTGAAAGGTAAAAAAGAGAATGGGGCAGATTTGGAGGCAATGAATTTTGGTTTTATATCCCATTCTTTCTCATTGTTTTTTATTTTTATAAGCTCTACTGATGCTTTTTCCAACTCCCCTTAAAATTAATGAGAGCCAGAACAAGTACAAAGAGACTTTCATAGATGTTTAAGAAATGAAATGCTTTCTTTTCAGGGGAGACAAACATCTAACTTTAAAATCTGTCCTGCTAAGGGGCCGTCCACTGGGGCAGCAGGTAGGTACTTGCTCTGAGGGGAGGTAGAGCTTTAAGCAAATATCGATAAATGATGGTCGTCTCAGGACATTCATCACAATTTTTGCCTGTTTCTACATTAGAACATTGCTAGAAAATATGAAGAATTGAATGAAACTCCATTGGAGATTGGGCATTTTCATAGTGATGAACTCACTTTTGTATTCAACAAACCCACACACTGAAGATCACATTGTCTTGTGACTCTTCTCCCCTCACCAGTCATTTTTGTCATGTCATTACAAGCTGGGTAAGGGAGGATCTGTTTTTAACTCAGCACACTTGAGGCAGATAGCGATGCTATTTAAGCTTTGTGCTGTTTGGCAGTAGGAATGAGTTCCAAGGATCTTTTGCTGTAGTTCAGTTATTAGCTGTAGGATTAGTTGTGTCTCTAACAATCACCACTGGTAGCAGCTCAGGGGGAGTCTTCATCAGAAGTTCCTTTGTTGTTGGCATCCCTTTGTTCATGGCACAAGCAGGTTTCAGCCAAAAGTGGGGGCACAAGAAAAGTCAATGCTTTGTGACCCCTTGGAGAGACGGAAGAAAACACAGTAACACAAGGACTTGAGGAGGCTTTTTGGCTGATCATTACTGATCATACTAAAGTGGTATAAAGAACTACAAGTAATAGAACTGCATGTGATAAATTTGGCAAAACTTCTGGATTCTGCTACACTTGGCTGTGGGAGGAGAAATCCTGAGACAACATCAAGTTGCATGTCAGATATGCCCAGTATAGTCAGGCTTGCACAGTCAGAAAAAGAAATGTGTGTTCCTAATAGTGACTTAATTTTTCTGCCCTATGATGCTGGCTGACATTAGAAGCCTTTTATAGAATCTTTGTTTAATTTCTCTTCTTTGATGCAGAGTAGTGTTATTCTGTGAATCTATCTAGTTGAACCCCATACATGGGGGATGAATGCTTTTGCCTAGAATGTAGCAAAGCTTGTGATCCGCGTAAGTGGAAAAACCCACATTCTTGCTGCCTGCTGGAATGCACAGCTGCGTTCCCGGAAGAACCAGCCAGTCCAAAAACCTTCTCCTGTCTTTTCATCTTTTGTTTGGCCTTGAGTTGGGTGACTACTTTTTGTTTGTGGATTTCATTTGCAAGACTACATATCTATTGTCATGCATGTAGGTGCTGGGGTTTGGTCGGAGGAAATAGCTCCTCGCTGGCACTTATTGAGAAACAAGAAAACAGCATTTCCCCTGTATGTCAGATTCCTGACAGGAACAGGTAGCTCATGGCTAAAAGCAGCACATGTTAAGTGTCCTTGCCTCTGCACAGGACCTGCAAGTTGTATTCTGCAGTCTGAGATAAACATTGTTTCCTTGGATCAACCCGACAGCTTTGTTTTGAGATAAAATCCTCAGGCTGTTTGTTAAGTTCACAAGTACCAGAAGGATCTGGCTCTGGAAGGAGTGAGGAGCTGCTGTGGGCAGCTGCTGTTCCCTGATGGATTTTAGTGTGGAGGCTTACCTATAACAGGGACAGAGGGACAGCAACGTATAGGAGACAAAAAGGACAAAGAAAATATTTGTAAAAGAGGATTTAGAGCGTGGCTGAGTGCCACACAGAGGCTAAAGGCATAGCACAAGGATCTGAAATACTGGGCTCTTTCTGCTGGAGGATTGCACCCAGTGACTCTGGTAGCTCGTTCAGGCAGTTGCTGCTGTTTGCACGAGTCAGTGCTGTCCGTGGAGCTGTAGAATTTTGCTCTGTATCCACTACTGGCAATTTTTTTTCAAAATTATTCATAAAACTTGAGTTAGGATATGTTAAAAATAGTTTATTGTACTGTCATATTTTCCCCTTTAAGCAGATAAAGTTATCATTCTTTTCAAATTAAAAGAAGAACTGCAAAAAATAAGAAATCTCTATTCTAGTGCACTGTGCTGTCCCCCGCAGAACTGTAGTTTTCAATTACATTGTTTGAGTTGCAGAGAAACACTTATTTGTCTAAACTGAGGTAATTTTATAGATCTATAAAATCTGCATTTTCTCTCATGTCCCTTTCCCCACAATATGAGGCATCCAGAGAAAACCTAAAACGTAAAATAAATCTTCAAATGCTGCAGAAGGCTGAGCACAGCTTTTACTACATACCTCTGCAATTAGAGCTAATTTACTGCCCTGTGAGATGGGGAAATGTGCAAGGTACTCCTCGGGTAAGTACACCACAGTAAGAAAAGCAGAGCTGTTCTGTAGAAGTTATCTGCTCGTATTCAGCAATTATCAGGGTCATTCTTACAGCTACATACCGCAGAGCATTAATTAATGGGGCTGCAGCTGGTGGTACCACTTTGGCTGCTTCAGCCCAGCCTCTTACTCCATATTTCTCAGGTTCGTATGACCAGTCTTGGACCGCATCCCATCACCTTTTTTTTTTCCCCCCAAAGTACAAAAAGTACTTAAGTCTCTACTGGAAAATTGCCAGGCTTTCATAAAAAGAACAGAGCTGTCGTTTCTTTGCTATTTTTATCTTCTCTGCCAAAAAAGACACCATGTTGCATTGGCAGTGGTATATTTTAAATTGCTTTCTCGGTTGAGCTTCTTGGGTCAAACCCCAGGCTTTCTGCAGCCCATGGATGTCCAGCATGTTGCTGACTGCAGCTCCACTGTGAATCTTGGGGCACTGGATTACTTTAGTTGATGATTCCCACACACAGCAGGACTGCTCAGTTTCCTAAATGTCAGGAGGCACACAAGTTTGAAAAGGAGCTGGTGGGGCAGGTGGATGGAGAAAAGCCTGTTTCCAGTCACAGTGCCTTTTGCAACAGTAGGCTGCAATCACGACTAGGTTAGGCACACTGGCAAGATTCCCCTGGAATTCCCTTTCCTGGAGCCAGGATCCGAAGGTCTGAAGGACTGCAGTGGGTAGAGTGGTTCTGTCCTCCTGTGGTTTGTGTAATCCTGCCATGAAAGCCAAGTTACTTCATCCCCTCTGTGTCAGGTTTTATTCCTCAGGAGTTCTTGAAACGGAAACAGAAAGGAGGTAAATCTATTCTCATTGTTTTATGTCCTTTCAGCATAGAAGGCAATTCTACATAATTGTAATGGAATTTTAAAGATGGAGTTAGCTGCCAAAAGCATTTAAAAATAAGATTGTATGAAAGCCCAAAACACTTACTTTGCCAAAGCTTTTAATTCTGATGATTTTTCATTTAAAATACTACTTTGGACTGTGAGACGTAAGATTTTGTTGCCAAAATACAGACTGTTCCTTCAAGGAGAGTGACTCTTTTATTTAAATTTGAATGGATAATATGGGTGGCCTCTGCTGTAATTGCTACAGCCTAATTTGGGATGTGCAGAAAGCTTATGAGATTAAAACCTTTTGGAGGGTATTATTAATGTGGACACAGCCTTCAGCTCCAAACTGCCTTGGAAATATTTGCATTTAATGGTACAGCACCTCAACGTGTATTTTTACTGTAACCTATAATGTTGTTACTTATTGTGTTTTAAAAATATATATATATCTCATGGATATATGTATGGAAACACAAGCAGATAAATATTTGAAAAAAGACTAGAAATCACTGGAATAGAGAGAGATGGTGAAAGGCTTCATGAAAGCTGTCCTACCACAGGAAACACAGTTTGCTGTAAAGTGCTCAGTGGTGAAAAATGTAACCACACTTATTCTCTACTGTTTAAAAGATTCCTTTCTCCCTCCTCCCCCTACATTGTCCCGGATCCTCAAAATCCTTATAACAACAGGGTTTTTTAAGGTTGCTTTGATCATACAGTTCCTACTGTAGAAAGCTTTGTAGTTGAACACCTGTTTTATGTGCGTAAAGATGAGCTAGCTTTCATACTTAAAAAAAGGCTTCATCATCTTTGGTATTGATGCCAAATAGAACACAGCTAGAGATTCCTATGCTTCGGAATGGAGAGTGAACTTTCTGAGAATTTGCAATGATATTGATGAACAGCACATGTCTTTGGCACTCTTTACAAAGTGTAGTAACTGCAAGGTGGCTGGTGATGCCCTGAAGAGGATTAGCAATTAGAGGATTAGAGGGGTAGTAGATACAACTTCTTACATGCTGCTTTAAATCTTTTACTGGGACCACACTGTAAGGAAGCAGATCTTTCAGCTATTAACCCACATGTGAAGCAAACACACCCTGGCTTCTATTGTCCTTTTTTTATTCAGTGTGCACCATGCCACCTTCTGTTAATGCAAAATTTGGTACTTGGGGTTGAGAGCTCTTTTGTCTTCCTTCCTCCACGTAAATCAGCTAATCCCAAACCCTGGGCAGCCTGCCTTCCCCACACACAAGTGCTGAGAGAAGTGATACTTGAGGGAGCTTGCAGGCTTGGTTCTTTAACTGAGCAGTGATTTATGGTGTTTGACTGAGGTCATTGCTTGGCACACAGCGATGACCAATTTGATGGATTAAGGACTCAAGCAACTCAAGGGCCCTTAACATTTGTAACCAATCATAATCTGGCTGGCAATGACCACAACAAAAAAACCCATGTATTCTTCTTTGGATCTATTTTAAACTAGTTTAGCTTTGTTTTCTTCTTGGAGACCTACTGCTGCCATTAGATACGCTTTGATTTGGTTCCGAGGATGGGTCAGAGTCACATTTTTCTTTGATAAACCTATTTTGGTTTCCTCATTGATATACACTGCCGAAAGTTGCACGTTTCTTTTTGGTCTGCTCTTGCATTACCACATCAAGGAGAGCTGGAGGGGCCAGTGCTGCAGAACGGGCAGGAGGGGTTCACACAGTGTCATGGGCTACTTTCCTTTCCTCTGAAGAAGCTGATTAATAGCACCTTAGATATCACCAGCTCATCATCATCCATGAGGTGTGTGTAAGGCAGAGTGCTTCAGAAATGGCATTAGTAAAGCTTTACTGCAGTAAGGTGGTGGGACAGAAGATCTGAATAAGGGAAAATTTATGAATATACACTGTTCACATATTTTAAATTAAGCCTAGTTCAGGAACAAAACACTCATATAAACTGCAATTCTCTGCCAGGCTGATACTAATGTCAGTGAAGGTGTAATACTCTGTGACTTTGGTATTGAACCCCTTAGAAGTTAGGCTTTGAAAGCTGTCTTTCCTGTGTTAAAAATGTCTTGCTGTACTGCATGGCTGGGAAGGAGATATTTCTACCATATTTCGTGTAGGCAGCTGAAACAACAGCAGTAAAAATCAATACTAATCAATACTTATCTAGCACTTTTTGCCCACAGTACTGAAATAGCATCTCTTGCACAGGAACGTCTTTTTTTTCAGGCAGACTTTTTCTGAAGGTGGTGATTTATTTTTCCTCTATGGTATTTCACAATCCCAAGTGTTTATTAGACTATTGGTATGTCTTTGGGGTTTTACTCTTCTCTGTTACATTTTAAATTACTAAAATATAGGTTGAAAATAAATTGCTTAAATAATGATTATTTGTGTTTTATTCTGTGCCAGTGCCTTGGAGCCACGCTGCTGACTCCCTCTCCAGTGATAGGGGCTGCATAAATATAGGAGAAAGTGCTTTAGACAGAGAGGAGATATATTTCTGTGGTGTGCAAAGGAGGACAAATACCAGGAAGCCTGTTCTTTTCCTCTTTCAGAGTGACTTGCATGGATGAACATGTTCTTTGCTGAGAAGATCCACTAGCTCAGAACTGTGTGTGCAATGCTCCTGAGCTGAAACCCATGCTGGAAACATCAGCATGTACCTTGAGCACTTTTGGGCTCAAATGCATCTGTTTCATAGAGCTAAAAATTCTCCTCCCAGACTGCCTCAGATCTGGATGCTCATGATGGAAAGTGCACATCCTCCTTCCTGCAGATGATGGAGGGACCCAAGCACACTTTGACTGTGGTCATATGATATGTCGCTGCAAGAGCTGGGACCAAGACCTGCTGCCTGGTAACCTACTCACCTCTGCCTTATTCACAAAAGGGTGGGGATGAAATGAGTTTTCTTCAGATCGCCAAAAATGTCATCAGACTCCAGAGATCTCCAAGCCTAAACTGTCTCCAACGCCTTCTCATGAGTCCAGGGCCTCACCTCTTCCCCTCTGTGCAGCTGCCAAAACCTCTTGCTTCCTTTCACTGACAGCTTCACCAGTGCAGCTGTGTATTTTCAATGAGTAGCACTAGGAAAATTTGGGGATGGAATATAATTAAATTTTTAAAACCCACAGGAAAGTTTCTGGTTTGAACATATTAGTCACTCAAGTTCAATTAAAGCTTTATTTCTAAGGAAGTTACCTGATGCTACCACAGAAGGTCCAGAGAGCTGCAGGATGATCTCTGCTTTGCTGTGTGCTGGTCCCAGCACTGTCACTCACATCCTGCTTTGCATCAGTAGGAAAAACAAGATGCTGAAGGCCAGGTTCATGGAAGGATTTGTGTCAGAACCAATTTGGATCTTGGGAACTTTTGGTTACAGTTGCTGTGCAGAGAGTTATGGCATCATTCCCTTTGTGAAGCACAGCAAAATTCCACCTCTCCTTGTCATCTGATGAAGAGAAGGTAAATATTAAATGCACTTCAGTTGTGAGCTGTTCTGAGTTAGGATTCATGCAAGCCTTGTTCAGCAGAAAAAGAGTAATGTTTCAAATGCCTTGTAATCCCCCTTTTTCTTTCATGCAGCCCTAGGTGCTGCTGCATAGAGGTAGGTCTGCTGCTGAAGCACACCCCTGTGTAATCCTGCTTGTTTCCTAAACAAGGGATTCTTTAGCTCAAATGGGGATTTTCACAGCTGGTGTCTCTTCTTTCATTGATTCCGAATGTATGGGAAGTCAGTGGTGCATTATATGAGACACTGACATACAAGACACTGATATACTCTGAATTTATTTGCTGGCTATGAAGTTGTTTAGCCCTGTCAGAGTCCTTGTCAGGACTATAGGAAATGTAAGAACACAAGTGCCAGATAAATGGAGACAACAGAGAATGATCTGGGCCTTGTTGGGCCCACAGCTCACCCATGGTCAGTTGTAAGTCTGTGAATGTGGCTGCTCAGATGGAAGGCCAGCAATGGGAAAGAATTGCATCCAGCTTCCACTACCAACAAAGCAGCTGTGGATCCTCTGGTGTGAAGGTCATTCCTCACCACTATGACCACCTTATGCTTTTATCTTTTTTCCTTACACCACCCATTAGGTGGCACCTGGAGAACAGAGATATGTCTGGCATACTCTGGACAGAAGATGATGGCAGGAGGATGAGTGCAGTCATCTGCCACAAGAATCTTTAACTTCCCCCCAGACTTCTTTGCACACCTCCACACTCCTGAAACCACTCTGCTTCTCTCCAGCAAAGACTTTTGGCTGCACTGTGAGACCTCCAGGTCAGCTCCATGAGTGAGTTTGCATGGTCCTTTCTGGTTCCTGCATCTTATCTTTCCTCTTACCTCTACAGAACATTGAAACCCGGGTGATAAAACTGCTTGTGGGCAAATTCTGCTGCTTTTCTCTCTATAAAGTTGCTGCATGTTACATCTGAATTCAATGATCAAGACCCTTTCCCTCTCTGCAATGCCATGTGCTTTGGCCACTTATTCTGAGAAAGAACTGGGCACATGCCGGTATTTTTTGTTCCATTCTATTCCCACATCTCAACCGCAATTAAGAAGGAACCTCCAGAGATCCACTGGGAGCCACATGGTAACTCAGGGCCAGGTCTTCAGGACAAGATGTAGGCAATACTTTCAAATGATTTAGACAGACACAGTCACTGGGAGGTAAAAATTTATCAGGATGATTGAGCCCCAGGTGATTCTAGTCCCACCCTGTAGCTGGCAAGGCATTTGAGAATGGTCCAAATTTCTCCCTCCCCTGGGTATTGAACTTTGGGAACCTCAGCCACTACTGGTGTTAGGAGCAAACCATGGGGAAGTTAAATTTCTGCACTTAAAAAAAAAAAAATTGTAAGCAGCAAAGTCTTTCCAAGAGTTTGTACCACTCCTTTAGGGATGCTTTTTTAAAAAAAATAACAGCTGGTGTTTTAATTTTGCTGATCTGATAGACACAAGAACTCACTGGTGATAATTCTGCTTCTGCCCTTGTCAGGCCCTATTAATGGCTGGGTCTCTGCCCTACCTGAGGCAAAACTGAAGCTGATTTTGGCTATCACTCATGCTTAATGACATTTGGGAATGAAGAGTACCATGACAATGGAGCTGGTGTCACAGGTCTTGTCACATGGGAGAAACTGGGAAATTGTCTTTGTAGGACTGCATATTCTAGAGTGACCTGGGTACTTTTATATCATCTAGTCAGTTTTTGACAGAGCAAGGGATTGATATATAGCTCACAAATACATCTGTCTGGGGTGGTTTCTGTCAACTGGGCTTTTTCTTTTGTGGTGTCCATTTGTGTATGTCACAGGACAACTTTTTAATGGGGTCCTTTATAGGAAAAGGAGGAGAATCAGTTTACATCCCACTTAGAAAAAATGGCATCAAACAACTTCTTCAAAGTTCAGCACATTTCCCTAAGCACAAGTAAAAGCCTAAATGGTTAAATCAATCCCAATTAATTCAACGTTTAGTAAACTCTGTCCTTACTCACACGTTCTACTATTCCCAAGCAGAATAAAATGTAGGAGACAATGGTGCAGATGAAAAGAAACAGAGAATATCCCCCTTTGGAAGGATACAAGTTCTCCACTAGCATATTTAAAGCAACCTGATGTTTGCACCTCTAGAGGGATGTTATTATGTACCTTCCCCCATCCATGTAAATGTTCGGTTCGGCTTGCTGAGGGTTGATCAAATCTTCTCCCTGCACAAGCCTCCATGGGTGGAGACAGGATGTGAAATGCCAGCAAATAAAGGTTTTGAAAATGCAGTATCAACTGAGCTGTGCAAATAACTCCTTTTAGTGGTTTCTTGGCTGAACTGTAATACCGAGAAACAAGTTGTTCTGTGACAGTGGGACTAATGAATCCTGGCTGCCTGGATTTGAATCCTTGCCTCTCAGCTCTTTGCCCACCCCTCAACCCCTGCTCCCTCCATCTCCCCTGTGATTCCCTCCCTTCCAGCTACCTTTGCTTCCCTTACTTCTCCCCAGATAACAGCTGGGCAATGGTAGCATGGGTTGGAGTTTGCTCTGATGAGTAACTGGCCAGGGGGAGCAAATGCAAAGAACTGCTGAGCTCACTCGGCAGAGCTTCTCTAGTGGGGGCACTGGTGTAGGTCCCTTTGTTTCTATTGAGCTGCCAGTTCCTTGAACTTTGTGCTCACTCAGCTTTGCTGGGAATGTCATGTCTGTACAGAATTTGGCTGAAATAGGTCTGAGGTTGAGAAGTTATTTGAGAGACAGATGGACTGGCAGTGCAATCACACAAGCCTCATTTCCTAGGGGAACCTGCCTTCAAATGCTTTGCTTGAACCAAGATAAAGTATTCCTGCTTTGTTTTCCAAGACTTGCTAACTGCTTGGATTAAACTAAATATGTATATTAAATGATACTGTAAGCATGTAAGTACTCTTCTGTCAGTATATGATTTTTTTTTTAAATAGCAGCGGATTTATTTCTTTACATATTTCACAAGCAAAGCATGGCACAGCTAGTCCTGCCTAGTTTATGCTGGCTTCACATAACTTTTGGTGTCATGATGCTATGTATTTTATATGCCTCCTCTTTTCCTCTGCATTTGATGCATTACCCAGACATTGCTGTCTTTATGGGAGAAAGACACCCTGTCTTTGAGCAATTGCTGCCCTCTTAAAAGGTTATGGTATTAGTCCAAAGGTATTTTTCTCCTCACCTTAGCATGATTTCAGGTTTCATCTTTACTTAATCCAGAAGATGAAATGTTATAAGGAAATGGCTAAGTACACCGTGTTAGTAAACTTTAGAAATGACAAGCCCTAGTTTGCCGTTTCCTTGAACAGGCATCATGTCCAGTCACTCTGGACAGACACAAATGAATACTGGGATAGAGTCTTTTGGCATATATTACCATGTCACATTTAATGATAAAGGTATTTAGTTTTCCTCTTTGTGAGCATAGCAGCCATCAATGTTAATGGATTGCTCACCCTCATTAAAAAAAAAAAAAAAAAGATGGCTCTTAAATTCATATTTCATTCACTAGACCCATTTAATCTCAAATGTTTATCTTCCTTTTCCTAACTCATTCTACAGTTTTGACCGGCATTTTGTATTGCACTACAGGGCATTAAATACAGAGGCACAAGACAATTAGGGTTTCTTTTCTGACCAAGGAGCTCTGTGCTGCTGTATAGAAAGAAAAATAATAAAAAGATAACTTCAGAGGGCCATCAATGCTATCATAATCTATCTTACTTTAGAGTAAGAAGAGTTGTGCAAATGATAAAAAGGGTGAAACTGGAAAAATTGATCAGTAACTGAAAACTGTGCTGAAATCCAGGCCCTAATTTCATAGTACCAGAAGTTAAGCTAAGCTGTTAGGAATTAATATTTTCTAATAATCACTTTTCATCTGCTGCTGTTTTTTATTTGTACACCTAGGAAACACCTAGGAACCCTGGTGGCAGACCTGTTCCATACTGTTCTAAACACTGTAAACACAGAACAAAGTGAAGATTCTTGCATTTAAGGGTTGTGAATTCTTATAAAATAAGTCAGTGCTTTGAAATCCATCAGTGATGGCACTATCAACTATTACTCTATTCAGTATTTTGTGTTTTCATCTGTATTCATTTTAAGATCTCATTCAGAAACATTTTATTCCTGCATATATATTTAATTTTTGTCCTGCATTTAACTTAATTTCATGCAAATGTACTAAAAAAGTTATACTTTGAGATAACTATGTGATCACTCCATTCTGCAGGTGAGTTTTAGTGCATTAATCTTTGCACTGGAAGAGCAAAGAGATGATTATTGAGGCAGCTAAGAAGGAAATACAAATGTAGATTAGTAGGTTATAGTGTCTTTTATTATAACTGTATTCAAGTCCAGTCTTGACTGTATTAAATGCATCATTGTCACACTGCTGGCTGCTTGGTGTCTGGTAAATGAAGTTCACAGGGTAAATCCTGCTCAGGGGAATAGCCAAACTTGATGCTAATTGCCAACTTTGTTGCCATGGTTATGCAGAACAAACATCTCCCTAACCCCCTGGGCAGGAATCAGGCATAGCACAAAGGTAGCTAATTTACTGCTCTGAATAGAAATAGGCTGAATAGAAAGCTTTGGTCAGCAAGGGTTTCTAATCCAGTTCCAGTCATTAAGCATCCCCGTGCAGAGAAGTGATCTTACAGCTTACAAGGTGTTAAACCAGACCCAGTTTTGTTTGCACTTTCTCTATTACAAATATCAAGCACATTTGCATTTTCTGTTCTGAAATTCGACAAAGAAGAGACAAAGTTTGGCCATGGAATAATTCTATACATCCATTACATGCCCTTGTTAATGTATAGAGGGTGTTGGTTTAGGGAAAATGTGTTGCAATTTTATCCAGCTGCTCAGCTCTACAGTTTCTCCCAGTGGTGGTGAACTTCCACAATGAAAACATCAGAGAGTTTTAGTATGTCCTGGTCTCCCCAGCTAAGTCATGGCTAAACACTTGTGTCTGCTGGATGCCACCGTGCTGATAATAGCAAATGGAGCTCCCAGTAAAAATGTGATGGGAGAGAGTTTGGCTGCTGCTTCTGAAGGAAAGGGAGTGAGAGAAGAATGGAGGTCTATATTGAGACAATAAACCCAGGGCACACGTGGAAAGCCAGAGCAGTTGGTGAGGGGCTGGTAAGCTCCTGGTGGGCTGGACAGAGGACCACTGTCCTTTAGGGAGATTGTCCCCTTCTCCCGGGTGTAGCTATAATCCCTACTTCTCCAGTTCTTCCACTGGTTGCAAGAGCAAGTTTGATAGATGCAAAGGAGATGAAACGGAGATGATTTTGGCATTTTGTCCCACTTGCTTTGACAGCATCCTTTTTGGCTTATGTGCAGAGGGAGTGCTGTGCACAGCCATTGGTGCTCACAGCAATGAAGGGGATACATAAACGTTGTGCCTCCAGTTGACAAGGGTAAAAGTGACTCTATCAGTTGGCAGCTGTGTTTGTTCTGCCAGAAAACTACACCAAAATATATTTTAAATTAACTTCTTCAGTTATAAAAGCCATTTAAATGACATATGACTTTCAAAACAAGATATTCTATAGGGTCTGTATATCTCTCCCCACTCCTATGTTTGCTTTTCCTGCTTTAGCATTGGACATTAATGTCTGTCACTGAACATCTCAACCTTTGTATCTTTCTCATGGGAGACACAGATCAGAGTGTTTAAGCTTTGTAATTTGGCATTGCTGGCATTTTTGTTCACCACAAATATTTCTGATGATCCTAATGATATTTCAGCAAGTTTTGGAGGAAGAAAAATCATGAAGAATAAAATAAAAAAGTCCCTTGTTGCTCTGAAGTGCTCTCTGAATGAGTTCTGGGAAGTTTAAATTCAGAAGCAGAATCCAACCTTTCCATTTGTAGTAGAAGTGAGACTATTTGCAGTTACTGTTTAAGAGAAACCCAGTGTGGAAATCTTTAGACAAAAGGTTTCACGTTTGTTCAGTGGAGGGATGACTATTGATCAAAAATACATTCTGTGTGTTTCCAGTTTAGTGAGGCACACTCATTTCCAAGACCAAAACTGCTGTCTTTTTATTTTTACAGTCTTTGTTTGAACTGAGATCCACATTCATTGTTACTGAGCTTTAATAATCTAAGGGTCACTTGAAGGGCTTTTGTTTGAGAGACCTTTCAAGCCAAGCCAAGGCAGCAGTTTAGAGAACGTTTCTTGTTTGTAGACAAAAATATATTAAAACAACCAAGGGAGCTATTACTCTTCCACATAATTATTTTTAATGTCTCATTGGACATGTATGAAATGCCTTTCAGTTCCTGTGGGAGAGTTACTTTTTTGCGTTTTGCAGCGTAGCTTTTGTTAAACTTCTGCGCTGCTTTTCCATTGAGCAATGTTCACCCCAGAAGACTTTATAAACACTAACAGTATCTCCAGGAATATGCTCCCAACATAATCCACAGAAGTACTTAAAGATTTGTCAGTGGTCATGGGCGTGATACCTTGCATACCTTGTGCCATCTATTTTTTTTCTGGCCACAGTCAGGAGAGAATGTGACCCCATTTCGCAGTGGGAGAAGTCAGAGAACAGCCGAGAATCCTGCAGTAGGTGAGGCATAGCCATGTGCTGCAGCAGCCCATGGTGAGGACAGGAGGGCTAAGACTGTCTTCACCCCCTTTTTTCCTGGTAAATGCATGCCAGGGAATCAGAGCACCTTGTGTCTTTGGAATTAAAATGATCGGCAAATGTTCTGTGCTGTGCAGCCCCTTTCTGTTACCTAGGAAAGACTGGAATGGTGTGCATCCTGCTTTTTTATGACAAGAATGCACTCAGGGTGAGGGAGAACAAGCACAGAAGTTGAGGAAAGAGGGAAAGCTTTATGGAAAGACAGAAACCATCCTGAAAAAATGTAATTCTAGTAAAAATATTTGGGCTTGGCTTGGGAAATGCACATTATGTACCATTTGTGCTCCACAGAGGTCCAGGCTTAGCAGGTAGATGCAGGTGCTTCACTGGGATGTCTCTTCCTGTTGGGTATTCATGATCCTTTAAATCTGCCAGTTGCCCTTTTCATTTTGAAAGCTTCCCAGATGTTTCTTGCTCAGGTGTTGAGAACTCCCACAGGTCACATAGTAGCTGTCTTATTTCTGCAGCCATCACCCTTCTCCCAGGTGTGGTGAAACTTTCAGTGATCCCAAATGGACCTTACACAAACACACCCCATTATCCATGTCTCATCATAAAGCTCATAAAGTTTAGCAAAAATGGGTGTCTAGATAATTGTACTTGCTAACTGGATGTAAACCCAACTCCAAATATATGGTGCTCCCAGATTTCAAAGCGATAAATTACTATATTCATCGTCTTCAGATGACTAAACTTGAAGTCTTTCAAACTAAGCTTATAAAATTGTAAGTCATGTACATAAAGTATGATTTGCAAAATGCTCTGGTTTGTGGAATGATCTTGCCTTGTTTATGGATAAAACCCACATTCTTTCTAGCAGTTTCTAGCAGGAAAATCTGTGGAAGCTGCATCTTTGAGCAGGATATGATGATAGGAGCAAATTACTGTAACTGTGTAACACAGTGATGTTCTAATGTCTTAAGCACGAGTTTCTCAACAATAAGTGATTTAATTGGGTAAAAAGTTGCCTTTGCATGAACTTCAGTATACATCTTGGAACAATTATTTTGTATATTGTAGCTCAAGAATATATTATAAGATTGTAAGGGTAGTATGCACTTAGCAGTATCTGCCTGATGTCACAGTGGCAGAACACTTCTAAAATATTTTGTGCATAAAAATCACTGCAGATGTGTACCTAACAACACATTCCTTGAGACAAGGACTGTAAAGAAAACTTGGGCTTTTTTTTTAATACATCATTACTTGAGGGCTTCCTGTGAAGTTGATCTTTTAGTGTCATCCAAAGTTCCCTGTCCCGATTTGACAATTTTATGGCTTTGAACTCTCACTCAGTTGTTCAAGGTGATTTAATCATTGGATTGCATGTCTCTACATTTAGAGACTGCCAAATATAATTGTTTGTAGAATATCTGTTCAGTTTGGAGTGCTTCTATTCAGCAGAGGTGCTGTTAGGAGACAGCAGGAAAAATGGAAAGGACTAAATAGGTGCAGCATGAATAAGAGATAGGAGAAGCTTGTGTGGAAGACTATAATGGTCTATATGCAACTGAAACATGGAAGCATGAGAGAGAGACAGAAGAACTATGTCGAGTTTGGCAGGAGGATGTAATGAGTAATAGATGGGATGATGAAGGGGAAATAAAATCGGCTGGATGAAGAAAAGCTTCCTGACCGCAAGATCTTGTTTCATTACTGAGGTTTCCCAGGGGACTTCTGTGATTTGGGAAAAGTTGTACAAGACTGTTCAGAGCCTCACAATGCACAGCTCTTAGTCACCTAATAACGTGGCATCCAGGAGTGGGTAGTGCTTCCCTCTTTTAACTGTGTTTGAGGTCCCTTGGATCCCTTGGATTTGCTGGGCAGCCCAGAGCATCTCTTGTGTGCTGGCTGGCCTCTGGCTTCTCTTTCAGTTAGGCTTGCTAAATAATATTACAGATCTTGAAGAAAATCTACCTCCTCTGAGCTTGTGCATGCAAATCTACCTCCTCTGAGGCTGTGGGGGTTGATCCTGGCTGTTTGATGCTAAGGGCAGGAGACTGCAAGGTTGGGTTGAACTGTCCAAAGTGACACAAGCTCTGAAGATGCATTAGGTGGCAACTGCAGATGGCTTTGTGTATGTCCTCGTAACTCTGAGCCCAACTCTTTACAATATCTGGGTTGATATTACTGATCCACAGTGTTGGAGTGGAGCATGTCGAAAGTGTTAAATACTCTGAAATCCTTATTTGGCCAGAGAACTTATCCAACTTGTTCAAGAGCTTTCATTCCATGATAAAGCAGATGTAGCTATTACGGGGTGTTCATGTTACCCAACCATAGAATTATTTCATTATAGATCTGGTGTCTGGCTAAAGCTGACTCCAGTAGTTCCTCTGAGAGAAGTTTATCGGATGAAAAATTAAGTGTGTTTTTAGCTGATATCCAACCAATTTGCTGAACTTATTTTGACTTCTGCCCAGAGGTTCTGAGAGTAAGTTTATAACTGAGAGTCCATTTGGGTTTGAGCAATTAGGAATGAAGCATTCAAAAACCCAGAGGCAGTGAAGACCACATGGCTTCTGTAAGCTGGGGAACTCAGATCATGAAGTCAGAAAAATGGGTTGACAGGCTGCTTTCCTGGTGGGTCTCTTCTGCTTGGCCTTTCAGTACATGCCTTGTTTTCAGGCAGCTTCTCAGAGCAATAGGACCCATTTCCTCAAAAGCACATAGAAACTGCAAAGGCTACTGCTGCTCAGGGTGAAACTGAGATAAATTGGGATCAGTGCTGTTCAACCTCTCTGTCAGTGACATGGACAGTGGGATGGAGGGCACCCTCAGCGAGTTGGCTAAAAACACCAAGCTGTGTGCTGCAGTTGGCATGCTGGAGGGAAGGGATGCCATCCAGAGGGACACTGACAGGCTGGAGAGGCTCGGGAGAACCTCCTGGAGTTCAGCAGGGCCAAGAGCAAGGTCCTGCACCTGGGCTGGGGCAATCCCCAGCACAAACACAGGCTGGGCAGAGAATGGATTGAGAACAGCCCTGAGGAGAAGCACTTGGGGGTGGTGGTCAACCCGAAGCTCAACAGGACCTGGAATGTGCACTCACAGCCCAGAAAGCCAAATGTACCCTGGGCTGCATCCAGAGCACCATGGGCAGCAGGTGGAGGGAGGGGATCCTGCCCCTGTGCTCACTCTGGTGAGATCCCACCTGGAGCACTGCACCCGGCTCTGGGGCACCCAAACATAAGGACATGGACCTGTTGGAGCAAGTCCAGAGGAGGCCACGAAGATGCTCAGAGGGCTGGAGCACCTCTCCTGTGAAGACAGGCTGAGAATTGGGGTTCTTCAGCCTGGAGAAAAAAAGACTCTGGAGGGACCACAGCTTTCCAGTGCCTAAAGGGGCTACAAGAGAGTTGGAGAGGGACTTTTCACAAGGGCATGGAGAAGCAGGACACAGGGGAATGGCTGCACACTGACAGAGGGCAGGGTTAGATTTGATATTTGAAAGAAATTATTTACTGTGAGGGTGGTGAGGCCCTGGCACAGGGTGCCTAGAGAAGCTGTGGATGCCCCATTCCAGGAAGTGTTTCAGGTCAGATTGGATGGGGTTTGGAGTAAACTGGTGTAGTGGAAGTTGTCCCTGCCCACACCATGGGGGGTGGAACGAGATGATCTTTGTAGCCATTTCCAACCCAAAGCATTCTTTGATTCTAAATATTGCTAAGAACTCAGCTTTCAAACTGCACACAATCCAATGTCTGCTTTTCTCCCAAGAACGTTCACGATTTGGGACTGTAGAAGCCCTGAATTTTGAAACAAATCACCCAGAAATGTGAGATTTTTCATGCAAGTTAATCCACAAATAAATGTTAAAAAGAAATTCTTGTGAAGATAGTCCTTCTTTGAAATATCTTCTTATATGAATTTAATATTTATTATCTCATGGGTGCATGACTAACTCCGTATCAGTAGGTACATAACTTCTACATTCTGAGATCTATCTAATGTCTACCAAAGGAAAAAAAATAAATCATTTAGATCTGGAACAGTGATCACAATGGAAGTTTCATTTGCAAAGGATTGATGGGGACTTGAAGTGAGTATTATGTTTTGAATAAATGCACCATTGACCAGTATCAGATTTCCATAGGCTTTATCTTGTTTTTCCTAAGCAACTGCTCATAAAATTTTTTAATGTCTTGACTAGCATGATGGTGCTACTTGCAAATCTGTTCATAGAGCTATTAATCTATGATACTGCAATCTAGAGAAAGGAATCACACTTACTTGCTCATTCCTTTCACTATTTGATTTAAAAAACATAAATAACAAGTTGACAGGGTTCCTTTGTGCTTCTTTCTTTCTGACTAATATATGATAAATATATCAGGAAAGGTTTGTCAAGACATCACAAAGCAGGTCTTAGTTCCAATCTGAACTTTATTGAACTCTGCTTTCATGAAATAGGAAGAAAAACAAGCAGTAGATTTGATCAGTCTGTGCCCATGACTCAACAGCTACAGCAAACTCTTGGTGCTTTTAATTCCTGTGTCATAGCAGTACTCAGATGAATTTAGTGCAATCAAACATACATAAAATCTGAAGGGAAAGGAATGTCCTGCATCTCATGAAGAAGAAATTTGACTTCTAAGGCAAGTTCAACACGTGGGTTCCCTCCCTCCTCTCCTTTCTTCCCTCACCTCTCCCTGCAAGCTTCGTCTCTAACTGTCCCTGCATAGCTCATCTCAGCATGAGCTTTGTGGGGCAGTGGCAGTGGGGCCAGCAGAGGCTGCAGCTGGAACAGTGACAGTCACAAATGTGAAAACAGTGACAGCTGCAGCCCATCTGAATTCCACTTGATTCTGTGGCTTCTGTCCCTGCTTGCAGCAGATCTCTCTTGGGCTGATGCCCTAAAGCCATGGACTTTTCAGATGGCCTTTCACACTCATGTCCAGATCAGATGTCCCATACCCACACAAGGGAGAGACTGCCTGTAAAGCTTTGGGTTTGACCAAAAGCCACATTGAGTGGGAGGCCTCGGAATTAAGAACCGGGAAACCTCTTGTTTCATCTGGGGGTGCATTTTTGCTGCCTGTTGCTTCCAGCCATTTAGATGAGTAAAATGAGCTTCTCTGCCTCGCATGTATTGCTGCAATCCACACGTATCAGTACGTGCAGTCCAGAGAGAGAAGAGACACACACACCTTCATGTAGCTGTGGTTAAAGGACTGACTTTGCTCAGTTTCTAAGGAAGCCGAAGGGCTGTGCTGGGGGGCTGGGGGCAGTGGAATGTCTGCCCAGGCTGTGAAGGAGCCGTGGGTGTTGGCTGTGCTGTGCTGCTGGGGCTGGGAGGAGGGACTCACCGTGTTGCAACAGCTCTCCAGCTCCAGCCCTGCCACCCCCTCACAGGTCACAGCACTGACACATCACACAGAGCTGTGCTGCAAAATGCAACCATCTGCCTTGGCTTACCCAAGGTCTCCAAGCACTCCACAAATACTGCTGGAGTCCCCCATTGTTCTGGCAAAACTGCTGTCACCTCTTCCATTCCTCTGGGGTGTGCAGAAGGTACTGAACAGAACCCAGGAGTTTTTTGTTTTGTCTTCTGCTTTAGGCACTAGGCACATTGCCCCCACTGCTTGTCTTCTACACTCACCAGACATCTTCAGGCAGGGGATGTGCTTGGCCTTCCTCACTGCATGATGCAAGTCCTGGTGGACTGACATCCTCAGGCACTGATTTCAGTGGGAACACTTGCTCAACAGCATTTTTAGTCAAGGGCTTACATGGATTAATTACTCTAAGGTGTGTAGGATGAGAACAAAACCCAGTGAAAAGGGGTTTAGATCCCCAGCTAAGACAGAGCAGCTGCTGGAGCCCTCTTGTTTTCCACTGAGGACAAGTGGTGAAGAGTGGATCTATGCACAGGGCTGCAAAAGGGAGGTTTGGACTTTGCTCGTGTTGTTAAAGTGTGTTTGTTAAAGAATTAAGTTGATAGATAAAAGGCATGGATGGTTAGTGTTTTGGAAAACGTGCTAAGGCCAATCTGCTGAAGAAACTGGTAGAGGACAATTCGTCTTCTGTCCCTGTCCTGTAATACCCAAGAGTTAGTGAGACCTGAGGCTGTGGGTGCTTTTCCTTACCCATGAGGTACAAAGGATACTGCAGTGTGTCCTCTTCAGCTGGAGCCTTTCTAATTCTTTTGAATGTAGAAATGTTTCGTTTACATTTCCAGTGTGTACCCATGCTCAAAGATGGTGTCCCAGGTGGCTCAAAGAATTCTTTGAACTGGTGTCGATGACAGGTAGTGCTACTGTTGTGTTTCTATATTATTACATTTAGAATTCAGTGTGCCTTTACAGTGGGATCTGCATTCTATGACCTGAGAGAAATTAATTTCTTAGATCTCAGTTACCTTACACCCATTTACAATGTACATCATTTTAGAATATTTTTATTTTGTCCTGCCAAAATATTAATTTTATTACTTTCAAAGCCATTAGCGGAAATGCCAAGAACGGACCGTATTACCTAAGAGCTTTTTTATCCCCAAAATTTCTTTTGTGTGTAAGTACCAAATACCTATAAAAAACCCCTATGTAATAGTTTTAGCTGCTCCGTAAGTATATCCCACTGTATAGCTAAGACTTTAAAAACGTCACATACTCCAGATCTGGAAGATGTTACTGATACCCAGCTTTCCATGAACTCCTATTCACCAGAACCCCGGCGAGGGCGGGACACACAGGGATGCTTTATGGCCCTATACAGCTCGGTGATTTATACCGAGCCTCGTCCTAGCAGCGCGCTAATAAATTTCCCGGAGCCCGCGTGGTACCTCGCTCCTGGCCGCAGCCTCGGCGCTGCAGCGGGCATCGCCCGGGGGCGGGCTGGGCACGGGGTGGCCTCGGGGCCCCGCAGGTGCGGGAGGCGGAGCGGGGCCGCCCCCCGGGTTGAACGCGGGGTCAGGGCCGCCGTTCCGGCGGGGCTGGGCCGGGCCGGGCCCATCAATTTCCCGTGCTCGGTGCCTGCGTCCCGGCGCGGCACTAATGCGGAACAAATTGAGACATATCCTCTCCGTAATTAGTTCCAGCGTTTCCAAGATTTACGGTACAATAATGGCCCGAGCCCCGCCGGCCGGCCCCGGCCCGCCGCCGCTGCACGGCGGTCGCGGCGCTGGGGAGGCTGCCCCGGGCCGCGCTGCCCCGGCGGAGCGGGGGAAGAGCCGGGGCGAAGGGAGATGTACAGGACCCCGCGGGGGTTGGGGCTCCCCGCCGCGCAGCCCCGGTGCGGCTGCTCGCCATCGATGGCTGCTCGCCATCCCCGCGGGGTCCCCGCCTCGGAGGGACCGCAGCGCCCGACCCAGCAGTGCCCCGCTCCCGTCAGCGGAGAGACAGGGAGAGGTCACGCACCTTTGCTTCTCTGTGCATCAAAAAACCCCTCTTTTACCCTCAAAGGATAAACAAAATATCCTCTACGCAGCTCGAAAGCGTTCCAGTGCCCCCGTCAGCCCGGACAGGGAAGACTGGTCCCGCCTTGCCGGCGGCTCCCGGCTCCCGTGGTGCCCGCTGCGCTCGGCAGCGAGAAATGCGGGATTGGGCCCTCCGTGATGAGTTCCTGCCCCTCTGCTCCCCGCGCTCCTGGAGATGCTTCGCAGCTTTGTTTCTGCTGCTCTTGGCACTTAAATAATCAAACTCTGATCGTTTACCTGAGTGAAAGGAGACAGATCCCCCTGCGCGCTGTGAGCGGCGTGAGCAGGAGGGGAAGGGCTGGGGATTTATCGCTGTTTCTGTCTGTCTCGCCCACCTCCGAACCGCGGGGGGATCATTTAGGGGTTTAGTAAGAATTACCGGTCCCTTAATTAGTTAGCAAGGCAGAGGGGAACGGAACGGGAAAACGTCGGCTGGGGAGGTGCCGCTGCGGTGCTCAGGTTGAAGCAGGTTCCCGAGCCCGTTTTTCTCGGGATCGAGTGTGACTCTCGATAGAATCATCCTCCTCCAGCTATTGTTTAATCTTGTAGAGTATGCCTTTGAGCACAATCGAAGATTGAGCATTATCAGGAATTACCACAGCCATGTAACAGCGGGCAATGAAGCCTCTCAGAGATTTGGATCGGGCCGTGTTTGGAGGGGACAGGGCAAAATGTTCCGAACCGCCTCGGTCTGGACACTGACAAAGGAGATGCTGTCCCTGAACCGCCATCTCCCTGCCCATTGCTTTCAACTGGGCACCCAAGCCCGGACGCGGGCGCCCGGTGTGCGAGACCTGAAGCGATTTACGCCGGAGTATGACTGGAATCGGGATCGGGATGTCTGGGGAAGAGGCAGGCAAATGCTTCCTGCACGGAGGGAGCAGCTCCTCTCGGCATGCCGGGCGCTCCCGAGGGGAGCTGCTGCCAGCGCTCCCGGCTTGTGCTAGAGGAGTGCAGCGGGGTGGGAGATTCTTCTCTCTCCCTGGCGCTGGCTAGACGGGAATGGCTGCAGAAATCGGCCCTGGCCGTTTCCCAAGTCCTCAGCCCATCCCGAGATAGTACGGTCTGGGCTTTCCTCCCCCTCCTCAGGCTCCACCGCTGAGGATTTCTCCCGGGACGCCCGCGGAATGCGTTCGCGGCGGGCGCGCTCCGTGTTCCGCACGGCTGAGGTGGCCCGGGAGGGCGCAGGTGCCGGCGCTCCGCGCAGCGCAGGGCTGAGCTGAGCTGAGCTGGCAGCCCCAGAGTCCCCCACCAGCCTCGCCGGGGTTTCTGGCAGCCGCGGGGAGGAAGGATGCGCTAATGGCCAAGGGGTCGTCTTGTTTCACTGCTGGAAAGTGCGAGACGCGAAGATTTGGAAGGACTGCGGCAGTTCTTCCTCCCAGGTGGAATAATGCAGAGCTAAGTGATCAAGAAAACATTTTTCCCTTTCAAGATGATTTATCAAACTAGGTTATTTCAAGAAAAGAGAAAACTCCCATGCTAGCTCGAAAAACAGCCCACTATGGGAAACGCATTTTCTGTTTGCTCCTAGAGAGCTCTAGTTTTCATGGGAAATTAAATACCCCGCCAAAGACTTCCATTCCTGTATGTACGGTGTCCATCGCAGAGCCGGAGATCATAGAATCAATCATAAAATCGTTTAGGTTGTGAAAGACCTTTAAGGTACCGAGTTCAACCAACCTCATGTGTCGGTCCGTCACCGAAACGCGCAAAGCCAGCAGCAGCCGCTCTCCCGATCCCGCACCTCCCCGCAGCCCCGCGGGGCCCCTGTGGGTCCCGGGCAGGGGGACACCGCGGTGTGCGGGAGCCCCGGTGCGGCCACAGCGGGAGGCAGAGCGGGAGCAAGCGCCGGAGCCCGCGGTGTCAGCAAGGTCAGCGCGATCCCCCCGCACGGGCACGGGCTGCCTTCACAAGTGCCATCCGAGGGTGCGTTAGTTTGCCGTGGACTCTGAAGTGGCACATCCTGTAAACTTAGAGGATGTTTAATGTCGGCAAAGATAATAAACAAATCATTCGCACTTACATTAGACGTAGATTTTTCGCAATAAATAGATGTATGCACCAAAAGAGATATTTTAAAAGGGAATTATCTGAAAATAGTTTGTGAAAAATTAAGTAATTCCACTAATAACAAAATCCGACTGTTATGACTAATTAGTTTTAGGAGAAAATTAAATTCTACTTGGTTACATCAATAAGGGCATATTTTAATTTCTTTTGTTAGAGCATTTACCCTTTGAATCTTAAAACATCTCTTGGCGGCTGGCGATGCTTGCGGTAACCTTTGATGCCGCGGGGGAAAGGAAATCCCGAAGTGTGCATTGTCACCGGGAAGCTCAGGGGCTCGGCGTGTCCTGCGGCAGGTGAACCTTCGCGGCTCCTCTGTCACTGTTGTCGCTGCAGAGGGGGTGAGTATGCGGGCTGAGCGCCGCGGGGGTGTCGCCGGGTGGTGGCCCCGGCGGCGCTTGCGGTGCCACGGCTCCAACAGCGCCCGGTGACAACGCGCAAGGGACAGGGCGGCCGGGCCGGCGCGACCCCGCGCACTCCGCGAGTACCCTGAGCCGGCGGCTGCCCCACGCCTGCTCGTAGAAGCAACACCCCCCACCCCCGGGTGATTATTCATTAGTAGTTCTGCAGGAAGGCGGCAGGATCCCCCTCCTTGCCTTTGGCGAGAGCGTGTCCTGCCCGCCGCAGGTACCGCCACGTCTCTGCCGCCCGCCCCGGCGCTTCCTGCCTGGACAGCCGGTCTAAGTGGGCTCCCGCACTGCCAGAATCACGGCACCCCTCGCTGCCAGGGCCGACCCGAACCCTGCCGTGTCTCTTGGGAGGAAGGACCGCTCGGGGATAACGTGAAAAGTGCCCTCGGGGGCCCTCCGGCCGCCGTGCCCGGGATGGACGCTGAGGAACCGCTGTCCAGGGGGCTGGAAAGAGAGACTCCGGGGCTTCCCGGGAGCAGTGCCAGGTGAAGCTCTCAAAAGCAGGTTACTCACAGCGCTGCTATCCTCCCCCGCCCGCCCAGCCGCTTCCTTCCCCCTCGCACACAGGCAGGACGGAGGGACACGCCGGCCCCGGGCCCCTTGCAAAGGGCGCCCACCCCTCCCCTCGCCGGCGGAGCCCTCGGTACCCCTGCCCTGAGGGACTGCGCCTCCAGGGACAGGGAGCGCCCGGGGTGCGGGGCGGGGCCCCGGGCAGGCAGCCCGCGCCCCGCGGGAGCTCATGGAGACGCAGGTTCCTCCCGTAGCGGGAGAGGCACCTGGAAAGATAGTTTCCCCTCTCAGAAACGGGGTCCGCCCGCCCCGGGTCGTGTCACTTCCCCTGATTCCTGCAAGGGCGGAGGTTTCTCCGCGCGGTCCCCAGGGCCTGCGACCCCGCCGCCCTCGGGAATCTCCACGGACATGCACGGAGCTGACGGGGGAAGTCGGCCAGCACGTACTTACTGGCCACCTGGATCCCTCTCACAGTCCTGCAAGTCTCTCCTAAAGCGGAGGAACGTTAGGGTGAGATTTAGTGGCGCTTGCACCAGAAGAAGGGTGGGAGTGATGTGTAGGGGAGATATATTCTCCCACAGTCACCTCTCCCCCTCCATCCCCGGCTCTCCTGTCTCTCCCCTCCCCCCGCGCGTCTGGTCCGGCTGGGTTCAGCAGAGCGGGCTGGGGGCAGCCCCTCGGCGGAGGTTGTGTGAATGGAGGATCGGCGTGGCTGACTCCTCCTCCCCGGCAAGCGCCTCTATTTGAGCTTTGCAAAGTTGAGGGTGGGCAGGCATCCGAGGTGAGGCGTGCGCGGCGGCTGTGCCCCCCTAGCTCGGTCGTTCGTACAGACAGACGTCTACACACGCCCCCCGCACCCTGCCCTGCGCTGTGAGCGGGTGCAAGCCCGGAGGCGATCCTGGAGAACAACCTTTCCCTGTCGCTGTTGCCTGCTCCCGCAGGGCTGGACCCGGGGAGCTGCGTCGCGGAGCAAACTTCCCCCAAAGGGCTGAGCTCGCCAGCCTGGTGCCTGCAGCCGGAGCCGGCCTCCGGCTTGGCGGGCAGGGGCCAGGTGTCTTGGAACAAGTGCGGCCCGGGGGGAGACTGGCTGCCCGGCGGCAGGCAGAAGGTCTGCGAGCAGATGGGCTCCGACGTCCGAGACCTCAACGCGCTGCTGCCCTCCGTGCCCTCCCTGCCGGGCAACAGCAACTGCACCATGCCGGTGAGCACCGCGGCGCAGTGGGCGCCCGTCCTGGACTTTCCCCCGGGGGCCTCCTACGGCTCGTTGGGGCCGCACTCCTTCATCAAGCAAGAGCCGAGCTGGAACGGATCGGACCCGCACGAGGAGCAATACCTGAGCGCCTTCACCGTCCACTTCTCCGGCCAGTTCACGGGCACGGCCGGGGCTTGCCGCTACGGGCCCTTCGGAGCCCCCCCGCCCAGCCAGCCGCCTTCGGGCCAGGCTCGGATGTTCCCCAACGGGCCCTACCTGCCCAACTGCTTGGAGAGCCAGCAAGCGATCCGCAACCAGGGTAAGGGCCGCGCTGCCGGGCGCCCCGGGCTCGGGGGGCGGCCCCCGGAGGCGCCCGCTCAGCCCGGCAGGGCCGCGCCTGATGTAAACACCAAAGCCCGGTCTCTCTCCGCGGCAGCCGAGCCGGGTTAGGCGAGCCAGTCCTCCCTTCCCTCCCTGTGCGGCAGCCACGTCGCTCCCGGGAGTTTTAGGAGCCACAAGTTGCTCGCCCCCCACCCCTCCTGTGGGGCAGCGGATGCAGCGGGCGGCTCTGCCAGGCGGGCTGGAGCCCCCGGCCCCCTCCCCGGGTTGGAGCAGCCTCTCGCCTTCGCAAAGGTTTGTTCGGGCCGGAGACGGCACAAGTCCTGGAATGGAGGTGGGGCCCGTGGCCCGAGACAATTCCCTCTGCATAGCTCGGGGGTGATGGGGTGGTGGCGGGGGTGAACCTCCGAAGTTCCTCCTGAATCCGAAAATCGTTTGTCCGCACATTAGTGTTTTCAAGCCCCTTGTCAAATTAACCCCGGGAGGGCTGAATACCCCCGCGCTGGAGTGCACAAACAGGGGCGCCTTGTCGTTTCTTGACCGCATCTCTGTGGCCAGGACCGGCTGCGCCGCAACTCCCTGCGGTCCCCGGTGTTCTCATGGCGCTGAGAAGTTCCCGAGGGTTGAAGGGCCGGGCAATAGGTCATCCGCGTGTGGCACGGGGATCAGTATCTAACCCTTTTCCTCCCAGTGCCTGCAGTATAAACATTTGCGGGTGCAAACGCGGGGAAGAAGGGAAAAGGGGCCAGCGTGCGGAGAACTTGTATGAGACCTCTCGGTCTTGTTTCCCCTCCCTCAGCTGGCCCCGGAGGGGCGGTGTGTCGTGGTTTGCCCCGCACTGCTCGGCCCCGGGGGAGTTTGACCGAGGGGAGTCGGGCAGCCAAGACCCCGCGACTCGGGGGACGGGGGATCGGCAGAGGGTGCGTGGCCCGGCCGGAGCGGGTTGAGTGGCCGGGGTCTCTGCTTTCAGCACGGCTTTCCCCGCGCCCAGCCCGCGGCTCGGCATTGCTGTGCCCCGCGGGGGCAACCGAGTACCCACAGAGGGGCTGGGACCGACCGTCCCGGGAGGGCCCGGGCGATTCGGGCTGCAGGGCAAGGGGCAGAGCAGAGGCCGAGGCCGGCGGACGCGCTCGGTGCTGGCCGCCGAGGGGTGGCCCGAGGCCCGGGCGATGTTTGCAGCGAGGGGCAGGGGTCGTTCAGCAGCGCGGCCGCACACGGACCTCCCCCGGGCAGTGCCGGTTCGCGGTCCCGCTGCCACCGGTCTGCTGCCTTCGGCCCCCGGCCCCTGCCCCCGAGCTCCGCCCGGCGCCGGTCTCCGACGTCTGAAACCGCAGAGCGGGGAGCCAGGGACCGGCTGCCGATTCCGGCTGGGAAAGTGGGCAGCATCCCTGGAGCTGGGGAGAGGCTCGGCCGCGCCGAAGCCCCGGAGCCGCTGCGTGCCCCGCAGGGCCCCAGCTCCAGCTGCGGGACGGGAGAGGCCCAGAGCCCGCAGGGACAGGGACTCTGACGGGGACCTTTGAAAGACATTTGAAAGGATTTTAGACGTCTGAGGGGATTTATAATCGCTGAGCGGAAATAGCGACGAGAAAGTGGAGAGAAGGGTGAGGGAAATAAATTCTGCCCTGAGTTAGCGAGGGACAAAATAGCTGCGACCCCGCGCCATCCTGACGCCCCTGTTTAACCACCCCGAAGAGGAACGGAACCTTTAACGCCCCAACACACGGAGCCCAGGCTGGGCTTTCCTCGGGCCCGGCGCCCCGCGGGCCGTGCTCGGCCTGCGGCACCCCCAGGGCAGCACACACCCGCACAAACCCGCACACACCCGCACAAACCCGCACACACCCGCACCTGTGCGGGCCCGAGAGCCGGGGCCAGCGCACTGACCCCTGCGCACACGCCCGAGGATGAGGCCCTGCAGGAGCCTGGGGACGGCGCCGTGGCGGGCAGCAGGGACCGTGTCCCGGCTCCCTCCCGTGCTCCGCCAGGCCGGGCTGCCTCGCCGCGTAGCGGGGGGGTCCCTTCGGCTCGGGGCTGCCTCCCAGCACGTGTAGGACTGGGGCTTAGCCACAGCTATTTTCGGTGACAGGCAGAGAGAGGACTCCTTCGCCAAGAAGGAATTCGGCAAAGAGTGTTTGCTGCTTTTTTTTTTTTTTTTTTTTTTTTTTTTTTTTTTTTTGTATGTGTGTGTGTGTGTATGGATAAAATGTTCTTGATTTGGCTCTTTTCAAGGTTGAATTCTTTTTTTTTTTTTTTTTAGACGGTTCCTCCGACCGTGGGAAAGACGCTACCTTGGCTCTGCGATGACATTTCTGCCAAGTCTGGGATGGGGTGGGGGGTAGGAAACTAAAGCTTTGAAACCTCTGCCCAATTTTCCTCTTCTCGTCTGCCTGCCTCTTTCATCCAGCTGGGCTCCTCCAACAACTGGATGCCTCCAGCGGGCCCAGTTTTCCAGCAGATGTACAACTTTCAATTATTTTCAGCACATTTTAATCAGGCCTAGTTCTGATAATGCCCTAATTAAAGAGACCTCACTATCGGCAGCTCGGTTCAGAACTCAACTTTCTTATCACATTCCTGAAGCTTTGGGTCAGGCAACACCGGAAAATGCGGCCAAAACCTCGTCCTGCTCCGTGCTGAGTTTTGAAGGTCACCGAAACTCTGTGGCGGGCCAAAAGTAACGTAGAAAGTGTCAGTGTTTTCTGAAAGTTAAAAAAGAGACAGAGGGAAACGGGAAAAAGGGAGCTGTAGGTTGAGCCTCTACCCTGAGGGCTGAGGGAGGAGATAAGGAGCGAGAAACAGCTGTGGGATGGGAGCCCGTAAGGTACCGGCCTGTCAACGCTGCTCGCGTCGCCGCGAAAGGAACTCTGCTCGTAGGGTCAGGGGGATGTGAGGGAGACTTGGCCAGGAGCAAGCCAGTCCCACTCCTATCCAAGCCCCTCATTCTCAGGGCCGACTTAAAACCACTGCGAAGGTGAAGGTTTTAAAGTCTTCTAGAATATTTTCACTCCTCCCGTTGCTCCCTCCGTTTCTCCCGTTCAGCCGCGCAGGTTAATGAAGTCCTGTCATGTCGCTGGACCCAGCCTGTCTGCAGAGAGAATAAAACGGAGAAGCAACATTCGAATCCCTTTGCTGCCTCTCCATTTTATTCTCTCTGAAACCCGCTGTGATTACGGATCGTTGGTGAAGCAGAGACCTGCCCAGCGCCGAGCACCCGGCACCGACCGGGAACTGAGACAGGCGCCTGAAAACAGCCCCGAGTGCTCCCTCTCGACTGACAAAATCACTCTCCAGCCACACGCCCCATCCAGACGGGTCTTTGAGGGATGCCCGTGCTGGAATAAGCGGGTTAAGGGAGAGGAGTGTGAGGGAGGAAGCGCTCGTAGTGCCTTTGGTTTCTCTCCCCAGCCCGCGTCGGACTTTTTGTTTTGTTTTGTTGGGTTTTTGTTTTGGTTGGGGTTTTTTGTTTTGTTTGGTTTTGGCTTTTTTTAAGAGTGACTCTCGGAGGAGCTTGGTTCTCGGGGTAAATGCTGATGAGCCGAGAAGCCTCTGAGATAATATTACTTTGTAATTACTTTTTTAGCTGAAGTTGTTTAGCCAGCTCCAAGTCATTAATGAAAGTTGGTGTCCAAGCACCTGATTTACGATTCCGTGCTGGCCCGGGGTCAGCAGAGGTGGTCTCTTTCCATCTGAATCTGCTCGGTGTAGGAAACAAAATAGGCTGTTTATTATTTTGGAGAGCAATTTTCGCTGAAAGGAGGAGTTTTATTTTTGCACGTAACATTCCGCCTCTTTATTGCAGACTCTTCAGAAAGCTGCTCCTAACAAAATAAAAAAGGCGCAAGATTAAAGGGTAACTTCTAAATTGGAAGCGCCAGATGAGTACACTGAGCAGATGGGAATCTTCCTCTTTTAATATGAGCAACAATTAATGAAAACATTCTTTTTATTACCGAAGCCGATCTGTTCTCTTTAAACACGAACAAGACTTCCGACTTTCCGCCCCTCGACCCGGGCTGGGCTCGGCTCTCCCCGCAGAGCGCTGCGCCCGCAGCCTTGCGATGTGCGAGTGCCAAGGGGGGCGGTGGCAGAGGGGACGGAGGGGCTCAGGGAGTCTGGCCCGGTCCTTTTCCTCAGCGTGGGCAGCCGCCCCGCGGGGGATCAGCGAGGTGCGGCAAACGCGAAGCGTTTCAAGCCCTGGGCAGTGCGTGGCCGTGGGTCCCTCTCGCTCGCTGTCCGCTCTGAGGGGCTTGGAGGAGGCTCCTGCTAATCCCGCTGCGCTCTCTCCGGCAGGTTACAGCACCGTGGCCTTTGACGGGACCCCCAGCTACGGCCACACGCCGTCCCACCCCGCCGCTCAGTTCACCAACCACTCCTTCAAACACGAGGACCCCATCAGCCAGCAGCCCTCCCTAGGTAATTCCTGCCTCCGCGGGGCCCGCATCGAAGGGCTCTTTCGGGCAGCTGGCAATCCGCAGGGACCCGCCCCAAGCCCCCGCAGGCCTGGCACAGAGCTGGAGCTGCCCGGACGGGGCCCTGGAGCCCCCGTTCAGCTCAGGGCAAGTGGAGGGGCGGCCGCTCGCCCCACGGGTTAACTCTGTGCTGCTCTCTCCGCAGGGGACCAGCAGTACTCGGTGCCTCCCCCGGTGTACGGCTGTCACACCCCGACCGACAGCTGCACGGGCAGTCAGGCTCTGCTCCTCCGGACGCCCTACAACAGGTACCTCCGCCGGCAGGGAGCTTTGCCTGCCCTCCCTGTGCGCGGGTTGTTGCTGGGACGCGGTCTCTCCCCCGCATGCCGTTCAAACCGCTTCTCCTCTTTGCAAAGAAACAGATTTATTCTTTCCCTTCTCAAAAAAAAAAAAAAAAAAAAAAAAAAAAAGATTCACAAGTAAAAACCAAACCAAAGCAAGGCGAAACCCCCAACTCTTCCCAAACAAACAAACAAAACCCCAACAAAAAGAAAGAAACCAACCAAACCAAAACCAAACAACATCCCCAAACCCCACAAAACGAAAAAAAGACGCCGCGCCTTCCGTCGCGGGTTCCGCTGTGTCTCGGAGGTTTCCCGGGCCGGTTCGCCCTCCCGAGCCGGGATTGGCGGTGGCGGCGGCGCCGCTCGGCTCTGGCAGAGCATCCCGGCGGGATCGGGCACGGCGCGGCCGGCTCGGGGGAGCCGCGCTCCGGCAGCAGGTGCCGGCCGCCTCTGGGAAAAGGGAGCCGGGCTGCCCGCTCTCCTTGGGCCTGTCCCGTAGCTCACCAGTGCGCCGAATTTGGGGTTTGCTCTTAACCGCAGCGGGAGGAAGTGCTTAGGGCAGCCCAGCTGAGCCCCAGGCTGCAGGGCCCCGCGCCTCCACTCCGGTCCCGGCTCTGAGAGTCCCCGCAGCCTCGGAGCTCTTCCCCGAGGCCGGGAGGGTGTGGGAGCGCTGGCTGGTGAGCAGCAGCGATGGGCAGAGCGCGGTACAGGCAATTAAAACTCAGCTCCGTCCAAGGGCTTCGTCTTGCAGGCCAAGAGCCGTTCCGATGACTCCCAGGAGTGATGGGAACTGGCCTGCAGGGAGGTTATTTATTGAAATCGGGGCAATAAACCTATCGGATTTCCTTGCTGGGAGAAAGGTGCATCTGGAGCTTTGCTGCAAGCAACGAAATCCTTTTGCCAACAGAAGGGCCCGTGGCAAGCGCAGCTTCGCGGTTTGTTTTTTTTCAGTCTGGCATGGGGGCTGGGCGTTGGAGTTTTACAACGTGTTTAGTGAGTAAAAAAAGCTCCCCAAAATTTATTCTTCAACTTTTTGTGAACTTGGAGCCAGTCCCGTATCTCGGAGTTGCTAAGTAACTCTCGCACACAAAACAATATGCCTCTGCGAAGGAAGCCGCGAGCGGCTCCTCTTGTAGGCCGGTTATATCATCTCAGATTAATCGACACTGGACGTGAGACAACAAAATTCTGTCACTTCCAGAAGCCACTTCGCTAATGAACGTGAGTTGACGTCAAGGGAAGGAGGGAATGAGGTAATGAAGGAAGGAAAGAAGCCTATCCAGAGAGATTAGCTTGCAGAATAATTGGCGGGGCGAACTCCTGCTCTGAAGTGACAGAGATTGCTCGCCGCGCAGGGAAATCTATAAATATGGTTTGGAGGAGGCTTGGGGAGGGCAGCTCCGAGCGGCCGCGGGCAGCCGCCGCCTTCCCCAGCCGCCCCGGGGCTCGTCCTCGCCCCGCTCCTGGAAGCGGCAGCACCTGGAGGTGTGATTCCGATAGGAGAATGCTGATAGTGTCGAGAGCTCTATCTTCCATGTGCCTCCACGAGGCAGCGTCGGGCAGGGGGTGAGCACAGAGGTCACCGCCCTAACGCGGCCACCTCCCGCCCAGCGCTTCGGGACCCGCGAGTGGGCAGCGCTGCGTGCGCGACGGGGACCGATTTCCTCCCGACCTTCCTCCCGATCCTTCCCTGCTCCCTGGGAGGTTTACGGCTTACTCCAGTAAGATAAGGATTTAAGCCTTTAAACCTCACAGGAGCCAATGCTGATGTGTGGGGGTGTAAGTGAGGCAGAGCTTGCTCCCCGCCGAGGGCAGCCCCAGCTGCACAAAGCCTGCTCCCGCATCGAGGCCCGCACAGGTAGCTGAGCTCGGCGCGGCCTCTCCTTGTACCCTACCGAGCATGTTCAAAACCGCCTCGCAAGTGTGGTCAAAAAATTGGGTGAGTCGTTGCAGTACAGAAACGGGCGGGACTCATTTGCCACATCGCCAACGCCCTGAAAACGACCTCACTGTCCTTATCCATATTTATCTTGATTTGGCAAAATTGTGATTTTTTTTCCCCCAAGACCGTCTTTATTCCGCTGCTTCTTCTCGAAGATTTCTTTTGGTTTTCGCAGTTCAGGCCAGGTTCGACAGCTCTGCTTTGTCAAGTGATTGCTCGGTCGTCGCACCCGAGTGCTGGGGCTGGCGACCCTGCCCAAGCCTGCTGCGCGCCTCCCTGCGCACATGGCGCCCGCTGCGCGGAGTGCGCAGCAAGCGCTCAGGGGATGGTGCTCAGCCCCGGAATGGGGGGTTTGCCGTTCTTCCCACTGGCCGGGGACAGCGGGCGCTCCCGTTCGCCTTTAGCAGTGGAGGGGGGGATGTGGCGGAAGAGACGAGTTCGGGAACGGGAGGCGTTGTCGCCTCTGTCCCCGGCGGGATGCGGTGGCCGGTGTTTCCCTGCACCGCCTTTTCTCTGCGTGTCCCGGGACGCCCGAGCATCGCTGGTTTGTGGTCCCTCGCCCACTCACCCCCGCCGAGGCTCCACCTTGCAGCGCCTTACAGGGGCGGCCATCCCTCCGTCACCCCCGTCCCGGATCCGCCGCGTCCAACAGGACCCGGAGGGGTGATGCTTCGGCGGGCGGAGGTGGAGCGAGAGAGCAGAGGGAAAGGATGCAGAGGGAGTCACCTCCACCTGATGCTCCCACTTCCCCCTCCATCTCTCCAGCTGGGTGCGAGGGACCCTCCCGGCTCCCCCGCTCTCCGCGAAGCGCGGCCTCAGCTTGGCCCGCGGGGAGCCGGGCCGGGTCGCGAGTGAGCGTGGGCAGGAGGGTCCCTCCGCCAGGACAGCTCCCGGCCCGGCTGCTTCCAGCCCGTCTACAGTGCGGAGGCACTCAGGGCTCAAGAGGCTCGCCTTCTCTCCCGTACCGAGGCAAAGTCGGGAAGAAAGAAATGGTTGAAAGATCGTAATTCTTAGGCCGAAAGCAAAACTATCTCTGAAATCTCTCGCCTCGGCCGCTACTTGCTCTCTGTTTAGAGCGTGGCCCGCTGCGCTGCCAAGGAGCCCCGCGCCTGTGGCTGGTAGCTGGACACGGATGACAAACCCGCGCAGACCGTAAGCGTGCGTTTGTGGGTCCATTAAAATGGTGATGCGAACTTTTCTACCTCGCGCTGTTTAACGTAGTAAACATGCTCGATGTTGAAAATTTACTGTGAGTCACACTTGCAAAGACTTTAAAAGTGGAGGAGTCTCGGTTCAGATTATAGCTCTTTCTGTGCAGAGGTCAAGAACTCGGTAATACTGCAGTGCAGGCCAAAACAAACTCTATATGATCTACTACTGGTTTCCTTTTAAGTTCCCTTTTTGCTCAGTGTTGACTTCCTTTTATTCCACTCCAACTTACATTAATCCCTGTTGTAGAAATGTTTCCCCCCCCTTCCTCTCGTTTCTCTTAAAAAGCATCTTTGTAATGAAAATAAGTTATTTTTAGTGTCTTCTTTGTGGCCGCTCGAAGGGCCAAGGATTCAGATTGGAATCAGTGCAGGCATATCCCTGGAGACCTCGCTTTTCTCCTCCTCATTCAAACCCCATCCAAAGCCGAGATTTTGAGAGGAGCTGTTGATTCCATGAGATCATCTCACGGTACTGTCAATAATAAACCATGGCGAGGCGTCAATGGCGTTAGGGACATCCTGTTCTCTGTCACGTCAGATGCAAGATGTTCAATCCGATCCCGTGCCCGGTGGCCCCCGGGAAAGCGGCACACGGCGAGGCCGTTCTTATCTTCGGGCTTAAGGGGCGCGAAGCCCGGCGGTGCCCACCCGCCTCCCGCCCAGGGCCGATTTACCCAAAGCTCCGGCAATCCCGGCTTTTTCGAGATGAAAACCTCGCAGCTCCGTGGCTAAGCACAGGAAAGAAATATCTCCCCTTGGCCGCTGCCGGCCGCAGAGATCGCACACACCCCACCTACAGCCCGTGGGAGGGGGTGCGGGTGCCGCTCCGTGGGCATCCCGGTGCCCGGGTATGGCCCACCCGGGGCGGGCCGAGAGTCTGAAACGCGGCCCCGCTCGGCTTTGGCGCCGGGGGGCGGCCCGGGCTGGTGCGGGGTCCGAGGCCGGGCTGGTGCGGGGTCCGAGGCCGCGCACCTGCTCCCCCCACAGTCATTCCTCGGCTCCAGCCCCCCGCAGCAGGAGGACAAGGGGGGGCGAGGGCTGAGGGTCTCTCCTGGGGGGCCGCGCTCAGGAGACACCAAACGGGGCAGAGCGGGCTTTAGCGCAAGCAGCGGAGTTCCGCTCCCAGCCCTCTCCCAGCGCTCTCCACGACGCCCAGCCTGCCCGAAAGCCGCTCGGGGCTCCCTTCGGAGGCTGAAGCCAGCTCGGGCCCCGGCGTCGAGCCGCTGCCGGCGCTGCAGAGCCCGGAGCGGGGCGCGGCCGGACCGCGGGGAGCGCAGCGGGAGCTGTGGCCGGGCGGGCACCGGGGAGCGGCGGCGGCGCCGGGGCGCGGGCACCGCGCTGCTCCCGGGGCGCCTTGTCTTGGACACTGTCACCCAAGGGCGGCAGGGAATACAGTGGCTGCGAGCTGTGACAAGATGAATAAGTGTATTGCTTTATGAAAAAGCAAAGGAGGGGAAAAAGTGGATATTGTGGGGGAGGCTCTTATAAATGAACTGTCAAGCGAAAGAAAGTTAAAGGGAAATCTCCTGCTGTAAATGCATCGGGCGGGCACTTCTAATAAAAATCAGGGTCCTGGAGGAATTAATTACAGCAGCATTACAGGAAGAATTCGTGGAATTGCAAAACGTAGTTGGCACAGACCAGCACGGACTGCTATTGCAAATGGGGAAACTGCAGGAGAGTTTAACAATTCCTGAGCTGATATGCAGGACATTGTAGTAGCATAATAGCACTTCAGACACACTAATGAATAATAGTGTCCAGTGATACTGACAAATGATATTACGCATACTTCGAGATTGAAGTCACTTAATTTGTTTTTATATGCAAAAGCTTCCCACTGGAATCTGGCTTTTTTAGGTCTCTTCTACCTGCCACGAAGTAAAAAAAAAAAAAAAAAAAAGAAAAAAAGAAAAAAAAGAAGAAGAAAAAAATACCCTCTTCTAATAACAAAATGGTATAAATTTACCGCGTAAATCCAGCGAGTTTAGGTGTAATTAATCAGCGGGGAGATTTGCGTTTGTTGTGAGCGGCGGTTCCCCGGCATCAATCACAGCGCCCTGCTGAAGAGCCGGGGGCTCCCGCCTCGCCCCCCCGACCGCGCTCTCCAGGGCGGCGGGGGCTGCGCTGCGGGGAGACCCCGGGCCGGGGGAGCCTCCTCGGCCCCGTGGGGACCTGCCCTGCCGGGAGAGCGCTCCCGGGGCTCCGTGGGGCTCCTTGCCCGCCTCCCGCCGCCCCTCACCGCGGCCGCGCTGCCCGGGTTTGGCGCTCCGAGCGGAGCCGGGGAAGCCGCGGCTGCAGCCGCCGCCGGGCTGCCTTCGGTGTGCACCGGCGGGGAAAGAGCCTGCTCCAGCGGTGAGCTTCCTTTATCGCCCAGCCACTCAATTTTTCTCCTGCTTGTCAAGCCCCTCTATGTAGCAACATCCATCACGAGTCACGATAGCTGTTTCACTCCATTACCCACGTGGTCTCTCACACTCCTGGTTAAAACAGTTAACAGATTTGACTTTTTAAAACAAGCAATCCTTTGCGTTACCCCGCCGGGCAGCTTATATTCGTTTCATTCATTTCAGTGGGTCAATATCGGATATTGTTTTTCGGGAAGGAAAAAGTTTTATGTTTCCATTTCCAGCTCTTTACAAATCGTCAGGCTTGCAGATTCAAAGTGACTTTTCGATCCACAGATTTTCTTTTCTTTTATTTCCTTTTATTTTTAAAAATTCATAATGTGTCGTTAAAATGGATTATATAAAATAAATTCACTTTCTGCTGTTATATATATAAAACAAATGACAAAGAAATTGTTGATATTCTGATGTTTTGGTTTTTATTTGATAGCTGTTCTAATTCTACATCTTTTCACAACAGTGACAATTTATACCAAATGACCTCACAGCTTGAATGCATGACATGGAACCAAATGAACTTGGGATCCACACTGAAAGGGTAAGGAGCTTTGTTCTCTTCTAAATTGTGGCCCTACTGTAGCTGCATTACTGAGCTAACTTTATCTTGGATTTTATGACTAGAATGCGGTTACTTGCACAAAAAAATAATACTGTCCGGTCCCGAGAGTGCCTCATCACCTGGCTGTAGCTTGCCGTGGTTTTGATGATCCTTGCCCCGGCCTGGGCTGAGGGACGGGGTGCTGACTGGCCATGCCCACGGAGCCCAGCGCTGGGTGTGTCAGGGGCTCCGGTGGCACCGGGCAGGGCAGGGCAGGGCTGGCCTGTGCCCGGTCCCGGTGCCTGGGCCAGCTCCCGGTGCCTGGGCCTCTCCTGGAGGGGCAGCCGCGGCCCCTTCGTTCTCTCCCCCTTGAGCTGTCTCCCCTTCCTACCATCCCTCTTCCCTTTCCCTGCCTTCTCCAGGCCCTGCGTCCTGTGTCCCGGCCCGGCCGCCTCCCGGCTTCCTTCCTCCTGGCCATTGTCGCCCTCCCACCTGCCGGGAAGAGGCTCCGGCCCGCCTCCCCCGCGGGGCTTCCTGCGGCCGGGCGGGCAGGAAGGCTCCGAGGCGCCGCGGGGCCCCGCCGGGGTGGCGGCCGCTGCAGGGCGGGCAGCGCTCCCGTGCCGCTGCCTCCCTCTCCACACCCTCTGTGCCCCCATCGGTTCTGCCAGGGCTGGGGAGCCTCCAGTGCGCCCGGAGGCCGGAGGGGCTGCAGCGCTACCGCATCCTCGCCTCGGTTCATCCACGGCCGCTGCCATGAGCGACAGAGCCACTTTTGATCTCAGCCAAGGGAAAGCCACAGATTGCCCGCTCTGCTCAGAGCAGATGATTCACTGCTCTGAGGAGATAATTGGCTCTGAAAACTCCCCCACCGAAGGCAGGTATTGCCAACTTTGAGATGTTCTCAGTGTCTAAGCGTGTGCGGTCTCAAGGGAACAGCAGGAGAGGCTGATAAAAAGCCTGCACAGATCTGTGCTTTCGTGTAGTTGTCCACAGATGCGAAAATCTTGTTGAAGGTGGACTTTTTGTACAGGGCTGTACTGCGATAAAGGAAAAAATTATTATGGGGTCTCTTTGTAGCTCATTCACAAATGGTGTTTGAAGGTTAGAGGGAGAAGATAGTAGCACAGAAACTATTTGTAGTGAAGTGAATGAGAGAATTGAGCCTGAAGAAATCTGTCAAGGAGCTTTCTTCTGGGTAGAGAAGATCTCAAAATCCTACAGTTGTGTACAGTTCACTGTCTTTGATCCCAATCCCTTCTTTTTAAAGGCTGTTTCCTACTTTTCTTTCATAAGTCTTTTTGATTTCCTCTTTAAACTGTACCCTTTAAAGATCAGTCATTGCAATATTAGACACTGTTTTGTCTCTTCTGAAGAAAATATCCTGCAAAATGGAGAAACACATCAACCTTGACCGAGGTCCAAGTTATTAAAGCAAGGAAGAGGTTATTCTTTGGGGAACTCAGTGAAAAAAAAAGTCACAATAGAAATATTAAAGGAGCACTGAACAAAATAAATGGTTTCTTACTTGTCCAGGAGTCAGACTGTTAGCAGTGTAAAGTATGTGACCTAGGATGCATGAAAAGAGGAAAAATCAAGATGAATGATCTATGGTAAAACAAAGCTGAAAGTTTTGGTATAGGCCAAGATTGTAGAATCTGTGGAAAATCAGTGCTAGACATAGCCTCATCACTAGTAATATGAGCCAAAATAGTTATCTGTCTTTTCTGGCTGAGAGTTACAATACACAGTACCTCCAATCTCAGTTGCCATGAACATAAGGTATTCTTCCCAAGATTTACATCTTTAAAATATATGAACTGTTCATAAGTGATTCCCAGGCATTTAGTGTTTCAGATGCTTTTCTCAATCTCGTAGCTGTAATTTAAGAATTTTGGAGTCCATCTCCCTGTTGAAATATGGAGCTTCTAGATTCTATCCAATGATGACTGTCCCTGTTTAGCTCCTTGCCTTCAGTTCTTCCCAGCACTTCTTCTTGGCTTCAGTGAGACTTTTGCACATTATAAGAAGGAAGAAAACGTTGCCAGTAAGTTCTGCAAATAGTTAGAGAACTCTACAGTTACATAAAACTTACAGGTCATACACTTTATACTTGACAGCAGACCAGGTCAGTAGCTTGCTTTTCTGGGTTCATGCTGAAATGAAGCTTTTGCAGTGCAATTTAGGTAGAGTTAGTTGGCAGTTTCTGTGCTGAAGTTGTCTGGCAGTTTATCTGAGAGCATTCTGGTTCTAGCTCTTTACAGTCTTGCCAATATTTGAGTGATCAGCCCCAGAATCTCCTGAAAACAGATTAAAAGTTTGAAATTGGGCAAGGGATACTGTCAGGTAGCCAAAGCTGTGTCCTTTTCAGTCGCCGTGAAAATCATTCCCATTGAGTTGCAAGCTTATGAGCAGCCCTCTTTGTGTGTCATCAGCAGCAAGAACCTGGCATCTAAACTCTTCAACGATTTTATCTGCTCAGAGCCTTCTTCAGCCCATGGCTTTAAGGCCATGGAAGACTGTTTTCCTGAATGCTTTTTCCTTCGTGGATATTTTAATATTGGATATTGGAACTGGGGCAAGAAGTTTCTACGTATCAGTGGAGTTTGGTCTCTGAGTGCTGTCAGTAGGCGTAAGCCTTAGGAATCTGTGGAAGGCATGGCCTGAGAGACAGGCAGAGGTGGGCAGGCTGTAAAAGGTATGGAACAGAGATCCTGGCCAGCCATTGCTAAATGGTGAAGAGAGACATCTGAAGTGAACTGAAATGTTGTCTTCTGCCAGAGTACAGCACTGTGATGGACTGGTAGGGGAAGAGGAGAGAGGTGTTAACAGGGAAGCAGAGAGAAAAAGCTGCAGCCACGAGTTCTAGGTGTTTCTACTTGCTGGCAAACCAAAAGGATGTCTGATGGCCCAAGATGAGCTTCCCTCTGCCAAGAGTTGTCCCTGGAGAAGAAGACAGCCCATTACTGCTACCATACAGTCCAAGTGCCTGAATTTGCATTTTAGATTTTCACTTGGGTTCAATTCCAAATTGATTCAGCTCTGATTGAGCTCAAGTTGTTCTTGCAACACACGTGAGGGAAGAGCAGTGCCTTGTGAGCTCGTGTGTGTTAATTGTGTTGTTTGTTTGTCCAAGGCCCCCTCTCTGTCACCTTCTGAACTTTGGGTGGACCAGAGGGAGGGCTGGCTTGTCTACGAGCTGTCACACAAACTGGCAGCTTCTAGAATCTGAAAGGAAAGCTTCATTGTTAAGGCAGTGAACCTCACTACGGGACTGGATTTTATCTCCTCAGGTTGTTTGCTGATGATTTGTTCTTCATTTTGTGGTATTTTGTTGGGAGCTGCTGGGATCAGATTTATTCTGTTGCAGGAAACTCAGTGGGTCCCAGGCATCTCAAAATGCACGTTCCACATTGCCATTGGTTTCTGTCCTTCATATTTTTGTGTTGCTTTTTCATTTGTCCAGTATGAAAAACACTGCCTCCTTCCACAGCAGTTCTAGAGGTAGCCCTCAGGACGATAAAACCCTCCTTTATATTTTGATGAATTAAGTGTAAAAGTGGCACAGAAATAACTGATACCAAGCAGAAAACTATACAGCATGGTGGACAAGAAGTGTGGCTACATTGCCCACAGAAAGACTCAATGTAATTGTCTCTTCAGCTGCTTGAGTAAAAAGCTTTGATCCATATTTCTGGCAGTCATCTGAAATCCGGCATAGAACCAGACAGTATTTTGGTTTTCCTCTTTTGGTTTTGCTTGGATGTTAAACACTCAGCATGTTCCATGGAAATTGGTATTTATTGCTGTTTTCTCAGGCTCACTGTAAGGAATATTAGGTATGATCTCTGTAGAACACTATTAAAACATCTAAAACAAGGCAGTGAAAACCTTTCTTGTTTAGGAGTGGTTTGTAAAGGTTTTTCTGTTTAGCATTTGTGGTTTTTTAGTAAAATTTGGGGGTGCAAAACTTCCTACTTGGGTTCAGTTCTGCAATCAAGATGAGGTGGAAATTAGCAGTAAGCTACTGTCTCTGATACGGAATTTATCCTTTCCCACCGATAACTGATGGTCTTGTTTTGAAGGGAAGGGTTTGGGGAAATCCTGATTCCACTCAGGTCAATGGTAAAAAACCCCAAACCAAAGATGGACTATTGAAGTCAGAAACACAGAGGTCCCCTGAAGATCTAGAGCCTTCCTCTCATCAACCAGCTGATTCTCTCACTGAGGATGGCAGAAGGACTCAAATCTGTGAAATTATACTTTTAAGTATTCCTTTGCCTTGGAAAGGACAGATAAAAATGCAGCTTCATACTCCACCCTCCATAATAGTATTAGACAAAAACCAGGCAGAAACAGGATCTTCTATATAACTAATCAGGATCTTTTTGCTGTCTCCATACATATTTTTCCCAGGGTGCTAGGATGGTAAATATTTTAGCAGAGGGAATTAACTCTACTTCTCTTCCTTTATGTTCTGTTATCAACAGGACTAGCCCACACCCTCACTTTGCCTCATTTTTGGCTCTGTTTCTAAACCCTAAAATTCCTGTTCCTGCATTGAAACACAATTAAATTGAAGCTTAATGTGGTGCCTGTTTTATGTAATCTCGCTTTCTGGCTTTTTTTATTCTTCCAAGTCTGAATCTCATGAATCAATGTGTATTCACGTTTCATCTGAAATTTTCTAGCTCTCCTCAGTGTGCCCTAAAGCTTCCCTTTTTTGGTTTATGAAATAATAATAAAAAGCTTAACTCTTCAGATTAAGTTGTAACTGCTTTATACATTAGACAGGCGATTTCAGTTTTACAAAGTAAAAATGGTGTGAGAGAGAAATTGCAGCTTGATTATTTTTAAAAAATATTCAGATTAGAATGTCATCTTTTATGGGTTTTTTCTTTATAACCACTTAGATTGATACAACTCTCTAAAGCTGCTCTGTTTTTCATCACACATTCTCATCTGTAAACCCTTCATTTTTATTAATCTCTGTACAATCTGTACAACTCTGAGATTAATCATTTTAAAAGAGCTACTCTGCGAGTGTTAAGGATTTGCTGGGCTAATGGTAAACGCAAGTGCTCCTAAATACTCTACAGCACAGAGCTCTTCCTTTGTAAGTATCAGCCTTTGTTTCCCAGTTATCTAGAATTACACTTTATGGCTGTGTTTCCAGGTCTGGCTGTCTAGATCCAGAGAACGAAATACACTGAGTCCTTTTTTCACCAGCTAACCCAAACTCTTAAATATTTGTAGTCCATTTCTGCCTTTGAGCAGTTCCGATTGAAGCTAAAGGGAGTTGTATATTTACAAATAAAAGCAGAGCTGGACTGTGAGGCCAAATCCTTCAGTCCTTGCTGAAACAAAAATTTGTGTTGGATCCTGGCAGGCCAGTTGGCTGCATCTGGTCTCACTTAGTTTTGAGTTCTTTTAGGAGCTATGGAGGGATCAGTCTAGTGTCTCTCCTAAGTGTGACTCTGGGCCTCACTGGGGATTTTTCTGAATTTTTCTTCTTCTTTCGTTAATTCAGCTGTTTGCTCCCTGATTATCCCACTGGTTTTAGCTGGATTTCTGCTGGGGCTGCTGAGCCCTCGGAGCAGGGGAAGGCCCAGCGTAGGAGCTGTGGATGGGCTTGCAGCCCACTCAGAGTGCACTTGCAACAGGGCAGTGAGTGGCTCCCTTGGCACTCCTCCAGGCTGCTGTGGTGTTGTCCGAGCAGCCCATCCTGCTGAGAGAGAACATGTGCTTTGGTGGAGGCCTAGGCTGTCATCTAGTCCTGAGAGTCCATCGGGATAATTTTTCATTATTATATGTATAGATTTGGTGCCCTGAGCTTATAAAGCGTTGTCTCTTTGCCTAGTTAAACACAAAGTGCCTGACTAGAAAAGATGAAAGTTAAGGACTGTCCTACCCTCTGGAGATTTCCATTTAGTTAATGTACTGCAGGTATAAATTCATCAGTTACTTGCATTCCTTGTGTATGCGGCCTTGCATCTGCTCATTATCTCTTGCAAGCAATAAAGCAGGTGTTTGAGTTTAATAATGGATTTAGATTTGTATCTGTTCTTCTACCCCTGCTTTTATTATAGTATATAAACTGCAGCCATATGAAACAAGCCAACTGTGCCAACTGTGATGTACACTTTGTGGCATAAATCATGGGTGCATGGAGCAAAGACACTCGAAGAAAAAGATCTGGAAGGAATATCCACCTGTTAATTTCTATCTCCCCAAAGGTCAGATTATTCCACAGTGCTCCATAATGAATAAATAGTGTTTTAACCAAGAAATCTCTCATGATCCATTTTGCTGTCATCACCATATGGCCATGCTGAGTACCAGCCAACGCTGATGGAAATGTGCCCAGTGTAAAATGGGAAATAGGGCTCCTGATTATTAAAGCATCTCTCCTAGGGAGCTGGTTAAGGACTTAGTATATCATGGGTCAAGGGGCTCAGAAAACAGGTTTTAATCTTCATGGCTTTGCAGTTGTGTGTACAGTTTTAGCAAAGTATAACTGGAAATAAGGGGAAGGAATATGAAAAGGCTGGATGTTGAGGAAGGCTTCCCAACAGTGCAATAAAAATTGAGATGGAGATCATCTGGAGGATACCTCTCATTCATAGAGCCATTCCTTAGGGCACAGACAGGGTCTTTGCTCTGCTTCTTATTCCTGGGAGGAATTATTTCAGAACTGACTGGTCTTTACAAAAAAGATTATCATGGAAAGATGAAAACCATGAGAATTTGGAGGGAAAGCATGGCTGTGTTTTGTAGTATAAGATTTTACTACATATTCCAGCTTCTTCTAAAGTTTCTGTCCTGGGAATTTTTATCTGCCTTTGTGTCTGTTGTTTATTGTAGTGTTTAAGGTTGTTAGGACAGGCGTGAAGGGGAGGTTACCCTCAGGGTGACCAGTGCTGAAGTTCACATTTACCCTTGATTTACTGCTGTGCTACAGGTCAGCAACAGCTTCCACTGCAGAGCTTCCTCCTTATCAGTGGTCGTTCTTGTTCCATTTCTGTTTTAAAATGCACTGTGTAATTTGTGACCAACATGGGTATCACCATGGGTTGGGGGATTTCAGCTCTCCCCAGCTTTTTCTTTTGTTTTTTATTTTGGCATGTACATACTTGCTGCCTTTAAACAGAGAGGAAAATTTGATGCTGGTGGGGAACCTGTGCTGATCAAATGGTGATAGCAAATGGTAATTTGTTACTTGGATTAGGCTGCAAAAGGCCACTTCTGGGCCCTGGGCAGAGAGGAGACCCTATTTATTTGGACATGGTACATATCTACAGAATAGTTTAATCTATTTAAATCAGCTGATGGTATTTTCTTTATCTATTATTACAGATATTACTACAGAACAGAGATACTTATTTTCCACCCCTCCATAACTTATTTCATTACTATCACCTTAAAATTGAATTAAAATTGAAATAAGCAGAGCATACCTTCTCAAAAGATGTAGCCTTTGATTTGAATAGTCAGGTGGAGCCAGGATTTGAAATTAGCACTGTAGAGCAGTGAAAGAACTGACCTCAGAGAGCACATCTGCCAGGTAGCAGCCTGCCAGCTGCTACGGGGGTGAATGGTGAGGAATGCAGCCCACCCTCTGCAGGGAGAGCTGCTCCCAGACACTGCTCCCCTCCTCTACGGCCAGGTTCACAAACCCTTTAGACATGTCCCGCATTCCAGTTCCACTGCCTGTTCTGCAAATCACTTAAGAGCTTTAAAACTTCCTTGTAATTCTACTCTGCACATGAACTTTGAGTGAAGAGAAAGGACCAGTGAAATGAGAGTCTGGACCTCAGGGACCCCTTCAAATTGCTATTGCAAGCATTTGGCAAAGACTGGGATAACATCCTACATATCCATCTTTGTCCCTAGCTGTGTGCCCTGGGGTTTTGTTCTGGGCTTTCTAATTTCTGGTGTTGTGTAAAACATGCACACTTGCCATTGCCAATGTATACTTCTACAAGTGATAATGTAACATGCTCATTCAAAAATTAAACCTAAGATGTATCTACGTGATTTTGACATTAAAAAGGCTGCAAACAGGAGACACAGCAATGTTCCAACATTCAGGACATGAGAACACAGGATTTTGAAGAACATAATTAGACAAAACATATGGCTGTGGCAACCCCAAAACACACCAAAAGTTAAATATTCTTAAAATTAATGTGCTGCATGAGAAATCTTGGAAATTTATATAGTAGGGATGGGCTGGTTTTTTTTTTTTTAATTTTATTTTTATAAAGGATAAATTTGTAGCACATCCTGCAAGCTGATATGTGGGATAAATAGTTCAGACACTGATTTGTAATCTTTGTTTATGAGTACATGACTGCTATTCTTATAAATGTCATCACTTGCTTGGTAGTATCGGGTAATATCTGAGTCATGAGGTGTTGACAAAAATCCACTGCACTTAATGTGAAACTTGAGGCATTTTGCTCATTCCAGAAGATATTAGCAATAGCCAGCCCCACGTTTGACTGATAAATAACGTGAACATGTGCACATGACACCGTTGTGCTATGCGAATTTCTTCCTCTTACCTAAAATCTTTGTGGAAATACATCAGAGTTCAAATAATGACAATTTCTTTTCTTTTTTTTTTCCCCCTGGATGCCTTAATGGATACTAATAGATGTTTGTATGGAGTCAGTGCATTGTGCCAGCAGGAGCAGATCCATGTGAAGGCAGAGCAGGTTTCCATTGGTGAATTTTGCTTGAACTTGGATATCATGGCTGTAAAAGCAAACTCTGCATATGTTATCACTGACTTAAGAAAAGAAACCTCTCACATGGAGCTGAATACTGAAAAAGATTTAATTTTTTCATGATTCCCATCTTTACTTACAGACATACAGCGGGATATGAAAATGAGAACCACAGTGCTCCCATGTTATACAGCTGTGGGGCCCAGTACAGAATACACACCCATGGAGTCTTTAGAGGCATACAGGTAAGTGTTGTGGGGCATTCCTCTTGGGGAAGTAAAACTGCTGCCTGTTTACAGTGTTCATTCACTACTTCACTGGTGTTTGTAAACCCATCCTTGATTTGCAGCTTCCCTGCGTTGTCAAGAAATGCTTTACGTAAGTGTCCTGGCTTCACTGAAGCCATTGAACTCTAACATAACATTGCTTTCTGACACAGTCACTTGAAATGGCTTATTTCTTCTTCTGAAATGTGTCTGTAAGGCAATATTCCTTACCAGCTTGTCAGGATCATCTAAAAGACGTGATCCAGTTTCCAAATTCTAGCTCCAATCACTCCGGCCGTGTGAAGCTTCTGTGGTTATGATGGACTTTATCTAATAACTACATATATGAAAGTTTTAGATGACATTTTGTTTTTATGTGTTTCTGAAACTTTACTAATTCAAATGTATTTCCTTCAAACAAAATATGGGATTGTTTCCTCATAACTAAGTAATTAGTGAATATTTGGGAGGAGCTTGCCATCCATGGGAGTTAATTTCCTCCCTTTCTGGGACAGTCATATCATTATTAAATACCCCTGTAAAAGATATACCATGTTAAAACTGATGGCAAAGTCATTACAGACTATCTGTCTTTTCTGTGTTTCTCTGTGTTGTCAACATACATCAGTGTTTTTAGATAGCATCTTTTCTCCTTTTCCTTTTGTGTGTAGTTTAGCAGGTCATTTTTCAGTGGCAAGCTCTCAGAAACAGGCTCCTGAGCCAGCTTTTGTTGAGTGAATAAAAGTAAGTGGTTGACATTGTTCAAGGAAGTTAATTATTCCAGAAGGAGGAGATCATCTTTGGTGGAACATTGTGACAGTGGCCAAAATGCATTAAGGCTGAACTATTCACCAGCTCCACCTAGACAGTTGTTTTTGTTTTTGTTGTTAATCAGTGTGTGTTAATCCAAGACATCCATTTCCTTGTCCTTTAACTTCATATGAGTACTTGAAATAAAAAGGACAATACTCCTCTGGCTCATGCTCTTACCTCTTACACTGGTATAAACTTAGAACTATTTTATGTGGCAATGAGAGTTCTGCCAGGATTGTGTGGTTATACACGAGGTCAGAGTGTGGGCCATTTAATCTCATATACAAACATCAGTGAGAGAATTCACTGAGCAGAGTTCACTGCGCTTCACCTTCGAATAATTTTAACACTCTGCGGAGAGCAGATTAAGACGTACTAAGGTTGTTGATGTAGAATGACATAAAATTGCCTGTTTCCAGTGCGAGCTGCTTAAGCATCTCTTTGTCCTGGGGAAGTGTTGGGTGGCTGAATGTGTGAAGTCAAAGCTGAGAGCACACATGTGGCATTAGCAGGTGTCTGTCGTTGCAGGACGTCCGGCGCGTGCCCGGGGTGGCTCCGACCATTGTGCGGTCGGCGAGTGAGACGAACGAGAAGCGTCCCTTCATGTGTGCCTACCCTGGCTGCAACAAGAGATACTTCAAGCTGTCCCACTTGCAGATGCACAGCAGAAAGCACACTGGTGGGTATAAATCATGGCACAGCAGAGTGGGCAGGCGGGGTTTAGGATAGAACAAGGGGCAAGAAGCGCTCTGCCAGGTCAGGGAGCGGGAGAATCCATCAGATGAGCGAGTGTGTGCTCTGTCAGCTGGCCAACCCCTCTTTTGGAGCAGAAGGCTCTCTGGATCTAGTGAAGAAAAACACACTGCAGCAAGTAGATCACCTCCCTCTCTCTCTTACTATTGCAGGGCTGTGAGTTGTTCTCTCTTTTAATTATTTTTTCTGCTTTCCCCCCTCATTTGGGACCACTGAATCTCACTCCAAATCTCATCTAATGTTAATTATTAAGAAGTTTCCCCTGCAAGAGGAACCTAGACATTTAGCATCCTCTGGCTCTCCTGTGTAAGCCTTTTCTGGTTGGGGGGTGGAGGCAGAGGTTGGTGAATATGTTCCCTGCTGTGGGATCTTTCCATGAAGGATTGAGCCTGAAGCCAGTCATTTGGAGGCTAATGTCTGGATTCTGCCTGAGTTCAGGAAATAAAATCTCAAAATGTGGAAATCAAATGCTCTGCTGCACCTTGTCAAAGAGTAAACAGAGTTACTTCCTGTATTGGGAGATTTATGGTGTTGGATGTGTAAAATTATGATATATATTCAGATATGTTTCTTATGGGTTTTTAGGATTTTTTGGGAGTTTTTTTGATTGCCAGTCATATTTTTATTTAGGCAGTTCTTTCTGTGCTTGCCTAGAAGTCTGTGGATGAAATCTGTAGATACGGATATTCAGTTAACCACTGATGACAGAAGATCAAATGGATGGAAGAGAACAGGAAGGCAGCCCAGGCTGGGTGACCTAGCAGATTGTCTAACATTCCATAACTGATAGGTGCAATCTTCTCCTTTTGGAGACCATTCAGTTAGTTAATTGTGTGAAATTGTGAGAAATGCACACAAAGCACTCTTATTTAATGAATGGGCAAGTCAGAAAATATTGAGCCAGCTCTCTTCAGAGCTGCTGAAATTAAAAAGTTAAGATACTTTAGACTGTAAGCTCAAGTTCATCTTTAGAAAGGAAGGTCTACAGGAATGCTCTTCTATTTTCTGTAAATAAATTGGAAACAAGAAAATTTGGAAATCTTTTGAAGGCCATTAAATTCATTATTTTTCTCCATGATGCCTAAACAGATTTGATTTTTTTCTCATAATCACTATTTCCTTCATTCCTAAACTGATTTACTCTGTGTTTTAGCAGTTATTATTTGCTTGTTCTGCTCCTGTATTTTATTCCATTTCATTGCTTGGCTTTCCCAATGTTATTTCTGAATGAATCACAAGGACTTCAACTTACATATTTAATTTTTTTTCCTTAGCTGTAGAAGATTTTTAATATAATATATAATGTAGGTTTTTAGAGTCAGAAAACTTCCAAAAGAAGTAGGGGACAGACCTGTGTCTGTCTAACACCCCCAGAGAGGCTTCTCCCATTGTCTTTGAGGTCATACATGCCCCTCCTCTGGTCCATGCTGTAGTGGAACTGGGTAGAGGAAAAACTTTTTTTCCCCTTAAACATCTTTTCTATACAAGTGGGTGCAGATTTTTCTGCCCATACATTTTGATATGTTGACAGCAAAAATTATTTATCTCTCAAATCTTTCCAAGTTTCTTTCCATAAGAGGCCAGCTTGTTTCCCAAGCCAGCTTGTGTTTGCTGATACCAACATTGCCATGTAAGCTTTCAAGGATTCTTGCAGCTGAAGACAGAAAGCAAGGGATGATTCACTGCTGGAATGAAAATTGCTTGGGTAGCCTGCCTGGCTGATGCATTCAGCTTTAGGATCAGAAGGGAGCTTTCCCCTTTATCAGCTGACAGGCTTTTGTCCTCAGCCTCTTGAATGGGTACTAGACATTTCCTATTATTATCATCTGGGAATTCTACTTACCAAATTCCCACCTGCTGTGGAGGCTTAGAATATGATGCTCTTCATTTCCTCTCCTCCTGTGGTCTATCAGCCCTAGTTTTTGGGATTGCTTGGTGACCTGTGGGAGCATCTGGAGGGGATAACTTCCCAGTTATCATATTTTCTTGGCTGCTGGATGTGTGGACAGTCTGGACTTAGTGGCCATAAAGGTCTTCCACCACCATGTTCTTCAGGAGCTCGGGGCAGTCAAACCCACTGTTGTGATGCAGATCCATTTCCAGTCTCCTTTGCAACTTCATGTCTTTGTCTAACCCTGATTTGTTTCTCCTGCATGTCAAAAGCAAAATTTGGAAACCAGTTTTCTCCAAAAATAGTGTGGTTGTGTTTGGTACACCTCTTCTCATCAAACAAAACTTTTATTAGTGTTTATTAGTTCTGGACTCACTCATGGCTTGGAGCTCTTCCACCTTACACTATCTTAGTGTAGTGGTAGGTCAATTTTTTAAATGATGAACACATGATTTGAAAACAGGCTGTTACATATATCTGATATTAAACCACAAGACTGTGTCTTTGCAGAATATTGTTGCCTCTAGATTATGTATTTTCTTTCTATAATAGATACATACAAAGGACTGGCTCATCAGATCTTCCATTATTCTTCACCAGCTGCAGTATTGCAAAACCAAGCAAGGCCCTGAAACACAAAGTTGGATTCTGTAGTCAGTTTTTACCAATGTTTCAAATAGCCTTAGCTGAAAATATGTTAACACTTTGTACCCTCCGAGGCTGCTTATCTGTTCTTAACAATGCCTTTATTGAAACATGTACAGCCAAAAAAGCTTTTTTCTTATCTTGGTGTATTTTGCTGCAGCAGATAGGCCTCTGAAAGGAAATGCAGAAATATGTCTAACTGTTCAACAGTTTGTTCAAAGCAAATAATGTGAGTTGTCATTCTGTGGCAGATTTCAGGCACTTCCTTGCAGAAACAAACTGATGTCTAGACCTCCATAAATTTAACCTCTGGTGGAAGCACCAGCACTCTTGCCAGAGAACGTTTGGGTTCAGTGCCACTCATTGGGAAAACTGGATTTATCCCAACACGAAGCTGAACAGGTTTGCAGAGAGAATATCCTCTGCCTGTTTGCTAGGGATAGTCTTTAGTCTAAATAGGCTCAGCTGCAGGTATGATCTGCAATGGAGGATGAGAATGTGTAGATCAGGAGGGTTGTCCTTTATGGTAGGGTAACTGTATCCGTTCAGGCTGGTATTTCTACAGCATAAAATAAAAATACTTATGAATCTAAAATACAAGATTAGTTTCAGAATAGTAATGACATGTCACAGCTGTCATGGTGTGAAGATGACAGAAGATGTTAACTATAAAGGCTCCCTCCTAAATAAATAAACATGTTTTTTGTGTGAGTTTGCTAAAGCAAATTATATTGAATAAAAATGCAATATTAGCAAGGCAAAGTTGTGCCCATGGGACTCGTTTGATTAAGTGGGTACTTATTTAAGAAAAGGGGTTTAAATTGGTGAAGGGAATACAGATCAGCCTTCAGATTCCCATTCACACTTGCAGTCTCTGGTTTCAAGATGAGCCTCCTTTTCTCATCTGTTCTAGTTAGTGACAGGCTTTTACTCTTGCAGAACTCCTTAATTAAAAGCAGTGACTGTGAATATTTTGTGCAACTGTTACAGCAGTAGAATATTCTATTTTCCCATGCATCTGAGCAAATGAATTTGCTCCTGAGAAAATGCGCCCACTTCCCTTAGTGTAAGTTAGCTATTTTTTATAAAATAAGTTTATTTTATTAGAAGCATTTATTGCAATATGTGCAAAGGCAGATTCACACTTGTCTTACAACTGTTGAGCTTTTTCTTAAAAATTATTTTCCTAAATATTAAAGACATGCCATTCCCTCTACCCTCTCTCATCTTTACTATTTCATAATGCACTAAGTTCAGCCTTTTTTTTGTGTGCCCTCTTTCAGTAGTGTAGGTAATCATGTCTCAGGTAGAAGGGCTGGTGAAGCTCCATCTGCATCTCCTGTTTTGTTTTGAGACTGTACGTGTTCACATAAGGAGGTGACGGCATTGCTGGATATTTTCATACGTAGAGATTTTAGCCTTTTACTGGAGAGGCTTTGATAGGCCTGGGGAAATGAGACACTCTCACTGTGGGAATTTAATGGGGTACTAACAGACTTTTTCTAATCTGGGATGTTTCTGTTGTCCTGTTCTGATGAAATTTATGGGAGCTCACAGGCATGTGACAGTCAGCTTTGACAGCTGACATGGAAGATGTAGAAGGAAAGCGAAACTAGGATTTCTGTCCAAATGTTGTGCCTCTTTTTGTTTATTTGCTTTTTGTTTTCTTCCCAGTGTCACCATATCCCTATGTAAACATTTTAGATTGACTCCCTTAGTATATGCATGAGTTAAATGTGTCTTTAATTTAATCAACATTATTTTCCAAAGTATTTAAAGAAATACTTTCATGTGCATGCCATCAGACCCTCTATGCTGTTTTATTCCAATGCCTCCTTAACCATCTTCTAAGTTTATATTGCAATTAGCAGACAATCATCCTGTCACTGCATTCTGCTCTGCTGACATTCCCCCTCTTAAATCTGCCAAAGGGTTGAATTCCTTGGAAGTAAGTGGTTTCTGAAAAGCAGGCACCCCCCAGGGAGTCCTTGCGGTCAAAGTGTATGGAACTATTTCAAACACCTGTGGCAACTTTAATCTCTTATGCTAATAAATTAAGCACAGCAGACATAGAAATTGTCCACACCTAGGTTTGAGAATCAGTAAACTCCTTGGGGTGACTGTCACAGGAAGTTAGCTTATTCTTGCCGATTTAGTTGCTTCTGTAAAATTTTTATTTTAGCTACACCAGGATGAATTTGGAATGCTCTCCTTAATGTGCTGCTTATTCTCTGTCACCTGGATCAAAAGGCATCTGCTTTAAACTAAACTGGTTTGCTTTGGTGTCTCAGAATACCAGTGCAACCAGAATACATTTCCTCATCATAGCAGAATCAGAAATGCAGACACCTGCAATGAAGGTTTATCAAAGTGATATGTTTTTAAAATTAAACAGAGAGAAATCAAACCCACTGCCCCCTCCAGCTGATGTTTTCCCGTAGGTCCTTCCCACAGGACCTTTGGTTTACATCTCAGCTTCCCACAGCAGACAGAGCAGGTCCCAGCTGCTCCTGTGTGTACGTCCCAGATAAAGCCCAGGATCCTCCCAGCTTTGCAGTGAGAAATGTTTCATTCCTGCTCGTGCTGAAGCCTCTGTGCCGTGGCACTGGAATCAGACTTTATGTGGGTATAAATGTCATTATATCTGAGGCTGCAGCAGGATTCCACTGTTGTGCAAAGGGACCTTAGTTTAGATTATGTCAGATCTGGAAGATCATAGAGTTCCTCCTGTAACAGCATAAGCATTGTTTTGGCTTGTCTTGGCCGAATTTCACCACTTCTGTGCTCTGCTACCCACTGGCAGTATTCCCCTTTTTCCTCAGACTCCTCAACTGCTGCATTTCTTTTTGCATGTTTATGTGGCTGGTGAAGACCTTTGCATTGAAATCTATGATCTTTTGAGACCTTGCTTGTAGGGATTTCTCTTTCTAAAAACTTCAGAGTCTCACTTTTCGTCCCAGAGAAATCCCACCCTGAGGATCTCTGCTGAACTGCATGGGAGGAGGGGAAGAGTTTATATTTAGATGAGGCTTTGCAATAATTCATGGACTTGCCAGTGGGAGCTGTGTAGCTATGTGAGAAGTTCTGTTTAATGGCCCTTTGTGGAAGAAACTTAATTTGTGTTTTGGGGAAGAATATGTCTTTTTCTGAGGTTGAATTTTGCTCAGTTTTTTCTAATTAATTTAATGTGGTTAAAATTGCCACCTATGTGGATGGAACTTATTTAGTTTTTGCCTTAAATCCAATTTAGCTCAAACTGCAAGTTGTTCCTTTGTATGAATCATGTGTTACTGAAACAGGTGGAAAGGGTTTAATGGGGTTTTTAGAAAAATATGAACCAAGACATTCCTGTTTTTTTCCAGCAGAAAAAATAAAAATTCACTCAACCTGAATTATTTTGCAGCTTTAACCTAATAAACTATTTTCTTCGAATGAGCAGATTCAGTATCAGTGTCAATGCAGTAGAATTATGCCAGCCTTTCCAGCAGAGTTGTATGGCTTTATATCAAATCTGTCCTGGTGTGCCACTAGACCGCTTCAGACTGAGAGGAGTCTTTCAGACCAACACGTTTCCTCTTCTGATTCTAGTTGAAGTGTTCCCTCATTTAGGCACATCTTCTGATAAACTGTTTTTCCTCTCCAGGTGAAAAACCATATCAGTGTGATTTTAAAGACTGTGAACGAAGATTTTCTCGTTCAGACCAACTCAAACGGCACCAAAGACGACACACAGGTTTGTGGACAAGACTTGCCTACTAATTAGAGTTCATCTTTATACAGGAGTTGTGATGCCTGGAGTATACTCCTGAACTTCCATTTTTCTGATGTTGTCTGCTCATAACACTGAATTCTTGAAGTTAATTTTAGGAGAAGGCTGTGACTAGGTTTTTTAATTGGCCTACTGTGATTGTCTAGGTGACTTTTACATCCTGACACCACCATTTGAAACAACTCTCTTAATGAAACTGTTTCCTCTATACTGCATGCCCAGTATTGGGAATATATTCTGTTTAAAACTAAACAGTTCTGCAAGAAAAATTTGCCAATGTGTAAGATTTTCCCAAGAACTCTGTGTGATGTTTAAAGTAGCAGTGTGAAGTAAGTTAAACCTATTGGGAGTGCATGAAAATAGATTTCTGCACCTTGATTTTTCTTTTATCCTATTTGCTCCTTCACGATACTCACAGGGCCAAGCCACAGGATCAGGATTAACAATGTTTGCAGATCCTCCTTGGTGCAATGGTTTAAGTTGGAGTTTGTTTATGATGGGGCTGTTCAGATGCTTCAGACCCAGACACTGGAAGAGGAGGTTACAAGGGGATGCTAGCCTCATTAATGACTAACTTTCTGTAATGTGTAGGCACAGAGCTGGGCGGAGCAGTTACAGTAACTAGAACAAAAAAAAAATCCAGACTTTTGAAACTTCAGAAATATCTGATTTCATTTACCCTTCCAAAAAGTGTTGGGACATAAGAATAGATTTTTTTTTTTTTTTTTTTTTTTTTTTTCTCTTAGGTGTGAAGCCCTTTCAGTGTAAAACCTGTCAGAGAAAGTTCTCCAGATCTGATCATCTGAAGACTCATACCAGGACTCATACAGGTAAAACAAGTGCGTAAACTTTTCTTCACATTTATATTTCTTTATTTTTAAATTTTAAATCAATGTTGTTGTAAATTACGTGATTAGAAAGTGTCTTAACCAGGAGTTAAATATTCAAAACAGCAGAAAGAATTTCAGAGTGTGCTGATTTTTCAGTGTGGCTGTATTCCCAAAGCATGATAGTCACTTTTCACAAAGGGATTTAGGTGATTTTAGAAACTATGCTTTCTTCTTTAATGTTTAAAGAAATTTCAGCTTGGCAAAATAAATTTTGTCAGCTATTATGAAATGAGACTCATGGTCTCAGCCCACAAATGTCAAGCTGATCTACTGCCTTTACTGAAAAAACCCTACGAGATAGAAAATTTAATTCTAGCTCTAGCCAAAGGTCTGTAATCTAAAGTATTCATGCCTACTCATGCTTCTCCCAAGTGTCAGCTGAGCCTAATGCAGGATAGCACGGCAAAGCTCTTGCTGTTGCTGCTTGTACTGTAATCTCTCCAGAAGATAAAAGCAGTGCCTTTTGCAAACTCACACTGACAGACACTAAAGTAAAAGCTTACTCAAATATTCGAGGACCTTTTTTTTCTGTAGAAACTGTAGTATTTCATGTAAATACAGCGGGGGAAAAAGGAGGCCATTTTAGTCTACTCTGCCCTCACATAAATGTAAACACCATTAAGGAGCAACTGCAGCAACCTCTGTATTTTAGTTTTAAGTTTTAGAATTATTCCTGTGTACTGACATTTGCTGTTCCTTCTGCTATGTATGCAGTGTTTTTACCAAGTAATTGTCTACCGAGCACTTTGGCATGTTGTTGGATGTCACGGTGTTTTCCATACTGGTGTTAACCTTTTAAATTCAGTCTCTGTACAGATGGACAAGGAGCCTGAAAATCTTTTTCTCCCTGCTAAGAACTCTTTTTTCTCTTCTGGACCATAAAAACACATATTTCAGACTTCCAAAAATAAAAGAGAAATTTTAATAAAGGAAATGATTCACCTGAGAACAATGGCATTTTCTGTGGCACTGGCCAAATAAATGCTTCACCCAAGGGCCATATCTACACTTGCAATCTGCAAATGGCAAAGGGCACGGCTGTGTTCCTGGGTTCTCCCCATGGTCCTGCTGAGCTGCAGGGCCTGGGTCTCTGTGCATTTGCATGAAGAAAGATGTTTTCTTAACCAGCAAGAGGTAATGTTCTGGGAGAGGCAAAATGGCAAGTGGTTGTAACACGCTGGCAAGCTGGGATAAACTGCATTCCCCATCACATTTCACTGCTAACTGATCTGCCAATTCAGAACTTGCATGACTTCAGTAATGTTTTTAGCCCAAATTAGCTACAGAGAAGAACTTGCTCTCTTTTTTGCTAGTGAAACTCCTCTCCCTGTCCTAGTTCCCCGTGGCTCCCTGTGGTCTGAGCCCCTGAGCACAGGCAGCCCGGCTTGGCAGCACAGACCTTCCGGTGGGCTTGCTGCTTGCCACTGGCACAGGACCTGGGCTGGTGTTACAGAGCTGCTCCTGACAGCACTTTTGGATGTGTCAGCTCCTGAGGGGAATAAGCACAACTGGTGGGTGGGGATCTTTCATCTCCACCTTGCCCTGTAGCTTCATTCCTGTTTCTTTCTTGTAGCCCCTAAACTTTGTGACAAAACACCTAGATCAAGTTAACTTGCTCCATGTTAAATCTCCAGGAAGCAAAGCACAGGTGGCTTCCATGCAATTCCATCCTAATTTTAAGTCAACTGCCAAACTATTTGTTAAGATTCAGGGGTTTTATCTTCACAAAAATTTTCACTGTAACAGCAGTCTTTGCTGTTGAAAGCAAAAAAAAATAATCAAAGGAAGTTTTATCCATCCATAGATATGTTTAGCAATGGAAATGTGATTTCTGGTATCTGCACCACGAAGAAGTGCAAAGTAATTTATGCTGAGCACAGAACCAATAGAGATTGCTTCCCCCTTGTTGTGAGAGGACAACCAGGACTGCTTGTGAAACAGTGAAACTCTGCTGCTGTTACTGTGGCAGATCTGTGAGGAGCTGGTCAGTCATAGATACCTCACTTCAGTTCACAGGATGGTTTTGCTAATGCTGATGAAAGAAGACCAGTTTATACAATCCGTGGTTTTTGACCAGATCAATTTTTTTCCCACAGTGTTTTATGCCCTGTTGGGAGATAATTGATGCTTTTGACAGCATCTATGCTGAATGGATAAAGTAGATTTTAGGCAACCCTCTCCCACCCAAAATACCTTGCATGGCAGTTTGCAAACAGAAATACACATTTATGCAAATCCCGTTTTGCCTGAATTTGCATTTGGTTTGCAAAATGCCCAAAGTGTGAGGTAAATAAGAGGAGAAGATTCCTTGGTGAGGTTCTACCACCCTGCTGTGTCTGGAGGGTGTTGGAGAGGATGAGATGTGTAGACAGCATTGAAGAGCCCAGCCCCAGAGCTGAACCTACTTTAAAATATTGCATTTATTTTGAGGGGGGAAAAAAAGAAAATGAAAAAAAGAAGCATGAGTAACTGCTCTGAGCTAATGAAAGCATTCCATCCACATTCCTGTGGAATCAGAAACACAGCCTGAAATTCCACTTAAACATTGTAGGAAATCAAGAGACCAGGTCAAACAGTTAAAAAGTGGTGGCATTTCTTGTTAAATTTGAATGTGCTTTGCTTGGAGTTATTTGAATATTATGCTCATGAAAATATTAGAAAAATGGTATTTTGAGCATTTGACATCTCCCATAGATGCAAATCCACTTTACTTAGATGGTAGTGGAAAACTTTGAGTCTGGCTCAGCAGACTTCATGCTGAACTCTGTTGCTTCTACCATATTCACTTACACTCACCAGTTTCAAAGAACTTCAGCCAAAACTCGTTGAATTAGCTGGAAAAAACTCCCCTTGACTGGAGATCAAGCTCTAAATAGTCACTGACAGTTTCCACAGTGACTAACAGTATGTCTGCACCACCGCCCGAGGTGTGACTGAAGCTTGTGTGAATGCCAGAGTGACTTTGAAACTTGGTCATTTGAGAGCCAAGAGTAGCATAGTCATGGCAACACGGTGTTCAGCAAGGGCCCGTCCTCAGGAATGAACCACTGCAAAGTGTTCTACGCCATCTGAAAAGGCTGTTGTTAAACATCAGCTGAGGCAGGTGTAGGAAAGCACTGAGCGCTGATGTGAGCAGGAGTTGGGGGCACTCCCACGCCCTCTCAGGACAGCCCAGGGTTCCTTTCCTCCTGACAAGGGCTCTGCCAGCTCCTCACAACCCTGCAGAAAGAAAACAAACAGCAGTGTCTCAGATGAGCTGTATGCTCAGCTAATAACAGGGTGTTTTGTTAACAGGTGAAAAGCCTTTCAGCTGCCGGTGGCCCAGCTGTCAAAAAAAATTTGCCAGGTCTGATGAATTAGTTCGTCATCACAACATGCACCAGAGGAACATGACTAAACTGCAGTTGGCCCTTTAGACAGTTCAAACAAGTGAAAAAACCAGATGGGACATTATAAGCTACTGCAAACTTTCTCAGCCATCTTCGATCACCTCTGTCAGAGAGCTGCAGCTGTCTTCGCATCCTATTTGACACAAGTTAACTAAACCGTAGGATTCTGTTCAGCCTTGCCTTCCATTTGGAGCTACACAAGTTCCTATTCAATAAGTTCAAGAGATTTTTACTTGTTGTTTTGTACAAAAGTAAGCAAGATTGCCACAGTTTCGAGATTACTATAAACTGTGCTTAGCTTTCATGTCTGTCTCCGGCTTTTTTGTGTTATTTTCACTTGAGCTTTTCTAGGTACAGATTGCTGTACCTTTTTAATTCCTGCAGTGGGTAGGATGACTCCTCCCTGTTGAAGGTTAGCTCTATGCTTACATCATCCCTGCATATGCTGAGGTTCCTGAATGCTAGTGCAGCTTTCCTCACAAAGGGAAGGAACAGTCACCTGAGGTACTTCTGGTAAACTTTGTACTCCTACTGCCAGAGGGCAGGCTTTTAGAGTTGGAAGCTCTGCTTGTGAATTTCACAAATCAAACCTTTTTTTAAAGGTTGTCTTTCTAGAGCAGCTAAAACCAGATGAACCAGAGCCTCTCTGTGGAGAAAATAAGAATCTTACCATTAAGTTAACTTGGTTTTTAAATAATTGCATAATTGAACCCTCAAAACTGTTCTGTTTGTCAATTAGCTATCTCCTTTTCTCTCTCTCTTTTTAATGTATTGGTTTAAACTTATTCTATCATGAGATGCATAGATCTCCTTTACAGAAAACTAATTCCAATCATTGTAGACATTTGGGATTTGTTTACAATGTAAAGCCACACTGGTTATGTGGCTAGCAAGCTGTATAAACTTAAAACTGAACTTTTAGTGGGGCTGGTCCAGGATCTCCATTAACAGATTACTCTTAAGATAAGTAACTTAAAAAAAGACTCTTTGTCAAGTATATGTGGAAAAGACATTATTAGTGTAAGGAAATATATTATTTCAGGGTTTTGGGAGGAGGGGTTTATTATTTACTTTTAATTGCTTGAGATTGTGTGTATATATATATATCTGATAATGTATTGCTCTTAGACATCTCCAATTAGAAAATGTATAAAGATTAGAAGCATCACTGTTCTGATGTTGTTGCTGTTACAAACTATTGATAACACTAAGAATGTAACCTGCATTTTTCACTGAGCTTTCAATTAAAGCCCATTCAAAGAGAAACAAATGAGAGTCCAACAGATGTCTTGTTTCATGTCTGGTATTAAATTTCAAATGCCCTGTCCAATAGTATCCCTTTTTTTTTTTGTATATAAAGGTACCACCAGCACTGATGACCACTAGTTAACCTGTCCAGGTCTTGACCACAATTTATCCATCTCACTTGGGAATCATACTGGCAGCAGAAAACAGTGTCAAGTTTCATATTGTGCTATAAAGCAGTTGCTTCAGTCGTTCGTCTTCTTACCCAACCATTCCTTCTCTTTCGACCCGTGAGATTTGTGTAAGAACTTTATAGAACAGTAAAATCCCGTTTATAAATAGCAGAACTGGCCTTCTGTAGAACTGGGCTGAAACCATAAGCACAGATAACTTCTTAGATTAGGATGTCATAGACTGACTTTTAAGTAAAAGTTAATTTAGAGTTGGGGTGGCTTAAATCAGTTCAGCAGGTTGAAAAAGACAGTCTTTCGTAGATGATGAAGTGTGAAAACGAAGATAAAGAAATATTACTGTTTCTTTGTCATACTGCCTGCTTTTCTTTGGAAGTAAGTACAGCCTGCCTCAGAGCCCTTTGCCCTTGCAAAATATTTGTATCTCTTTAGCAAAAATCTTTAATGTATCTTGCCAAGCTTTTTTCTCTAATGTACACAATGGAGTTCTATGATGGGTTGAGCTTTCTCTCTTAAAGTGCAGCTGCATCGTCAAGAAAACTCAACAGTTAATTCTTCAAGTCCTCTTTTTCGCCTGGGTATTGCATCACTGTTAATTACTGTTGGGGTACTGTGACTCATTTGTATCAGTCAACTTTATCTTTCGCTGCCAAAAGACAGCATCTCTCTGGAGAAACTCATAACAAGTGTGGCAAACATCAAATATTTGGAGCGAATGGTGTACATAAAACTGCACAGAATTAAAAAATAAAGCAACTCCTCCTGCTTTGTTGAAAGAAAAGTTCAGCTGCAATAACAATGTCCTCTGACTTGCACAGCAGACTTCTGCAACTACAAAACAATCTGTTTTTCAGTCTGCACCCAAAATAGAGAGCTGCCACGAGTGTTTACACTGAAAGCCAAAAAAAGAAAAATCAGCCTCCCGTTTTGTCTGCATCAGTCAAACATAAATAAAACTATCTTTTATGAAATACAACCAAAACTCCACTGCAGCATAGGCCAGACTTCCAGTGACCGGTAAATAACTACAGCCATGGTTTGCTGCTTGGGGAATCACATGCCAAATAATAATGGTAGATGGCTACAAAAAATGAAGCGCGGGTTGATGAGTGACAGAGCATGTCCTTTCGCTTTTGCTGTCACCACTTTTTCAGTGAAAGACTTACTGCTACTCTGCTGTTTGATGATCATTACATCCCCCAACCTGCCAAGCACAGAGAGGACAATGGTAAATGTTTACAAGATTTTAAAAATTTTTATTCCCTGTTATTTTACAGTGTTTGTTATGAAAGGCATTTTATGTCTTTGCTTTTCATTTCCCTGTTTTCGAGACTCTATCAGCAAGGTAACCACCTTTATGGAAGTGCTTTACTGAATGAATTTTTCAGAAGCAGCACCCAGACTCTGGCTCTTGCAGCATGCAGTTCCTCATTTTGGGACATGCAGAGACTGATCAGCAGGCTGAGTTTCTGTGAGCTTGACCTCTGTATGAAAGATGAGGGGGCTGCACTCTATTATATCTTACAAGTATCCTCAGCTCTCTGGAAAATTTTCAATCCCACAATTAATTGAGCAAATCTTATATGCCTCTGCCCTCTATTCTTAAACTGAAAATGGTGACTGATGTGATTTTGGCTGATGGTTAATGTCTTAGTGAGGTTGGCACACAATTCCTGTCCTGTGGCTTCCATAGCCCCCCCAAATGGGCAATGTTAATTTTAGAGATAACACTCCCCTTTTTTCTTGCCCCTTCACGAGGTACAATATGTTGAGTAGGAAAGGGAATGTGATTTCTTCCCTCTCCGATGGTGTCAGCTGGAATTCAGGAGTTGACTTGGACAAATATTTCTAAGGTAGGTGAATACAGCAAAATGTCTGTCTGCTTTAGGAAAGCATGAGAGTTAACATGCCTGGGTTGTTGCCACATGATCGGCTTCTGGTGCAGGTCTTCATGGCTGTGGACTGTACTGACCAAACAGGAGGTTGCTTCAGCTAGGCAACCCACCTGAAGGAAGTCCATCCTTCAGACAGGTGATGGTTCCCGTAAGGGAAGTGGGGGGGTATGTAAGAAGTAGCTCTTTCCTTTTCTTTCCATGGTGGGTCAAGCAAATTTTTCATTTCAGAAGCCACTCCAACCAGGCCTATCTGTTTCAGGATGTCAGTAGGATTCATTTCACTGCTCCAACAACGAACCTTACAGCAGCTGGGAACAGTTCCTGAAGATGCAGGTGGGTGCCTTAAACCAGTGTTTCTTCCTCCTTTCCATTCCCCAGACAGGCTCTGAAAAACTCCTGTCACGGGCAGCCTGTTTTTGTCATCAATGGGACCTGACAACAAATCCAGTATGGTAAGCAAGCTGCTCCCTGCACTTTGTCTAAAAGCCCAAGAAAAAACTCTGGAGCAGGTTGAGGGCCTCCAGGAAGGCCCTAGGTCCTCCTCCTAGCATGAGGTGGGCACACAAAGGCCACCAGCAAACACAGGTAGCTCCTGCTGCCAGAGGGCATGAAAGAGTTCTACTGCTCAGCCCTGCTTGAGCCCTGTTTGTAACTTCCCCCTGGGACAAGTAGGGAAAGGAAGAACCACTGAGTTTTTCCTTGCTTGGGGAAGATCCTCATTCTGCTCCCTGCCCTCCAATTAACAAAAACGTAATTAAAGGCAGTGCATGCAGTTCAGAATGGCACTAATGGACAAGAAAGTCCAGCTGCAATATTTGGGAAGATCCAATAAAAGATTCATTAGGATTCTCTGAGTTATTGGAAGTCCTGATGACACAAAGGAGCCTAATGAAACAGAAGACCTGGTCACAAGAGTGATGAGCTAAAAAAACCCCAACCCCACTGACACCATTCTAAAAATTAGACAATTAAGAGTAAAACCAGGAATGTAGCCAGAACTATTCCACCTCAAATAATAAACACAAGGATAAGTTGCCAAGCGAGGTCAAAGAAGCAAATGGTAAAGTGAGTTTAAGAGACAGCTAGACACTTTTATGGGGAGAGAGGGGATTGAAGGATACAGTGACAAAACTGGGGGTAAAGTTGAGATAAACCCAGAGGACAGTGGTGGGCCAATAGCCTCAGAGAGTGCTCAGAGCCCCAGTTGCTCAGCAGAGATGTAGAACAGCTCTTGGCATTCTAGGGAAACTTACCAGCACTCTGGCAGCGTCCTGTGAGAGCTGTTTGAGAGAAAGGTGAGTCTGGCAGACAGCAATGGGTGTGCTCTCAATAGGTGTGCTCTCAATGCACTGATCCTAAGGGCTGCCCTTGGTTTCACTAGTGAGATTCCCTGAAAAACTTGCTGAAAAGCAGATTTTTGAAGAAATCCTACCCAAGCAGCTTGTTTTGTTGCAAGTTGCCAATGAAAAGCACAGAAAGAGATGCCAAAAAAAAAAAAAAAATCAACCCAGGAAGAAAACTCCCCCTTTTTTTTCTTTTTGTTTTTCATTAAAGTCTACTTATAACATAGGAAAGAAAAGAGTTGACTAGAATATGATTCAAATGAGGCAGAGACAAAATATACAGTGCTTATGTTCTCTGCTTGTACAAAGTTTTGCATACTTTCATGTTGTCAGCACAGCTTGGGTCAATTCCCATAAAAAAAGCTGGCAGAACTTCCGTGGCTTCACATAGCAGCATGATGAAGCCTGGCTTGAAGTGCTTGGCTTGGCCATCTCTGCACTGACAAGCATGTGTGGTTCCACCAGCACAGCAAGGTGGTTAAATAAGGGTGGAGGGAGAACCAAGACCAGCACAGCCAGTGGAAGTAAGCCAGAGCATCAAACAAACAAAATGCAGTTTTCTGTATAGATTGCAATCTAAACACAAATGCCAGCTTCTGCTGCTAAAAAAAGTTAGCTCTGATCCCCCAAAGGGCTCTGAGTAGTGAGGATGGTCTGAAAGATGGTATTCTCCTAGAAGACACAAGTAACATGGACATAGCTTTTCTAGGTGCTGTAGGAATGGAGTAGCAGGAAGACTCTGTTTTAAAGAGGCTGCAAGCCACAGATAAGGCTTTAAAAGACAAATGTTTAAAGGCATGGAAAATCTTGAATGAGAAAATCTAGTTGCAGGAAGGACTTTCCTGTTCCTGATGACTAAATAACTATCCCATAGGTATAAATATAATTTAATTGCATCACTGTTTTTTTAATGATAAATAGGCTTGTTATGTTCTGATGAACTCTGGCAGAATCAACATCCTAATCTGCAAAAATAGGCTGAGCAGTAACAGAAAGACCTGGCTGACCATCCTGGCTTGAATGGCTAGATAAATCTAATATAAAACTATCTGTTCTTCCCCAGCATCAAAAAAGCCCTTTTAATGAAAAGGAGTTGTAAGAAAACACAGGGCACTGAGACACCTTAGTATGGAGATGCAGGGGAGAAATACAACTATATCTGTTCTCAGGCTGTTTCTTTTTATGGCTCATTCTCATCTGAGTCACACCCCAGAACTTCTATTCATTTGAATGAAATGTTGAAAAACGTTAACCACAAAAAAAAAAAAAAAAAAAAAAAGAAAAAAAAAAGAAAAAAAAAAAAAAGTATCCTCACTGCCTGGAAAAATCCTGCTCCAGAATTTCTTCGGAAATGTCATGTCCTCATTCATGTGCTCTGTTTGTTCAATAATCACATCTCCCTAGTGTTTCCTCACAGGAAAGTCTCTGACATTTCTAACTCCATCACTGAGGTTTTGAGGTTAAGTTATGGTGTGGCTGCCCAGCAAAGGTGCATTGCAAAGGTGCATTGTAAAGACAAGTAAAGGGTTTTTTATCAGCTGTATGGCCATCACCACAGCCCAGCAGAGCAGGAGGGTGGCTTTGCTCCCAGCCACAAGATGGCCCATCCCAGTTGGATTGCTCACTCTTGGGACAGCTGCCTTCCCAGGAAAGCAGGGCCGCCAAGCCCCCGCTGCAGCTGGAGGAGTTGCCAAACTTGCAACAGAAAGTTACAGCCCTCACAAAGCAGCAGTCAGAGCTAGAGGCTCTCATGTGATGCAACTGCAAATGTAGTTCAGAGCCCACACGTGCAATTGTGCTGCTGTTACAGTCACAGGTTCTATCCCCGTGAATCTGGGTACCTGTTGACAATTAGAGAATTTCAAAAATCTGAATGCCTGGGGTGTTCTTCAAAGGCCAAAGCCTCTGCTGTCCTTGAGGCTGCCTAGGGTGATGCTTCATGCTCCGAAGGGTGGTGTGCTCTAAACCGCTCACTGCTTGTCACCTCAGAGAGGTGGAGATAAGTGCTTCTGTTATTAGAAGGAAAAATTATTGAGAATCAAAGAAAGGTCACGTGGCATTGGTACTGTTGTGGAGAGGATGAAGCCCTGAGTGAGCTGCTCCCTCCCCAGCTCAGAGCTGCAGGACTTCAGTGTGCCTTGCTCCAGGCTCCCCTTCTGTGTAGCCGCTCTGGGAAGGGTGAGCTGCAGTTTGCAACTCTGAAGGTCATCGCATGGGACAAGCAACCTAACAACAGTCCAATATTTCTGAGTTGTATAAATTCCTAGTGTCTGCCGCAGGCAGAATCCAAACACTTGTGTCGATTCTGTACCATGCCCCAGACTGCCAAAAAACATTAATATAAGCATATTTATCTGGGCTGCAGTGTGTTACAAGAATTCATTAGGACAATATGTGATATGGTGCTGAAACAGAAGGCTGGGTTTCTCTGGCCAGAGATGAGGAAGTCTAGTCCCTGCTGAACTTTTACTACTGATAAAGACAATGTCTGCTGGCAGCATTCATTTTTTACTGGGCCATCTGCATCTAGTCAGGGATAACTTGACTTTCTGAAAAAGCCATTCATCAGAATCAACCCCGTACAACTTTCTCTTGATGAGTAAAGCAACACAAAGAAAGACCAAGATGGTTAATAAACTTCTTTGGGAGCAAAAGGTCAATGCTGGTGTAAACAAAGCAGTGTCATAGTACTATACAGAAGCATTGAAGTTCCCTGTGTGTTTATATGGCTGATGCCCCATTTATTTTTTATCAGTGTTTGTTATCATTTATTTTGCTCTGCTTTAGCTGATCTATAAATCTTTATAACAGTGTTCTTTATTTTCTTAATTTTGTCATCTCTCTTATCGCCTTTTATCACCTGTTTGTGTCCAGTGTGTTTGCTACTCTCTGCTGCTTGATGGCTGTCTTTTAACCCTTTAGTTCTCATCTACCACACACAGGTAAAATACTCAAGACTTTCAGGACTTCCCTGTTTTTTTCTAAAGCTGAATCAAACACTGAAAGAAATTTCCATTGTCTCCTTAACAAATCATTAACTATTAAGGGCACAAAATGAGTGAGTGCACTGATGGGGAAATACTCCTGCCCCAAGTGACAGAACCTTACTTTTAGCTATACAACACACAGAACAGGCAATAGCCAGGTAATTTTCTCTTCAGGCATTTACCACCATACTTCAGATCCACGTTGGAGAGTCCTAGACTTGCACCCTGTGGGGAGGTAACAGATTGCCTTTCCTGCCCTCCCAGTCTTTGGATTTTGTGCTTCATGGCTGCACACATGGAGAATACAGTCACTAGAAGCTGAAACATAGTCCCAGGCTCCCTTCACAGCAACCACTGGTCCTCCAGCCAAATATTTTATCATGAGCTTGGTCTAAATTAAAGGCAGTCAGCTAAAAGGAGAAGATTCCAGCTCCACAATGACAAACACGAAGCAGCTGATACTTGACAATGTTATTGAGATATTCAGTGATGATTGCCGTAGAGCCATAACATTTAAAACCTCACAGATACACAGGTGAATTTTGCCTAGGGAACAAATATTTCCTTGTACATTTCAGAAAGAACTAAAACTCTTCGTGAAATAATCTCAAAGAAATAAAGGAAGTGCATTTTTCTTAGTGAAGAGCCTCTAGACTTCACCTTTCTTCCTTTGGCGTGCTATTTTGTTCTATCTAATTAGATTACAAAAAGTTTTGTATGGACTAGATATCCAAAATCATATAAATAAATTGTGTGACTGAAATAAATTTTTGAGGTATAGCCTCCGTAAACATATACTGCTCTTTTTAAGGGTTTACATCTTGAAACATTTTACTTAATAGACACTTGTACAATGTAATTACTAATAGCACTGGAGTACTTATTGAAACTGGGTCCTATAGGGAACAAAAACATGCTAAAGACCCTGAATTAACCATGAATTTTGAGACCAGCCAGTTAAAACATTAATCTCACTTGTTAATAAATGTAATATAATGTAATGCGCTTCTAATAGTATGAGCCTCTGCTGAAATTGCAACCTCAGACTCCTACTTAGATGTGCTCCATGTTCATGAATTTATTTCACCCAAGGAAAAAAATTGGTGGGTTAGGTTTAAAACTCAGTGATCATTCCAAATTAGGTGTCCTAGTTACTCCACATGAGTAGACAGTTAGTAGATGTTCTGTCACATGGGAAGCAAGACTATAGGAAGGTCTATGTACAGGGATTATATTCTGTGTATTTTACAGTTCAGCTGCATTCCAGTACCTCTGGTATGTGTTTCTGCCTCTCACATGGTAAGATTTGTAAATGATATATAAGTAGAATAACATTTCAAGTGACAGAGAAAGCTACAGCAGGTTGGTTGTTGCTTTTGTTGTTGTTTTGTTGTTTTTTTTAAACCTCCCCTCTCTGTCTGGAAGGAGTATTAAATTTTAGAAGATGGGGGTGAGCTAATCTTCAGACCCCTACTGTCCCAAACCATGAAGTCACTTTAGAACCGATGTAATGAATAATCACGAGAAATATTACATTGCTTTTAGTCAGAGGAAACTTTGTCAATTTGTACTGTTTAATTTGGCCATTTGCTAGAAATAGCTTAATGCATTCCTGGCTCTTTTTGTGGAGATCCATCTTTAGATGCAGGGTTGTTGTTTTAGATTTTAAATGTTTTTATTAAGACATATACAAAACTGAAAAAAACCCAAAAACTTAAGTAACCCAACTGTATTTTTCAATTGTACTTTTAAATCAAAGATTATTGTGATTGAATTTTTTAATCTCTTCTATATCAGTGCATTTAGAATTCTGACCTTTTCTGAAAATGTTAATAACTGGTGAAATAAATTTTGCCTGCTATTGGAGACTCAGAATTTCTGTACACTGCACAGATTGCTTGAGCTGACTGGCACAAAATTTAATTTGCATTAATTAGCTACAGGCAAGGGCAAAATAAAATGACTGTGACTCATGAGTGTAGGATTTCAGAGTATTTACAAAATTCTCCTCCTGAGCAGCATGGAGAAGCAGTGGCTGGTATAGGGCATATTCTGCCTGATTCATGAAGTGAATCACCCTAATCCAACCTGGTTGTCAGAAGAATTTGGGCTGCGTTCCTTGAGCAAGGGCCCCTTCAGCTGTGATTTGACAAAAAACATCGGGTGTGATACCGGGGGAGCATTTACTATGGTGGATACAGATTTAAACATTCCAGTCTGAGCAGGTGTAGGTGGCTCAGCCCCAAAGACCCTTGGGCAGCCACCAGAGCTGGTGCTGCACCAAGCAAAGCCCCACGAGGAGAGTCCCGAGGGGCATGGCCACCTCTGCTGCCCAGGGCAGTTGTTACCTTTGCCCACACAGAGACTAAAACTCCCCACCTGGTGCTGCAGTTGAGTGGGAATTAAACTCTCCAGGGATTCTGCAAAAGTTTTGAAGTGGTAATTCTGGCTTTTGGAGGCCTCCTTGTGTGAGATGGGCTGCAGAAATGTTGTCTGTGAGATGGCTGGGACCCTTGAGTTAATTTAGACAAGAAGTTTTCCACCATATCCCACTGCTAAATCCACCTAATATTTACACTGCAGGTATAAGTACCTGCCTGACTAAGCTGTTCTTGAGAACTTCTGAACCATGCTTGGTTTCATTTCTACACCTTACTTAGGGTCTGCACCAGTCATGAAGTAACAAGTGGTGGATAAAGAGTGTCTTGAAGACACAGAAATTAACTGTGCGCTGACAAAATCATGTGTTTTATGATGTAACCTTTATTTCCAGCTCTGTGAATGCTTCACATAGCTTAACATTATGGTGATTGGTTTTTGCATGTGATACTTCATTTGGTGCTGCTCAGTGTAAATGCAAGGAAAAATATCACCACTATGTTTCTATAAGGAGATACTAATTTCCTCTATAACATTAATTCCTCTTGGCTTCTGGTGTGGAATAAATGCATTGTTGTGGTATTGGTATGTCTATGAACTCTGAAACATTGCAGTATGAAGCACACTGCTAAGTTAATTAGGGGTATGAATTAATTTTTCAGATGGAAAGCAAATCCTTGGTATCCATCCCAAATTTCAAATTAATTGGGTCAAATTTACATTTAATGTTTTGGGAGTTTTTTTTGATTTTTTAGAAATAAAATGCTGAAAAACATTATGTCAACTTGAACAAAATGTTTCTCTCAAACCCCAAACTGAATGTTTTGTTTCAGTATCTTGAGAAAAAAGCAAAGGGATTGAAGGGTACAGATCTGCTTAACAAAGAAGTCTTGTGTTCAGAAATATGGAATGAGAGTATTTGGGCTGCAGAAAGTGCAAGCTCAATTTTCTCCTTTCTCTGGTGCAATTCCAGTGAGTCATTTTCATAACAAACAAGTACAGCATGGAGATTTTCACCAGGCAAGAAAATCACATTTTTATCTACAGATACAGGAATGCTGGGGTTTTTTCATTACACCAGATAAATCAGAAAAACTGATACTGCTGGTGCTGGAAGAGCTTGGTCAATGGCCACCTACTACAGACCTAGCAGGCACTGAATCTGTCAGGTAACAAGACTGCAGACACTCATGGTATCATTAGTGAATCATACCTCAAATCATTTACTTTTGATTTACAATTTGAGGTCTCAGTCAGCACAAAGATGAACAAAAACTGCTGCTCTTTGTAGTATGCCTGAAATGAGACTTTAAGTCTGTGCTCTGTTCTGCAAATTGAGTTCAGATTGACAACACAGTGAAAACTCCATAACTGAACTATAGAAGTCACCAGAATCTTAGTCTACAGATACCTGTAGCTAAGAAACTGCCTTGATGTTCAAAATTTAAGAGGTGCAAAATTTACAGCCATGGAACCGTCACGTTTCATGTTTCAGAGACCTACTATTTCCTACAATAAACTAACAAAATTAGATTCTGGTAAAACGTGGCTACGTGATACAATGGGAGAAGTATCTACTAGAGAAAACTTTGGATAGGGGTCACTAACTTGAGGGAAGTGCTTATCTCCTTTATTTGTTTCCATTATGTAATGAGCAGTGCAAAATAGCACTCCTGTATCCCGTTGTGCCTCAATTCTTTTCCAAAATAAGGCTCAGAGATGTACATATACAACAGTTCTCTGCAGCAAGGAGAATTTTCTTATTTAGGAAATATATTGCTTAGTGTATATCAACATTTTAATAGAAAGTAGGGAATGATTTGAAAGGCTACTTCCTTTTACAAGTTTTTTGAAAAAAAAGTCATGGAAGAAAACAATTTTTGTAAATGACATCTCTCATTGCACTCTTCTCTGGTAGTTTAAGGCTCACAGTCATCATTACTTCAAAAGATTAATTATGTTTAAATAGTCAATTGAGCAGAAGAAGATGTTAGTGGGATAGTTAGCTGTGTGTCACAATATAGTAGACAAAGGATTATACCCCACTTAAGAATTAATAACATTTTAAACCTCTACATAAACTATTTTTTTTTATCAATAAACATGTCTCTGACAGAGGGCCAGATGCACTCACAGGTCTTAATTGTTCAGTCCAGGGACTAATCCCCACTTGATCAAGATTTTACTGACTTAGCAGCTGTCTGGAGAGTGACAAATTTATGATTCAATTGCAATTTCATCTTAAACTTGAAACTGCATGATCATTTGTGGGAATTAGCTACCTGATAAGATAACGAGGGTGGAAGAAGTGCACATAATTCTGTGCAGCAGAATCAGAGTGTTGCAGAACTCCTTAGGATGCACTGGAAAGACACAAATGGCCATTAAGGGATTAGCCCATCACTGATTGAATGGTTGCACAGAGTTGAGGTTTGCTAAATCACTGGAGTCCTAGGTCATTATCCTTGGATACAGGAGACAGTTGAATCTGTGTCCAAACACATGAGCAGTAAATTGGAGTGAATGGATTGTGCCAAAAATGAAAAACAAAAAACGCTGAACCCTTGTTCTTCAAGTGTTCAAATTTCCAGGTCATACCCCAAGTTTTTTCTTTCTTGGCATACAAAATATTTTTTCACTGCCTTTAGTATCAGCATATTCTTGTCTGTGTAATCTCTTGAGTGTATTGCTTCCCCTCAATGCTATCAAATTTGTGCTTAGTTAACAAATGCTGAAACTTAGATAACATTTCAGAAACAGATTAGGAAAGCAATGTTAGGAGTTTCCCCTCTCTGGTTTCGATGGCTTGTGCACAGTTACTACTAAATATGTAATTAAAATAAATGACTTTCCCTCATTTGGGTTTTGTAATGATAACATTTTGGTAAGCCCCTTCAATTGTTTTATGTGCCATTGACACGTGAATCAATAGAGCGCTGTAATAGCTCTGTTTGTTTTTAAGGCCTATGACAAAAGCAATCCTTTTGTTAAAAATAAATACAGATCCAATTGCTTTTTCTGAGGGAAGAAATAATAAAATGTTGCAGGAATAGAACAACATTGCTGCCTTCCTTGAACATGTGTCGATGCAGCTGATGAGTAAAATTAACTGATGAGCAATTCCACTTCAGGGCTCTGTAACAGTATGCCTAAAGACTATTTGGCAATTCAAATTAATAGCTTAAATATGACAAATTTTGGAATTTTTGCAGTGCTGGCTGTGGCCTTTGGCTAGCCTGAACAAGTCCAAGGTCCCTTGGGGCTATTTCTCTGTGAGTTGAACTTAGTGATCTCTATTCCCAAGGTATAGATGCATCTAGTGTTGTTCAACTTATCTCAGTCTAGAGGGACACATAAGTTTAGAGGGGCTTGTTTCCTGAAGCATTTCACTAGAAATTTGTGAGCTGGTAGATGGGAAAACTCACCTTAACAGAAATATGCTTAATTTTTATCATGCAATGAGCAATTTTCACTTCTTAACATGACAATAAAATATGCAGTATGGAACAGAGATGGAGATGGAGGCCAAACTTAAATATTAACAGAGAAGGAAGGTGAATGTGTTCAGCAATAAAAGTCTTAGGCCAGGTGAGCTTACTTACCTGAGCCCAAAAATGTCCTTTTTGGCCAAAATATTCATCAGGTGGATAATGTTTTGTTATTTTCCAGTTCTTTTGCCCTCTACCAGCCCCAGTTTAAGTGTCAAAAAACTACCGAGGTGCCTGCATCTTTGGGAACATGCTAATACCTTAAATATAAATTAGGAGAATTCAGTAAATTCTTTAGTGGGAACAGGAACTTTAGTGGGAACAGGAACAAGATAAAACAGGGGCTAACATAAGTTTGGGGGAAATAAAAAAAAAGGAAAAATTAATATGCAAAAAGTGAATCACACAGGAAATTACTGTTTTGTAAATTTGGACATCAGTCTAATGGCAAGCCAGAAGGTTTAAACTACTGAAAAGCTTTATCCACATTTCAAGTCTTGAAATCCTTGGCCAGCTCTGCTTTCTAAGATTCCGCTGATGACCAGAAAATTTGGATGGTTAGTAGGACTTGGAGAACAAGCTAAAAGGAAGGAAAGTGCAAGAAGAAAATCAATCTGCCAAATTAGACAGAGCAAAGGAGCAGGAAGAAAAACAGGAAATAACCTAATAAAATATAGTGGAAAATAAATAACGTCCAGTGCCCCAACAATTTCCTCTTACAAAAAGTATTGGCAGTATAAAGCAAATTACAGGCACATTTCTGTCTGGCTATGGAAAGTCAGCTATTTAGGGACAACATATGGCATTTCCTCCCCATCCACCACCAAATGCAGATAACAGCGTCAAGCCTGAATGTGAAAGTCCCACAGGTGAAGATCAGAGGAAAAGTATGACCCCAGCAAAGCAAGTTGAAGAAAGAACCAGATGGTTAGTGAAGGTGAACTTCATGAGGTGCAGCCATGGAAATCTCTACCCATTTTGATTAGTCCTGTCTCAGGGGCTGGTGTCACAGAAAATGTAGGAAAACTGAAGGAATGAAGGCAACATCTCTATGCCACAGCATCCTAAGTTTCTCAAGATCTCCTGGGCAGCCAGACACAGCGGCTCTTTGGGACTAGACCAGAGAAGGGGACATATAAGGTGGGTTTATGACCTTACTAGGTGCTGATCTCCACTCTGTCAGGTATCAAAGGGGCCAAGGAAACTGTTACTCCCCCCACCATGAGCGGGGTGTCTAAGGTAGCATTTGTTTAGGAACGATGCCACAGCACAGCTGCACAGTGCCACCAAGTTATTGAAGCAGTTTTCCCAGCAGTGATGTATAAAGATACCTGACTGAGAACAGCAGTTCTCCCCCAGCTGCAGGAAGCTTGGCAAATAAGTAATGAGTCTATTTTCAAGAGGAATCCTTGCTCTGCTGTGTTTACAGTTTTTGCACTCTACAGAGTGTGATTTTAAAGAGGCTCAGCGCTTACTTCAAATTATTAAAGTAAACATTGTAGCATTAGTTTTTAGCCAAAACCAACAGAAGTGTAATTAACTTGAGTAACTCCGTGCTGAGCAACAACATACATCATTTACTTATTTCCCTGTGTTTTAACTGATCCTCCATGGAAGCAGAAAGCACATTGGAAGTGTGACTCAGTCTCATGAAAGTTAAAGCGTGTACTTTAAATGAGCCACTAATTCCTATGGAGGATTCCACAGGTGAATGAAAACACAGTGTTAGTGGCATGATTTGTTTACATATGTTTCATCCTATGCATAGATACTACGGGATATAGAAGAAAACAAATCAATCACAAAGTTAATACAGACTATGGAACGTACTTTATAAAATCAGAATCCTTAAAAATACACATGCATTTTCTGCTTTGAGTTTATCATTAAGTGGAATAAAAATTACTGTCTTTCACAATACTAAAGAAAAAAAAAAAGAGAGCTGCTTTTTTATTTACATCATTTCTAGCTTTAGAATGACAAAATGAACCAGGGCGTACCATGCTACGATTTCACCCGTCGACACAAAGGAAAAGGATAGAACAGACATAATACATCTGGTTTACGACTTTTAATTGCCTTTGTGACCCAGTTCATACCAAATCCTCTCAAGGCAAAGTCTCTTTCTTTGTAAGCATCATGGGGCTAAATCTCTATCTGAAATATGTTGCTTAAAAAAACATCGCCATGTTAAAAAGTAACAATATTTCTTGCTCACATAAATCTTTAGTACTTGCAGGTGACCTGAGAAAGTGAGAAGTGGAGAGTTCAGTTGTCTGGTGAACGAGTATGTTAAACTTTCCAAATAAAAGCTACTCCTAAAGCACCAGATTCTTTCAGCAATTAATCACTATACTGTTGTTTATTACGAAGACACGCCTGGAATTTTTTAGCAACTCAGGTAACCTTTCATGGTTTGATGGATACAAAAGATAATTGTGTCTGCAGTGATTTAATGAGGCTCTCTGATGTAGTATAGTAGTCTGTGACTACTGAGTTGGTATCTCTGTCCTGGAAATAGGGAAAGGATATTGGAGGAGGGTATGTGTACAGAAACACACCGTTATAAAAACAATCTATTGCTAATCAGTTACAAGAAATATTTTGTATGTCATGTAGCAGGCCAGAACACACTGCTGGGGTAACAGCACTGAACTTTACTAGCAGAGTGGAAATCCTGTGGCAATGTTGAGTAACTGCAACAAAGAGATTTGACTGAATCAAGAAATGAACAATGTGCTCAGTACAATATCCCCGTGACACACAATACTTAGAATTTCCTGAACTCTGACTATTGGCAGTCTTTGAAGGGGTGGCAGCATGGATCCTCAAAAGCTTTGCTGCAATCAGGAGGTGAATCACTGCATATGCTGCAGAGTTGGCATCAGATGATGGTGATGATAATTATTTTTGTAAAAATATACAGGCTTCTGAAATGTAAACAATATCCTCCTCTCTCTGAGCCAAACACTAAATCTGTCCCTCACACACAGCAGAGATGGGATTTAACTCTGCCCTGTGTCCAGGGCCTAACAGCAGTGTCTCTTGCTACTGCCACTTGGGCTATTAGAACATCAAATGTGATTTCACAGAACCTTACTGTCTCCTCGAAGCAGTCTCTTTAAAATTCCTTCTTAGCTCCCAGTTTTGTAAAGTCTGCATTCAGGTAACTATTGTTTTTTACTCAACTGTTCAAGTCCTGTCTGACTTTCAAAATGTCAATTGTTCAAGGAACCTGTTCCTTCAGTTGTATCTAGCAACTTTATTTCTAAACAATATATTTCCTTTGGCGTTTTGGTTGTTTGCTTTGTGTGTGTGTGCTCTTCCTAGAACAGCTAACCCTGGGAAGACTGGATGTAATTCTTTCTTGTGCTGCATGGCAGTGACTATTTAGTAGCTTCCAGCTGTATGGTCTATTAGAAAACATTCCCATTCACAAAATTGATGAATAAGTCTGTAGTCTACACACGGTTTAGAAATGATGGATTTGCTGAAGTGCATTCCTGAATTAGAACCAGAGAAGTTGAAATGAAGGTGGTGAGCTCTCACAAATATACCTGAACAATTACTGTCTGCAATAATGCTGAAAGCCTGAAAATTCTCTCCTTCAAACATGAAGATCCAAATGAACTTGGAAAGCTCGCAGTAGGGAAAGATTAGGTTCTTATTTCCTAACTGAGCACTTCTGGAAGTGGAATGAGAAGCAGTTAGCATAAGAATCCACAGTGGTTTTGGACATGCAGAACTTATTAATGGTAGCTAGAAACTTTGAATGCTTCCATTTTTAAGCAGCCAAGTAGAGACACACTAAAGATATATTGTTTTCTGAAAGAAAGTTATCTGAAACTACTCATCTGTCCTCTCAAAAATCCCAACCATCATTTCATGTTGTAGAACCAGAATCATGACCAGCATTAGGAACTTTGGTGACATCAGCATCAGGGAATAGAGTTCATACTGTTTACGTGTGCTCTGGACTGCCTTTAACAATGTTTTCACCAGCAGTTACTTCGGAAAATTCAGTGTTTCCAAATACTTAGTGTGCATATTCAGAAGCAAAAGCTGAAACAGCCTGCAAAATCCCAAAATTCACAGTGATTGTGATTCCAGGAAATGTGACACACATCAAAGCATTGATATTTTAGAGAAAGCAAGGAGCATTAAACCCATTTGGGTTTAGGAATAGGAGTTCTGCAGATACCTCAGCTTCTCAGCCTTTGCAATACATCTGTCCCCACATGCAAAGGCACTATCTTCCAGTGCTTTCTCAACTTTGTCATTTTAGACCATTCCTAAGGCCAAAAATACTAGTTTCAGATCTCAGTAGGTTAAGAATGAGTCTAAATATTTTGTAGAGGATAAACATCTGAAAAAATAATTTGATTTGAGAGAAAAATCAACAAAAACCATGTGTACCAAAGAAAAAACCCCAACCAACCAAAAAACAAACAAACAAATAAACAAAAATAAAAAAGAAAAAAAAGAAACAGATTAAAATTTTGAATACAGTATAAAATGAAATACATCCAACTAAATTTATGTCAGAATAATAACTGCTGTCTGCTGTACTTTATGGGAAATATAGGAGAATTTGAAGCTAAATATTTGCAAAATTTGCAAGAGTTACTGGTATGATTTTATTCCAACTCTAACAGTTAATATAATTATATATTAAACAAATAATCCTTGCTATATTTCCTTTTTCTTGTCTCATTTAGATATTAGCTATAGATTTTCAATGCCCAACTAAGTTTTTTATGTTGATTTAAAACAAACATGGACTCATCCTGCAAGATGCTGGACACCATCCATTTCCATTCATCATTTCCCAAGTTTCGCTTCTTTCTTGTGGGAATAAAGACTTTGCAGGCAAGAAGGTGACCTTGGGATGTGTTAGTGTCTTTCATGTAGCAGCAATGCATGCTGAAGGTGCAGAGTTATTTCCAAGAGATGCTTGTTACTTTGTAGTTACAACCTGTTCCAACTCTTTGCCCTATGCCAGGACTATTTCTGATGACATTAAGGGAGCATCCTGCATCCTGTGGATAAGGAAAATGACAGTCAGTCATCCCCACACTCCTGTAAGCTATGCATTGTGATTTCTGTTTTACACAGGGTAGTTAACTGAAGTCAACAGTCTGAGCAAATGAAACTTCTCTTTCCATGTGAACTGTGCAAGTGTTACAGTAGTTGGGAACTTGGCACCAGTGGATGAGCCATTTGTATACAGGTCACCTTCCATGTCTTCTCCAGCATGCTGTATGTGACAAAATGGTTTATATCTTAATGCAAGAAATTTATTTTTTACTGTAAAACAAATGATAATGAGTAGCTCTTTAAACTAATGTTTTATTTCCAGTGAGTCAAAGTTTTGGCATTAGTTTCATGGAAAAAGCATTAATCTTCACCACTGAAACAGAGAGCTGGTTGACTAAATATGACCTGACAGAATTAATTTTGAAAACCATTAACAGATCTTTCTCATCAAATTTTAAGCAGTTCTCATTTGCTATTGGCTTTTAGGGACTAATAATAATTTTTTTCTATTCAGTTTCTGTTGCCATGCCATTTGAAGCATCGGCTTCCAGAACCAAGAAGAAAGACACATTAAAGTTTCTGCTGAGATGTTTGTATATGTGTAAGGAACTGTCGGATGTAACAGGAACAAACATTTGTTACTTACATTTAACCTTTGGTTAACTAATAATGCTGTGAGTTGTAGTTCACAGGAGGAAGAAATGTTTGTTCCCAGCTGTGTAATACAGACAAGCCTTGAGGGCTGTTGTGAAGTTCTTTGAATTATTTTTTCTCCTCTGTCCTGCTGGGAAATGTACAGAAATTGATACAAGACCCTGCTATCATTCATGTGGCAGCAGACTAGGAATGACTGCTAGAATGTCTGGGACATGCTTTATGTTTAGTGCTGACAAAATAAGCAAGACAAATATGATTTATGGGACAATAGTTCAGATGGGGAATGAATGGAGATGTCTTAGTGAAAATATCAGCATAAGTAGGCTATGAGAAGGAAGTGGTTTTAAGGAAGGATCTAAAGGAGATTTGGCATGTGGCAGATGGGAAGTTATTCAAACTATAAGAGCAACATGGAAAAAGAAGTGAAGCTGAGAGTGGGAGAAAAATATGAAAGGAACAGTAGGACAGAAGGGCACTGGAAAAGTCTGCTGATCCTTTCCACATATAACTAATCAAAATACATCTTCATGACCTGGAAAGGTGACTAATGAACTTCTGGTGAATTCTGGTGTATCCCCTTAGATAACAATAACATTTTCAAATATTATCATATCTTTCAAACCTGGATATTCCTCCTTAATTAACAAAGAATTTACTGAAATCTGAAAAATTTTCAGGGATCAGTATTCTTATTACTGTAGCACTTTTATGCAATAGCCTGTTCTTGTTCAGAAGAGTTTATTGTCAGCTTGGACAAAGAGTGGGCAAAGGGAAATATTACCAACCGATTTGTATTACAGAAGAAGAAAGAGACCTTCCAGAATTAGGTGATTTGTCCAAGGACATGAAGGAATCTGAAATGGTGATGAAACTGAGACTCAGTGTGCAAACCTGCAATGCTTCTGTCAGGTTACAATTGCAGCACCAGCTTCCTAAGAGTTAAAAATCATTCATACCCATTCCTGGTTTGGTAACAGACTCCATATACTCACACTGTACATGTTAGTAGTGTCCTAGATCACGTTGGAAGTTTAAATGTATACTTGCATATAGGCCTACAGGAAAATTAATGGAATTTTACTAATTTTTTAGTAGACTTTTATTCTATTTCAACTTCAACTTTCTTTCCTTGGCTTAAAATCCATGTGCAGTTTTGCCTGTACCTTCCTAAGTAATTTTTCCCTGCCTTGTCTTGCAGGTGTCACAAGCCTTGGCAATCCATTTGTTTTCTGCTTCCCCAGTTAATTTTAATTTTGCAGGGCATGCCATGCTGATCAGACAGTGAGGAATCCTTTCCCTGAGCTGACTCCTGTTGTCCAGCACCTCTCCCTTCCCAAGATCTCCTTCTCCAATGTATTAACTAATGATCATCATTAGGCCAAGATGTACTTAGGTAGAAATTATGTATGTATAATAAAAAAAGGAAAGAAAGTTAACAACATTTGCATGTAAGAATTTATAGAGTTCCCACCCTCTCAAGTGGTTATTGACTCTTCTTGAGGGAGAGCTGAAACCAGAACATCTGAGGTAAAGAAAATAAAGGAATGAATAAATGTAATGTCCATGTACATAAAATCAGATGGACCTGTAACGAATATAAAAAAAGAATTCTACCAGAGCTCCAGAATAAAGGCTGCCAGAATCCTCAGTAGTGTAAATGTGCCAGGACTTACATCCCAGAGAAGCACACATTGTGTACAGTAAGCACTAGGGCTCAGTTTACCCTATTACTTAAATAACTCTGTAAGGAATCTTCTGGCTTGAGGATAATGTAGCCATAAAATCTTTCTCTGCATTTTCTGAGAATGAACTTTATTCCATATCTTATCTTCAGCTTGAAAATGAACATCCTTTCTATTCTTATCATGTTTCTGCTTTTTTTTGAATTGTTGAGTGTCAGCCATATTCTGCTTGGCAGTTGTGTGAAGTTGTTCCTGTTCAGCTCTGTTGTGCTGAGTTACCTTTGAAATTCAGCCCTCTTTTTATGACTACACTCCAAAGGTCCTTTTAATAAGCTGGCCAGGGCTAATACTTCCATGAAAGTCAGTCTTGCTCTGATACACCCACCACTTTCTCATTAGATGGTACAAATTCTTCAGTATATACAGTAGAGTCCATAGAGAAGAAAACCCCAGGTAACTATGTACCACAGATCTGCTTCATGCTAAAACTGGTCTTGGATGAGGTGACAGTATGGTATTCACCTTCATACCATCTAATCTGGATAAAACAAGTGTCTTTTTCCTTCGTGGGCGTATCAGGGATGTCAGCACTGTTGTGTGATCTGGATTCATTGAGCGGTCAAGTGTTGCACAGAGTATCACGGGTGGTTTGGAACATACTCATTTTATTTCTCTGTCATATTGATAGTACAGGTATTTAGAAAAAAGTATCCTTAAAATACTAGGGTGGTAATTCAGATTATAGCATTTTCCTGAGGTAAGGAGGTCAAATGCAAGGCCTGAAGAGACTGCCCCTTTCCTTAAAACACACACGCACAGGTCAAGACCTTTTCCCTACCCCCAACCATTTCTCAGCCCTCTCTGGCAGCGGGGCCTGCGCTCCCCCTCCCACCTCTGGCACCGGGCCCATACCCATGGGAGGCGATGGTATTTCTGAACAAAACCTTGCGTTTTCCTCACAAAAAATGCCATGAAACAAGCAGTGGGTAACACGGGGAGCACTGGCTGGCCTGGGCTGTGTCCTGAGTGGGAACATGGCTGCCAGGCCCCCTGCCCTGGCTGAGGCGTCACTGCCACCACAGCCCCCGGGTGCTCAGGGATCTCTCTGTCCTTGGGGAAAGGTGTGTGTTTGCCTTGGGCAGTGCACACACAGAATCCTTAGAAGAGAAAATGAATTCCAAGGGAAATGTCTTTTTTTCTCGAAAAAAAAAAAGCTGGATGGATTTCCTTGCTTACTGGTAGAAGCACAGTTCTTGGCAAGCTGGGCCCTGTCAAGGCTTTACTTGGAACTTCCAACAGATACTTTGGTTAAAAACCCTTAAATCTTGCCTTTGGTTAACAACTGCATGCAGTAAGTAAAAAACAAAAAGGAGAATGTGAATTTAAATAAATAAACTTTTCCTTCCAGATGAAAATCTTCACATAACCCACAGAAGTAAGAATAGAGCTTACGTTCACTTTATTCTGAGGGAAGCCTGTAACTAATTGGCCTATCTGTAATGTTTTTGGAGTGATTCCACTATAAATACACTCTTTATAATTAAACTAACTGGCTGATTTATAAGACCTGCAGTTCAGATGCTGCTGCACTTAGGGGATTTTGTTGCATTTCTTTTAATAATGATCATGGTCTTTTCAGCTGGCAAAATTTAACTTCAGCAAATCTTTGAGATAAAAATTGCTTGCAGGTGTTGCAGAGTAATAGTTTTAAGGTTTGGCTGGGATAATAATCCTTTCAATTTATGAAAAAGCTTATGTAAAACTGATTGTAAGAATTAAAAAGGCATGGCCTTTTTTTAAAAAAAATATTTAGCATATCTTACCTTTAGTATTTTAATGGCTTTCAAAATGCTAATGGACAGATCGTGGTTTGTGGTATAGTGAGCAGTGTGAAGTCCAGTGAAGCTCTCATTGCTTCTGTAGAGGGAGTCACACTGGCTTCTGTGGAATTTGGGTGGGGTTTTGTGCTTTTGAATTTATTTTATAAAGTTATCTGAGAAGTGGAATAAGTACTTGTAGGAATAATCGCTGGGTGGAGGATTTTTCTGTCTGCTAATTTACAGTTTTCTTTCTCAGAGTTGTTACGGAGACTTAAATATTTTAATAGTATAAACAATTTATGAAATATATGTGTTACATAAAAAATAGTTATTGATTGAAGCTCTGGGTTAGAAGTGAACTCTGCCTGCTTCACTGCTTATCTATTATTCTTATCTATTTGCTTGCTTGGTTTTTGCTTGGGCCCTCTTGTGTTTTTGAAACAGTCTTCTTTAGGCACTTCTAAAGACACTTCTTTAGGTGTAAAATGTTACTTCTTTTACAATGATAATTGCATTTCAAGCTCTTTTTTTTAAAATAGTGTTTAGTTGTAGTGGCAAAGATTGCTAATCACAGACAGAAGGTGGATGTATTAACTTGGTGTTTTGCAAATATGAAACGAAAAGTTTTCAGAGTCCTTAAAGAGGGAACAGTCCTGGGTATTAAGAGAAGGTGGTTTCCAGGCAGCAAACACAGGAAGTGCTACAGCTGTGCTAGTCTGGAAGAACATCACAGCAAACTGTGGCAACGAACTGGAGTTGAGGATCTTCCAGATTTCTGCAGAAGGATCACTTTTGTCAGTAAAACGACTAAGTTCACAAGACTTATAAATTCCTCTCAGTCTATTTCAATGTGCACTGCAACCTACTAGTTTTCTCAGAATGGAAGAAAATCTGTAAAAGAAAGCTGAGGATTAGTATTTTCTTGCAGCATTTGAAATGAATCAAAATGCAGGAGCACGTAGAGACTTGTATGATACTCTCTTATGTCTTGTAATTCACTTGATTTGCAGTGTTGCTGTATTACCAATAAATATAACTGTAAGTAACTGTACAGAAGTTCTCTCATCCCCACAAATATTTGGACATTGCAATTGAGGGGAAAATAGCAATTCAGACCGCAGCTGTCCCTACTCATTTTGCTTAGAGCAAAGAGCTGCTAACGTAGTGTCGGGCAGCTGGGTGAAATGGCCGGAGTTGTGCTGCGGGGGGTGAGCCTGGGGAGGGTGGCTTAGCTGAAGGGAGCTCTCATATTTTGGTAGGTGCTCGTTTGAGAGCATGTCGGGGGCTCTGAGAAGCAGCTGTCCCCGCAGCAGGCTGAGGTTCTCTCTTGAACCTTGGCGAGGAGGGTCACCAGCCTCGATAGCGTTACCCGACTGCTCCCTCTTGTGCTGGCTGCCACCGGCTCTGCTCGCACCGCCCCTCTCCGCCCACGGTCTGCGGGGGGCTGGCTGGTTTGTACCTGGTTTTGGACGTCTTGATAGTTGATTCATGCAATAGACATAGTTAGTTTATTTTCAACCTGGTTGCCATCAGTAATTTCACATGGAGGGGATCATCAAGTAAATGCATCTCAGGTTCTCTGGAACAAAAGGTTGTTTCCTGCACTTAGGTTCTGTACACTTCAGCTGACATGATTTTCTGAGACATGAGACAGTTTGATATACGCATACATATGTACATACTAAAATGAAAAGGCTATTGAAAAAACCCGTATTTTTAAAAGCAGGGTAAAGTTCTCTGAAGGTGTGCATGCCTGCCTTAGTGGCCTGTTCCTCAGTTAAATGACCTCACGTATTCCCAGATACCAGGAAGAGTCTTGATGCACTTCCATATATTGAAAAGATGCTGAGATTATTCAGGTAAAAACTTCTAACAAGAAATTTCTCCTCATGTATAAGGGGTGTGTGCATGGGATAACTGACTGTTATAATACACTTATTCTACTATTGTAAGCATTAGATTAATCCTCTCTCTTTTTATGATATTTTATTGTAATATCTTTTAGGAGATTGGAAATATCTTAATACTGCATAAAACATTACCTTTTATTTTTCTTTTACTACAGGTTATTGAGCTATGCAAGATTTTTAGAGCATATTTTACATACTTGGTGTGAAGCTGATTTGAGCTTGGGCCCTCATATTTGAGCTGATAAACATTTGCTAGAATTATGATATATTTGTGATTATGATAGACTGTATCTGAAACTGTGTTGATATTTTTAACTATTATTGGGTTTTATAATTTTTATATGGGAACAGTTTCCTGGTTATTGTGTCACGTCTTTGCATTTTACTGTTGATAGGATACATGTGTATTAAACGAACTCATGCACTCGGTCCCTAAGTAGTTTTATGAAAATTCATAGGTTTTTATTCAAAGCAGCAGCATTTTAATTTATGTAAGTAGCATTTAAATATCAATAGTTTTCAGCGGTGATTTCTGATTAAAAGTCATAAAATGTATTGCTAGTTCCCATCTGCCCCTCCTCCCCAGATAATACCACTTATTTGGAGTGACCCTTATTCTTGAAATCAGGTGTGGTTGCAGTACCTTGGAGAAAATAGAGATGAGGAGAGATACAAGTGCAAAGGGACTAAAAAGCAGTGACAGTATCATAAAAAGGAACATGTTTTTGGAAGTGTAGGAAAAGTTTTAAAAGTTATACAGAATATCACACACTTCTCAATTTACAATTAAAATCAAGCCAAAATGAATTGATTTAATTAAGATTGTCTCAGTCTTTAGTTAAGACTATCACAATGTGTTCCTCTGGATTGGAGGCAGGGCACTGCTGAATGTTTCATGACAGTAACACAAGTAGTTAAAACCTTTAAGTAGTAATGCTGGGCAGAAGGCAGTGCACACAGGTGCAGGGGATCCTTTGAACAGTACTTTTCCACCAACCAAGCCAGATACTCATTAATAGAGCATGTTCTGAAATCTGATGGCGTGTAGTTAACATTTTGATTCCTCACAGCTCAAGTAATTTGGCAAGTGACAAACAGAATTATTAAATCCTTTCAACAAATCCATGCAGTGGATTTTCTTTTTCAAAGGTAAAGGAGATACTGCATCCATTTGGTGTCTTTACTGCTGTAAAAATAATGATGAGCTGAAGGTTTTTTGTGTTACCTTGGTAAAAGATCCTCTGGAAGTCAAACACTATTAACTTTAACGAAGTAGCTTTGATGGCAGACAAAGAGACAGCTGATACTACACTTCCTTAACAATAAACCACAGTGACAGACAAAAACAAACATGTGCATGATAACATATAGCATTTCAGAGAACAGAGCCAGAAACTAATGTCGACTGAAGCGATCTTTGCTTTCTTTTAAAGCCTGTTACTGCTTTTGAAACGGTTCCTTCCGAAAAGAGTTAAAATTTCATCCTGCTTCTGTGACAAATTTATATCATGTTATTGAAGTAAGCAAAAGCAAATACATGTGCCTCATATTGTCTTGGGCTGCAATTTTTGAAATGGGTTTAATTTTGCTTAAAATTATACACTACAACTGACAACTTAATAGGAAGAAGCAGTCTGTTCTTTCATATGTTTATTCTTTCCTCTCTATTTCCTGTCCTCTTTCCCTGAACTTGCTCACTTTTTGCACTCAACTCTGGACATAATAGAACTGCTGCTTGTCATTTTTACCTGAGCTGGAGAACCATTTCATTTTCCAGTTATGTTTTTATACTGAGGACAAACAGACATAATAAACTCGCTGGTATAAACAATATGGAGGAGAAAATACTAGTTTTTGTTTCAGGTGATCAGAAGCTGTGTGTGTCCAGTGATGTGCTGCCCTAGGGGAGGTGACAGATTCCTTCACTGTGCTGCTGTCTGCAGCCCAGTGGTTAGGGCATTTTTATGGAAGATGGAAGATGTCTTTGAATTTTTTTTTCACTGAGGAGTTTTTACTTTTGGATTTCTTGTGTTTTGGATGCTCTGATTACTCTTAGATAAAGTGTGTTGTTTCCACTGGGCTTACTTTCAAGGAAAAGCGAACCACTCATCTATATCCAACAAGACAACTTAGGCATCTGAAACCTAGGATGGGGTTTTGGGATGTGAGGAAGAGTGTCATCTAGGAGGAAGGTGGAGTTTCAGACCTGTACCTGCAGCAAAGCATTTTGGTGCTGATCATTGCCATGTTAAAGTCCTGTTGTAAATTGAACCACACTCTCTGATGTCTCATTGACTATAACGTCACAACAGGAGTGTGTTTCCAGGCCGTTTCCTGCTTTTTGAAATTTTAATAGCAAAAGTAAAGTATTTATTCAGGGAAAAACAGTATGCTAAGATCAACAGTGTAAAAAAGGTTTTAAATCCTATGGCCAAAGGTGTTTTCAGATTGGTGGTGTATCCTAGAAAGTACAGCATGTGTACTGAACCTATGCCCCAATCATGCCTGTATATTACAGTCTTTTTCAGAGCAGATTTCTTCTGCGCAGTTGCTGTCAGCTCCTATTTTCATTTGCATGTTCCTTGTGAGCCGCTTTTCAGACTGCATCTTTCTCATCCAGACCGCACAGTAAATTTCCTTAGGCTTTACTTTCCCCATGAAGACAGGTGCTTTTAAACCAAGAAGACAAAGCAGTTCACTGCTTACATGAACTGTCAATAGGTGCAAAAAGCAGGAGTTCCTTGGATGTTTATATGTGGCATCTGGAGACATGGTTTAGTAGTGGACTTGGCAGTGCTGGGTTGCAGTTGGACTCTATGTTCTTAGAGGTCTTTTTCAGCCTAAATTATTCTGTGATTTATTACTGACATTATCATGTGCTGTAAGAGCACCATTCTTCTTTGGGCAGGTGAATGGATGGGCTTGGCTCCTCTGAAGGCAGGAGGGATGAATGTAATATGGCAAAAGGTGCACTGGCAAACTTGGTAAAAGGGACCAGCCTTCCTGCTGGGAGTATCACTGCTCCTCTTTTAAGGACAGGGTGATGCACACAGGTGCTGCCACCACGCCACTGGGAGACTTGTCCATGGATGAATGGAAACTTCTGTGGCCCTATGTGCAGCGTGGTGCTTTTTCCTTAGTCCAGGCTCTTCTCAGAGGGGTGAGGATATGGCCTAGAACCTGGTGGGTTTTACCAGTCCAATTCTGCACTGGGAGATGTTTGTAGAAGGTGCTTGAGCTGTGATTGGAAGCTGCAGTAGCAGAAGTCAGCTCTCAACAGCGTTTCTTATCAGCCCTGACTTTGTCTAGCTTCCTGGGGCTTGTACAGAGTTTTTGAATACATGTAATTCTTACCAGCCCTACAAAATTAATTTTTTTTCTCTTAAACTTAACAGAAGTTTGTTCTGTTATTGACTATCAGATGGTTTTTATAACTAAATTTTAAAGTTGCTTTGGATTATCTTGGAGCACAAATGCTCTATTTAAGTGGAACACCTGATTAACCATTGTAGAGTACAGAAACTAGTAAGTCTTCCAACCTCTGATTTTTTTCAATAATCACTGTGTCAAAAATAGACTGATAAGCTTGGTCTCAAGGGATTAGTGTAGGGAAGAATCCTATATTCTCATTTTGTCTCCCCACCCTTATCAGACTGATCCGTTTCCTGAGTCATTCTGTATTTCCTTTTCCAGGATGCTTTATATTCAGAATCTTCAGATGTTAGTTGAATCAGGGTCAGATTTCCTGAAATGGATACTTTAACTTGTGCATGCTACACATTGCTTTTGAGGTCCTGATTTACCGTTATCATATGGAAATCTTATGTTATTTCACTTACAGCATTTCAGTTTTCATATAGTACCTGAAATTATTTGTATGTCAGTCTTCCTGTCTTTGCCTTATTTTTGCATGTGAGCTTTCCACAGGGGGCCACTTTGCATGCAGGAAGAACTGATTTTAACTTGGTATATACTGGATACAAACACAGCCTGAGATTGCACATGAGCTGTGCCCTCTTGTGTTCACTTGGAAAAGCAACCAAAGTATAAGAAAATAAAGCAAGCCTCCTAAAATTAGGTTGGTTGGAGTTGAAACATCGCACATCCTCTGCCTCAGATCCCTGCAAAAGCCTCAAACTGTGGAAACACTGCATTCAAGGATTCCAGAATTTGATGATTTCTCCTCTTCCCAGTGCTGGGCAGTACAAGTTAGATCACTTTCACTACATTTTAAATGACGAGAAGGCAAAGTGTAAGACCAGAAAAGACTAGACTGCAATTATAAATAAAACGAGAAAATGTCTTTAAGTTCATATTTGGTCATTTTCCTGCCCCAAAAAAGTAACATGCATTAATACAACTTTTGCAAACTAAACCTTCCTAATTGTATTCTGTCAGTCTCTCAGAAGGTGATTGGATATGCTTTGTGCTTGCCTAATGAAACTATTTGATGATGTGAAAGCATTCTGTTAATTAAACTCTGACTGTACTGTAGGCTAACAAATATGGACACAAAACCAAAATGCAGTGAACTGTGAGTTCAACTTGTTTTCAGTGGGGCTGTAGGTGTTTCTAACTTGTCTCCATTAGGTTAAAATCTACAGTACAGTAGCTACAAATAGATTGTTTTCACATGTCTCAAAATTCTGCTTTAGTTCATTTGCAGTGAAATATATTTACATATGGATTTTCCAAAGCATATTTAAATACTAACATTATATTGATATGTCTGCTGTGACCCTTCTTCCATGGTTTTTAGGTTTATTTCCCAGAGAGAACTAAAATATATGTGAGCCACGTCTTACCTCGACCTCTTTCATGTGGAGAATATATTTTGGTTTGCAGGGATCATTTTGTCATTTGTGTTTCCATTCCATCCTTTGATGAATCATTTGTATCATCATTTTTGAAACACTATTGTTATGTTTAGTGAGCATGAAGTTTTAAGTTTTTAAACATAATTGAAAAATTATTAACATAATTTTTTTGAGAATTATGATTACAGCAGAGAGTTGTTTGTGGACATTGCTAATTACCTACATAAATGTCTTTTTATATGTAACACCTCAGTAAGGACTTGTTATTTCAGGTCAGTTGTTGCCTCCTGGTTCAGGGAATCAGTCTGGAACAGCAACAAGGGTTTGCTTCAACTGGAGTGGCTCAAACATGATTTTAGGTGTTGTTAAAAGTCAAAACCAGCCAATTTGGCTAAGTCTTTGTGAACCTTTTGCTGAGTCTAATCTGAGTTTCTTGTCACCCTGACTAATTTCAGTGGTTTTCTTTTGCAGGAAATTGCATTGTGTGCTCGCCTTGTAGGGACTTGGACTCAGATAGAGAACGTGCGTATGAAATGAGATCATTTGCTGGCTTGGAATGAATGTTGTTTCATAGCTTATGCTGATACTCTGGTAAAAACTGATACATAGTTTGTATAAATTTTGAAGTCTGAGTGAATTGTCAAATACTATGGAAAAAAAGATTTTAGTTTAAGGAAGAGTGAGACTTTTGAAGTAAATGACTAGAAATTTTGGAAGTTTTTATAAAAAGTAAAATATTTATATATACTTAAGAGGTTCAATATTCAGACTGAGATTGTGTATATGTGAGCAGTGTTTATAAAAACACTTCCCATTTGGAGAAAAACAGATGTATCAATGTGTAAAAATCCTTATGCAAGAATAAGAATAGAACCCAGAAGGCATCAAACTGGTAATTCACTTTAGTAGCAATACCCAAGACAAGAGAAACAGCTGCAGCAAGAAGAGTTTTTAATGGGGTTATCCTTTTTCCCTCATCTTGGTGGGTGTAACTCATGTAGTCAGGTCAAGTTTGCTTCACATTTATTTACTTTAATTGTGGGACAGTTTTGCTGTATCTGTGCAGATCAAATCCTTAAAGATGATACTTGTAGATCACACATGCTGTAACAAACTTGAGGCCATTGGTGAAAACATTCATTGTGATTTAATGCTAAGGACAGGCTGAGGATAAATAATTTAAGATATTTGCTGAAATTGAAAGAAAAAGCTAGTTTGAGATGTTTGTTCCCTACCAAAGCCTGGAAACATTAAGGTTTTGAAAACAAGGATTCCATGTAAGTTCTGTGTAAGCTTAACCTGGGTCAAGGTCTGTGCATAACCAATGGAGTGAAATTGAGCAATGTGCCAAGGACCAGTCTGGGCTGTCTGTTTATAGTACCAGTTTATATTAATGCTTTGTGGCATATTGCCTTGAAAATTGGGGTGATGATGGGCCTCAGGATAGAATTGCAATTATTTATGTGTGACCTGTCCATAAGCTGTGTCTCACCTGAGAGTTCAGAACACCCCACTAGCTCACAGTGCGGGAGGGCATGCTCCTTCTGCAATGTTCAGACAAGTTTTCAGGAGAGGAAGAGTGGTTCCCAAACATGTGTTTATTTCCACTCTTTCCAAAGCTCAGTATTTTTTGTGGTGAAGTATACCAATAACAAAAGTTTTTCCTTCAGGGAGATTGGTCTTTGGTTGTCTTACTGCCTGGATCCAGTGTGGCCATTTCCCAGGATAACAATGCCTGCCTGTCCTGCTCTCATATTCCTCACCTCGGTTGCTGTTTTGATTCTCTTGCTTGAGCTATTCAGGTCCTGCACCTGAAAAACAGACGTCTGTGGTACCTGCCAGAACGAATGGCGTGTTTGTCATTGCTATTACCAAGATGTTTCTGTCTGAGATTGTTAAAGTTTCTTTAAGTAAAGGTGGTGAATTGCTGCCAACAGGAATCCAGAGGAAGGTGGGACAGGAGTGCCACATGGCATCGGTGTGGAATTGGGGCATTTAGAAAGCCAACACAATTTCCTGTGTAAGTCTGCTTTTTGCCTCTTCAGCTGTTTCCAGGCAGGTTAGCTTTGGATAAACTTATTATTTTTCTTCAGGTATCCAACATTATCTTTTTAAGTTACCCACATACAGTTAAAAGGATCTTATAACCTTTTGCTGTGAACTTCCTGATCCTGTGAATTATAACACTTGGAATCGCTCTGTAGTTGGGTGAGTAGCTAACACTTCTGCTTTAAAAATTAGATGCTCAAAAGACAAAAATGTTGATTTTGAGAACCAGAATTCAGCTCCTGATGGAGGGCTGTTAGTCTGTAAAATGAAAATCACTGGCACTCTGGTCAGATAATAATGTCGAGGCCATACTCTGTGACTTGAAATGTAGCAATGTTGCAAGACCTTGAGAAAGGATACATTGGGAATGGGAGTTGAGGAATGTCGTAGTATAGTGCAGGTTTTCATGGGCAGAGGAGTTTTTGTCAAGTTTAGGGATTGAAATGAATACTTTGCTACCTGAAAAAGAATTTTGAAAAAGAGCTTTTGATTGCCTATGGGTTGTAGTTAGTCAGTTAGTTAGAGCAGAACTATTTCTAAAGCAGTGGGAAAGAAATATGGGCTTTCTTATGGAATATTACCAAAGACATGGGAAAGCACTTTGGTAGTTTGGGGCTGAACTTTGTGACCCTGGAGTCTATATATCCTTTAACAACGTGTATGCTTTGTGCATATAGATCATTGTAGAACTGATACTCAACATTGTTGTATGGTTTCAATAGAAGCCCCAAGGGTCCTTTTACTCTTTATGCTCTTGAGATAATTTTTTCACTGCTTTAGAGCTAAGGGTTGGTTTGTTTGCTTTATGTTTTGTAGGGAGAAAATCATATGCTACAACAGCTTTTCTTTTAATTTTGAAGTTTTCTTGGTATTGTGGCATATTCTCAATCTGTCCAGAGTTCTTGATCCATCTACACATGAACGTAGAATGTAGAAGGAGCTGCTCTAGTGGCATATTCTCCCTCTGTAGTTTCTAAGTCAGCATTAATTTGATTGCCTTTCTCTGTCAGTGACACAGATGTGATCCCTCAGAGTAAACAGAAAAAAGCACAAAAAGGAGATTAGATGGGCTCATTTACGTATCTTTGTTGCTCTGTGAAAAGGTGTAAATGCCTGTGGATTCTCAAGAACAAAATTGTAAATCCCAGCACATGTATTACTTTAGTCCAGTTATAGTCCAGACTGCATACACCTTTTGATGCCTTAAATTCTGCAGATGCTAGAATTTTGTATTTCTGTGTGCCACAAGCTGCCCTCTCTTTGCTAGTCTGGGGCATTTCAGAGTGACTGGATCCCAGGGGAGGATCTGACTGTTGTGCTCTGGGAGCTCCTGGTGAGTGGTTGGGTGGTCAGGCTCTCCAAAAAATACAGGGATCAACACCACTGATTTTTGAAACATAAGTGAAGGAGATGGCAAACAACTTCTTATAGCAAGCACAGTAGCTAGAGCCAGTGCCCTAAAAGTGGGACACGCCACTTCAGTTTCTTCTGTCGCTTGGCAGTAGTGTGAGGTTCTAGATCTGGCTGTTGAGTCCAAGTTTCTACAAGGTTAGTGCTTTAGTACCTAACTTTTAGACACATCTTTTATGGGATATAACTGTAATTCTGCTCCTAGTGTGCTACTGGTTTATCCTCTTTTCATATGTAGGTCTGTAAGAAATCAAAACATGTACATTGGTGTTAGCAGCAGCTTTCTTTTTGCCTGCATACCCAGATTTGATTTATCATCTTGATGTTGTCAGCATCTGACTCTAATTAACTGGATAAATGAAGCTGAGATCTTGACTGAATTAGCAGTTGAAGAATGCATCTTACCAGAAGCAGATGGAGAGAAAAAACAGTGTATTTAGTTTATGGTCATTCCCCTGGTTTATGGCCATTTCCTATTTTTAAGGGAAAAAGTTCTGCCAAATCAATTCTTGTCAAATGCTAATTAAATTATAGTGATGATTAATCCTGATGTAAATACATTATTTCAGTGTTTAGGGGAGTTATAAATAGTTTAAAGACTTAAGAGACGTTATGAATACATACTTAATCTGGAGTGCATTTGGGAGAGAGAAAATGCCAATTAGATAATTCAGTGACAGTTTATATAGTTTAATTTATGCTTTGTAAATAATGTTTGTTATTATTAGCCTCTGTTGTAGATAGAACTCAGCTAAATCTTTTTGTTGGTAAAAGAATTCCTTATAGTGACATTTATACTGTCCTCTTTAACATCTTCTTTTCTTACTAGAAATCTTAGTTTTACAAAAAAAAAAAAAAAAAAAAAAGAAAGAAAAAAGAAAAGCAAGTGTTGTCATTTCTAGGCTGTGGAAAAAGAAAGTGAAGCAGGAAGGTATTCCCTAGGGTCACTGAACAGGCTGAGAATAAAATCCATGTCTGCAAGGTAGCTCCATATGGTGCCTTAAATGCTGTGGAAGGAATATCCTTTCATGGCACTTCCTATGGCATACGTTAAGAAAGTGGGCAAGCAGAGTCAATGGTTGCATTATCCTGCGTCTAGTCTGTAACTTTGATAAGAATCCAAAAAATGAGGGGGAGGGAAATGAGAAAATGTGCCATGTGAAAATACCACACTGTTAATTAGAAAAGAGAAGAAATCCCAAGCGTTGCTTTCAGACTATTTTATCTGCTTCAAGGAGAGGTCAGCCCCTTACTGAGTACTGGTGAAAAGATATCCTTAAAGAGGTAACATGTCTTGGTGAAGAGCTGTTAACACTGTTTCTATGCTGCAGAACTTGTTTTTTCCAGCCAGACGCTCTGGTCACCAGTCAGTGCTCCTCAGGAATGTGTTTGGAGGCAACCTTCAGGGAAAGCTCCATTCGGGTTCCAGATTGATGAGGTAAAGCACCAGACCTTAGCATTTCCTTAGTCCATCACAATGGCGCCTGCAACACCTCAGTTCACCACTGTGCTGGCAGATGTATAAAACAAAGTTGGAGGTTAATTTATTGGTAGTGGAGGAAAGAGATCTCTGCTCCTTCATCTGCAGTATTCTATGAATAATATGCTTATGCAAGGTGAAATGCTGAATTTTTCTATGCACCATAATTTACGATGCATTTGCTACTAACAGACAAGGAAGATTTGCCAATTTTCAGTCATACAGGTTATATATCCAAGCTGGAAATAAATATTTTTTGGCTTTTGTGGAAAGGTTCAAATTTATCTGGAAATTAAATGTAAGATAAAGTTATGCAGCACCCGTATATGTAGCCTTTGGGAAAAGAAAAAAGAGAAAAAGATTTATCTTGTCACACTAAAGAAGTAGTTTGCCATTAGAGTTGTTTCTAATAAACAAACAAAGAAATCCTGGCAGTAGGCTATTGCCTCTGCCATCCTATGGAGACAAATAGTGAGTGTGTGGAAGTGACAGCCAGTGCTGGGAACATACCAGTATCCCCTCATGCATCTGCATCAATTACACAGGGCACAACACTGTGTCACTGAGGGAGCGTTCTGTGGTGGCCACCAGTGTTTTCCTAGGTGAAAGGGTAATTATTTGGCTGTTAGTTCTTAATTTATTAATAGTCAGCACCAAATGTTAGGGTAAAGGATTATTCCAAACAGAGGATTATTCCAGTGACAGATCAGCTGTGTGGAAGATGTAGTGATTTTGCTGTTGATAAGAAAAGCTATTAGTGTAAAGATAAAGGTCAGTTTGGAATCTGAATGCTGTGGAGTGACATTTAAGAAAAAATGAAAACTGAAATGAAGTTCTGTACTGGTATAACCTGGTACAAGACCTAAGTGTAACTTTAGGTTGCCATTGCAGCTAATCCTTTTGATCATACAAGTTTTATAAAATAAATAGTTGAGAGCCTGATGCAATTTATGTGTAAATCAAAGAATTTCAGACTTTGAGAATTTGGATTGGACCTTGAAAGTCCTCAGACAAAAGCAGATTTTACTAAAGATATATTCAATTACTTATTTATACTGTTTATTTTTCTTTAGAAAGAGACTGATCAACTTTTTGTTGTTTAATTTTGTTTGTTTGTTTTTAATAACAACGTTGACTTTTGAATGTGAAAGGGCAGACATTTTGCTTTAAAAGCCAGCAGTACAAACACCAGTATTTTTGTGACTGGAATTCCTTGAATCTATAATCATTTCCCTAACTTACTATGGATGTTGTACATTCTGCAAGTAGCAGAAACTTGTGTTTCCATCAGATTTTCAAAAGTATGAACTGATAAGGGGAATTTTGGGGAGGGGGTTTCACCTGGAGTAGAGTTAATTTTCTTTGCAGTGGCTGGTTTGGGGCTGTGTTTGGATTTGTGCTGAACACAGGGTTGATAACACAAAGGTGTTTCTGTTATTGCTGAGCAGGGCTTGCACAGAGCCAAGGCCTTCTCTGCTTTTTGGAAAGCCATGCTGGTGAGGGAGTTGGGGGTGCCTGGGAGGGTGGGAGGAGACACGGCCAGGACAGGTGACCCCAAATGACCATGGTGTTCCAGACCATGTGATGTCACATTCAGTATAGAAGAGGGAAGAAGGAGGAAAAGGGGGATATTTGGGGTGATGGTGTTTATCTTCCCAAGTCATCTTTACCTGTGAGGGGAACCTGCTCTCCTGGGGATGGCTGAACTCCTGCCTGCCCTTGGGAAGCAGGGAATTAATGCCTTGTTTTGCTTTTTTTGTGGGTATGTCTTTTCCTTTCCCTATTAAACTGTCCTTAGCCCATGAGTTTTCTACTTTTCATTCTTCCCATTCTCTCCCCAATCCCACTGGTGGGGAAGTGAGCGAGTGGCTGCCTGGAGATTGGCTGCTGTCTGGGGTTAAACCATGAGAGATGGAAAGGCTTAAAATACACATTTTTGTTTGATACATTATGTCTGAAAAATCAGATGGGCCACTTTATTCAAGTAATATACCTCAAAAAGTTGCTGGGAAACAAAATATTTTTAATATTGTGCTAAACTTAAATATAAAGCACACAAGATTGTATTATGGCTTGTCTAGAGAGACAGCAGGTTTGTTGTGTTCTTTCAGGGGGGACTTTTAAAAGCCAGGATTACTCCTGAAGTACACTTCCCATTAGCCTGCTCACAAAAAGTGTTCCAATGATGTAGCTTTTTTGGATGAAAAAAACCTGTGTTAAATGAGCTGACTTGGACTTTACAGATGAAGAAAACCTAAAAAGTTTGTTACGCATTTTGCCAAGTGTCTGTAGCATTATTTGTAGGTTACTTGTACGGTGGACAGCTGCATGCAATATGGCATTCACACCTCGCGTGTACACTGCTCCTTAAACCCTTTGGTGCATGGACAAACAGCAAGGGTTTGTTCGGCTTTTCCTACATGAAATGTTTTTGAATTGCAACATCTATAAAATTCACTGAGTGGAACATAGAGAATTGCTTGCCTGCTTCACTTCCTGGGCTCAGTTTATTCCTGATTTAATCTGATGAAAACATAACTTGGCTAAAACCGAACATCCAAAGTGGAATAAACAAAGCTTTCAAAAATCTAGACTCGAAGGGACAGTCTCATGCTTGGAGTAGAGTTATTTACTAGGTTATTCACCTGAAGAATATTTCAATTTGCTGTTGTTGCTTGTTTTTGTCTTCTGAAATCTGTGTCCATAAGCTAAAATCACAACCCTCGCTGGTAGCTGGCATAAAGGAATTTATTTACTATGTTGCATTAACCTGACAAAGGCAAACTTATATTCAATTTTTCTGGAAATATTTGCCTTATTGCATGGGGTAAGCTCAGGAATCTTGCCTTCACACACTATGGGTTATTTTGTTTAGTGACAGATTTATAATAAACTTGAGAGTCTGTATCGGAGATAGTGGGAGAGGAAGTGAAAGATATATGAAAAACATTATTTGATTTTAAAACCGTGGAATTACTTCCTTGTCTAATGAGGAATGTAATGAAATACATTAAGAAGCTGTTGCCTTTCCCTGTCTCCTCAAGGCCTGTGGAAGAGAATTGAAGGGGCTTTGCCCTCTTGTAAACACTCAGAGATGATTGCCAGGGCAGGGGGGTCGTTGTGCACAGACCCCACTGAATAATGGGGCGAGGGACAGGTCAGGGGACAGGGATTAGCTGGCTGGGAGGAGGGCAGCACACAGCCAGGAATCCTGGAGTCAACTACAAAGTCTAAACACAGTTCAGTAGGTGCAACTGGAGCACTCCTGAAGTCCCTTCTCTTTCATGGGTTCAATGGCTTTGTTTACAATAGCTCTGTGAAACAGACCTTCTTAGGAAACTGGGGCTGGATTTTAAACATGATCTTTAGATGTCCTACATTTCTTGATTGTAAAGTTTTTCCCTAAAATATCCAAATTCTATGTGGTAGGGTAGGAAAAAAAGAATTTCTCTGCTAAAGTTCCATTCTGCAGAAGTTGAATTGACTGAAAAAAGGTGAGTAGTTTGTAAGGTACTGTCTTTCTTGCTGTAGACTAATTTTCACTCTCTTTTTCTCTCCAGTTCTTAGTTTGTATAAAATTTTTAGAGTTATGCTGTTTGGGGATTTTTTAAAAACAACATTATGTTTAATTCAAAAATGTCTGGTAAGTGCTCAGCATGTCTCAGTGCTCAAGGTTCAGTCATGCTTAGCCATTTGCTAACTGCCAATGAAAAACCACAGGGGGTTGGCAAGGTTATTGACAATGCCTTTTGCAGTGTGAGCACAGCAATAATAAACTGGGCATTGCCCTTCATTCTGTCTGATTGGAAAAATCACCTGTGAATTTACATGAAACAACAAACCAGCTGCTGTCAAATTGGAGCTCAACCCACAACCTCACTTACCTGAAATGCTTCTGATGTTCCTAAAACAGTTGGATAACCATAATGTAGGTGATAGCTTGAGAGGGTAAAGGAAATAGGATATAATCCATGTAATGAGACAACTGCATAACTTTCTGTTGCAATTATTCTAAATGATTATATGAAAAAAAAGAGTATTTAACTTGTGGTTTGCTTCACTTAATGCAGTTAAAGAGAAAATAATGGCAGTCTGATACCACGTGGGCAGGAAGTACAGGTCACCTTGATTGCTGGCAGGATAAACAAATCAAAACAGAAGCACAGCTGAGGAAGGGATAAATTGGGAATCCTGCATTAAGGTAGTTTAAGTGCTGGAAGGAATAGCAATTTATTTATTACACAAGGCTTCTGTACATTAATGCAGTTCAGGAATTCCACAGAAGTGATGCTGCCTTCCAAACAGCTTGGCCTTCACGAATGTTTCACTTGGGCAAAGCTGAAAGTGTTTTGAGGAGCACTGGTGACATGTGCTTGACTAGTAAGTCTCTCTGTAAGAAGATATCTTTTCATCCACTGGCATAAGTCAACTGCATGAACTGTTAATGGTCAGAAATTTTATGAGGCTGAAAAAAAAGGCCAGGGCAGTCACAAAGACTTGCTTTAAAACTTTGCACTCCACAAAGAATTCTTGTTTTGAATGTAACAACTGCAGCTTCTTTGAAGGCTATTGTTTGATCGTAGTGCTAATTTGTGATCATAACACTCTATTCCCATGAAACAAAATAAAGAGAAGATGTTCCCACAGAACAGGGTATAATGCTTGGAAAAAATATTCCTTTCAGGTAAGCAGAAATGACTCTGATTCAAATGAGTGAAAAGAATAACAGGAACCTGTACAAAACCACTATGGATGCAGAGCCATTATTCTGTTCACTCAGCCTGATGCATTTGCTCTTTGAAAATTATTTTGAGTGCATCAATGAGCATAAATAAACCATATTTTAACTGAATTTTCAATTATCAGCCTAGAAAAACACATCAAAGGTGCTGCTGTATTGCTAATGCTTATAGCACAAAGGTGTATTTAAAGAGTGAGAAATTCAGTTCTTGAACAGGGTGCTGTCATAGATGTTTGGATTTTTAAACACCAGTGGGACCCTTCTGTTCAAGTGGCTTGACCTGTGTTACTTGGAACAAGCATTTTTGATTAATAAATCATTATGGAACTTGTAATTCCTGCTTGAGCTATAGCAGCTCTATTTAGAAAAAAAGTTGGTTTCTGAAAGAAATATTTCTGGTGCAGAAGAACCTTGAATATATGGTGCTAATAATTAATCACTGCTGCTGTCTTTTTTCTCTTTTAGTCAGAGTTTTCCTAGCTTTGTCTCTTGGAGATTGCATACTGATTAGGTCTTTTGGTTTTGGATTAAGGGTCTACAGCTTACTAGAAGCTTTTTTGTTGTGCAGATATCTGCTGATCTCTGATGAATTCTCTTCCTCACTGCCAGCTGAAACAGCACAATGATTAGAGCATTTCCAGGCTTATGGGCAGAAGTCATCTTTCCCACAGTGGGTAACTTGTTGGGAGCTTCTTCTGGGTTTTTATTAGCTAAATATCTGTTAAAGCTGCATTGTACAAGGTGTAATTTCAGTGCTTTGCATTGATTCACTCTCACCACTGTATCTCCTCAGGATTTTTGATGTTTGTATAAAACAAGTTTTGCTCTAGGAATTTATTTTCTGGTTTTTACTAATCATTACGTTCAAATAATGTAATAATTTGTGTGGTTTTTTAGGCTGTGGGTGAGGTTGCTGTCTTGAAAGAGATCTGCATCTTTTGTTCTTAGGCATTAATTTGTATTTGATAATATTAGCATTCAAGTGGATTAGCTGGCTTGTGTAACTGATATGGCCCAAGTCAATGACTTCTGTTACAGAGAGTTTGCTACCAGTGATATTATATCTATCTAGTTTCTTTCCAGTCATTGATAAAAATAGCAGCACTGGCCCAAAGTCTCTGAGACTACTGAAAATATCCCTCATGAATAATTCCACATTAACATATTTTTTTGTGATCTCTCTTCACTGGTTTTCAACCTTCGTGGTGAACCTCATTAATTTTTGTAGAGTGACAAATGTCACTATAGAAATGCCATGCTTTAAAGAAAATGTCGTGCAGTCACATTTGTTACAGACCATGGCTGGTGTCAGTCCTGTTACCTTATCAATTGTGTTTGTAGCATGTGTTTTAAAAAGTTTGTCAAGCTCTACTTTCCACATAACTGTGTTGGTTATTGTTAATTACCCTGCTATCTTTTTTAGTCCTCTGTGCACAGACTATCTTGTCATGATTTAGCTTTGCACTGATGTTTATGTGTTTATCCTGTAGTTAATTGGAGCATCTACTCACCATTTTAAGGTTCACATGTTGCTTTGTGAGTGGTAGTGTAGGAAGCATTTCTGCTTCATGGTCAGGAAGTAGTATTTAATTTCTTTCCACTACATCTATGATTGTGGGAACCTAAGGGCTGGAAAAAGAAATAAGAACAAGGAAATGCAAAACCAAACCAGAGCTGAAGGACTGAGACAACCAGAGCTATATCTTTATTAGTAAATGGTGTGGCTGCAATTCCCTTCCAAAGGCCTCATGTGATCAGAACTAAATGTTAATACAGACACACTCCAGGATGATGGTGTTTGGCCTTCACAAACTGGCTGTGGGTTTTGGATTCTCTGCTGTATAAAATATGGCTGAGTTACCATGCTGATATCTTTGTGCAAAGGTCTCTGAATGCAGGCAGTGACCTACATTGCCTTGAGAGAACAGTCTCCTGGCATGTATTAAATGTCCTCACAGATATACTGGCATGGTGCATTCAGAAGGAAGGGAGTTGCTTCAAAAGGAAGGTACCAGTTCACATTTCTGCTCTTCTGTGTGAGAGGCATTGTGTTACCAAATACACCAAGTGGGTTTGGATCCCTCTGAATTCTGTATGTGAAAAAATCACTTATTTTGTGATTTACAGTCAAGTTCAAATGTTCTGAGAACGAACTTTAGCTTGAAATATCTCTCTCTTATTTCTTTTACTGGATGAGAATAGCTGTGGCATGTTTTTCAATCCCATACCAAAACAAATTTTCTTATGGAAGTTGAGGTACATCTTGAATACTTTATGAGCTGATTATTTATTTATGGCAGTTATGGTTTCATTAAAAATGGCACTACCTGCTGGGCAGCACAACTATGCTTTTAACAGTTTTTATCAGGTTGTTAAAATTACACAGATGATGAATATTTCAATAGTGAGAAAGAGCAAACCATTTAACAAACTACATTGGTTCGAGAATCTTATGCTACCTAAAATGGCAGTGCCTGTTAATTTGTGTAAATAAACAAAACTGCTTATTAAGAAGGGGAAATTAAGGTTTCCCAAAGCAACTTCAGCAAGTCAGAAAGGTGACTTTTTTGAAAAACCAAATCAGTGTTAAGAGATCACTTCAGTCCGCACTGGACACAGCAAAATGAATGTTTTCAAAGCAGCAGATCTAACCAGAGGGAAAACTAAACATCTTGATGATGTTTTTATTCCCCCCAACCCCAGTCAATAATGTGACTAGTGTACACTGGTAAAAATGATGAGTTATAGGTATGGCTAGCCTATTTGTTTTTTATTGAATATAATTTGATTTGTGAGCATTGGTTGTAATTAGAACATGAATTTTTGTTCATGAATTTGCTTAGTGTAGTTTTAAGGATTTCCACTTGGTGGAGCTTTATGATTGAATTTTTAATATATAAAATTGTAAATATTTGTGATTCAGACTTAATAACTTCTTCACTGTAATGAAACAAAATAAATTTGAGAAAATGAAGTGAAGAGTAAATTTTAGGTGTTTATTGTTCCCTTTCACTTGAATCTTGCATCAAACAATGATGTTTTTTACAAGGTATCATTATGCTACTTGAGACATCATTTAATATCATTAGTTTTAATAATTTGAAAACAGGGCGGCATGATAGCTCTAATAGGTACTGATATGTATATTCTATTCACAAGTTAATGTTTCCCCTCTCTAAATATGTGTATAGGTATACATATACATATATATATTTTTTTTTTAAGAAACTCCTACATTTTTAGTTAAACTCGTGAAACAGTGTAAAATTACCTTTTATTCTTACCATATAGGAGTTTATTAAATTCTAAAGAATCCTAAAGAATTTTAGGAAACACTTTCTCAGAATAAAATGCCTGAAAAAATAGAAGACTTTTCACTAGAATGTAGGGAGGGACAATAGGTAAGATTTCTGTGCCAAGAAGGACTCCAAACTAGACTGCACAAGCCAGAGGACTGGACCAAGTATCTTTTTGAGACCCCTTTCAGCCTAAATTATTCTGTGATTCTGTAAAGAAAACTTTTAACTGTGAATTGTGATAACAGACACATGGCCACTAACTTGATGGCCTCTGTTTTTGGGGTGATTGATTTGTTAAGTGGAAGATTTTGGAACAAGTACCATTTTGATAGCACTGAGGAAGAATGGGTAATTTCGTTTATAAATGAGGAGAGGGATGTCTCCTGGGAGCAATTAATATGCAGTAGGTGATAGCATTGCTTTACTCATCATCAAAATATATCTGCATAAAATGTAGCAACATTTCAACACTCATGGCAGGTCATGAACAAGGTCCTCCACATGTTTTTGCAACCTACATGAGAATTGCTGTGAAAGATTTCAGCTCCCCCTCCTGTATATTACAGATAATTTGGAGAGAATTTTACTGCTTTCATCTTTCCAACCCAGGCTTCCCATCAATTTTTCCCATTTTCCAAGAGATTCTTCCACTCCTTGTGTTACTGATTCAGTCTAGTCTCTCATTCCCCAGACTTCTGAGTTGTTACCTTGTCTTCTCTGAATTTAGTATTATTTTTCTCAGATAGTGTTTTGGATGATTTTTGATATTTTCAGTATAAATTAAAAAGATTACTTTTTTTCACTGTGAATACCAGCAAAAGGACAAAGGAAAATTTAATGCTCTGTATTACTCAGTTATAAATCTGACTAGATATTCTCTTTGTTTGTTTTCCTTAGCCCTGTTCATCTCTAAGGTGGTAAAAATGTATATATATATCCAAGAATTAAGATAAAAAACCTAAACAAGCAAGCAAAACCATCCCCCCCAAAAAGCACCCCCACCAAAAAACCCCAACCAAACCAAAAAACCAAACAGAAATATACAAGTTTGGGTTGCTCTTGTCCTAATCTTTAAAAATTAAGAATTACTGTTTCCAAATATTCTTGGCTTTAAAATCTGAAGTAATATATTAGGAAGGAGGGAAAATAATTATCAAAAAAATTTAATCGCTGCTTTAAAATCATAACTTTCAATTGTGAGATAGAAACATCAGCTGCAAACATGAGAAATCTCTGCAGCAGGTAGCGGACCTCCCCCAAATTCTGAGTGGATAGGAAAATGTCTTGGCAGGTTGAGAGAGAACCTGGATGTCTGACAGCCATTGTCTGAATGTCACCCAGTGATCGAGCAAACCGAAAAGGAAACCAGGTCATCTTGACTGGGGCTGTGCTCGGTGCCACACAGATGCAGCTTGACTGTCTCTGAAAGAAATCCGTTCCGACCCTCGGGCGGAGCAGCCGCGTTCGTACGCCGGGCTCGCCGTGCTGATGAGCCCTGCTGGGCACCACGGCGCTGCCTGGACCTTCCCGTGCCTCCGGGTGCCCGCAGCGCAAAGCACACTCAACTCCTGCACTCCTTTTTTCCCTGCATCAACTAGACTGGGGTGCTTTTTTCTGGTGGGTTCCCCCCCCCCCCTAAAAAAAGGGATGGATTTTTAAAATGCATAGAATGTTCCTAATGAATTTTTAATGTTTTTCCTGTTATGCTGCCTTCCAACTTTACCAGTCCAGAATGCAGGAAAAGAAAAAAAAGTGTAAGTGGAATAGTTGACAAAAGGGATCCCGAGGGAAAATATTGAGAGGAATAAATAGCTTTTGAGGCCAAACTTCTGTTTATAAAATATACATCTACAGGACCATCATGTGTACATTTATGTGCTGTTATGTATTTCTATATGTAAGCATGTAGTTCAAGATACAGATAAATATTTCATAAATGTTGGAATTAAAAGCCATTGCTAGGGTGATCTGTGGGAGATAGAAACACTTTTCTAATCTTTCTCTGCTCTCCTCATGCTTCTGAACTGCTTTGAAAATACCCAAGTGTGATTCTTCCCCAGGCATTGTTAATGTGGCTGAAGAACAGGCAGTTTTGCTGACTGCAGAAATAGGGATTGGTTTGTCTGAAATTTCTAATATTTTAGAAATAATTCCAGGTATTGAGTCCTGTTCAAGGGGCAAAAGTCTACTATCAATCAATGTATCATACCAACTAGTTTCCCAATAACTTTTGAAATCCTCTTCAGTTGCTGACCTGTGAACTGAGAATAACTGAAGAAGGTGGTGCTTGCAAAGGGATGTTTCTTCTTCGCTGTGCTGTTTTTCATGCTGCTATTGAACTTACGGAAGCAGAGTAGAATCCCCATGTTCTGGAGTTTCACTTTCTGTGATGCCCTAAGGCGTAATCCAGCTCAATTTTCCAGTCAGGACAGATGAAAAACAGTTCTAGCAAAGTCTAGGGACCTGTGTGATCCACAGACACGAAGCCATGATCAGAGAAGTAACCACACACATATTGTTTCGAGTATCTACTTAGTACACTGTGAGCAGTCTCTCAGTGAAGGTGGCTGGGGATCTACTACCTCCTGCTGATTCCCCTGGCTCCAAATTTGAGCCCTGAAAGTTTCAGGCAGCATTACTGTGGACTTTGCCTCTTCATTATTGGTGTGTATGCACAATAGCTTCAGAAACTAATGCCAGAACAGCTATTCCAAGAGCATCTAGATTCCACTGGGTGTGATATGTAGCATTGGGATCTTGGCAGAAAGAACTCACTAGATGAGATGTGCATCCTTACTTCATGCAGGCTTTTGTGCCCATGTTGAATTTAGTGCCAGTGCTATCATTAACCAAATTGGGGTTGTAATAGCTGAAGAGATGATGCAGGAAGAAGTGCAGCGGATACTTTTAGGTGGTTGTACAAGTAGTCTGTGACAGAAGTAAAGCTGAAGCTGGAGCCAAGTTGCAGCAGAAGATCCATCCTGCTTCCTAGGACTGCTTTATGAAGATGTGTATGGGTTCAAAGGTGAGTGCCCCATGCAAGGTGCTCAGTCTGATGTTTGGGATCTGGTCTTTCTGCTGAGATACGTATCACTTGGGCAATCATGAGGAAGCAGTTCTATGTGTGAATGGGGCAGTACTGCCAGTCTTGAATATTTGAAAACTCTCAGTTTTGGGTTTTTAAACAAAATCATTAGACTCATCTGAAAATATAAAAATATCACCACATTTTTCTATTTTGGATTTAACTTTTCCTGTCGTGTAGGCTTTTGTTGTGTGTCTGATTCAAAGATGAGTCTTGATGATCTATACACCTGTGCTGGTCTTGGCAGAAATAGAGTTAATTTTCTTCATAGTGGCTGGTTTGGGGCTGTACTTTGGATTGGTGTTGGAAGTAGTTTTGATAATACTGGGGATTTTTTGTATTGCTGAGCAGAGTTTACACAAAGTCAAGGCCTTTTCTGCCTCTTACTCCCCGCACCAGCGAGGAGATGGGGGAGCACAAGGAATTAGGAGGGGGCACGGCTGGGACAGCTGACTCCAACCAACCCAGGGATATTCCAGACCTTATGGCCTCATGCTCAGTATATGAAGTGAGAGAAAGAAGAAGGAAATGTGTGTGTGGAGAAATTCAGAGTGATGGGATTTGTCTTCCCAAGTCACCCTTATGTGTGATGGAGCCCTGGTTTTCTGGGAATGGTTGAACACCTGCCTGCCCCTGGGAAATGGCGAATGAGTTCTTTGTTTAACTGTGCTTTTGTGTGTGTGGCTTCTGCTTTACCTATAAAACTGTCTTTATCTCAACAGTTTTCTCATTTACTCTTTTAATTCTCTCCCCATCACACTAAGGGGGGAGTGAGCAAGTGACTCTCTGAGGTTTGGTTGTTTGAAGTAAAACCACCACAACACCCTGAGTGTCTGAAAATGAAGATGTTGCTCTGTCTTTGCCTCTGCTCCATGACTTATTCTACTGCTTTTCCCAGTCCTAGACCTTTCCCCATCCCCATCCCTTTTTTTTTGTTTTTTTTGTTTGTTTTTTTTTTTTGCAATTCCAGCTATTCCAACTTCTTTGTTGGTGGGAAATAGTTGGGGTGTTGCACTTTGGCTGTACTTGTGCCTTGTCAGTGCTGCTGCAGTTCTTGGTCAGATGACATAACGGGAGTGCTGGTGCAGCTGTTGCCTGCACTTGGTGTGAAACTGCTGTGCCAAGACTGTTGCCTACAGTTGCTACCTCAAAAATCTACATCCAGCCATAATACTCTGAGAAATGTCAAGAAATTGGTGTCCCTTCCCGTGAACGAGGATACTTCTAAGGAGTTGCAATGCAGTGCGCTGCTGTTTGGTATAAAGGCAGAAGCTGGGCACTGTGCTTCAGCATGGCAAGGCTTTGGGGCAGGGCGTACCAACAGTAACAAAGGCAAGCTGGCAATATCAGGAGATAGGCTTTAGCCTGCCTTTGATAGAGCAGAAGGTGGGGTGCAGTGACATAACAGAAGGACAAGGTATTAATCTGGAAAGACAAATCTCAGGGCGTTGCTTGGGTTAATTCTGCAAAATGCTGCATGTGGTGGGATCACACCTGGAATAGGTTATTCGGAATGATTTACAAGGCTTAAACAGAGTCCGGGAGCAGAGGTAAGAGCACCTGTGTCTGAAGACTTGAGGAATGCCAAGCTCTGGTTTTGGTGGCCTGATGTGTTATGCTAGCCCCAGTTACCAAGCCTACAGGTGTGCTGTTTGCTTACCACAGAGGCTGTGTTGGTTGTTCACTTATTTTTTTCCTTGTAAAAGAAGAATTGCCATAGCAACTACGTGGTATGTGGTGCAGATTTTTGGTATTCTGAAGGTTGATTATATAACTGTGATGTGAAAACTTAAGAGGCTCTTTGCTCTTCAGATAATGGAGGAACATTCCTGTAAATAAAATTACTGCCTTGTTTTTATATTGTTTTCCTGAACAGTGGTACAGACTTTAATTTCCTAGTTTGTTCCATGTATAACTCTTTGCTTGTTTTACCATTTGTATTATCCTTAATCAGCCGGTTTGGAAAGGAGTCAGAATCCGGGATTTTTACTGGTGTTCTGTTGATATCAGCTGCAGCTAAGGAGCTCCCACAGATTTAATGGAAAATATGTACCTGAAAGGTGGGATTGGTTATTAAGAATTGCAGAAATTAACAGAATCCACATCATAAATCAGCATTTTTTTCATAAAATGCTGTCATATTTTGGACTGCATTTCCTTTCTTTTCTTACAGCAGTTTAACTTTTTATCAAAAGCAGAACTTTAGGAAGTGAGCAAAAGCAATTTCATCTAAATAACCTTTTGCAAACTCAAAAGTGTATTTGAAGGCTTCATAACTTAATAATATAAATTACTGGTTGGCATACAAACTAAGATTAACACATTTAAATACTTATAATAATTAACATAGATCCATAGAGGAAGTTGAGGGAGGAATTACGTGATGCTGATGAGCTATTTATACTCTTCTATGTGAGCTTTGTGTTGAAAAATATCTAAATTTATTTTTTTTATTCAGTTGTACCTGGGCAGAGAATGCAGTCTGGAGACATTACGAATATTTTTAAAATGCAATTTGCTTTCAATTGGTGCACCTTGCTTCTTAAGCAATGACTCATTGAGGTTTGGCATGCTCATTTTGTTGGAGATTGCATAAAATGTGTGAACATTTCAAACTTTAAGAATTAATGGAGAAAGAGGACACAGAACCTTTGCGCAGGCCATCTGTCAGAAGGGCTTCCTTGGGCTTCTGTCCCAGGAAAACACATTGCCTGCTGCTTTGAGTAGATTTGCAGGAGACAAAAGCTGGGTGATGATGTAGAGGACAGAGCAGGGCAGCAATGCTGGTGACAGGGAATGGTGTGTCACACCTAACTTCCAATTTAGCACAGATGCTTTCCAATATCCCATGGAGCAGTAATGCTTTGGTAACATTGCTTTGGCATTCAACAAGTTTCAGGTCTAGCCAGTGTTAACCACTCAGGAAAAAAAAAATGGTCTGTGTTTGAGATTTCTGCTCCAGATTTTTGTTTTAAAATGAGAAATATTGCCTGTAGAAAGCTTCTCCAGTGCTTCATTATCACCAGATCCGGTGGCTGCCCCATCTACACAGGTACATCCAGACAGGAATGCCTATAAATATTAACAAATGAAGCATGTCTGAGGTCAGGGAGAAGTACCAATTGATTTAGAGTTAAGAAAATTCATAGGAGGACTAGTTTCTAATTTGTGCTAATAGAGTCAGTCTCTGAAAGAATTGGGAAATTTTTATCTGTTGACTCAGTTTTCTGCTTTAGCAAGAGATTGCTCTTTCTCATTTATGATTTTTTCTTCCCTTTCTGCCTTTGCTTTCATACCTGTTTCACGTCCATACAGGACATTGCAGGACTGTGTTGCAATTTCATAATTAGGTTGAATTAAATACCATATATCATATATAAATATACAATATATTTTAAAATATAAAAATTTAATATATAAAAAGTACATTTATAAATTACATTTAAATATAAATATTTATAAAATATAAATATAAACACGAATAGATAATTGCATTTTTAGGTATCAATTTGAACCTACACATTTTAAAAGAGTAAATTCGAATCCCCAGGAGTAAGAGTTTTAAGATCTTTTTTGCATGCTGGTTATCTTTTTTCTTTTAGCTGCAGTATCTGTGCATTTAATAACCGAACAAGTAAAATATCTGATGTATAAAAGGTAGCATTTTTAACACCATGAATGAACTAATGCTTACCCAGCAGAACTGCAAGACATTTGGATACATAGGACTTCGAGTTAATGATGTAGAAGTTGTATATATGCACTGCCTGAAAATCAGGCTAAATGGCATTGGGTCCCTTTTTGCATAGAAATGGAGAGAAAATTAGTTTATTTTCCAGATTTTTAGGTATTTTGTAGGTATTTTGTTAACTGTAGAGATTGCATCTCAGAAAGCATTAGTAAATAATTAAATAAAATAAAAGTCTTTTGCATGCTACTAATGAAGTTTTTTGTTGCATGCTTGGGACTACTTTAAAATATTCCACTAAGGACTATGTATAATTTGTTCTTTATATGTCATTTTTTGGTGTTAAGTGAGAAGTTTTATTAGGATAAACACAAACTAGAAGAGCTATTACATGAACTGTTGCTGCTGTAAAAGTCATATTGCTAATTGTATATGATACATTATTTTTATTTAGAATATGGAATGCATTACTAAAATAAGAATGTGACTTGCTGTGTCCTTGTTGGGTATATTTTTTTTCCTGCTTTCCTTGGTCAAGTTTTAGTCAGATGATTCTTGATTTCCATGGCTTTTAAATTCCAGGTATGAACAGTGAAAGTTTTTTCCCTTCAGCTTTTTGCTGCTATTTAATGAACTGTAGCTCTGATGTATTGGTGGCGGAACAAATTAATTATTTTTATCAATGATCAATTTTCTTGTTTTCCTTTTATATGTTTTGGACAAAGTACTGTAATTTGTCTCTTAAAGCTAATGCAAGGTTGTTTGTTAGGATATGAAAATGCAGAAATAGGATATGAGTTTTCTTTAATATCTTGAATTGAAGGCTGCTCAAATATGTATTATGAATTATGATGTTATTTTATTGATGTGTTCCAGCCCTCATATGTAGTTTAGATTTTGTCTTTATTCTGTCTAGATTCATTACTCATATGTAAAATTGTTCCTTGAATAGTGATCTTCCTGGGATTAGATGTGTGTAGGGAGTCCTAGTGCACGTCTTGGGAAGAAAAGAGAGGTTTATTCAGTTTTGCCTTTGTTTAGTTACGAAATATGAGAGGGATTTTCATTCTCCTCTGATGGATTTTATGAGCTCACACTATGTTGGTCTGGAATGAAATTAACTCACAGGGTGGTAAAACTGGAGAATATTGTATTACTGAATATTACAGATGCTCAGATGAGGGAGCTATTGGCCTAGAGACGCACTGGTACTTGAGAAAGCTTGGAAAAATATTCTATTTAGAGACTACTCTGCTTATATGTCATTTTCTGTATTTATCTGACCTTTTGCTCATTCTTTATTACTAGGGCAATTTACATAAAATAGGATCTATGCCATTTATGAGTTCATGTGCTCCTGCTGCTTATTCTTCCCTCGAAGTTCTAATCCTTTGTGGCATTTCACCCCAAAGCACTTTACAGTAATTGCTAATTGATATAAAAGGATCACTTCATCCACCCCTGACATGTAGCACCTCAGTAGTGAAACTCAGAAGCTGTTTAACAGTGAGCAGTAGGACTACATAACAATTTTAGTAGGGGAAAAAAATATCCCATCAGCCTGGAAATGTACAGGCTATTTACATAGTCAGAAATTAGCTGCAATATCCATTTCAGGACTGCGTTAGGATATCAGAGTTCATATCCCTGGGCTTCAAAAGAGAGACCCTTGGTCACAAGAAGAGGACAGAATGGCTGCATTACATTTTATTCAGAAACCAGCACCTCTGGGAATTTATTACTCTTGGAATTCAGTATGTTTTCACATAGCTTGTGAATTGGATCAGCAGAGACTTGGAGGAAAGGATTTTGCTTTACAGGATCACAGTCTCGGTGTACTGTGGCTTTTGGGGTTACTCTGAGAGTTCTCAGGATACAGCTGCTAGTTTGGCATGTAAATAGTGGCATTGTGGAGTTGGGTGAATGAATGCCTGTAAAGAAAGGTTGTTTCACACAGGCTTGGGCTGGGAACGGCAGCCAGAAAGGGGAGTAAGCTCCAGGAAAAGTCCTCAAGAAGTCCTCAGAGAATAATGTGTGCTTTCCAAAACTCAGCCTTGAAGTATGGTAACCTTCATGGCTGCAGAAGAGCTGTGTCTGTCCAGGAGGTACAAAGGTGATTTTTAATTTATTGAAATAGGCCATAAAGAGAGATAACATAGAACAAGCCTGGCAGGCTATCAAAAGACCTGCTTGAAAAACTAGGAGAAAAGAGTCACGGCAAGTGCAGCAGAGTTGCTAAAATGTGGATTAATAACTGAGGTTGCTGTAGATGCTGCTACTTAAAATAAGGAGATAGATAGCTGTCTTTCATGGTGTACCACCTAGCAGGTCTCATGGCTGCATGACAGGTTTGATAGCACATTTGCCCCACTTGTTGGATTCACTATTATTTATGCCCATATTACCTGTGTACTCCTGAGTGATTTCATTAATTTGCTGTATAACTATGTAGCAGTCAGTGGCATTTAATTTATTTTAGTGATTTATGTCTACCATTTAAAAAAGAAAACCTGTACAAAGCTTTGAGTGACATGATGGTAATTAAATTTTAAATAACTATAAATTAAAATATAACTGCAAGTTAAAGTTAACTATCAGTTAAAAATAAACTTCACAAGCCAGCAGTCTTTGCTATTCAGAGAGGTGGTAATTTATCAGCAGTCAATCTGCAGAAGATGATTGGGTCTCAAATTGTACTCGAAACCTATCAAACTGGGTGACTTTAAAGGGTTTCTACTTACAACTTTCATATCCTCTTAGTCTGAAATTGCCAGAGTCCTAGGCATATTTGGGATCTCCAGTTCTTAAGGATGAGTCTCTTAAATGCACTCCACCAAGTGTAGAAGTGGTAGTCAAAGAGGAGAAAAGGCTTTCCTTCAATTAAGTTAATAGATATTTATAATTAATATATTAAGTTCTCCCAGTAAGTGACTCATGCACATTCTAGAACATTTGTCACACACTCACAGGGTTTATAATGTTAAAAGTTCTTGTTAAAGCAGGAGTCAGCCTATAACCCATTTCTTTTAAAAGTGAAAATCTTATGCTGTGCTTGGAACCAAAGTTATGTGAGACTGCTAGAAAAGCTTTGGTTTAGAAATACTGTTTTCTGATGAAGCTGAAGAAAGCATGGGAGCTTTTTTGTATTTTATAAGGGCCTAAGAATAAAGTGAAGGCTTCTTGACCTTTAAGTGAACTTTGATTATGAAATTATTAGGATTCTTTCAAGTTACTTCTAAATTCTGCTATCCTAAATCTAAGAGAGGAATGGTTCCAGAGAGAAAAACATTGCAAATGCATTAAAAGAGATACAGTGTCAAGAATGGCCATGTCTGTGACAGGAAAATATCAGCCTATCCCTACACCTTTTTTTTCAGGTACCTCAGGATTTCTTTGACTGCTTTTTGCCTATTGGGGATGTACATTGGGATATTTTTTTTGGTTCATCTTACAGAGCACAGCAGGTCCTATACAATTATATTCAGGGTCCTAGTGTGGTCAGGAAGATGGGACCTCGAGGAAGGAATCAGCTGTTGAATGAAAGTGGATATATCCACCAACTAAAATCAGGAAGGTGTTCTGGTTTAAAGGGAAAATAGAAACTTAGAGTAAATAGTAAATGCACTTCATTATTTGTGGCACTTCCACAAATAGAAAAGCTTAGTGCTCAGAAAACATCAGATTGTACAAAACTAGGCTGAATTTATGAAGGTTAGTGCTACTTTTCCTGGTCTGTTTGTTGTAGTCCAAGTTTAGGGAATTATTGCCCGATAATAGCAGTATATTATCAAATGCACACAAGATTTGTATAGCTTTGTTGCATAAAACTACAGTTTTTTTCTCTAGAATGAAAGTGTTTTGAGCTGGAGATGGGATGATGGATGGTATATGGGTGATGGTGATGTGAGTGCCAAACAGTAATACTGGAGACTTTAGAGTGATTTTTTTTTTGAAGCTAACTTTGCTCCTCTGTCCCAGTCACTGTTTAGATTAGTGGAATCCATTGTTTAGTTTTCATCCAACATTTAGAAGATATCCAACTACTTTGTTCTTGCCAAATAAAGTATTTAATGGTCACCCAGTAATGACCTGTAAATATTTCAAATGGGAAAACTTACATTTCGAGGAATGATAATATTGTTTTATTGTAAGTTTGAGTAAAATGGTGCAGATCACATAGTGCCTTTTGCAAAAATTAGTTTTTGACAGGAAACATTTAGTCAGGTTATTCAGTGTGAAATTAATTTTGGGCAGTGTGAAACAGTTTACCTGATGCTGTATCACTTACAAATAATAAAAGAGTGATGATATTTGCTTTGTTGCAAAAAGGTTTATTCTGTTTTCTTACAGTTTTAGCTTCCCCTTTCTATTATTATGTTTTTAAACCAACAGTATTCATGTTGTCATATTGAGCTTCAGGTTACTGTTTGGCCAGATATCCCATGGGAAAGCTGTGGAGTCCTTCAAGCCTCCAGTCTTCACAATATCATTGTCCAAAATAAAGGAAACTCAGAGCAGAAAGGCAGGGAATTTGCTGAAGAGGTTGGTGGTGGGTCTTCCTCCTCTAGAAAATATTCATTTTAGTTCCTTGTATGACTGAAGACTATCACATGTGTAAACCTATTCAAAGGTTTACACAAAATACCATAGCTGTCTCAATTACTTCTGAGCAGATAGATGTTTCTGAATCATAAGAACAGCCACTATTCACTCAGTCTGGACCTGATGGAGAAAAACCAAGGTTTCCCTCTTAAAAAGAAATAAATAGGGAGAATGGAGCATGGCTGACTGTACAGTTGAACCATCTTACTACAGCAGAGGGTAAGTTGAGGCATGTTGATTTGCAGTCTGTAATAACTACCTGGTTGGCAACGTAGAAATTCATTGGCAGTTCTGCTACTTCTGCAGTATTTCTTCTGTTTGAGCTGTAGTCTTAAATAACTGATGAAGGAGTCCTTGTAAGCATGAACTGTGAACAAAGAAACCTTGACTTATAAAAAAATGTTTGTAATAAACCCACTGTAAGCATCAGTTTCTTTACATAAAATTACCAATTTTTTTGTAGTTAACACAGTGGGTTGTGATGGTGCTCTTTGAGCTCTTAAGTGTATGTGGAATATTATGACTTGTCACTGACTTCAAAAATTGTGCAATCTGAAATGCCCCAGACTGAAAATCTTTTGCACTAGATTCAAATTTTTTGAATAGTGTTACTTCACACCAAACATGGTGGGGTAAGTTGCTCAACAGAACTGCAAAAAAAGCTCTGGTGGCCTTTAGACTTTCTGTTTACATTCTCTCCTGCATGTAAAATATACATCCCCTACACACACAAAGAATATTTTCTCCTTCCATTGCATGATTGACTCACTGAAGTATAGGCGTTACTTCTTTCTTTCAGCAACAGTGGCATGCAACAATTAGCTGTAGTTACACCTCAGCATTTTTAAACTTCTTTTAGATACTTCAGTAAAGTTTAGGCTTAGCTGAAATGCAGCTGGATTTCCAAATGTCTGAGCTGCTCTACTGTTGGAGTTAGATTCAGATGTCATGTTCAGGCCCAAAATGTGGGGCATTATTTTCTTGGCATCATGATGACAAGTTTTGCATAGTTATATAGGTTTAATTGAAGGCCTTCTGGAAGCATAACTGCTTGAATAATCTGCAGATAGGAGGATGAATCAAAATAATATCACAGAATCATATTTTCCTACCAACAATGCTGCATGGGTTCTTTTTCTGGTTGTGGCAGAAAAGAATTTGGGAATCTTGTATTCTGTTTGGGCACTTTGATGCTCCCTTGTCTTCATAAAAGTTGTGAATTAGGATGCTTTCCCACAGAATTGTGTCTTGGAACATGTGCTTTCTGAATCTTCTACAGTTTTTGATCACTTAGCACCATTGGTGTAATTCAGTAATAGAATTCAGTTTGTGGTTCAGTATATTAGTAGACCATGGAAGAGAAAACCCAGTTATGTAGAAATTCACTGAGTGACCTCAAAAGTCAGTAATAGGGAATGTCAGCCTGTCAGATTGCATTATTAGAATGAGCTCATCCTTATTAAGTGCACTTGAGTTCTACAAATGATGATTCGTCTCCCAGGTGGTGTAATGCCCACTCACTGGACCTCAGCAAAAGTTTTCCTTGATATCTGTGCTAGAAATTAACTGTCAATGACTATTTCAGAAGCTCCAGGTTATTCACTTCTAGTTACAGCCTCTGTGTGGAGCTTTTGGAACATGGGATTGATTTTTCTTCTCTTTCTCACCTCTTCTTTCCTCCCTTTATTGGTGAGTCTAACCTGGAGTGAATCCGAGTTTAAAAAGAACTGGGGTCAACAAGATCTAGGAAAAGTAATATTGGTCTTACTGGCTTGTTTCCTCACCCCTGTTATGTGACTGAGGCAGTTAAGGTAATATGTTCCCTTCTGAACATGTAATTAAGTGCCCACTTAGCAGCTCTCCAAGCAACAGAATTCCAAGTCAGCCTTAGATGCCTTGTTGCTTGAGCATGACCTCAAAGGACCCTCTTCAGCCTTTTAAGGCTTTTAATTTTAGCTAGTTTTCCTTTGATTTTGGTAGAATTAAGCAGCTGGACTCCACACAAAGCAATTTCATCAATTTTGCCATGATTTCTGATCTCTAAAAGTCCGTTTGTCACTGGAAGATACACCTAAAGAATTTCTAGCTGATATTTTAAACAACAATCAATATATATTTGTGATCTTGTCAAAGCATACCCATTGTGTTTGTCAGTTATCATATTGTAATTGCAGTGTCTGGGTATTAGAAGCTCTCCTTTATTTTTCTTTTTTAGGTAAAAAAGTTAATTATCTTTGAGAGTGTGATGAGAGATCAGCTTGAAGCTTCAGTTGCCGTCTCAAACTCATGTTTTGCTAACCTTTCATGTTGGTGATACCTCCCTGCCCTGAGGATAGACAGAGCTTCCTTGTCTTGGCAAGACCTTCCACTAGCTATTTTGTTTGAATTGGTGATTGACCTTAGATTGGAAGTGTTATGTGAGCCTTAGGAAAATATTCCTTGGTTTAGCAGTGCAGTCCAAAATAGTAACTAAATAAAAGATGTACTCAGAGATGGTAATGATGGGACCCCCTCTTCCTCTAGCAGCTGGTAGCATCAGGTGATTGAGGAGAGGCAGCTCTTACACACCTTCCAGGTGATCTGCTCAAAATGAGATCAAAGGAAAGGGCTGCTGGATTGTGTTCTGAAGTGCTGCATGTTTTCTCTCTAATCTGACCCACAATTTCTGCCTCTCTTTATTAAAGTGCATTGTGACCTGGAGCCTTTGCAGTAGCTCCTCTTATGATCTTCTTGACTTTGCCCAGGAATCACACATGCAGTGGGTTTTTTAATGCATACATTAATACAGTAAACTGATAAGCAGTGATAGCATTTCTTCACTTGACTGAAATTTATCATTAAACTTAGATAAGGTTTTAGTAACAGATGAATGACATTACAGTTAACTTGAAATCCTCTGTTGACTTGGAAATTGTAACAATAAAGAAAAATATTTGAGAAGCCAACAAACACACATGAAGCCCACTAAGCAACAAAACATAAAAACCATAACATCATGGGTATACTGAAAGAAAAGTACTTTTCTCATTGTTCTAGAAGCTGCATTATCAATTCAATTCACGTTTGATTTGGAAAAAGAGAGAGGGGAGGTTAGGAGTGTTATCCATTTACTTTTACAAATAACTTTTTGCTTGTGTATTACAATCCAAGAGGACAATACCTCCCTGTTAGTCTGTATAGCTCATGTAAGGCAAATTTGCCTGACATTTGCTCATGTAAGGCAAATTTTCACAGGAAAAATGCAGTGCATATTGATGTAAGTTATCTGGTAGGCTTCAGGCTTGCATGCTTGCTTTATATAGAAGAGTCACATTAGCTACACTTTAACTTCTCAGCATTTGCTCCACCTTTTTAATAGTAACCCTACTTTTCTTGTCATTTTAGTGTTTTGAGATTCGCAAAGGAAAACAACTTGGAAAGGACTATGCACTCCTGAATGTAATAGCACATTGAATTTTTGTTGGGGGAAAAAAACCTAAGGTCACATATAAATCTGTTAAAGAGATTTATGTCTTAATGTCTTATAAGCAGCTCATGTGGGTTTTAGAGTATATCTGTTACACAGGCGACTGCTTTTCTGTGTTTACTTCAATATTTTACATGCACATAACTTCACAGGGGAATATGAATAATGTTATTGTGTGTCTTTAATGGCTGTCAGATGAATTAGTCTTTCAATTAATAACATATCATTGAGAACCTGAAAATAAATTTAGGCAGATGTAGTCTGATTAACTCATATACCATTATGAGTATGTGGTAGGTTGTGAAAATTAGTATTGCTACGAATGTAGGCAAAATTTGGATCAAGAAATCTGTCCTGGATCTAGTTGCACGATTCTCATTTAAAGAATATTGATCTTTATATTGCATTAAAATGAATTTCCTTTTCAGACATCTGAAAGGTCTGACATCTGAAACTTCTGATTTTTTTTTTTTTTTTACAAGTAAACCCTTAATGCTGATTTGTTGATAGTTTTCAGAGAGACATTGACAAAATAAAAAAAAAGTAAATCCCTCTCCATAAGGATCCTACCCCTCCCAAAAGAACAGTCATGTGGTCACAATCGGAATTTTCCATCAAATACAAAATTTTCTTCTTCCCCTTTTCCTTGCAGTGTTTAAAAACTTATTCTAATTTTATTTTGGGAAATGAAGTATTTAAAATCATTCAGTACATTTTTCATTTCAGCTTTCATCAGAGGATGATAAATAACAATTTACAGAAAATGTTATGGAGGGAGAAATGAGGCTTAAAAAAAAGAAGTTAATCATATCAAGGCAGCTCAGTATGATGAGAGAACAAATGACCAGCCTCCCTTTGGCAAACAAAACTGAATCATAGTAAGGAAATGAGGTTGCCAAGGCAGTGAAAAACAGAGCTGGAAACTTCTCTTCGAAGTCAAGTCACAAGTGGCGAGGCATTCACAGCCTATGGGAAATGGGGAGTCCATTGCATGTCTCTCTTAATAGACAGGGGCTGCAGCCTCCCAGCATTTCCTGGCAAAGAAGCCACTGGTGTCTTCTGTACAAAGGACAGACTGTGCCCTCACTCCACAGGCTTTCACTAGTCATGGCTGTGGTGCATGAAATTTTGACTAACAGTGTGCAATGACCGCTTTGTGGCTGTAGGGAGGGTTTCCAACCCTTGGGGTATTAAACCTGCCCCTGTGTAAGAGTGGCAGTTACTCTGAGCGATGCAATGCTGTGTACACAAAGTACCTGTTTTTCAGGTTCATGAAATTACTAGAGTAGACCATATTGATGACTTGCTCTGCAGTACTTCCTGCTTTCCATCTCTGAAATGAAATCTGAAATGCAGCTTCTGATTAAAAAGCCTGCCTTATTTTTGATTTTCACTATATTCACGACTCCAACTACTTACTATGATCTTTTGCAGGACATGAGTGAGTGAATGAGGGCTCTGCTCTTGGCTGTACCACTGACCTTGAGGAGGGGCGTGACTGTGGCAAGTTGCTATCTCAGCTTCCCTGCTTGCAGGACAGGATTGATAAATAATAGTTTTATAAAAACTACAGGATCATTAATGAATAAAAGCTGCTGTGTAAATATTTGGTAGACAGTCATTTGCTTGTCATTTGACTTTGTAATTTTTTTACAAAGTTAGAGATATGAGAGAAAAGATTGGTTAGATGTTATACTCAAGAGGAAACTTAATTTCTTTCAGAACTCAGTCAGATGGCCCAGCGCTGCAAAAAAACCCGTATCAATACTAGTGCCAACCTTTTTTGTGCTGTACAAGTTATTTTTGTATTAAACACCTCTTTGAAACTCTCAGTGAGGTCTGTAAGGAAAAGAACTCCCCAAACTTACCCTTGGAGCAGCTCTAATTCTCTAACACCTCTTTTTTTGTTGTGGATGGGGACACTGCCTAGCTCTGTGTCCCGAGGCTGGCCCTGCCTCCACTTATCTAGGAGCTGCAAATGCATTGCCTGAGTTCATAGAGGGTCTTCAGCTGGGTTTAGTGGGTATTTTCACTTGTTCCCCCTTCCATGCAGGGCTGCCTTCCTGGATCCTCTCTCAACAAGTGAATGTCACCCTGGAGATAGAAGGCAATTGCTTTTTGGACACCACTGAAGTGTACCAGCCCTTATTTCCTGACTTTTCTCACTGCTGTCTTTGATGGTGACAGAACACCCATGGTCACTACTGTTCTGGCTGTGTTGCTTTCTGAAGGTAAAGTCAGACATTCACTATAGAAATGGCAGCAGTGGTGGAGAAGGTTAATGTGTGGGGATAGCCTACCAGGAAGAGACCGGGGAGAGAGCGGTGGTTAACTAAAGCTGTTAAATGCCTCTCTTGATTTGTGTGCAGAATTGTGTCTTATTGTTGCTTAACCTGCTTCACTCATAATCACCTAAACTAGCAAAGACCTCATACTGAAACTCATTATTTGAATAAATAAGGCTGGCTTCAAATGGAATGGACCAGAGAGCTGGTCCCAGGAGCAGGTGTGCTGGCTGACCTGAGGGATGGGTACCTCTCACCCTCCCCTCCCCAGAGGTGGAGACAAGTGTTTAGGTGTGCTTAACCTTTCCTGCCACAGCTACTTCTGGAAAAAGGTGTTAGGAAAGGTTAGATGCTGAAGATAACATTGGCAAGCCTGGACTGTCCACTAGGACACCTGCTGTTGGAGCTGAGCTCATCAGCACCAGGGTGAAATATTCCAGCCATAAGGTGAGTTAATAAGGAAATGGGTCCAAGGAGAAGGTATCAATTTAACACAACTTTAGGAGTTAAATAGGCTTGACTGAAATAATTTTCTTGATTAAGACTCAGTTTCATTTTTTAGGATGAAAAATTAAAAACTTTAAATGCAGGAAATATAAAACGCTAATATTGAAGACAACATTTTTGTTCCCAACACTTGTGCATATTTTATGCTTCCTCTTGCTGCTGGAATATCATAGCATGTGTTTTGTTGTGCTTTTTTTGCTGTAAAAAATTTGTTAGTAGTTTTATTTTCTTTCATCCTTCATACTTTTAATTATTATTTTATGTGGGCTGAATATGTCTTTATTGGTTAAAATATGTGTGCTCCTAAGCATTAAAGGAAAGCATGTCCAACATGACCCTGAATGCCTATAACTTGTTGGCAGAAAATGTGACAATATATATTGCCTGAGGAGACTCTCTCATTAACAATTTGTTTCTTTCTTGCAAATAGATAAAATTTTTGGAAATCCAATTAGATTTGATGCTTTTTTCCTTTCCAATTAATTGTGTAACTGATATAAACCAAAATGAATTATGACTTTCTCAAAATCCCATACTTTTATAAAGTTAAAATAGGCTTCAAGAACAAATTAGCGCAGTGCAAAAATTAATACATGCGAAGTAATGTAAGCACATGGCACTTTTAATTTTTCAATGGCCTGGGGGTACTGTTATCTGGTCTTTTCTGGGAAATCACTCATCATGTTGCTATCGGGGAAAGAGAGAGCGGCAGCCCCCTTTCTGGGAGCAATCCAGTGCAGTATGGATATTAATTAAATTTATTAAACAAATAACACAGCGACTCAGGGAAGCAGGGGTCCATCTGCCAGCTCTGTAGATTGATCTCTGCAGAGACGCGAGTTGAATGGTAGTTAAAGCTAAGTTGCAGAGCTCAGCAGATGGGCTCTTGTCTCTAGTGGGGGGAGATTTGGTGGCGGTCCAACAGCTTTTTTCCCCCTCCAGGTTTTTGTTCCTTGCAACTGTGACTGAAGAAGCACTTCTCTGCCTTTTCTCAGCCTTGCCCCCCCCCTTTTGTTTATCTGAGCAATGTTTAAGTCTGAGTGATTTGTTAGAGAGGCAAGTCCCGGCTGATCTCATTTTGTGTATGTGATGTAAACCTCAAGCAGAAAATAATTAGGAAAATGTTATCCCATTGACTTTACACCCCACTTGTGTACACTGCTACATCTCCGCCTGGTGCCTTGGAAAAAGAAAAGTCTAGTAGCAGCACTGCACTTACTATTCAAATTCACTGCCCATCAGGCATATATCGTTAAAAAAACCTTGGCTGGAAGGCTGTGTACACAGTATGAAATTATTTCTGCCTGTAGGTCTAGGCTGTGGTGGTATTCTTTTGATTTCACTTTATTTTATTTCTTCCTGTTGTGTTCTCTGGTTCTTGAAAATATGTATCTTTCGAACGAATCCCTCTGCAATCTCCCTGTAAACTGATATCAAGCAGATACTGATCTAATGAATAGTTTGCTTTATGTGGGCTACCTAAAACCTATGGTGTTGTCTATTGTGGATTAAAAGCCCTTGTAATTAATTATGCAATTAGCTCTTTATTTATTATATATTTGCAGGTGGGTAGGTCTTTAATCAAGTCTTGAGAGTGATGGGTAATATCTGCTGTTGGAGACCAGTCATAATGCCACTTACATCCTTGGCAAAAGTCCCACAAACCGTAGTGGGAGCAAGACTGGCCTTAATGCTGCAGGGAATCCCGCTGGCTGTGGTTCAGAAAGCCTTCTGAGAAGGTTTTGTAATATCTAATCAGAGTTTGACTATTCCTCAGCGAGTGCTTGCAATGGGAAAATCACGGCCATACAAAAGTCACTGCTCTCTGACAGCTAGCAATAATAAAGAGACTATGAGCTACATAAGAGGGTTCTGCTGTGTGTCACAAAAAGATTGCATTTATTGTTCCTGGATGAGCAAAAAGTAGGCAAAATGGCTTCTGAACTTGGTAGGAACTTTGACAAAAACAAGGCCTGTGGGATTTGGCTCTCATAATGTGTGCTTTGCAGAGTAAACAACGGAGAAATCTTCTCTGGATGGTAGTTTATGCTTTTGTAGTGCTCGTTCTTTCCTTCACATTGATTCTTTATTATTATGATTTTGATTTTCTTGGATCAGTCTTGGTTAGAAGAACAATATTGGTGTTTAACTTCAGACATGAATATTACACAGGCTTTATCTAGAGAAACAAATTAATTTTCCTTCTGTCAGTTTACTGTGTTTTGCTATGGGTATGTTTTCACTTTTAGACCACCCTAACATTATTAACATGAAAGTTTCTGTTACTATGGTAAAGGCCAGAATTAGTTGATTTTTTATTAGTGCTCTGCCAAACAGTATTCTGAACTCTAGAAAAGACATTAGTGTTCTCTGGTGCTCATGGTATTTTAAACTGACCCAATTTAAATAGAGTGGAAAATTTTTTTTTCTGAGAGGCTCTTGTTACTGATTTGTAATAGGTGATCTAGTAACTTATTTATCTATCTGGCTTGTTAGAATTGAGACTTCTCAGGTTTGTGCAGACTGTACTTGAATTTAGACTGTTGACAACAATCTATATGTTGTTTTATACCTGGGCTAATTTTACTCTCTAATTTGAGTAGCTATCCTGTTACCTAAGGTAAGATTGCCTGTTGTTCATTAAAGAGTTGTTGAAGGGGGTGGATTTTCTGGAAGCACATTTTGTGTTTAACTGGAGTTACTTTTAGAATAAGCTAGTGATCTCATTGCATTATGTAGGGTAGAAATAAAATGGTTGAAATTATACGAATTTCCACAAACCAAAAGGGAAGGGTCAGTTAAGGGAGATGCACAAAATGTTTGCTGTGCTTAACAACATGTTGCTAGAAATCATAAGTCTTTGAAAAGAATCTTGCATGTTTTAGGACCAACAGAGGGGTATGTAGTAGGAGTTGTGGTAAATGAATATAATTTGCCTGAAGTATTCTACGTTATTACATTTACTAGGAGTGCTTAACTACAGTATTCTTAAATGAATAAAGCCTCCACCATGTTTGTGAGTCTTCCCTGACACAGACCAAAGTACCAGCTACATGTTTAATTTTGCTCTCAAACAGTATCACTGGAGTGCTTTAATTTGGATGGAGTTGTAGAGGTAGAAGCAAAGAATCCTCTGAAAGTAATCAAGACTTTTGCTTATACCATAGGGACAATGCTTGTGATTTTAGCCTTTTCCTCAGGCTTAGCTATTTCTAGATTCTCTTGTGCTTCCATTTCTGCATTATTTCCTTCCCACCATGAATCCTGTGTATTTGCATTGAGGAAGGCAAATACCCTCTACTAGTTACTGAGCAGAGGCTTTCCTAGGAATCTCTCAGCGTTTCTTAAAAAGCCTGTAATACTTTGAAAATTTATTTACCTAGACACTGCAATGGTAAATACAATAGTGAAAGAAGTTGGCAGATATTTACAGATGTTGTATCATTTCTGCTTTTGAAGCTTTACCTGGAAACAGCCGGTGTGCAGCGGAAAGTGAGTGTATGGATTTGCTACGGTTCTCTCTTTGTCCTCCTTGAAACACTATTGATTCATTTATATAATTACCAGTAAATGGGAGAAATTGAGGAACTCTTGAGCCTGGAAGTACCCTAGACATGTCTTGTAAAATATATTAAGAATGATGATTTTTGCATTAACGTGAATAGTCTCTAATAACATGATGTATCTTTAAAGAGGGCTTTGGCTTTATAATGCCAAGTGAAGTACACTTAGCTTCTTAATAGCACTTTCCAGTTGCAGGCTTTTAATGTTGACAGCTATATTTAGTACATTTGATATTCCATAGGGTGTTCTTAGAAGAAATGAACACATCTGATGGAACAAACCCACTCTCCATGTTCAATTAGCAACAATACTGCTCAGTGGAGGTTAGAACAGATAGGTTCTTAGATGTTACTGGGAATATGTGTATCAGTGCTTAGGGACAACAGATCATTCTACTTAACTTTGAACTATCTGACTTTTACTAGTAGCTGTCCTTTAATATTAATAGGCCATTCCATTTTGGCTTTGTATATTTCAGAAAAGATAAAGAGTTTCAGCCTTTAACTTGGAACCCCTTTCACTACACTAATAAAGGTATTAGATGTATAATTGCTCTAGCAGATAAATTACTGAGTACGTGGCTTAAGTCTATTCAGGTGATTAATATTTTAATGTAGGTATTATCATTTTGGAAATGTATGCAGCTAATATATATACACAAACACTTAGGAAAAACGTGGGCCATTGGCAGACATATCTTTGGAAATAACCTATATTCTTAATCATTCCTAATTTCACAATGCTGTGTCTCCACTAGATACACTTAAACTTAACAAAATGAGTAATTAATATCTATTTGGATTTGCATACCTGCAGTGGCATTTATCAGAACTCTACACTTTTTTTGTGTGTGTGGCACTGTTCATTCTTGGAGTCTCAGTTCTGTTGTCAGGCCACTTTGGTCTGTCAGAAACATGCGAGGTTGCCCAATACAAGGATTTAACACCTGGGGAATTGCTCACAGCTAGACATTTAATACCTATGGGATTGCTCACAGCTATGTAGCGAGTCCCTTTGTGCTCTGAGGCAGGCATGGAGTTCCCTGTTTTTCCTGGCAGCTTGCTATGCAGCCCTCCTCAGGTCCTCTGTGGACTGCCAGGCTGTGCTCTGCAGCTCCAAGGCTCCCAAAGCACAGCTTCAAGGATAAGGTCACTCCCAATGCTCCCTTGCCTTTCCACTAGTCCAATGTCTCTATGAAAACATTCCATCCTAAATTTACCACTTTATCTCTGCCACAAAATAGATTTAAAATAAACCTTTACTCTCTTTCACTTCAGCAGGTCTTACTGAATTGATGTTGATACTTATGTTTAGAAGTTAACAGAGAAAATAAAATAACAAAGATTTTGAAATTTGACTATCTGAAGTTTGACTGTTTCCAGAAAATGCCACTTAGTCTTCAGTCTTTTGGTATGATGCACAGCTTGGAAAGAAGATGAGTAATGGGGTTTGATCCAGTTTTGTGTAGCCACCTTATATTCTGTGAGCAGTCAGATCAGCTCTAGAGAAGCCTTTCACTGGTTGTACTGGGTGTGCTAAGCTTGGCTCCTGTACAATGCAAACACAATCCTAATTACTCATGATGCCTGATTGTTAGTTTATGATCCTCTAGCCAACTGGAAATGGCAGTGGCATCTATGGATAATGACATCTTAAGACTGTGTGGGCATCCTGAGTCAAAAGTAGTACTGCATAGCTCAGTCGTTAACCAGTTTAACCAACTCTGTGGATGCACCTTTGGTCAAGACCACTTGAGCAAAGTAGATCTGAACTGCTCAGCATGTTTTCCTTAGCCTTCCCTTGGTTCAGCTTCACCTGATCTGAGCTACTCATGCAAGCTCTAATATGTGCTAGTAGTGGCTTTCTATGTGGCAAAGCCTGTTTAGGGCTATGTGCCATCTTTATTTTCCTGGTTCTTTATCCCATTGAGCCTAGGTTTTAAGTTTCAATGAGAACATCTCTTCTGTTATATTTTCACAGCTTGGGGGAGCAGTACTTGGTTAGGTTTCAGATAATGAAGGGTGATTTAATTGTGTCCTTGAGGAAGCAAAGGAGGTGGCTTTTTCTGAAAAACATTCTGGTTTGGGACAGGCATCAATTTTGTGATCCTTATGTCAGATTCACCATTCTCAGCTCTGGGATCTTGTCAGGCTCTGCAGTTTCAGTAATCAAATGTATTGTGCTCTCAGGGTGTAATATGCATAGGCTGCTGATTTTCAGGTATAGAGTGAGAAGACCACAACCAACACTCACACAGCATTTGCTCAAATTGTTAAGGCCATCTCAGCAAAAGTCTGGTTCTCACTGCCTGGTTCTGTTCCAGGCAGTCACTGTTAAGTTGCTACTCTCTTGAGTGTCCAGAGAGCAAAGAACTCGAAAAAACAAGAACAGGACTGTGCCTGATGTTGGCTGAGACTGCTCTCTCCTACATTTGTGTCAATGGTGGTGAAATAGTGGACAAAATATCAGTGAGCTCCTTTTTGATTTCTAGTATTTTAATTTATATATCCAGTGTCTAGAATATCATCCAGCACTGTCATCCTCAGCCTGTCAGGTAATTCTACTTGCTCTATACTCTCATGCAAATTTTCTGTGTGTATACATATACAGACATGTACACATATGCCACATATGTATGTGCATATGCACATATGCATATACACACATATATACGTTGGGGGTACGTGGGGGTGTGTGTATAAATATATATATATATACTTACACACACACAGACTTGATTTTCTATCTGATTTGGGTGGGAGTAGACATCGGATTTGGGTGTCTTGGTGTCCAAAACCATCTTTAGGACTGAAGATGTAGAAAGAGTGATGGCAACCAACAGATTGGTGAAGAACAGTTCCCCAGCAAATGTATGTATGTATGTATTTATTTATTTATTTACTTCAATTAGACATTTTGCTGTTAGATATTGGGGGAGGGATAAGAATTTTGAAAGAATAGTCACACAGCTGTAGCTGATAACAGTTTTATCCATTCTGTAATATTTTATCCCCAAGCACCTTAATTTTACTACAATTCATTCAGTGTCTCATACAGACTAAGTAGACTATCTTAGAAAGACCAAGACTTACTTAGGCTGATAGGGACCATGATTCTGGACTCCTTTAAAATCACTTTTCCCACTTTCTTTTTGTGGCTTTGTGCTCATTTTTATTGCACATGTTGACTGAATGAATACTTCCTACCCAGTGCCGGTCTCTTCCACTGTCTTTAAGTGACTGGGCTGCAGTGGACACGGTGAAGTTGCTGAAGTCATTAGGGTTGTGTCCAGGCCAAACTACCACCATTCTACTTCTAGAATGAGATCTTCAGCCCAAATTCTTTTTTCTCTTGTTTCCTTTATTTAATGAGGCATTACCTTTGGGGAAAAATCCATCTGCCACAATTTTTGTATGATTTTCATACATCACTCAGTTTAAGAAAATGGGAAATGTTGCAGTAGTTGTTTCTGAGATGCACGAAGACAGACATACAGGCCCTTTTCTAAACACAGCCTATGTGTTGCCCAACTTTTTTTGAAAAATATAAATGCTATAAAGTGAATAATTCAAACCAGATTTGCATGTTAATCTCTTTTTAAATTAGTTTTTTTCATGTCATAGATCTGTGCATAATTCTCTGGAGGCTTCAAGCAAGAATGAACTGGGTCAGATTGGCTTGTATATTTTCTCTAAATAGGATGGAAATAAAATCTAGGAGTGGATTGGTGATATTAATCATATGAGTGCTGAATTGGAGCAATTATTGGGCTCTTGAAGGCCTGTAAATTAATTTATAGATTTCTATAGGATCAGCCATGCTAGTGTACCCACTCAAAGGCATTTAAGTACAGTATTTAAGCCCTTCACAGCCTCTTTTCCATTATGAAAGGTATGTAGAATTCCTATTCATGTAATTGAAGAAAAGTGGGAAAATACATCTTAAAAAAAAAAAATTAAGCTTTGCGTATGAGGACCTGGAATATCTTTATGACTAAACTTTATTTTCTTCACACTGCCTACAGTAGTATATCTGAGCCCATACATTTTCTGTGTTAACTATGTTTAAGTAGAAATGTTATATGTAGAAGGTTTTACTTGATTGGTAATCCTTAGCCTTGGATTTAGTTGCTTCGTGGGAAGTCTTGGCTGCCACTTTGAAGAAAGCAATGTATATGGTGGTAAACGTGTGGTTACTGCTCTTTTGAAAAGGTAAACTGCATGTTTTTTCCTACTGAGAGGGCAAATGTACAGATGTGTTAGCTACTCCCCACCCTGGCAGTGTCCCTCCTTCTCTGCTGTTTCTCACCACTTTAATTCTGATGTTTTGCCTGAGTAGAGCTCAAGGTCTGTGCCTTATCTGTTGCTAAGATATATACTTAACAACAGACAGTTTTATCTAACTTAAAGCCTGGGATACTTGGACGATTGCTCCCAAGTTCCTGAAATTGAACATGCAGAGAAGTTTTTAAGCCTTAGTATTCAACATAAGTGTAAATTATTTAAATCTGTCATCATGACAGTCGATCAGCTTCTGTCTGGCTCTGAAACTAAATCAAAATGCATTGGGTAAAACTGAATTGAAGGTTTATTTATATGATTGTGAGTTGGCTTTCAGGAATGTTAAGGCTGTATTTTCTTATTAAGGCTGCATTTTCCTGTATTAAGGCAAAAGGAATACTTAGTATAAAAACTTCCCTGCTTTGGTTTTGTGTTTTGAGTCACTGCAGTGTGATTAACACAATGTTCAGTTAAATCTACATAAGTACATCTTTCTTTTCTGTTTATGACAGAATAATGATTAATTATCACCTATGAAAAAGATGAATACTTTTTCATTAAATTAAATAAAACATTTTTTAAATGTACTATTTCAGCTTATGAATAAATTTATCAAAACAAATACGTGTTTTCAGCTTCCTTTTTCTTGCTGGATTTCTGTTTGTAAAAGAACATAGTTCTCTCAGGAAGGCAAAAAGCAAAGCCATGGATCTGTTTTCCAGCCTCTATTTCTAGGTTCTTGAGGGCTGTGGTTTTTACCTCTAATAGAATGAAAAAGATCAAACTGTGCTAGCACGCAGTGCTACAGTCCAACTGCTTCTACCAGCTTGTCTTTTTGGCTACTTTTTATTAAGTAGCCCCACTGCCCTTGCAGCACTTGTCTATCAAAGCTGCCTACTACTCTTCAGACACATGCAGTTTTTCTTTCTTTAGTGCAGTGATGTGTCCACATGGATGGACATTAGTGTGTATGTTACCTGTAAGATGGATGTAAATTGCTTTAAAATTATTATGGTAAATATGCTAATTTTAAACTATTGCCTCTTTTAAAATCCCACCTGGAGTTCTAATCTGTTTTAAAAGCTAAAGAATTAAATGAAAGTTCTCTCTTGCAGATTGACCTGATTACTTGTGCATTCTGTACAGGAAAAAAACCAATGAGGAAACTACATGCACTGGAGTTACCATGGAATGCAAGGTACTGATCTAGAGTTGAACTCCTTCAAAATTTGGGGACATTTGGATCTAAACTCAATCTCTTCTCTCCTCAAATCTTGTAAATTGCCTCTTATCCCTCAATTTTGTTGGATTTAGTGAATATAATAGCCTTTGCCTATCTGAAATTTCTCCAGTGTAGGGGAAGCTTTCAATTTTTTTTGCCAGAGCCCAGGCTTTTATTTACATCTATACTGATGACCCGGTTTGTATGAGTTGGGGGGTTTTTGTTTGTGTTTGTGTGGCTTTTGTCTGTGTTTGTTTGTTTAGTTGGTTTTTTACCTGCATCTAAGTGCCCTGTGTTCACCTGCAAGGGTACACTGCAATTCACAAAAGGTAGATGTGCCAGACAAAGAAATTTCTGCCCTGAAGCATGTCAGCCTCTACAGAGGCATGAGCAGTGGCACAGAACAATTGCAGCATGGCCAGTAGGCATTGCATCTGGAGTGCTTCGTGGAGCAGATGTGGTTCTCAGGTTTCTTTTTTGTTTGTTTGTGTTTGTTTGGATGAGGCTTTCTGTTTTTAATAGAAGAGGAGGAGAAGGAAGTTGAGACTCTGGCTTTCACTATATGCTTAAATTCTCTGGAAGCAGAGGTTGTATGGGAGACAGCAGTATGTGAAGAATACAAAGTAAAATATTAATGACCAGAAGACACAAATGGATTAATAAACAAAAAAGCCAAAAGACAAAATATAGGGTCAAATCTTTGATCTTTGGCTGCCTTTTTTCTGTGTATATAGTTGTGCTTTGGGTTTTATACACAAGAGTTAGACACATGAGATATGAGAACTAATGGATGGCAAAACAAATATTGTCCCTCCTGAGCCAGAATGAGAGCAGGAGTGAACAGTGCCAGAATAAAGTCAATAAGCATGTGGAGGAGTGAGAAGAGAGGGGTGAAAAATATTTTCTTGTGAGCCAATAGGTGTGTCAGAGGCAAGAACCTAAAACCATTGGAGGGTGAACGTTCTTCGTTTCAGGTTGTTCTGACATCAATATAGCTTGAAGTGTGAGAAGATGGTGGTGTTACTTTCTTAGATGTTACATAAATCTGTTGCTAAATCTCAGATGTCTGTGTACACTGTTTAAGGAGGTTCAATTAGTTTACTTGTTTTAAAAGCAACCCAAAAAGGCAAAATCTTTTGAATATGTTGTATTGTTTCATGTGATAGATCTTCCTGAGATATGGCCACAAGCACTTGAATTATCGTATCCTATGTGTGGAACTTCATCCAGCTCTTACAGAAACACTCAGGGTAGTTTATGGATTGTTAAAAGGATGTCTGGGGCATATGGCACTCCATGCAGACAGACCTGCCCGTGTTTGTACAAGATTTGGGAATGAAGGTTGAGATGAGTGACTTTGGTCATGGAGCAGTTCTGGTTTCCATACTTAGCATTAACTTATGTCTCACGTGCTACAAAGACCCACATTAAAAAACAGAGGATTTCCTATCTTATCCTTTTCCTACCCCACAAGAGGATTTCTCAACATCTTTTAACTGCCAGGAGGTGACATAAAGAAAAACATAGCCTGTTTGAGCCAACTTGTCTTGATTAACATTGCCTCTGTTTTATTATACATGACTATTAAATTTTGTAGGAAGTAAAACCTAGATAGTATGACAAATTCTTTTTTCATGCACCATCCTTTATCAAAATGTGATCACCTACCATGAAATACCACTGCACACCCAATTTCTTTTTATATATTTGTGTTTAGAAAGCCAAGCCTGCTGAAGAACCTCAGTGATTCTGCACAACACAATTAATAGCACAATGCAGATTTTTCATCCTCAGATGCCTCTCTGCCCTGAAACTACTGGGAAGACCAGGGTCTTGGATGAGCTAAGGTGAGTGATCTTGGCTTGTAAATTGAGTTTTTTGCTTCTATTTTTTTCTCTTTTTGTTAATGAATGTTAAGTCCTTAACCAGAACCTCTTCTGAAAAGGTTACCTGTGGCTGTCTTTTTCCCTTCTCTCCCCACCACCTCCTCTTCCTCCTCCTGCCCCAGTTAATGTCTGTTTCCCTTCACAAGCTGAAGATGACTGTAACTTCTCGCTGTATTTCAGCCCCTTTGCTTTGTCTGTCCTGAGGTTAGGGGCAAGGCCACAGTGGTTCTAACTGATGAGAGGCAATGCTGAAATGGAATAATGCATCAGTCCTGATAACCTTTCTCTTTTTGAGCACAGTTTCCACTTGCTATAGGACCAAGATGAAGTGTGAGATTACATAATCTTCTAAGTGAAAATTGATCAGAAAACCTGAAGGAAGTTATTGTATATTCTGCATCAGTCACTTTAGGCTAAAGATCTACCCTTTCCTTTTGTGTTTTTGCTGAGAGAAGCTAACTGTGCAAGCTAGGAACAAATTATCACTTGTTGGGGAATGGCTGGTGCACTTGCACAGGGTAATGAGGTCAAGTCCTTGCTACGTACCAGCAACATATATTCTGTTTCCTCTGTGTATAAAGTAGAATTTGATTTTGGTAGTTCACAAGAGTAAGTAGACATTTAGAGAAGCTGTAACTCCAACAGCATAATTGGGTTTTGACCTTCCAGATTTAACAAAACATCAAAATTCACATAATGACAAGAATCTGAGGGTAACCAAAAGCAGTTCCTGGAAGCTCATCCATCGAAGTTGTCAGTTTGTTCAGACCACATATTTAATCTTTCTGTAGAAGTGTTATCTAGAAATCACTTTTGACACATGTTGGGTTTTCTGTTATTGCTCAGTTTAAAGTTCTAAAAATTGAAACTTTGAAGAGATAATAAAATAATCACTTAATATTTGTCCTCCACTAAGTTGCTTTCCACCAATGGAAGTGCAACTCTAGTTTACCTGGGATTAATTTTACCTCATGAAAGCTTCAATTGTTTAAAATTTTTTCAAAACTTATTTTTGTAGGGCAGGAAGGAGGCCTTGCAAAGAAAATTATTTAATGCACTGTGTTGATGGGATAACAAGTTACTGTCACAGTTCTGTTGACATCACTGATGCTGTGGAATCCCAGACAAGGACAAAAATGAAGGTGTTTTTTTTTGGAAGAAAAGAAACACAGAAAAACAGTGCTTGTGATAGGAAGCCTGTTCAAGTAGGTAGTGCTCACTATCCATCATTTAGCCATATCTGTGGAATGACTCATTTGTCCACAACTGTAAAAAGAGTGATTAGAAAGTAAGGGAAGAGGTGCGGGAGAAATTAAGCTCTTCATGATTTCTCTTGAATTAATTCTATTGACGCATACTGAGTTCCTAGACTAACTTTTCCAAAGGGCTTGTTATTTTGAGCATCTCTTCAAAGGTAGCTGTTTGATTTACAGCACAGATAAATGATACAGTTTTTCTATATATCTTTACCCAGGGAAGTGTAATATATGTTGCTAAAGAAGTTTGGAGCAAAGAGATCAACAGGGATTATTTTGAAGAAATCTGTTATCATTATCTGAGGCTAGTTGAAATAAAGGGCTAGATTTGTATAGAAGCTTTTAAATAAAAATTGAAATTGCTCATCAATTTCCAAAAGATGTTAATTACCTTTTCTGATCTAGTAGCCACAAGAGACATACAATTCTTTTAATCAATGGACTAAAACCCCTGAGCATCCTCCCTGGCATTCTCTAAAGTTTAATATTTCAATGTGCTTTTTTGGGTTTTGGGGTTTTTTTTTGAAATAGACCACCTTATAGGATCTCTGCTACATTTCTTTGCTTGTTTGTTTTTCAATAGCCCTGTATATACTTATGTGATATACTAGATGCCCATTCTATTTTGAGAGAGAACTGGAGAACTAGGTTCATAAAAAGATGATTTTACAGTCACAACAGAAATATCACAGCTGGCTGAACATACTGCAAGATCCATGCTAACTGGAACTGTCTCAACACCGTGTAGGCTGTGCACTACGCATGTCCAGGGCCAGTACTAGGTAAGGTGTGCTACAAAAACATCCTGTGTTGTGTGAATAACTGCAATGATGGTTGGCCTGGGAAAGAGAATTATGTGTGTTTGTAGTTTTGCTTGAGGTCTACTTTTTCTATTTCTTTCCTAAAGCAGCAGGCTGATTTCTTTCTTGCCTGTTCGAAGATGGAGGGGAAAAAGGTTACATTTTCATAAAAAAGGGCCAAATTGTATTAGAGAACATATGCTGTCTTTTGATATTATTTTAATTTAACCTTTCTGACTTTATTTCTTTATGAAAGCCAAAGTTAATACATGTTTGGCCTAATATGTACTTTAATGGGTTCTGCAACATGCTTAGTGCACATTTATCAATTTTTCTTGCTCATATTGCATAGCATCTTCAGGATCACAGCATACCCAGACTCTCTTGTCTGTGGGAGGTTATTTTTGATCCTTTCAAATGAAGAACTCCCAGATATCAGAAGATTTTTATTTTTGAATAGGTTGGTGTTGATCAGATCCAATCTTTGGCATTTTTGGATGCAAACATGAAAATATTCCTGCAAAGAGAGACATAAGACACAAAGAGTTCTCTAACTCAGGGGACTGTCAGGCAGGAGACCAAAGGCAACAGTTTCTTTATACACCTGCATGGCCAGACCATGACCATAGTATATGCTGAGTTGGAAGGGACCCATGAAAATCATTGAGTCCAACTCCTGGCCCTGCACAGGACACCCCAAGAATCTCACCATGTGCCTGAGAGTGTTGTCCAAACATTTCTTGAACTCTGACAGGCTTGGTGCTGTGACCACTTCACTGTTCCAGTGCCCAACCACCCTCTGGGTGAAGAACCTAAACCTCCCAACTCAGCTTCATGCCATTTGCTCAAGTCCTGTCACAGGTCATGAGAGTGAGGAGCAGTAAGAGATCAGTACCTGCCCCTCCTCTTCCCCTCATGAGGAAGTTGTAACTGCAATGAGGTCTTCCCTCACTCTCCTCTTCTCCAGGCTGAACAAAGTGTTGTCCCCTCAAGGTCTTTCACTATCCTTATGGCCTCTTTCGATGTTCTCTAATAGCTTAAGCAACCATCTTCATTTTCTTCCTATTAGTCAGAGGAATTAGCTTGTCTCATTTTTACCCTTCTTTGCCACCAATGTCATTTTTCAAGCTGCAGTGATCTTGTTTGGCCCTTCCCAACCCCACATAGTTTTGCCTAGGTACATACAGGAAACCGCAATGCTGACCAGACCAGAGAGGAGTATAAGAGCAAGAGTGATGGAGAAAGTTAATAATTAGGGTCACTACCTTCTGGGGTCAGCACTACTAGGACAGTTTGGTGTCTCATGCAATGAATTTTTCAAATACACAGGAGGGCCCTTGCATCCCTTGCACTCTTGGAGCAGGTCCTTGCAGCTGGATCCAAAGTGGTTTAGGAAGGAGCAAAGGCTCTGTGTTGCCTAGCATTGATAAGATCAGAGGAATTGAGAGCATCCTTGGGAAAACTATACAGGCACCAGGGAGCTGTAGATGCCTCAGGCTTGGGTGGCAATTGCTATGGAATTTTTGAGATAGCAATTTTGGGCTTAGCTGCAATTCTGCCTAAATGGAGCCAGTCTTGAATTCTGTAGTATGCTGGCAGTTTAAATTGTTTTTAAATTAGATTTTTTAAATGTATCAACAATTCACCTTTCCAGTTACAGAGCTTTCTTAAAATTGGAGATCCCTAACCTTTCATACTGACTGTAGCTTGCTCTGGAAGTAGAAAGATATATATGAAGTTCCAATCATTTTGACATGTGTAAGGGGTTAAGTCATTCTTGAACAGTTTATCGCTCATCAATTGTAATTAAATATGTTTATATTAAATTATGTTCTGTAATTAATGTAAAATCTTTTAGCCTGTGCTGTTATTAGAACCAGATGCTGAAGTATCAACAATATTTCAACATGACTGTGCTGCCTTGCCAGCTGTCTAACTGTAATTACTTTAATCTCAGCTTGTTATCTAATTATCACCTTTGTAAAGGGAAAAGTACTCTCTAATGCGTACTGATTGTTTCAGATGATGATGAAGAGCGTGAAACAGCTGTCAGATATCTTAGCCCTGCTTATCTGGATTAGAAAACTTATTGGGAGGCCTACTTTGCTTCAAACCTTTCTGACAGAAAATGGGACAATGGGAAAGAGGGGTTTTTTCACCTTGTTTACCCTAGAAATGTGATTCCAGTAATCACTGGAGACAATGGAGGAAACAAGCTAAGCAATCACTGTTCCCAGGAAAAAACAGCAAGACCATGATAAAGCACAATGTATGATTTTTCTAGTGGACTGTATATTTGTCTTTTTTAAACTTTTACTGTCATTGCAATGTTGGAGAATTACCCTTAATTTAGTTACATGGGTTGTGCTGAAATGTGGTGGCAAAGTTTGTTATGGTAGTTAATGAGTTTTATATAATGCATCAATATAGATAACCTCTTCCTGGAGAATCTTGAGTGTTTTAAGCACTGAACAAATTGCACTAAGAATTGTATGATTTGCAGTTCTCTTGGGAGACTTCATTCATAACAATGCTGAAGTAATTTTACAGAGTATTTTAATATTGTGTAGTGCTTAAAGCCAAGATCCAAATCCTGAACCTAAAAAAAATTCAAGGGGGAAAAGGGGTAGAATGCTAAATTAAAAAATCAGTAGATTACTTGATTAATAACACTTGAGTAAGAGTGATTTTTACCTAAAATTTTGTTGGTTTTTTTTCCCTTTCCCTTCTGTTTGTCTCCCATCTCTGAACACTGCTGACAGTGATGCTTCTTCAAGACTTTTCCTGAAACAGTCTGGATTTTTTAGCTGAAGTATTTTATTTGGTGGCAGTAATATAATGGGTAAGAAATAAAGCTATTTTCTAATAATGTCTTCACAGCAGTTGTAGCTTTTGAAAATGGACTTTAGTAAGGCTTCTTGTGATTGAAGGGTATCTTTGTTAATGCTGGCATGGTTTGAATATTGCTGAAATATGTGAAAGGTGTCCTATAGGTGTCTTCTCTTTCCTTGACTCTTTCTATGCTATACCATAGCAATCTGTTGCTCTAGTAACTGTTCTAAGAACAAAGGGGGTTGCAATATTATTACTATTTTTTCTGAAGGGGAGATAGTTTTTGTGTGCTTTTTCTCAGTTTGATATCAGGGCACAACTGAGTAGTTACACACAAAAAAGATAATTTTCTGCTATTGACTTCACTGTGTTTTCCTTCTTCCAACTCAGATTATCCTTGTAGGCCTACCTCGACTTGTACATAAAACAGGTCAGTCCAGCAGAAGGCTAATTGAATAGAAATGAACTGTAGCTTGGTGCTCTCTTACTTATCTCTTATCTTTCTACAGAAATAACTGATCTTCAGGTTAGCACAGAGTTGCTCGGTCTGGATTTCTCTTAAAAGCACAAGAAATTAATTTCTGACAGGGTTGAAAGGGTTCAGAACAGAAGCAAACTGAGGCAAGAGAGTTTTGTTGAAAGGATTGACCGGAGGAGAGGAATTTTTTGCTAGAACTTCAGAGCAGTTGTTTCTGTTTGTGTAGAATGATGAGCCCGTGCAAATGAATAGGTTGACAGCTGACCATAAACACAGTTTTCATGTTGTGTAAATTAGCATTCAGTGCTCAAATTAAATATACTCCTTAACCCTTGAAGTTTTTGAAAATCAAATCCCTAAAGTAGAAATGTGTCTTTAACTCTTCATCTGAGATGTCAGAGTACATTGTAAAGGAGAGTCAGTGATACTCTATCTCTGGAGACTCATCCAAAGTGCAGATGAATACTGAGTTGTACTGACTTGATGGCAGATGCAGAAATGGAGCAGAATCTGGTACTAACTTAAATACACCAGTATAATAATAATAATAATGTGTTTGCTTTCACTTTTCCCTTCCAAGCTTTTATGCTTTAATGTAAAATTGATTTACCTTAGAAAGTATTCTTTATTTTGGGTAATCACTTGATGTAAGATTATTTGCAAATGTTGTAAGGAGTTAATTTGTTTTCATTTCTTTTGACCAGGAATAATAATTTGGGAAATTTTAAGGCAGCCATCTGAGGAAGAGGCTATAAAATATTATATTATTTTAAAGCTACTTTTGACTGACACTATCTTTTCTTGAAAATATATTTAAAATTAAGTTGGTATCTGCAAAAAGTAGAAAACAGCCCTTTGTCATATCTAGTATGTAACTCTTTTATTCTTGTATAAACCTCTATATTGGCCCATTAAACTATAATAGCTTCTTTGTTTTGTAAGGTCAAGGAACCATGAACTCAGGAGTCCTCTAAACAGGCCCTGACAAGACCATGACTTCTGTAAAACAGCCACTACCATATTTCAGGTTAGTGACTTTCCAACCACAAATTCCCAACATAGCTACAAGTGCAAGGCTTGGTGAAAAATACAGAATACAAATTAACATTACTGAAAAATGATAATGTGAGAGATTGAGTGAAATAAAGCTTGGTGTGGGCTCTTATGCTGGATTTATACCCACCACCAAGGAGTTTAAAATATGGATGTACACAGAGGTAGCTATAATATGTAGCAGTTCATTGGGTTTTGATATTTTAAAATTACATAGGTCACTTTAAAACGTGCCAATTGCAGAAAAATTTCTTGAAAATAATTACTCCTGTATGAACTCTATTGATTTAAGTGTTGAGGTATAAATGCTATAGATCATATATTTTCATCTGTGCTCAAGCATAAATGTTGAGGTTTTGTTTTCATTAAATTATGCTTTATTACGCTGAAATAGAAAAAAAATATTAATTTATTTCTGTGCATATATACACACACGTACTAAATGGGTGTACATAGATACAGAAATTACATCTTTGATAGATACACAGTATATATATTTGATAGTGTGTGTTGATTATTTGTGTGTAACTAGAGCTTTAGGTGAAATTGTGATGCTTTTGAAGTTAGTGTCAACCCTGACTTCTCTGTATACAGGATGTTATTGTGTCTGGAAAAGAGACTTTCAGTGATGTCTTCAGCCTCTTGCTTGAGCTGTTTATGTCAGCCTGGGACAAAGAAGCCTGAAAGGCCATATAACTTACTTGCTGTCTTTAAATCAAATATTGGAACACTAAAACCAAATTATGTGACAGAGCAAAGTGTTTTCCACGGTTTGTAAGGCCTCTTCTACTTCTATTAGCTCTTAGGATTAAAGGCTAAGCTGTTGAGGTTAAAAAGGTTTACTAATCACAGGGAAATAATTTCAAAGGTCTGTGGGTGAAGGCTTCTGGTGTTTAAGGGTATCGTCCTTTGTAAAGCCAAGGATCAGCAGAGGAATGTGCAACCGCAGAGACAAAGCTGCAGGTATGATGAGGAGGGTTTGGTTACAGTAGTGGGATTCAGTCCACACTTAGCTGAAGGAAAAGGGCTTTTGTTGCTTGCAGAGAATTGGCTGGTCTGAGCCAGGATGGTACTGTGGGAAAGGAATATGTCAGTTTTCAGAGAACAGAGACATGGAAAGAAATGAGCTGGGACAAAAGTGCCAGTGAAGAAGTGGAGCATCTTGTCTGTTAAGCAGCCAGGTTGTCTGGTCTGCTTGACAGCTACAGGTTACAGCAAAATGTAGAGGAACTCAGGGTTTTGGTTCATAAATAAAATATAGCATTGATTCAATTTGTTGGAAGCTGCTTTCTTCAACTTTTGCATATGTTTCTGGAAAACACAAAGAGGAAAATTTTCTTTTTAATACTTACAAAAGTGTAGGTGTTCATCAAGTGAATGTAGGATATCTTCAATTCTGCCCTGTAAGGCACAGTCTAAAATCAAGAATTTAGATGCATGCTTTGCATGGCAGATAAATAACAGGGCTGTATTTTCAACTAGTGAATGATGGCCTGGATCATCTTTCTGTAATCCAAATAAAAAATTACCGTTTCCCTTAATAATGGGATTTTGGGTGGAAGAGCCTCATTCAGAGCTGCTGTCTGTAGCACATACATCTGCACAAGTGGTGAGGTGCCAGTGCAGCAGGGCTTGGAAGTAAGGCTGTCAGCTTAATACATTGTGTGAAAATTGGGGCCGGAGGTCACCAATCTCCTGGTACACAAATCTCCCTCTGAGAATCTCATTTCATTCAGACTATCAGTTAGATTAGAAATACCCTAATTATCCCACTGAAATTAAATTACTTTATGTAAGGGTGATATAATGAACAACCATAAAGAAGCTATACAACCAATCATCCTATTAGTCACAGCAAGACTAGACTATACACTAAATGGCTCTGGTTTGATTATTGCAGGCTGGTCTGTGCCACATAAACTGGGGGGGGAAGGGAGGGACCTAGGAGATTAGTTTTGATTTCCTTTTCTATTTTACTGGAAGGAAGGAAGTCACATTTTAATTCACAGTGCAAGCCTTCTAGGTGAAAAAGGTGCAAAGTTGCCTGTCAGAGAAGGCATAGTGTAGGGGAGATCAAGATTTATGGAGGTGATTGGGATTTTTGTTAGCACATAGTGAATTTTGTTGTTACAGAGCGCAGGAGGAGAGGCGTAGGAATGCAGGTAGACTGCTCCAACACCTCAGCTAGCAAATTTGTCACAGGGTCATTCTTTTCTAGATACATTTGCAATCACGTGCAGTCATCACTATTGGAGGAAGGTGAGGGTTTAGCTGACCTTGAACTTGAAGAGTTGCTTCCCTGCCTTGAGGTCAGCTGTTAGGAGTAAGTTGAAAAAGCTGCATGTTTAATTTTTACTTAGTCTAGAACTGAAAAAGCATTCTGTTTTAACTGGTGTTGAAGTGTCCTGGCAGATCCAGTGGGTCATTGACCAGCTCATTGTGGGTGTGTGTTTCTGTCAGAAAAGCCACTACTGTGATGAGTTGTGATTGTCACTTACAGTGGAAATTCCCTTAGAGAGATTAAAAGGTGCAGAGAGAAAGCAAATCAGCTGCTTGTTTCTGATACTTGACCTTCTCAGTCAGCATTTCAGAGCTGTTTACTGAGTAACCATTTTGAAGAACCAAGGGGTGCTACTGTCTAAGGACAGACAACTGTTTTGAAAGGACAGAGAATCTGCAGAGACCTGCTTAATCTGGATTTGTTTATTTTCATTATTACTCTTCAGAAACTCTACTTGAAAGGATAATTAATAATTTATCACTTAATAGCCTAATGTTCTTAGTGAAATAGGTACTGTGAGTTGCTAACATCCCAAAACTAGCTGGATATATTAAAGGGGGGGGGGGGGGGCAGTATTTATAGCTTAATTAATTCAGGTGTAAATGCCAAATGACTGTTATGACTGTTTTAAAACATGGACATGAAAGAAGCACAGGTCTAGAGAAGCATCCTAGGAAACAGAAGAAAAGCAAGGATGTCTTGCTACTTTGATCTTCTTGCAGTCTGTCTTTATTGGACTCATTCTATGCTGTGCTGCAGGGCAGCACTATTTTGCTGAAGTTCAGTCCAGCACAAATGCAGACTGGGCATTGAAAGCATCATGCATTTTTTCTGAGTAGGGCTTTAAGTTATTTGTCATAAAACATCTATAATCAAAAATATGATTTTCAATAAGGAAGATGATAGTTTTAAATTCTGTTTTCTTCTCTTAGTCTTAGGCCATCAGTCAATAGTGTAACATGTGCTATGAGGCAGGGCTGGCCCAGTAGCATTTCCTTGAGTTTTTATCTTCTCTTTTGAAGATAATGGTAAACACTAATTCAAGTACACTATGTGTTATTCAAGGTTTACCTTTTAACAGTCATACAACAGAATCATGCTTTGGAAAGGGAGCAAACCATCTGAATACTCTAAATATCACAGAAAATGTTTCTTCAAAATTCTAGAACCCTTTTTTTCTTTTATTCAATTAAATACTGGGTTGTTAAATGCCTTACTTGAATGTGAACAGAATGAAAGTATGAAATATATAATTTCTGCTGATCAGAATTGCAAAGTATAATTTGTGATGAGCCATATATCTCAACCGCTGATACAAGTTCTGTTTTTTTAACTCAGTAAGTAATCTGCACCTATACATTAGAAATTAAAATCACTTTTCTCCTCTCAGGCAGTACCTAAGGAATAAAGTATTTCACTTCTGAGGTGGGAATGAAGGAAGAACATTTTCAATGAAAAGAGTAAAATAAAAAATATCCAAGTAAATCAGTATTGTTGCCAAGAGACAGTAACTTGACGTGTGTAGAATCTTTGAGGGAATATTAAGCCTGCTGTAACTGACCATATGTGACTTCTAATCAAATCTCTGGATAGGTAGGAAAAATGTAACTTCACAAAAATGAAAAAAAATTAATGAAACTTAGTTGCATTGGAGTTTTCAATTTAAGAGAATTGACTTAGCTGGAACTAATATGCAGTGTTTTATTCATGGTGTGTGGAGGTAGCAGAATTTCCCCATTGCTTTGAGAAGAAATTCATGCTGTTTTCATAGATTACTCTCTGAACACCCATTGAAATCTTCCATTTTTGCTTTATTCTCTTCTGCCTATCCTCTAATTTTCATAATTTTCATGTGTGATTAGAAGGAGGGGATGAGAAATTAATATTGAACCAGCTGGTGAATGGAAATGCCTTGAAATGAAGGTGCTTTTGAAATGAAATACTACTGTCAACAAAGAATATGAATTGGGGTTTTCTTAAAAAGATATTATTATGGACCAGCACAGTCAGCAACCTGTTCTGTGAGGCTTAGGAAGATCCTATGGAATAACCTTGATTTCATAGTTAAACAGCTGCAGAGAACCCCCAGGACGGTCAAGGACCTGCAGTAAATGTCACTGTGATCGTTGAAGTGGATCCCCTGCCCTGGAGGCAGCCTTAATGCTATGATTTATACCTCATGTAGTTTTCTTCATGCCTGGATCTCCCCGAGTCCCTATCTGGACTGCCATGGACCCTCGATATGCGTGAGTTTGTGTGGTAAATTGATATCCTGTTTACTGGATAGGGTCAGAGTTCTTTTCAGATCTCAGCCTTTTTTTTTTTTTTTTTTTTTTTTCTTCCAAAGAAACAATCAATTATTTCCCTATTTGTGCGAAATTTCTCGTAAAGGTGTATTTCATGTGGATGCCCTATGTGACTGTTGGAGAGGGCAGGGAAAATAGTGCCTGGAACAGGGTGTGCAGTACACCTGAGCACAACTTATCACAGGGTGGCAAAGCCAGATCAAGCAACAAAGTACAATAATTAAATGGATGACTGATAAGCAACAGTTGGGTAGATGGGATATTTAGAAAAACAGAAGTATTTAATGGTGCAACCTAAAATCTTTCATGAGTGCATAAGTTTGTAATCATCTATTTTAGCATTAAAAAAAAGTAATGTTCTGTAAGCACTTATAGGAGATGCGTTAACCTTTCAACTGTGTTGATACGTCTGTTTCAGCAAGGACAAGTGTAGGGTCCTGCACCTGGGGAGGAATTAATCCAAGCACCAGGACAGGTTGGGGGCTGACCTGCTGGAGAGCAGCTCTGCTGAGAAGGACCTGTGAGTTTTGGTGGATGACAGGTTGACCACGAGCTAGCAGTGCATCCTTGCAGTCAGGAGGGCCAGTGTTATCCTGGGGTGCATTGGGAAGAGTGTGTCCAGCAGGTCGAGGGAAGGTGATTCACCCCCCCTCTACTGAGCCCTAGTGAGGCTACATCTGGAGTGTTGTGTTCAATTCTGGTCTCCCCCAGTTCAAGGAAGACAGGGAGCTGCTGGAGAGGGTCCGGTGGGTCCATCTACCCGGCTACAAAGATGGTGAGGGGTCTGGAGCATCTCTCTTAAGGGGAGAGACTGCAGGAGCTAGGCCAGCTTAGTCTGGAGAAGACTGAGAGAGCATGTCATCAATGCATATAAACATCTCAAAGCCAGGCGAAAAGAGGATGGTGCCAGACTCTTGCTGGTGGTGCCCAGTGACAGGATGAGGAGCAGTGGCCATAAACTAAAACACAAGAAGTTCCACCTCAACATAAGGAAGAACTTCTTCACATGGAGGGTGGCAGAGCACTGGAACAGGTGGTGCAGGGAGGTCATGGAGTTTCCCTGTCTGGAGACATTCAGAATCCACCTGAGTAACCCACTTGAGGTGGCCTTGCCTTAGCAGGTGAGTTGGACTGGATGATCTCCAGAGGTCCCTTCCAACCCTGACAATTCTGTGATTCTGTGATTTGACCTGTCTCAAGTCAAAAGTTGTTACCCATAATTATCAGAAATTAAATACTGTAAATGGAAACTCCAAGTTGAATTTTAAAGCTTAGGTTGGACATGCCTCTGGATTGGGACCATATTCTTTTACAGTCTGGCAGTTTATGGATGCACATTTGTAAGCAGGTCTGGGGCTCTTAGATATTCTCCTAAGAGAAGGTAATGAACTGAATAGGTTCTGTCAGGTTACTTCTTTTAGTGTTCTCAAAATAATAGGAAGAATATCTTGTAAGGAATGTGGTACAGACAAATAGGGATGGTGAGCAATTTTCTCAGTTCACGGTGTAAAACATGCTATATCAAATTTAGTTTCACTTAAAAAGAGCCTGGGATGGGTGTATGAGAAGTTCTACCTTTCATAGTGGCACTTTGGTTATCAAATTTAAGCAAAATTGAACTTCGTACTTGTCTTATGTCAGTGTTTAGGACAGCTTGTGTTGATGCCTTTTCTATAGGATTAAATCATATCAGCTTTCCTGTGCAGATCATTATTGAAAAGAACAGGTTGTATTTAAACAAAATGGTATCGAGGTGTAGTTATTCCAGTGTGTCTGAGGCAATGTGTCTTGCTGCAAGGTGGTGGGAACATGAATTCCTTTATACTTCAGCATCCAAGCAGTGATTTCAATTCACGTGCTACAAGCTTTTGATTGTGAGGAAACCAATCACATTACTCTGTGTGCTTTTCTAGACTAAAGCACTTAATGTTTCTTGCTTTGTAATCCGGCTGTGGTTTATTTCAGAATGGCATGTAAATTTTAGGCTTCTAATTTTTAAAGAGAAATTGTTTAACCTGCTTTTTTGAGTTGCATTTGCTGCATGAATTCTCCTGATCATAGAGGTTTTTGGCAACCAGGTAATGTTGTTATGCACTCTGATGTATGTTAAGGTAGGGATGCTTCCCTTTTAAAAAGGTTAACCCAAGTAGCAGCTAACCCTGGTTTGATTCAAGAAAAGCTTTTTATTTTGGAGCTAAAGGGTGATGATTCATATGTCCATCTCCACCAGATCTACATTGCAAAGTGGTAGAAAAGGGGATTAATCCAAATCTGAAGACTTGTATTTACAGAAATTGGACATATAAAATTCATATAGAAGTGTATCGCAAAAAGTAGTTGTAACAAAAAAGAAAGTAGTTGTAACAAAAAAGAGAAACATCCCCAAAGCAATTTAATATGGAGATATAATGTATATATATAGGATAAAAATAATAGATTTGATATTAATATGTAAAAGAAAATTTGACAATACTAAGTATTAAAAAAATCAAAAAAACTGTCCATTTTTGCATCATTACAATTTAGCTTCTATTCATTAGAATCTACTCTAAATGGTTTTTTTTCTCCTTTTTTTTTTAATGTCATGTCATTTTCATGTCATATAACTCAAGTTACTTTATCATGAGTGCTAAATAAGTCTGTGGTAAATATGGGATATTTAAAATCCCTGAATGTAAGGAAATTGTATCATCTTGGATTTCAGCTAAAATGCTTTTACTATTAGGACAAGATGTTTGCTTCTGATGGCAAGAATTATTCTTTTTTTTTCTTTCTTCTCTCTCTCCTTTTGAAATCCTTCTGTGATTTATACTGAGCTTCAGGAGTAGCTGCCTCTTGTTTCTACTCTGTTCATGACAGAAGATCAGGGAAAGAGACTCTTTGTTGGCATAATATGAGAATTTTAAACAAATCAGAAGACAAGCATGCAGAGAAAGTATTAACACAGTGGGTAGCAAAACTCTAAAATCAAGTGCCACAGAAAGTTGCAGAGGCACAGTATCTGCAGGTTCAAAGAGGGAGTAGTCAAATTGATGGGGAACAGGTTTGTAAACAGATACTGAGAGGATTAAGTAGGGTTGTGCCTTAGAAATATGCTGAGACAACACTTTTGGATGCTGGGAGATGCAAAGAAAACAAACCACAGAAAATGGTCAAGGTTACCTTCTCTTATGAGGGAGCATCTCCTATTTCCTGTGTGAGACAGGATGCTTCCCAGGAGGGACCATTTATCTGGCCCAGAAACCTTGTCTGTGTTCAGAAAAGAAGCCACGTAATGCTGACCTTCTATTGAAGCCTTGTCTTTGCTCTTTGCTCCCTGGCACTGTTTGAGTCAGTGCTTCGCTCCCCTGGCCTTCTGCACCTCAGAGGCAGGAGAGAGGGTCAAGCAAGTTCCTCACTTTGTGCACATGTATTTGAACTTTCCCTTCTAATGCAGAACCTCCAGAGGACATGGAAACTGATCTTCTTGTTTAATCTGGGCTTTCTGGAGTAAACCTAAAGGGATGAACATGCCCTAGGTTTGCAAAAAGAGGAGCAATGGTAGCTACATGAAGTTTATTACGCCCCATCAAGTCTGCCAAGTTTAATCTGCCATTACAGAGAGAGAGCTGACTGTGAAATGGTTAGGATTGACTGACAACACTTAACTAACCACTAAGAATGATTTTGTCTTTGTAGTACAACTCATGTCTTTCCATCATGTCCGTGTGTGTAGTGTTTTCAAATGAGTTTAATTATGAGTGATGAACAGTAGCTTTGTGGATGTGCTTTCCTCTGTAATACTGTAACCGGTTGCTGTTCATCTGGACTTGTCATCAGCATTCACAACTGTCCCAGGTTTGCACTTACCTTCCCTTAGTTAAACTACGAGGACTTTGGAGGGAAAGTTGAATTTTTGTTTTGTCCTGATTTTGGCCTTGTTTGTTTGTTTATTTATTTGTTGTTTAAATTTTGAGCAAATGTTTTGGGTTTTGTTTTGTGATTATCCAAGAATATTCATTTCTGGTTGATTAAATGTGAGTCAGTGCTCTTGTTTTCGTTTGTGATTTCTCAGAGTAGATACCCATTTAATTTCTAGTCTCTTGGGTGCTTCTCAGCATTGAAGAAAAATGCAAAAGGCATCAATTTTTCTGGGAAGAACTCCTTTTGCTGATATTTGTGAAGCGGTTGCTCTATACATATGCTATAGAGTTGCATCAAACATCTTCCTATGACATGAGAAATTGAGATCATGAAGTCTCCTGCTCAAAGCAAAAACTGATCTTCATTTCAGGAGAAACAAACTTATTTTCCACTTACTGGTCTATTTATATTTGCCTCGACAGCTTTTAGATTGTGAAAAGCAGCATCAATAAGAAGAAGAATAGAAGACTCTCTTGCAAAAGTTAGGTGATAAAATAAATATATAGAAATTAGTGCTATTACTGCACTGTCATATGTTGTTATATTCTTCATCTGCTCAAAAGAAAGTGACGACTCCTTTTCCCTCCAGTGTGTACATGTTGGCATTTGCTTGCCTTTGATTTCATTCCTGATGCTAATTTTATACTGAAGCTGAGGTGACCTTTATGTGTACCACTTTTCCAGGTGTTTTCTAGTTTCACCCACACAGTAACCATTGTTTGCATTTCTAATGAGGTAAAGCACCAGGGACTAACTTCTGGCACCTTCTCTACTGAGCTTTGCTTTGATAATTATGCTCATCTAAAAGGAAACACATTTTTTGGAAACTTCTGAAATGAGTAGAATCAACTTCAGAACAACCCCTTGAATTGGCTTGTAAGTGTATTAGGAGGAGGCAGATGGATTGTGGACTTGGAGTCCCTGGCAAAAGTCAAAGATTTCTTCTCTCTTTACACCACTGCTGACACAGAATAATTTCTACTGTTTTTATGGGGTTTCTCTCCAGTTGTAGTAGTGCATGTAGGAAAGACATTTTAATACACCTTGCAAGTGTGAAAAACTTTTCCTTGGCAGGCAGGTTTGCTGCTCTGCTCAGGCAGGTGAGTAAGACCTGATTGTTGTCATAATCCACAATTTAAGATATTTGAGTTAGAATTTTTGCTGTTGGGAAAGGGTTTCTTTCTAAAACTGTGAGCCAAAAATTAGTAATTGCAGAAGAAGTTTAACTTGAGTGCAGCTGGAACAAGTTGATGTGCACTGACATATGGGGATATGTTGTCATTTTGGTACGGGCTCAGATGGCCATCGTGTGCATGGCATTTAGCATGTGCTAACAACATGAATAGTCTTCACTGAGGGAGGAAAGGTAGGAGTTGTGTTAATAACCAAATGCTTAAGCCTCTTTCCTTTGATCTTGATCCTTTTAGTGAAATGGTTAAGTCCATTTGTTCCATTAGTGGTGTTGCCTGCTTTTTTGTGAACAGAACTGCTCATTTTAGCTGTTGAAAGATAGTGCAGGCCAAAGGGAGGACAGAGATTGCCAGCTCAATTATAAATGTGGACATCTGCACAGAGCTTGAGAGGCCTTGGTCCACAGGTCAAAGTGCCAAACTCCTCTTCATGTCCTGCTCTCACAGATTTGATTTGGCACGTTTTGTTCCTTTTAAGTGTAGAGTCGCTGAAAGTCCATGTCAGATAGTTACAGGAGGCATCATAAGGGTTGGAGTCTAATTGGTGTTTGCATTTTGAGTTACAAGCCAAGGCATTACACTTTGTTTTTAAATACAGCTGTAGTTTGCAATACTCAATGACAGTAGATGAGCCCAAAAAAAAAAAAAAAAAAAAAAAACCAACCCAGAAAGAAAAACAACAACAAAAAAGACATTTTTGTTTCTAGTCTTGTCCATTCATCAATCCTTGTCCATCCTTCTGTTCCCTTCCGAGTCAGCGATGTCCCCTCCCTGCCCACCTGGCACCAGATGTGCTGTCAGGCATTACTGTGTGTCCCAAGTCCTCCAAGTGGCAGAATGCAAAATCTCAGGTGACATTCACCTGGAAGCGCTTAGCCCTCAACAGCTGCAGCCCCTTGATTACCTTGCCCGCCTCGGCGGCTCCGTGCCGCCACCATATCAATTGCTTGTCAATTCGGCTTAGCCGTGACTTTGACTGACTGGAATGAGGGAAGTGGGAGTGGGGTGGAGGCGAATGGTTAAAATTAATTGCTACATAAGAAAAAATTGAAAGATAATTATTCCTGCTTTCCTGTCAGTGCTTGAGGGTAGATGACCTCATTAACTTGCAGCTTGTACACAATTCAATTACTAGAAGATGGAAAATACATTTTTAATTACCTCGGTGGCTTGTGCTCCATTCATCTCCATTTGCATGGCTTTTTTACTGTTGTGTTCTGAAGAAGTAGCACGATCATACTAAAGCTTCCATAAGACCTTGGTTCTTGCTACAATTATTCTTGTTTGAGGTAGGATATTAAATGTGTGAGATTAACCCTGTGGTGCCAAGAGAGTTGGGAGGTCCTGTGGCATCACTAAGGTGTTTTTAGTTAGTTTGGCATGTCAGGATTTTGAAACTTATCCTGTCAGATAATTACAGAGGGTAACTTTGTTCCTTTGTGCATTTTGTTGCTACATAATTCAAGAAAGAATTAAATTGGTGAATAATAAGCAGATCATCTAGTTAGACAAATATCATATCGATGTATGTCATGGGAAAGGATTCTTTTGTAATTTCTAAAAGCCTATTATGGCATTTACTGAATTAATAATGACTTAATTGTTTAAATACATAGCTAGAGAATTATTTTAATGCATGAGTTTTTAAAACTGTCAGTCGTGTGTTGAAGTGTACAATACATGTAGAAAGAATATTTGTTCATCCCCAATCATTTAAATTAAAACTATTGCAGTATTGAAAGGCTTGGAGCTAAGAATTGAGGAACCTCATGACTTGGTGCACAGAGTTTTTTGGTTTTTTTTTCATGAAAGACTTGTCAAGGATTATACAGAACTGATCTGGAGTGTTTCAACTCCTGCCAGTCATAGCGTGCGTGACACAGATTAATTCCCTGCTCTGATGGTGCACACTGTGTTGATGGGGAAATAGCAAATAAAGTACAGGCCACAGAGAAGCTGCTGATTGTTAGGTCATGAGAAAGTGTTGAGGGAAGTTGTGAGGTACAAGTTGTGGTATTTAGTGGTGGGAACTGAATATGTTTTATATGATCTATATTTGGTCACTACTTTCCTCTCTGAAAAAAACCCTGCAGTTTAACACAGGCATTCTTGAACCATTCATGTAAACTTCATTGTGAGTGTATTAGTCCTACTTAATTCTTCTCTAATGAGCATTAAAGCAAGATAAGGTGCTTTAAAGGCTCTCTGTCAGAGAGCCTTTAATGCTATTCTAAGAATGTGTACTGAGAACTAAACTCTTAGTCCATGGTGTGCTCTCAGCTGTGACTTGCTAGGGAGCATCCTTGTGGGAGACCTCTGAGAAAGTGATGGTGGTGATTTAGACACTCCTCCCTCCTCTTACTGGCTAGTGCCCCAGTTATATCCAAGGGATAATGAAATACAGTCTGCTTGCTATACAGGAACATTTAGGATGTTTATTCTGTAAAATTGCTGTTTGGGGAAAAAAAAAAAAAGCAACAACAAAACCATGGTTGGACTACTACATACCTTCTCAGTCTAGCAAATTTATGGTGACATTTTTCTTCAAGGATATCTGCTAAAGGAACATACAGTGGAGAGTTCCTCCACTGTGCAGTCTTTCAGAAGCCAGCAGGTGAGTAATTTTGAGGTGAAAGATTGTAAACATTTAAAATCATCTGTGTTGGTTATTTTATTTTTTTATGTTTCCAATATTTCTTAACTGAGGAAGACATCTAAATAACCAGCCTTGGAAAGATTTTTCTGGGTTTGTACTGTCTTAGTATGGAGACACACAAAATTCAGTATTAAGGAATCAGTTGCTTGCAAGCTTGGAGAGAAATTATGTTGGATTTTGCTTATATATTAGGAAATACAACTCAAATTTCTCATGGATTTTTTTGGTTTGAGGGTTCTATTGGTATTTTTTAATGATTTACTGTTAGGTTTGGTGATTCTAGTGTCAGCAAAGTATCGAGTGCAGCCAAAATTCATGGCATTTGCATGAGGTGCAAGGTCTGTTACTAGTTGCACAACGTTTACTTTGACATACAGCATATTTCCACTGTTCTTACAGGGATAAACAATACTTTTCAGTTTGTTAGCAACAGTCAACAGATGTCACACAAAGTATAAAGGCATTTTAGGAATATGGATACATGGAAGCAAATGTGAATTGAAATAACGGAGGAAATCTACACAAGCATAGTTTGCTTGGAATACAGCCTTCTCCTCTGTCTCCACTGATTATTATTACATCAGTATATGTTGATCCAAAAAATTTAGGTCATCTGAAATACATACAGGGCTTCTGCAGCTGTCTGGCCTGTCAAGTTTTTGAAATATATGTGACCACAGCAGAATTATTTATTGGGCTATACCAGTGCTCCATTTAGGGAAAATGAATATAAATGGTAAGATAGTAATTGGAAACTGACTTAAAGGTGATATTTGGGCCAACATCAGGATTCTGCAGCATTAATATATTTTCAGATGGCACATAGGAAAAACCATTAAGGATCTAAGGAGAGAGGCTAATTCAACTTGAATTTCTCTGTGGATTTTTCTGTGTTGAGCATCACCATTGAGCAGCAGGCTTTTTCAACTTTATTTCTGCCTGCTACCACCTATAGACTAATGACATCTGTACAATTTGTAAAAGATGAATCCTACCTCTAGGTCTGGTTTTTCCTTCAGTAAAGAAATATGTCCGAGACCCAGCCTGTGTTTGGGTTTGCCCTGACCCAGGTGCAGGACCTCACACTTGGCCCTGTTGAACTTCATGAGGCTCTTATGAGCCTCTCCAGCCTGTCAGAGCCCCTCTGGATGACACCCCTTCCCTCCAGCAACTGCACACACAGCTTGGTGTTGTCAGCAAGCCTGCTGAGGTTGCACTCTATCCCACTGTCCAGGTCACTGACAAAGACGTTACCTGTGCTGATCCCAATGTGGATCCCTGAGGAATGCCCATCAGGGCCCATGGACTTGTGCACTTTTGGGTTCCTCAAATGGTCTCAAACCTGACTGACTCCTACAGTGGGGGGTCCTTCATTCTCCCAGTCCCCGCTTTGCCTTCTGCAACTTGGCATTGTGGCTTGGAGCACTTGCCAGTGAAGACCAAGGCAAAAGAGCTGTTGAGAACCTCAACCTTCTCCCTGTCCCATGTAATTGGCTCTCCCATTTCCTTCTGGAGAGGCTCCACATTTCTTCTAGTCTTCCTTTTATCACCAACTTACTACAGAAACTTTTCTTGTTGCCCTGATGTTCCTGTCCAGATTTAATCCTGTCACGGCTTTGGCTTTTCTCGCTTGATCTGGCTGCTCAAACAATCACTCTTTATTCACATGTTACCTGTCCTTGCTTCCACCATCTTTAGGCTTCCTTTTCGTGTTTGAGTTTGCTCAGGAGCTCCTTGTTCATCCATACAGGCCTCTTGTCCTTTTTGCCTGACTTCCACTGTGTTGGGACGCACGACTCCTGAGCTTGGAGGAGATGATCCTTGAAGATCAACCAGCTTTCTGGGGCCCCTCTTCCCTTCAGGGCTTTATCACACAGTACTCTATCAGGTACACTTCCTGTAGGGTGTATTTGGGGAGTAAAGAATCAGACACAAATTCCCAGCTAAATGAAGAATGTATGAGTTCTAGCATGGTTCTGGAAACGCTTCCAGCCTTGACACAAGGCTGTGCTGGCACAAACCTAAAGGTGCTCACCCTTTGCTATTCAAAACTCAGGCAAGGAAGTGGAGTGCATTCCTCATTTTAGAAAGCAAAGGGAAATTGCACATATAAAATGAAATTTCAAGAGAGACAGTACCTCAGGACTGTTAGAAAACATATTTTTAAGAAGATGTCATGGAAGAGTTTTTATATTTAATGATCTGTTTCTCTGCTCACACAGTAGTAGTAACTTGTAGTTAACTTGTATGAAACAAACAGTAACTTGCTTTCTTGCAAAAATCCATGTTGATCTAGTTTGTTGGCTCATTTCCAGAAGAGATTTGCACATGCTGACTATTAAAGGCTTTCTTTAATCCTCTTCTGCCCTCCTGGTTGAAGAATTACTGGAGGTCTTTCCCTTCTTTTCTTGTTTCTTTTCCCTCCTCCATTTGCAATCAGTAATATTGCACCTACTGCCAAAGTAGTACAGGATTCAGTTATAATATCAAATACACAATATTCTCCAATTATTGTGTTTGGTTATAGTAAGAATATTGCAGTCTCACAAAATACAGTTTATGGTTCTCAAAATCTTTAGTAAGTCTACACTGATATACATTGTAACATATCTTTTAAATTACAATGCCCAGATACCTTTTAAAAATGCAGAAAAATGGTTCATTAGAAAGATTTTTTTTTTTTAAAAAAGTCATATAAAGAAAAGGAATGGGCTCATTACAAAATGTTTCACACATAATCTAACTAATTAACATAATAAATTGCAGGGAACCATATTGGATTATCATATAATTAAATAAATTCCATACGGGCCACATAAGTTAATGTTTTCTTTTTGGAAAATTGTATGCCTTGGCAAATAAAATATTCAGAGCATTAACTATAAAGAAAAAATGGCTTTGTGTAATTATTGTCTCTTGTAATTTGAATTAGATGTAATTACATTTCCTAAATATGAAAAGAAAATAAGTGTGATCTATAGAGAAGAGGCAACACCTCTGAGACAAGTCTGTCTTTGTTTCCTGACCCATTAAGTGACAATTATGATACTTGTGTTAAACATCTTAGAAGTGGTATGAACTTGCCATAACTCTTCACTTATTCTGCTTGAAAAGATCATAATAGGAAATGCTTTTGCTCTTCTACTTTTAAATGGAGACCATGACTTGTGCAATAGAAAAAATTCATGGAAAAATGTCAGGTGCATCAAGTGCTATTTTCACTACATACATAAAATAAAGGATTGCCATGTAGCCTTCTAGAAGATATTGCGGTAAACTTCTGTAAAATGTGTGTGTCCTTATGTCTTGTCATAGGCCACTGGTCAGTGCCTGTGTGGTTTTGGTGGAAAACACACACTGCAGTTGTAGATGTCAAGTGAGTTCGTGCACTTCAAGATGAATTACTGATGCAAGTTGTTAATGTACTTGGTTTCTCCAGGGTTGTTTGGGTTTTTCTTTCCCTCACCATTTATTTATTTAAAGTAAAGCAACTGCCAGACAGAATAAGATCTGAAATAAATTCAGTGGGGGTTTAATAACATATTTTATGCCAGTTAGTGAAAAACGCTTCAGAACTTTTTGCATACTTGTGGAGGGTTATATTACCTAAACTCATATATATTTTATGTATTGGTGAATATCCAGTTAACAGTATTGTATGAGCTTGAGGATCTACACACAGAGTTTACAAACTTTGTGTTGCTCAGTCTGTGCTAGACTAAATAATTTATGTCACTGAAAGCATATCTGCTCATATATTCTTAGATGGGAACCATACATTTTGGCCTTTGCATGGAATTGACCTGTGAATCACCTACTTATGGTTTATTCTGTTGTGAAAAAAACAAATTATAAGGATGAAATATAATTATGTGGTTTAACTAAATATCTGCTGAGGCTACTTCAGCATTATTTATCATTTACTTTTTGATAGGAACTAGTCTTACATAAATGAAGTAAATACATTTTTTTTCTGAATTTCTTTATGAGAGATGCTTCTCAGAATGGGTCTGTTGCTCTATCATGATTGAAATTTTTTTTTTTTGCTTCTATGGATGTGATAAAAGTATCTTTTGATTGTCTAAGTGTTAATGTTTTCTAGGCATATTTTTGAATAGTTTTTTCACTTTTTAATGTAAATTTTTGATTTCTGTACAAGAGGTTCTGTTACATCTTGTGTGTTAGACTCTAGTGTGTTTTGCTGTTACACTCTGATTTCTCCTTGGGACTTCTGTCTCACTGATTATGAGAAAGGCCAGTGGAAAATTCTCTTGCTGCATGTGTGGTATCTCCTGTAATTTATAGAATTTTGCTGATAATCATCCTGTTTTTCCTAATTTCTTTCCATGAGGAAAGTATCTCTATCCATAAAATTTTGTGGGATCCTTTGATTCACAGCAGCCAAAGCTAGAGAAAAAAGGTAATTGATGTAATAGCAGTGGTTTTATTTCTTGCTTTCCTGAAGGCCATGTGTACTGGTATTCCTCTTGGTCATATGCTTGCTTTTTATTTACAGTGCTTCTACAGTGGGAAGATGTTGTCCACACATTTAGATTCCCTGAACATGAGCCATAGAAATTAATTTTCATACTTCTTAGTATCTAGTGTTAAAATGGTAAGCAGTTTATTTACTGGATGTTCTGGCCCTATTTTCCCTGAAATTTGAATGTCCTTGTGTTTCTAAACTGCCCTTTGCAAAGATACACAGAGGAGCTCTGAGGTTTTCCAAAGTTATACCATTTTGAACATACAGACCTCTATCATCTAGACAACATTATGTGCCCACTTTTTTCCCAACTATTCAAAAATAAATGCAAAATTGGTTTGGAGCAAGTACTTTGCTTCTTCCCATGGGACACCTTTTACTGGACAGTTTACTGAGCCTTACTCAGGACTTCAGGTTGGAAGGTGACCTTGAGGATCACCTAGTTGAACCTTTCTTGGCAAAAGTCTAGACAAGATGGCACAGCAGCCTGTTCAGCAGAACCTTAAAAGTGCCCAAAGTTGGGGAAACTACCACTTCCCTGAGGACATAATCACAGTGGCTGAACGTTCTCATTGTGAAAAACTTTCCTCTTGTGTCTAACTGGAATCTCCCCAGGATCACTTGTACCAAGTACCCCTCAGCTCTTTGTAGAAAGGGAGTCTCCACCTTCTTAGTATAGACACCTTTTAAATACCAGAATATCGTGGTAAGGTCTCCTCTAAGCCTCCTTCTTTCAAGGCTGAACACAGTTCCCTCAGCCTTTTTTCGTATGTCAGGCTTCCCTGTCTTTATGGCCTTTTCCAAGCCATCCACAACTCTTTTATACAGTGGGGACCAAAACTCAACAGAGTTCCAGGTGTGGCCTGAAAAGCACTTTAGTTTTGACAGTAACTTAGTACTCCCTGCTCTCAACACCCATCCTGATGTGTTTTGAGTCAATTTAGATTACTTCATTAGCAGATCCTTAGACAGCACTTTGATCAAAAGACTGCAATACTGCCTAAGTAATAACCATGTGTGCTTAGTTTGGCAATTTTGACAATTCCTGTGAGTAGGACAGGAGCCTTTCACTCCTCTTCCCAGATGCTGTACTTGTTTAGCTTCACGCTGCATTGGGAGAACAGCTGATGTGTTTCTAACTGTTTGGCTTCATAGTGATGAAAAGAAGACTCAGCCAGAGTCAGACTTTCAGCTCCTTCTCTCTGCTGCTTTGCCCTGCTCAATCAACAGAACACATCTAGATGTCTGTCTTGTTGACTCAGACAGATCCAGTGAAATGGACTGTGATGCACAATTTCCAGGCCAATCCATAACACCTGTCTGTTAAACTGGTTTTAAGTATGATCATCCTTTGGCCTTTCCCATTCCTTTTACAAGTATACGGATATTCAAACAAAATTTCCTTTAATAACTACATTGTCTGTTTCTCTTGGAAATCTTTGTCAGCCTCGTCTGATCCTAATTTTTAATGAAAATTCACTAAAAACAATCAATTATTTTCTTAGATGTCTCTGGGTTTGGAGTATTTTACTGTACGTGAATAGGTCTTTGGGCAGACCATTCCCCCTGTATCTGTGAAATAAGACTCTTATTGTGCTAATGCCGCTTAGGAGAAATATTTTTCTGTCCCTGTAGTCTCTTGATTCTCCTTTTCTAGTTGTGTATTGGTGGTTAAACAGACTAAATAGTGAGAAGTCTTCTGAAATTTAGTTATCCTCCCTGCTTCTCTAGCTTTGGCTGTCCTGCAGGTTCCTCTTATTTTTTCTGTAATATCACAATCCTAAATTTATGTCTTGCTTTCCCATTATTTTTTACTACCACCACTTTAAATACACTTTTATTTCTTTGGAGTTTCCCATTATAAGCTGTTTCTGACTTCCATCTTTGCAATAAATGATTAATTTCCCTTCCTTAAAACATTATGTGGATTACTACTACATATCACATTCTGAAGAGAGGTGAACCTTAACTATGATCACTGCTGAACTGTGCTTATTCTCTTGCAGTCCTTCTAGTGTTTGATTAAGGGCTGAGTCCAAGATCACTCTCAGCTTTCAACTTTTAGGTGCTTCACCGTAGTTCTTGCAAAAATCAGCTGGTGATGAACCAAATATTAGTTTCCTAACCTATGCTCTCATGAGACATTCAGTCAATTCTCCCCATTTTCTCCTGCTCCACTACCCCCAGTAGTTTGCTTTAATGCTGTTTTCTGATCTACAGACTCCAGATGCCTATAAAACCCTTTGGTCCCTAAAATTTTCTACAGAGACAACTACTCTAATATCAGATGCAGAATAGAAATCATATGCAAGAATGAATGGGGTATGTCATTGTTCTCATTAGTCCTTGTTCCAAAAGTGATCACCTAAATACAGATTCAAACCCATTGTTAGTGATCCTAATAATTCAATTCTGCCAAGTGTTTAAATCTGACCTGTACAAAGACACCGAGGCACACAGGATTGTGTGCCCAGATGCCAAAATGGCAGAAGAGCTGTAAGTCTTCTTAAGGTTAAGCTGAAAATTCTGACCCAAGTAATTCAATGCTTATTTGTATTAGGCTTCGTTTTACTTCTGCCAAACACATCTGCAACACCAGGTAAGCAGATATCTGTGTTCTTGCTCTGGCATTTAGGATTCTAATTCTAACAGACTTTGCAAAAGGATTCAGTGATTCCTGGTTCATCATAGTCCTGAATTTGTCATTTTTGTGGATTGTGGCAGTGGACAGCGTTTTATTATGTTGAGTTTAGGGGCATGTTCCCAGGTTGTATTCAACAGTGCTCTTGGCTTTTCCTGAACTCCGAGCTCACCACAAGCTGGCAATGAAGTGCTGCTGGCTGTACTATGTTTAGATGCCATTGTTCCACAATATCCTGGTGCAGTGTGAGCTATGGCTACTGACTTCTGAACGTCAGGAACCACTCTACTGGAATGCTTGATGTACGAAATACAATACTGCAGGTGGGAAGAGATCTCTGGAAGTCACCTAAACCAATCTCTTGCTGAAGGCTCAACTAACATAAAAGTTGCATCACCACCTGACTCTGTGCAGTTGAGTTTTGAGAAAAATTTATGTGTATGGAGATTGCACAGTCTTTTTGGGCACCTGTTCTGTGCAGGTTATCTCATGAAAGTTCACTGATTCCAGCTCCAGTCTCTTCCCATGACTGTGGGTGTTGCTGGTATCCTCAGGTAGCTTCTCTTGCACCACAGACTGCACAGACTCTGCTGTGGGAGCTGAGGTGTGGTAGCTCAAACACAGTAGATGAAGAGCAGTAGTGAGATCTCTAACCAGCTGCAGGTATGGCCACCTGCATGTATGATAAGAGAATTCCCTGTCTCTCTGTCTTGACTTCACAAAACAATTAATACATTAAACCTAGGAAGCCATGAGATCATTTGCCACTCACAAAACCTTTGTAATTTGACAGTTAATCTATCTTTGTGTAGACCTTGGTCACACTATTCAGATAAGAGGTAGAAGGGGTCTGTTTTTACACTAAATGGTTGATCTGAACCCTATAAGTTGTTACATGGAGTTTTTTAAACCTGGTGAACACAAGAGGCCTGTGGATAGTTTAGTGATGCAAGAAAGAAGACATTTGCTTCTCTCTTCCTTCCTCCTTTGCTCTTGGCTTTCAGGCTTCCTATGTTGCACCTCTGTGTGTACCCATGTGACTGGTAACTCTCCTGGTGCCTCTCTGTACTGGAAATGATGATTTGCCCTGTAGGATGTGTGGGACACCATGTAGGGGGGAACACCCATGTATGAGGGTCTGATCCAAAAACTACTGAAGTCACTGAGGGTTTCTCATTTTCTTTCGTTACTACTTCAGCCAGGTTCTCCAGGCAGTCACTTTTGTTTGGCTTGTCAGTGGTAAATTTTTAAAACATAATTTCTTTTATTCATCTTTCCTTTGCCTGTGTGGCACCCTTCCTAATCCTCTTATTTCTGAAAAGTAATTGGCAAGTACAATATTTTGCTGCATAGGAAGAAGCTTTGAGCTGTTTGTTCTCTTACTAAAACAAATGACACAATGGAAAAATAACATCGGGACATGAAAGGGAAGGAGGGGAGGAGGAGAGGAAGGCGTCAGTAGGCAAGGGCAGAGGGAAGTGTCCTTGGGGAGGCTGATTGGGTTCTGTGGGACGTGGGAGGGCCTGATGCCCGCCTGCTCCCTGGCTCCAGCCATACCCTTCTGCAGCGGGGTCTTGCTCTGCTCCAGTTTTCCTCTGTCGCTGCCCTCTTGGCTCAGGATGTTTTCCGTCTTCTCTATATTTCAAAGCTTTGTGGTAAATAATCAATTCAAACCAGCACCCAGTCTCTCTTTCTGTAATTCTGAAAACCCATTAAATTATATTGTTGGGGGAAAACAATAGTTGTGCTAATCATGCTCTGTGCATGTGCATCTTAATTTCCCCAGAGACCTGAATATGAATTTTTACTAACATGTTAATTTTGTGTGTTAATCAGTAGCTGTAGGCCGAATGAATGGATTGACTATGTAAAACTGTTTGATATTGAAACAACTCCTTTTGACCCCCTCAAATTGGCTTCATTCCACTGAAGACGGTTAAAGTTAATTAAGCACTCAATAGGTTTATGGTGTTTAAATTAAAATATATCACTACTCATTGTGTAGTCATCAAGCGAGGACGGCGCTTCCCCTCCTCGCCGGTCCCTCCTTGCCGGTGCCTCCTCCGCGCCCGCTCCGCGCCCCGCGCACGGCGCGGCCAGGGCGCCGCCAGGGGGCGCCGTGGCGCTGCGCTCGGCGCGGCCCTGAGGGAGCGGCGCGGGGCGGTCAACGAGACTCCCCAATTCCCACTCCTTTCCCACCTTCCCAGCCTTCCCCACCTCCCCACGCCCTTCCCACCTTCCCAGCCTCTCCCACCTCCCCACGCCCTTCCCACCTTCCCAGCCTTCCCCACCTCCCCACGCCCTTCCCACCTTCCCAGCCTCTCCCACCTCCCCACGCCCTTCCCACCTTCCCAGCCTTCCCCACCTCCCCACGCCCTTCCCACCTTCCCGCACTGCCCTCCCCGCCCCTTGCCTCCCTCCCCCACTCCCTTTTCAATTAAACTTCTGCGGTGAAATGCTAGAGCCCAGGGATATATGTTTACTGAGAAATAACTGAAATTATGCATGAAAAAATATATAAAATAACACTTAACTCTTCCTTTTTAAAAAAAGACGCGTTGAAAGCTGTAACAATTGATGTGCTGGCTTTCCCCTCTGGGCCCTTTTAAAGGGCTGGTGGTGGCTGGGGGTTGCGATTGCTGCTTTTCAGAAGCCATGACAGTCACGTTAAGATCTCCGAAAAGAATTGTATAATAGGTAGAGTGCAAAAAAATGAGATAATGGTAATTCTCAAAGGAATACATGCTTTAAATTAAAAAGCCACAGTGCTGCTGATGTGAGCATTATATTAATGCTTGTATGACACAATCCTCAAAGCTCTTTCTTCTTCCTCAAGCTGTTTACTTCACCCTTGAAAGTGAGGGCTACGTGGCATCCTGGCACGGCCAGCACGGATTGTAACTCATGATTGCAGGTGCTTCACATTCTTGGAAAAAGTAAAGCTTTTGTAGTGTACTTTACAGGAATAATCTATGCAGAAGAAAGAAGGTGTTGCAATGTGGGAAGATTTAATGTGGCTGTGCCAGTGGTGGGTGAAGCTCCTGACATCCTTGTCAGTGGGCTACAGGTGTGGCAAGTTGGCCAGAGGATAGCCGAGTGACGCCACTCCTGTGTGGCACAGACAGGTGAGGTGAGGCCACTCAGCCCTTCCTGCTGAGTTTGCCACTGATGGGATCTCATTTTTTATAGTGTGTAAAAAGGCTGAAAACCTTCTCCATGCCTGGTTTAACTGCTTGCACATTGTGTTTAAACAACAGAGAATGACATGTTGCCCTGTTATTATTACAGGGAGGCTGGTCAACATTACCACAGTCAGATGCCCATTGCAAGCATAAAGGACAAAAATTATTGTTTTCGTACTGGCCTTCCGCACCTAGGAAATGTTTCTGCACTCTTCCAAAACTAGGAATGCTCTATGAGGGAAGAGGAGTGATGGAAAGAGGCTCAAAGATGTTATCAGACTAAATAAAATAATATTATAAAATAAGTAGACTGTCCTTGAGCCCTGTTACTTGTATTGGTCAAGTATAATGCTTGCTTTCAAAATTCATCTTGGCTGTATAATAAGAACCCATAAGTATATCTTATTTTACAAATGTTAAAAAGGGTGTGAAATCCCATCACGTACCTTTGTAGTAATTCATTATTAATTTATCATGTTCTTCTGTTTACCTTTCCAAAAGAGAGTTGATATTTTACCTTCTGCGCACCTTGGTGTATGTGAGTGAAATTTTCTTATCTTGGATTTCATAAGATGAGCAGAGTGGTTTACTCCTGTCTGAGCTACAGGTTAAATAGGTGATCTCCTCAATGTTCTCATCTGTGCAGAGCTGTGGAGGAGCACAGCGTTTGAGAGAATGTCAAAGCCTGCCTTTGCAAGGCCATGGCTGAAAAGTACTGTCTCTGTTGTGGCATATTTCTACCTTTCTGCAGTAAACTGTTTCCTAGTGTTTTTTAAATGTATTTCATGTTTCCCCATCTGTGCCAGCTAGGTCTGTTGGATCTACTGCTGGGCAGATAAGTCAGAGGCTGGGCTACTGCAATTGCATCCTCTGTGGTGAAAGCTGAGAGATGACTTCTTGCCTTCTGAACCCTTTTGCAGAGCAGTCCTCTCCAGTAATGCAGCTCACATTTGTGCTGGCTGGTGACAAGAGAGGAGGAGGTCTGGTCGTGCTATCAAATGCTACTTCCTGTTCAGACTCATAGCTCACATTTATAGCTACCACCACAAAAGGCAAATGACATTTTTACATGGAAAGCTTTCACAGGAGCACTCAGAGGGCTGATAAACGTGCTTTAAAATTCTGGATGAGGTTAGACTGACTGCAGGAAAGATCTAATGCCGTTGACCAGCTAAGTGTTTATATTTCTTCAATATCTTCAGATATGATTGTATCTGCAGTGGGGATTTTATCTAACAGGGTAGCTGTGCACATGATGCAAGTACCTAATAAGTAGGTGTAAATATTAATATACAATGTGATTTTCTTTTTTCCCCTTACTGTAGTGCCTCTTGAAATCAGTACTATAGCACTGGCACAGATGAAGTACACAGATGCTTTACTTATGTGCTCAAGGATTTGGTGCTCTGCAGCTCTACCCACCATAACCAAACCATGAGGTCAGAATTTTGCAGCATTTTTTTCCTTTGTGCATCTCTTTGACAGCACCAGCCCAGCTACAAAAACTCACTTGTTCTGTGAGCCTATATTCAGTATCATGTTTCGCACACAGTGACAGTTCATCCAGAGATCTGCAAATCTACTTTGCAACAACACAATCTGCTTACCAAATTAAATAAGTGAAATCAGGGGGATTTCAGTAATCCCTTGAGAGCAGCTTTGTAATGTAAATGAGTTTGGTTGCCAGTGATAGCCATTTGCCAGAAGAGCTTGAGGATTTTGAAGATGCCACCTAAATAATCCTTGGAAGGCTCACTGGGTGCAGAACTGTGCCTTTGCTGGTTTTCCCATGCTGAAGGACAGTTCTTGCAGGGATATCTGTGGCTGCTCTGGTGCTTTTGGCTGACAGAAGCCAACAAGCCTCAGCATGGACATGAGGTGTCACCTGCTGCTTCATGCGTGTGTGCAGTTAGTCAAGGTGTGAGAGCCTAACACTTAACAGGGGTTAGGTAGTTTCAGAGAAATGATTTAATAATATCCTGGTGAGAACTCTAGCCTGAGGGAATAGTAAAAAAGTTTGTTGTGTTTTTTTTTTAATATTAAATTCTTTCAATGAATCATAGTGTTTAAAAGGAAAGAGAGGATTAAGTTTAAACATTTTATCTTTTTTAATCTTCTTCTTTGAGTTTTTGTGTCTAAGTTGATAAAGGGCTGTCCAACAAAGGGCTGGAGTATCGCATGCAGATTTAATTAAGGCATAATGTAGAAATCTGATTTGCAGAGCTTGCTCTAGAGCAGCTGACTTGGATTTGCTCAGCAAACCTACCTCTTTCTCTGCTAAGAAGACAGATGAATATACGTTTCCCAAGCATGCATGATATGATAGCAGGACCTTGTCTGCTTCAGGAATCAAACATGTAAAAATTGTAATAGCTGTGTGTATTTTTTTCATCATCGGCTGGTTTATATGGAGAAAAAATGTTTCTTAGCACAACGTGTAATGTGTTTTGGGAGGGCTGCCAAGCATGTTCTCATTTCTATTTTGTTTTCGTGCAAAGGTGTTCTAAATGAGACTAATCAGCCCCACAGAGGATATGACACTAGCCATGTATTTTCTGCCTAAGAATTTTAAAAGGGCTTTACCTCAGAGGTATAATTTTAAGTTACTGAAGTCTATCACCTGGCCTTGAAAATACGTCCTAACGTTCGCATACAGGTCTTTGACTACTACCATTACAACCTGGTCTACAAACTTGTTTTAATGTATGAGGTACTTTCCAGATTTGGACTATTCTGGGGCCCCACTCTGTATTTTCACACATTTGTCAAGGAACAATAATATATTTGATGGATGCTGGGTGTTAACACATGCTGAGGGAAACTTTCCTCCAGCCAGAGCACTTTGAATCCAGTTGTCATCATTCTGTTCCTTCTGGATTGATGTTAATTTTCTGTGATGCTGCTGGGGCTAGAAGTGGACTCAACAACTTTCAGTTCATATGTTCTTCCATGCAGCAAGTGAAGGAAACAACCTTTCTTAATTCAAGAAGTTGTTCTGCCATATCATTCCAGATGGTTTTGAACAATCCTAGCAATTCAACACTTGTTAACTTTTATTTTCCATCTTATTTGGGTAATCGTTTAAAGTGTTGAGAAAGAATAGAAGATGATTGGCAACCCCCAAGGGTAAGAGGGCATGTGTAATTCAATAGCAGATGAGGTTTTGTTTTTTTGTGTTTCCCTGTATTGTATAACCTGTCTGTGAGAACTTTTAGGCCCACTGGGCTTTGAATGTTTTGCTGCTGGGTCATAGCATGCTCATGTCCTCTGGCTTACTCTGTCCTGATAAAACATGACTTGTAATTTAGAAGAAAATTATGTAAATTAAGATGTTAAGTTCTTACCAGGGCATTGTAAACTTCAGTTTTAAAGGTCAGCTTAAAGAAAACATAATCTTTTTGATGTTGTACTTTTCAGTTGATTTTAATTGGCGGAATGGGCAAGGGGGCACCCTGATGATGATGATATCTAACAGATAGCAGCATGAGCTATCTGAGCTGTGCTGAGTAAAACTGGGCAATAAAGTCTTTGAATACCAGTCTCCTCTTGAATTTTAATTTCAGAATAAACCAATTTATCATGGTGCAAAACAAATCAGTTTAGTACCTATTTTTATATTTATATTATTATATATACTCTTTGACACAATATTGTAGTCTGGTCATCAAGGAGGATGTGATACTTCCAGTCCTACAGCAAAATGTGTTCTCTCAGAGTGATCTCAATAAACAGTTTATTTGCTGCAAGTTTTATACTGCTGCTGAAGATCAGCCTGGTGCTGCCTTTGATACCCATATAGAGGGAAAAAATGCACTGGTGGTGTGGGGTTGTCTCTTTCTGTTTTGTCTTTGCTGATGGTATGCAGGCAGTATCTGTACTGATATACCTTTGCTTTTCATAATTCTAGACGTTATATATTTATTTATCACTATTTAATTTAAGGGTCAGAAAAATTTTTGCTAGGACATTAAGGGTTTTTCAGGTAGCTGGGGTCTCACTTGAAAGCTGTGTGGAATTGTGATTTTTGGATTAAATTGCCTTGAAAGATTGTTTCCAACACCACTCTTTGCTGCCTGCCATCTGCTCCAAGGGCTGTTTCTTTTTTCAGCTGTGAAACGCAGCCAATTTGGCCCTTGTTCCTCAGGGTGTTGGGAGGAAGAGCTTCTCCCCAGCTGTTGCCGAGGGGAATTCCCTGCAACTCTTAAATGTCCCAGAAAGGGGTGAAAGCAGAATGAAGCCTGACAACGGACAGTGCCAGGCAGAATCGTGTTCAGTGAACTCTGCTCAGCTTGGGTCAGAATATCTGCCAGTTCTGGGCTGAGCTACATGGCTGAGTAAGTTGGTTCTGAGTGTGTGTCAGAGGCAGACTTGGAGCTTTTTGTGGGCCACTTCCCTCCCCCAGTTCTGGCCAAGCAAGGTGCGTGGTACTGAGAAACCAGGAGCTGAGTCTTGGATTAGATTTGAATGCTTGGATCTGGCTGTGGCCTTAGCATTATATGTGAATTCTTTCAGGTCCGTGCAAATAACGACAGCAAGACCTCCTAGATGAAGCATTTTTCTTCTCACTCACAAGCTTGGTGTGTTGCATATGAAAATCTACAATGCCCCAAAATCCCAGACTTTATTTTTGGGCAGATCCCCATAGTCATTGATGCGGAAGTAAGGGATTTTTCCAGGTAGGAATGTTTTGGTTTGGTTTTTGGGTTCTTTTTTTGTCTGCCAGAAAAATATCAGAATCTTAAAAATTAACCTGTTGTTTGCTATGCTCCTGTTAGCTTTCCATGCCTAATTTTGGATTCAGTGAACAAGAACAGCTAGCAGTTTTCCCTTTGTACAATGCTATCATGGAGGACCTTCACACTTCTTCATTCTCCTCATGTGGAATGCTCACAGATGCTACCTGTAGTTCGGCTGACAGTAGATAATGTTACTATGTTATATATAAAAAACTATATATAGCTTGTATATATTCGTATTTTTGTATATTATCTAAAAATATATTTATATATACAAGTATAAAAAATGTTTATATGTGAAGTCCAGCCAGCAACCAAGCCCCAGGCCAGCCACTCACTCGTTCCCTCAAGGTAAGACGGGGGACAAAATCAGAAGAGCTACAGTGAGAACACTCAGGGATTGTGATAAAGCCCATTTAATAAGCAAAACAAAGTGGGACAAGGAATGAATTTCTCACTCTCCATTGCAGGCAGGTGCTCAGCCCTCCCCAGGAAAGCAGGGCTCCGTCATGCGTAATGTTACTTGGGAAGAGTCCACCACTCCAAACATCCCAGTTTTTCCTTCCCCCAGCTTTATATGCTCAGCATGACACCAGATGGTCTGGGATATCCCTTGGGTCAGTTGGGGTCAGCTGTCCTGGCTCTGTCCCCTCCCAAGTCGTTGTGTACCCCCAGCCTCCTCAATGGTGGCGTGAAGACAGAAAAAGCCTTGACTCTGTGTGTAAGCACAGCTCAGCAGCACTGGAAACGTCCCTGTTTTCAGCACAAATCCAAAATGTAGCTCACACCAGTTACTATGAAGAAAAGTAACCCTACCCCAACCAAAACCAGTATAACCCGTCTTACATAGTGTCAATCTATCTTTAATTTTCAGTGTGAACCTGTGGGAGTCCAAAAGCAAAACATTGTGATGGTCCTGACTGAAAATAATGCTGATGTATCTGAAAAAACTGCAAAGAATATGAACACTAACCTTACAAATTATTATAGATATATATATATAAATATATTATAAAAGTTAAGTTCTACTGAAATCTCCTGAAAACAAAGCAAACAGAATGGCACTGCCAGGCAACAAGAAAAATTCTATTTGATACAAAACAAGAAAAACACTATTTGATACAAAACAGAATATGCAACTGTTTTAAATCCTATAGTTTTGTATAGAATAAAGTTAAAATTACTTTGTATTGCAGAAAAAAAAAAAAAAAGAGAAAGGGAAGAACTTTAAATTAGCAAAGTTTCCTAAAGTAAATTTATATTAGTGTAGTAAACCCAGCATTTTTTGTGCTGTGTATTTTATCACAGAATGGAAGTAACATTCAGTCAGCCTTGTCACTGTTCATTTTGCACTTTGGATTATTTTCTCTCCCTTTGTTGTTTTTTAAATTAAAAACAAGCTATTTTGTTGTGTAAGATATTCTTGACGTTGATACTGTGTGTGCACATTAACTGCTGTAGCAGGCCTGGCGGGCTCTTTGGATCCTACAGCTTCCAAATGATTAATACAAATGCTGCTGTGAAATTATTACAGCAAAGGCAGCACCAGATTATGGAGAGAAGTGCAGTAATGGCATCCAGGAATGCCTGAGCTTTCGGTTCAGACTGGCTACCAGCCCTCCTCAAGTGAATTGCTTCACATTGCTTCTCTTATTACTTAGAGAAAATAATACTTTCCCATGATTGTGTAAGATGACTATGGACAAGAGAGAACCTCTATTAGTCTTTAAAGGGAAGAAACTGTTACTAAGTAGGTTTTTTACTATCACGGACATCTTGGTTTTAAGTCTTATTTTCAGGGGAAAAAAATCCACATTACTTAAGAAATGATGCTCATTGTCTTCTGGAGGAATTAGACTGGTATTGTTTTAGCATTAGACTGCCATTAACAACCTGGAGTGTGACTTAATAGGTGTGCTCTACTGCACACAGTGGGTACCCATGGAGTAGTGAAAAGAGAGGAATCCCTTTAGGATTTCCAGTGAGAACTGGAGAGCAGTGCATCCCCAGCAGTACATCCAATATTCTGCTCATGTGACAAACACTAAATCAAATATCTTGTGGTCAGCTGCAGAGCAGCACAACTATCCTCTGCTGATTTCCTTTCCCTCTGCCCTCAAAATGATTTTGTACCACTACCAGCCTGGGTATGGTGAATTTGAACAAATATATACATTATTCTTTTGCAAAAAACTTCCTTGTACAGTTTCTAATTAAATGATTTTAATCATTCCAATTCAATTAACCTACATAAACAACAAATATCAAAAAGGAATCTCTGTTCCTGTAGTCTTTCACTGCCTCCACAGAATTGTTCTCAGTGGTATAAATGATGTTTGTTCTCCTGTTACTGCATCTCCAGATAATGAGCAGTTTTATTATAGTTGAAGCATTATCCCAGCATGTATTTGCAAGAAGTATATGACAATGAAATAGTAATTTTTCATTATTTTTCTTAATATCTTTAGACCATCTATGCATCTGATAAATATTTATACTCAGCTTTGTATAGAAATATATTCCTCTTTTCTAAATTACCCTCAACTGCAACTGCTTTATATGACTTTTTTCTCTTTTTATCTATTATAAAGCTGTTTTTAAGGTCATCTCAGTATTTTGCATGAAAGTTTTTTCTTCTCTATGTTTGTTAGGAATATGTGCTATGGACAAAGGAACCATTATTTACCCAGGGTAATTTTCAGTTTTACTTTAGACCTACTGCAGACTGCTGCAAAGCATTTTGTTTTCTTTTATCTATATCTTAGTGATGAAATTATAATGATATTTTCATTACTTACTGATCTTGTTTTACTTAAGCATTAATTACTAATCTTGTTTTCAAGTAGACTGTATCATAAAAAGGGGTATAATGAGATATTCAAAAGTCTGTTTCTTACAGGATTTTTCCCATTTTTATTTGAATGTTTCCCTAGCACACAAGGTTCGTTACCACTAATTACTGTGGTTACACTTGGATTTATGATGTAGTTCCCAAAAGGAAAAAAAAGCTCTATCTATCAGTGTTTTCTTCAAAGAGAAAGTTTGGCTGATCTGGGGGAGTAATTGCACCAAAATAGTTCTTGTAAATAATAATGTCTTCGTCATTTTTAGGGATAAGAAAATGAGCATGAGAGCTGAGTTGCAGAAGGATGTGTGTGGGTCTCCTGTATCTCCTTACTTTTTAAAGTATATCCTCTTTCACAGCAAATATTAATGATGAGACCAGTTCTGATGTGGGCATTGTTTCCTTCTACTGCTTTGTTACATTTACATTGGTGATTGTTAGACAGATGATTCACACAAAATGCACTCTCCCATTTTAATTTTGGTCTCATCTAAAAATAGAGATCCTATATCAGAAGAGTGTAATAGAAGATAATGAGATGATACGTAGAAAGGAAATACCAAGCAGCAAGAGAAAGACCAGAAAAAAAATCCATGTAGCACTTAGCACTAATATGGAGGAAATGAAGACATTGCCCTCTAAAATCTTGACAGTTGAAATCCAGCTGTTTGTTGCCGCATCCTAATCCTTTCTGCTTTATGGGTTTCCGGAATAATGGAATTTTAAATTAATGGGGTTTTGGTGAATTTATTTTCAGAATTGTGAATCTCCCTGTCACAAATCTCATTAACACAGATTAAATGTGAGGAACATTGCCTTAGTGACCAAAACAGGCTCACTTGACTGCTCCTTGTTCCACACAAGGAAAGAGGCATTGGCAATCCAGGTAATACAGAAAATGCACGTGTGATGGATCTGTTTCCTTTCTAATTTAAGGAAGTTAACACGTGTCATCACTGCAGATCTTTTCAGGCAATTTAAACTGCAAGATCTACAGATCTCATGCCTATTTGTCATAGCTTTCCATGTTTTTTATTATACTATTAATGTTTGGATAATTCTCAAGCATTTGTTATTACCTTTTCTCCTCAAGTGCATATTAAACATGGCCTTGCACAAATCTTGGTACATTAAATGTAATTGGCAGTATTATTGATATTTGCAGCTATGCACTGTTTCAAAGGATTGCATTATAATGAGGAAGTTTTCACTTAATCGTCCTTTGTCTTCTGCCAGTGTAGGCTAAGTTAACTCTACCAATCACCAAATGTGAATTTGAACCTGTATTTTTATTGCCAGTGATGTCAGAATTAATATGAAAGAAATAATATGAAGTCTTTAATATACTGAGTGGAAAAATAAAGTGCAGTGAAAGCTTCCTGTTTACATGGTGGTCTTGGTATTGAGAAAAATCTTTTCTGCTTCATACCTCCTTATTGTATTATACAGGACTGTCATAGGTTAGCAAGCATAGTCCCGGAAGGGACATCCTTGCTAAGGGGTGCTTACAGTTTCCTCTGGGAACTGATAGAACCTATCAGCTGGCCAGTTTGAATATGGACAATTCTCTAAGCCACTTAAAGTTGTGACCACCTCTGTGATCCACATTTAAGAACAGACAAACTCCCCCTCCAAGCTCTCTCTCATTTCCAGCACTGGCACAGGTGGCTGCGGGCCCCGTGTGGGGGCCAGCGGGCCTGGCCAGGCCCTGCTTGGGCCAGGCTGGGCCGGGCCACGGCCATCCTGAAGCCGATGGACCTGTTCCAGCCATGGAACCCCCCCCCACTGCCTTGCCGTGGGCAGCCGGAGCGGCTCGGCTCTCCCCCCTCTCCACTGCGATAAGAAAAATTCAACATTCCAGCTGCAAAGCTGCAAGGCCGAGGTGAGATTAACCCTTTTTATTGCTGTGAAGAGCTGAAAACCTGAGGGAAGAGAGAGAGGAGATGCTTAAAGCTGAAATTCTCTTGTGAAGCTATGATATATCAGAGTATCCTGTTGTAATTTCATGAAGATATGGGGGGTGGAGTGTTCAACTCGTAAGCAAAAGCACCTGTGCTGAGATAGGCAGATGCTGACGCAGCTGTAATTTCATGAGAAGTTTGGACAGGGAGAGATGAACCAGATGAGGACTTTTGCTCCAAATGGGAAAGGAGAAAACCTCAGTACCTAGAGATGAACCAGATGAGGACTTTTGCTCCAAATGGGAAAGGAGAAAACCTCAGTCCCTAGAGATGTTCCCAGAGATAGTCTAAAGATGAAGATGATGAAGACCCTTTGCTCCCAGGGAAGGAGAAGGGCCTCTCTCTGTTCTTGTTTCTGAACGGCTCAACCTTAAAATTGTACCCCAAGAAACTTCAAGAGTGGACCCTCGAAAGCAGTTGTGGGAAAAGCTGCAAGTCGGGGGAAGGGACTCACATGCCAGCAGAGAGACTCCTCTTCCTAAATGGACTGAACAATATTTGGAAGTGGACGGCTGTCTCGTTGTGATAATGTTTTCATAGCACAAGCAAGAAGAGACTTCTCTTTCTAAATGGACTAAACAAGGTTATTATGGAAGTGGTAAACAGACTGAACATCTTAAGGGTTGTTTTTTCACATTGTCAGTGGGAGAAGAAAGGAAGGTGGGGGGAGGAGGAGAGTTCTGAAGGTGGTATAATTTTTTTTCTTCCCTCTTTTAGGTCTGTTAATAAACTTCTTTATATTCTTTCAAGTTTGGTGCCTGCTTTGCATTTCTCCTAATTCTTATCTCACAGCAGATAAACAGTAATGAGTATTTTGGACCAAACCACTACAAGGACCCATGAGAGTTTGATGCCATTAGCAAGTGCAGGAATGAACGCAGAAATGTTTCAACAGATGTCAGAATTGTGCATTGTTTTGTATTTCTGCTGTTTTAAAATATTTTTCATTTAACAACACCTTTGTCCTGTGAAGACAAAAAAACAAATGGGTTTCATGTGTATGTACAAAATTCACCTATATGTTACAAGGCAGCCTTGTCCTTCCATGGCATGCTTTACACAAGCAGCATGGAGCTCTGTGGCAGCTGCAGTGACACAAAAGTAGTTATAAACAACAGCCCAAAGCCTGGATTTAAAATTCCCAACAGGTGGAGCAGATCATATTGCATTTGCCAGTGTATTTCAAGGCTCTAGCTACTGTAAAGAAAATCCTTTTGTTGATATTTTCAAACAGAGCATAGCATTGGCTAAGGAGTTAATTATGTAAGAAAAAAATCAGTAGTTACTAAACAGGAAAAAAGTCTAGATGTGTGGCAACTGTAAGTGAAGGAAGGAAATCATGGTAAAAGATGGTAGAATAAGCTGGCATGTACATGGGTGATATTGTGAGTCTTGCATGTGGCATGTAAAGCATTTAACAAGTCAATCATTTCCACATTTCCCAAAGCACATGCTTTCAGCTTGCTTCAGTGGTACATTAAAATAACAAAAGTGTCATAACAGTTGTGATTTTTTTTTTAATTTAAAAGGATGGCTGTTAGCAGAATTATCCTAAATCAGAAGTTTGGAGATGTTGAACTGGTGTTTTTTAAGTCATGAACCAGACTTTTTTTTTTTTTTTTTTACAAGGAGAAAGACTTACTGTTTTAAAAGCACCTAATTATAAGTTGATGTTTCTATGAAGTTGTGTTTTGTCTATAAATTAATGTTACAAAAAGTTATTGCCTATGCCTTAAAGAGAGATTTTTGGATTCTTTTGTGAATGTTCATTTTTCCTTTTGTGCTTAGAAGTGAAAATGGTTTTGCTTATGAAGTGTATTTTCATATGTTTTTACTTTCTGTTAAAGGGCTGGCTGGCTTTTGCCTGTGCTGATTAACCAGAACACTTCAAGGTACACATTCATCCAGAATTTTTATTGCAGAATATAAGTTTCTAAACTTCAAAATTTGAAGTAAGGATCTAGAGATTATTGTATAGTTTGATACTGAAATGGTACCATTCATAAGTTTATATCCCTTTCCCCTTGCTGTGTACACAAGTTTCCTTGAAGAGCTGTGTGTACTTTTGATGCCCACTGCAGAATGTATTAAGGTAGCCTTTGCCTAAGGCAGTGCTCTGTACTTTGGCTCTTTCAGGCCAGTGCCTCTGGCTCCAGAGTAAAGGCTTAAGATCTGAAATGAGTTGCAATGATCAATTCCTTCAATAAATCTTAAAGAACTTTGAAAACTGAAAAACTGACTCCCAAAGGTGATTGAAACTTGTAATTCTGTTTTGCTCGACGTGAAGTTATATAATCCTTCAGCACATTACATGGTTCTCCCGTGGCATTAGGGTATTAGTACTAATGGAAAGACATAGTTATTACAAACAATTCCAAATTTCACGGTGTGTATCTTAATAGCAGAAAGGGATTTTCTCATGATTAAAAAGAAAAATGGGTGGCAAAATAAGGAAGAAATGCTTGTTCCATAGGGTGATCCCCTGGAGGCTTAATTACTGAAAAAACAAATAGGAGGTAAATGTTCAAGATGTTTACAGGTTAAACATTCCATGAGTATCTTTTAAATAAGAGTATCTGCAGCCTTGAAGCAGCTAATTGCTCAAGAATCACAGCCATTTGTGCTGCCTCATTTTCCCCTGGGATCGACACTCACAACAGGATAATTCTTACCCTGATGTAAGTGTCACAGTAGGGACTCAGTGTAATTTGCTGATATGATATCAAAAATAGCATTAAGGTAATTACATTTTGCACTTGTAATGTTTCACAGGCAAGAATATAACTGAAAATTACTCTTTTTTTTTTTGCTTACAGTAACCTGGCCGTTCCCCACCAGAACCAGAGCTTTCTTCTCTTTTTCTTTCTAAGGTTGAGCAGTGAAGTTACTCAAAAGTTTTGGGGCTTTTTTCATCTTCAACACAGAATTGAAGAACAGAGCTGAAGAACAAATTGAAGTACGTATTACACTGTTTGACTTGGGAGATGTTCTGTAGGCTAAGCTGATCCACGGTGTGATCTGTCTTCAGTCCAGTTCCACTGCAGCATAATTGAACTCTGTTCCTCTCGTTTTCTGGAGGAAAAGTAAAATGAGTAGATTGTTTTGCTCTTGTTGCTTGGATATATTTCAGTTGATAAAATTAAACCTTTGTGTTGAAAAATTTAATTCTCTGTAACATTAACTTGTGAATTGTGAAACCTATGCAAGGAAGCTCAGTATTTGCAGCTCTTAGGATTACCTGGTCATACAGTAATTCTTACAGTCCAGGGCAATGAGAGTGCAATGGAAAAATGACTACAGCAAGAAAACCAGACCTTAGTTTGCTGGAAATTGCCATAGAGATCTGGATTTAAATTGAGCTCCTCCTGAATTTACATCACGTGACAGAATGACCCAAGTGCTACTCACTTGAGTCACCAGGGACAAAGGCAATGGATTTAATGATGGACTCAGCTCAACAGAGATTTTGCAAAGTTTTGTAGTAAGTTGGTGGTTGTTTCTTTCAAGTCTTGTATCAGGTTCTGGAAAATGCCCAAGTCCTGGGAAGCACTTTTTTACTTGCATGTGGTATCTTATTAAGGTGGTACCTATCATCTTATTTAGACATTTTAGATTAGATTCACAACTTTGGTATTACAGAGGGGATGACTGTTCATTAAATATGAAGAGAGGGCTTCGGTGGATCGATGTTTTTTGCACAGGGTCCCTGGTGGCCACACTCAGGCAGCGCTCTGCCAGCACCCACGCGTGCACACGATCTCACCTTCGCAGTGGTTGTGAACAGCCGCTCACACCCACAGTCTGTGCACCACCCGGAGACAGAGGGGCGAGAGGGCTTTCTGTATGCAATTCCGAGGTGTTTAATGAAACCAACACACGCCAGGGAAGCAAGGACAAAGAACCCCCCAAAGGAGGCGCGTGTGGTTTTAATCTGAAAGGTCCCAGGGGCGGGCAGAGCATCAGAAGCCAATGGTCTGAGGGCTAGGGGGCAGAGGCAAGGGCGAGTGACACAACAGGAGCCAATGGGAGAAGGGATGGGAGGGCGGAGAGAGACAGTGACCAGGGGAATCTCGGTAAAGGGAGAACTTTCTGGCACAGTGGTTTAGGGAGAGACCACTTCCAAAGCAACATGGGGGGTGTAAAGTGGACTTCGCCACCACAACAATTAAATCCTGGTCCAAACAAGCAAAGGTATCCCAGAGATGACAGGCATGTGGGAACAGAGTTTAAATTTTTGTAACTACAAACTACAGGCACGTTGAAGAACTGATGGCAGCTTTCAAACCAGCTGGTTTAACTGGTATGGTGGTTAGCCTACAAAGCCTCCAGGAGCTGCCCCATGGAGAGCTGCTCTGGAGCCAGCTGTGACTTGTCTCTGCTTCATCCAGACCTCTACTGAGTTCTTGCAGGAAAAAAAATGTATTTATCTACCTGGCTTTGAGCGACTCACTGACCACGCTGCCCATGGGTGACTGTTTCCTGCCAAAGACTGGTCACGAAAATGCATAGAGGAGCCAAGCTGGACTGACAGTTTATCTTTGCAGCTGGTACAATTTCAATATACAGAAACAACCATTCAGAGAGAGATTGTTCTTCAATACAAGAAACACTCTGAACATCTCAAAATTAAAGCCTAGAAATGAAGGCAAATTCAGAGGATGTGTTTGTGGGCTCTCCTGCAATGGACTAAATCACACAGAGCAAAAAAGAAGGGACATTTGAATATAATTTTATTTTGCCATTGAACAGTGCTAGGGACCTTTTTTGTAGATAGACAAATGCTTGTCATTACTTTATGCTCAAAGGCAACATTGAAAGTGACCTGGAACAGGCAGGAACTGACTTTTTTCTACTAATATGATATGAAAGTTTTATCGTATTAGGAATTTTCTGTCATGGTGGATTAGTATCAGGTCATATTAACGTTCGTTTTTACTAACTTACAATGAAATGTGCTAACGTGACTACACTATCACATGAGAAAAAAAGGAGAATTATTTTATATTAATGTGATTCCATAGAAAGATTTCAATACCTCTGTCCCATGGCAAGTAGGAAGAAGTTAAAAATAAAATAAAATATAATGGCTTGGGACAAGGAGTTTTTTTCCCAGGGATGAAACTCCTTCCCTCACCCTCCCCATCCCCAACATCATGTCTATATTTGTTTAATGGTTTCTGGATTTTTGAAGTGATTAATTTTGAAGCACTTTGGGCTTGATTTCATAATTATGGTTGTTCTCCCATTTCTAACTAGAAGTCATTGGGAGCAGCAAATACTGGATACCTATACAAAACAACCCAGGATGTTCCAGGCTGATTATTCCTTTACTTTCAACAAAGCAAGTGTTGACTTCTCAAAATGTTGATTTAGAAGCCAAATTTAAAAAAAAAAAAAAAAAAAAAATATATATATATATATATATATATGGGGGAGGGGAAAAAAAAGGAAAAAGAAAAGCCATCATATTGTGTCCATGCTCCATTATGCACAGAATACTGTGGCCAGAAATAATTAACAGGCACAAAGGGTGGCAGTTAGTCATTTGGCTGTATGATTGTACCTGCAAGGTTTCTTTCATCTGGAGCCAAAATCTGATAAAAATGGATAATGTTTGAAATGTTCAGTCTTATCTAAATTATGGCCAGAAAAAGCCTGGGTTTAATCTTGGCACCAAACTTTATACAAGACAAAGCAGATGAGTTTGGCTCCTAGATGAAATTCAAGTCATCTCTAATTCTGGAAATCTGAAATGTGGTTTTCAATGTTTCCTTTTTGATGCAGCTAACATTCCTAAAGGCTTTGGTCTAAAATAAAAGGGATCAAAACCTTTCGAAACTGCAAAGAGGTGATAAATTAAAGCAGACTTATTTTTAAAAGGGCATGATTGCTTCATTAGATGACATCCATGAATAAGACTGGGTTCCCTGCTAGAAGGTGACGAAACATATTTACACCAGGTCAGAGGACTTGTGGACCCTTCTTGCTGCATGTTCAGCCCTTTGCTTCAGGCCCTTGGCAGGTAAGGGGAGGAGACCCCGTCACGCTCCCATTTCCAGTGAGAAGAGAACAGTTGTATTTTCCACTTGCTATTCTCAATAGTAACAGTGCCCTTGTGACCGGTCTGGAGCCCCTTGTCCTTTTGCTGTCTGTCATCCTGGCCCTGTGTGGGTTGTGCAGTGATGGCTTCCAGGAGCACTGTGGAGCTGCAGGGCAGGGCTGGAGGTGTTGTGCCAGCTCTTTTGTTTTAACACCTATAAATGAAATAGGCCTTTGTGCTCCAAAGCATGGCAAGGGCAGGCAGAGGTGGTGGGCTCCCTCTCTCCATCACTGAACTGGAGACTTCGGCGCTGCTGTCAAGCTGGGGAACAAGTCTCCCACTGATCCAGGTTGTTTATGATTAGGTCACGGTGTTGTTGGTCTGACCAGCACTGAGAGAGGTAAAAAGAGGTGGACTCTACCCAGGGAATTTGGAACCTGAAATGCTCTGCGTCATTCACAATACTGATTTGGGAATCTAGCGCAAGCAAACCTAATCCTAATGCATGGCTCAGCACAGCAGTAATAGCCAGCTGATAATGGATACTGGGGAGAAAGTGTGGATAGCCAAGTCGAGCTTGGTCTTTCTAAAACATGTAGAAGCACATTGTATTAGAGAGGAGAAACTCTGAAGTTTTTATGTCAGTATATTAAAAACATGTTTGTTAATATGTGTAGTCATTTAAAAGCTCTTGCAAGTTAGAGAGCCTGGGCTCCTCATCCTAGTGCTGTCCCTGTGAGCTTCTGAAGCTTCACATCAGAATGGCCTCAATTAAAACAGCAGCACCACTATCTGTAGATTACTGCTTTCCATCATTTATACTGTGTTATCTCTCTCTTCAGACTGGTTTTTAATTTTTATGTTTGCAATTATAAGTGATTTATAGGAAAATTCATTGCACGACCTGTCCAGAGTCATTAAATTCACCTAGGTTGAATAACCTGATGTTCACCTGGTAATAACCACATCAGTGACATTATCTTACTGAATTTTCAGCTAACTTAGAAGTATAGAGCTTATCTTTTCTTACTTTTTTTTTCCTTTCAAGTATAGTGGTGTGGGAGGGGGTGAACATTTTTAATTCATAAGAGGTAATTAGCCAAGTCTGAAAGGTGTGCACTAATTACAGAATGCTGTCCATCTCGTGTAGCTGATTGCAGCACAGGTTTCTGAATAGTAGGTATGATTTTTTCCAAACACTCTTCAGTAATTTGAAATGTTATTAGGGGATTAACTTTCCATATGAAAAGCTAAACTAATACTTATTATACAGATTATAACGGCAAGTGGCCTACGAAGCTGTTGAGGCCATTATTTTGCAGGCTGCAGTCACTGCCAAGGACCAAGGAGAGTGCTGGATAACCATCCCAGCCAGGGGAATATGCAGGGCACCATCCTCTGCTGTTCCTCATGCTTCCTACCTCTGCCAACACGAGGCAAGCTGATGGGCTCCATTTAGGAACGTGACTCCGAAATGAAGAGGCAGAGGAGAAAAGGTGTGGGGATTGTTTTGTGCTACATTGTTCTGCTACAGTTGCAAATCAGTCAAACTATGCTGATCTCAAATTATTTAGAAGCCAATCTTTGGGAAAAGTCTATTATATAGTTACTGTTTTGAGAAAACTGAGCACTACACCTTTAAGTATTTCAGCTTGCTTGACACAGGGTAAAGTTAGATTTTGCATCAGTATTTTTAAACCCCATTAAATAAGTTGTTTTGATTTACTGTTTATGGTGGTAGGTAGTATCTGTTGTTGATTCTTCTTCCCTCCTCCCCAGTCTTTATGCTCTTATAGGGTCACATATTCTCTCTTTGTGTGACCTCTGATATTTGTTCAACACATGGGAAATCTAACTGGATTCCTCCAAGCTAAAAGCATGAAGCTGTGGCTAGAGCTAAAGGCTTGTAGTTCCAGCAAAAACCTCCCATTCCCTGTGAACGAGGCAACAGCAAATGCAGACCTACTTTTAAATGAAGGCCATGCAGCTGTGACCATGGAGAATGGATGTGGGAGTATGTGGAGCAGGAGAAGAAAGCTCTTACATTTCTCTGCTGAATAAGTCGGCACTTAAGTGTAGGGCTCACACTGGGGCTGTAAAATGCACACTAATCAGTGGATGGAAAATACCTGTGTACAGTTTCTGCTTCTAGGGGAAATGTAACCTTGTTTTGGAAAAGAAAGGGATAAATGATAAAGTTTGCTCATCTTTTTAATTCTGTACCCTGGTTTAGTGTTAAATTCCAACACCACCTTCACCACCAGCACGCATCCAACCCCCAGCGCCCAGAAAAGAAAACAACCTTGCCATTGTTTTTAAAAGAAATTATTGTTATGTAAAAATATACTAATTGCATTATATTATTTACACTGAGTTGTATTCTTTGTTTTGGAAAGTACTTGGTCATTCTTCATTAATAATTTAAAACAGATTTCATTATGACTTTTTTCTCTGCCTTTTTGTCTTCAGTTTGGATTCTTTGATAGATCCCAGCAGAGTTCTTCCTAAGAGGACTTGCATCTTCTCTTTAACAAATGTCCAAATTATTTATTGAAAAGTAAATTATCTGTTCTCATATCTGCCTACCTTATTAATCAACGCTTCCGTTGCTTTGCTTTTCAATGCTGTTTCTGTTTGTAAAATTATAGCTTCAGCCCCTCTGTTTGTGCTGATATATGATTGAATAGCTTATTGAATGCACTTTGTCCACATTTCTGGAATACATTTGCTGTTCTAAATTTTTTAATGCATTTAGCTTCCAATATGAAACTTGGGGAAATGGTTCTGAACATCTCCACATCAGGTTCCCATTGCGTCCCTTTGTCTATCCTAGCAGTAATATCCTCTGAGATTTTCTCCTACAGGCATCTCTGAAACCCTTAATTGAACCACTTGTGTGCTTGTTTAAAGTGTTTCCCTCGCTTGGCTTTCTAAAATGATTTTTAAGCTTTCCCTACATACGTTTTCAGTTTCCCTAGCCTTTCCCTTAACTAATGGCATTATGATGGTCTCCTGTCTTCAGGGATCTCTCTTGAACTACATGAACTTGTAAAGTGTCAGTGAAGACTTCTCTCAGTTTCTGTTCCCACTTTTATTTCTCTTGGATATCTGGTGTCTAGTCTGTGGGCTTCCTTCGGGCTCAGTTGAGAGTAGCTGTGCATCCCTTTGCGAGCGAAGAAAGGGGTGTAAGTCACTACCTTGCTCCCTTGCATGGGCTGCCACTGAACCGATAGGGAAGTTATGTTGTACCAGGAAAAGGTTGGCATTGGTGCCATAGCAGTGGATTTAAGCTGTGAGTTCTTTTGACTGTTTATATCAGGATATGCCCATATGGTACTTGCCTCCTTAGCTGTCTAATCAAAATTAGAAAACTCAGACTAAAGTACCAGTGAAGCTTTCAGGTATAGCTCTGGTTTACATGTAAAGTCAAACATTTGAGAAGCCTTTTAGGAAAGATTAAGGAAGATCTATACAACACCCAGTATGATGGTAATTTTAAATTGTTTCTCTTAGCAATTTATTTGGATTTAGAAAAAGCAAGCAAAACCCAATGCTATCATAAGCTTTTTACCTAAGATAGCTACCATGAAACACTTCACCTTTCCAGTTTTGATCATTATGACAGGATAAGGAGCCAGACAGGACTGAGAAAGCCACTTTGCCCCAGTACCCTGCTGCAAAGTACCATCATGAAGGGCAGGCACAGTCTGTGGCATCTGCCTCATGTCAACCAGAGGTGATGTGCTGGGGGCACTCTGGGGCTGAGCTGGGCAAGGACAGTGTGTACAAGGAGTGACAGCCCCATGTTCCACCAAAGCTTCTGAAGGTCCTTAACCAGGGAGCACACACTGATCCCAGCACCGATACCAACAGCCAGGGAGAAGAAGGGCCATTCCCTTCACTCACACTGAATGAAGATGTGGTGCACTTCCTGCAGAAACCAAGGGAAGAAATTGCCTCTCAAGTGCTGCTGCTGAAGAGCTGAGGTTGCTAATGCACTGGCAGTGATTACCTGGGCTGCTTATTCAGTTTGCCTGAACGTGAGCCAAACTACCTGCTTGGTGAGGGCTGTCAGTGCATAACTTGCATTGATACAAGAAAGTAGTGAAGGTTGGAAACAGCCTTAAAAGCTGCTTATAGGAGTACTCGGGTAGGAGGCATCAGATGCAGTTATATCTTGGAACTGTTGTAAATTAATTCTTTAAATATTCCAAGTAGTCATTGCATTTTACTTAGATGCTTTTCACTCTCATTCTGAAAAGTGAATTCTTAAATCTTTGGGTTTGATGCAATTTAAAAAAAAAAGACATATTAAAAAACACAAATGAGGGAAAAAACCTCATACTGAGAGATTTTGACTGTCTGATTCACTTTTGTTTTTATTTCATTTGGTTTAGCCTTTTTCTTTTAATACTTGATCAAATCTTTCACTTCCGATATTCTATGGATGGGTTCAAAAGCATTTTTGTTTGTCTTACATATTGTTCCATATATCTGTCTTGAGCTATGTTGGCTTCTCTTGTCATTTTGACACTGATTTACTGGAATGAACTTATATTTTAAACTCTGTTACTGTTCTTTAAATGCCTTCCATTCCACATTAACATTTCCCAACAATAGTTCTAATTAGTTTTTTTTCCAGCCTGTTTGCAAATCTAGCACAATATCTTCTGAAAACAAACTTACGGAAGAATATCAGACATTTTAAGAAAATAAGTGATCAAGTGACTTTGCCTGCTGGTAGTTCATCTATAATTGGGTGCAAGTGTGTACTTGTACCCAATTATATCTATGTCTAATAGTCATTTAACTCCTCAGGGAAAAATTTAATTCTATTAAAAGGTCTGCTGCAGAAATTCATTTTTTTCAGTGACCTATAGCAAGTAGAGTTTCAAAGGCTTATGAGTAAGTCATAGATTTCTGTTAGGGTGTTCTCAAAGAGCTCACATGTTCTGTCGGCAGTTGAACCCAAAAAGCCACTCGCCCCCACCACACTGGGGTGGGGTAGAGAACTGGAAGAGGAAAAGTGAGAAAAATCATGGATTGAGATAAAGACAGTTCAATAGGGAAAGCCAAAGCAATCCACATAAGCAAAGCAAAGCAAGAAATTTATTCCCATGGGCAGGAAGGTGCCCAGTCATCCCAGGGAAGCAGGGCTCCATCACATATAACAGTGACTTGGGGAGACAAATGCCCCCACTCCAAACATCCCCCTCTTCCTCCTTTTTCCCCCAGCTCTATATACTGAGCATGAGGACATATGGTCTGGAATACCCCTTGGGTTGGCTGGGGTCAGCTGTCCCAGCTGTGTCTTCTCCCAGTTCCTTGTGCACCCCTGGTCCCTCTCTATGGGGTGGGGTGAGAGGCAGAAAAGGCCTTGGGTCTGTGTAATCTCTGCTCAGCAATACTGAAAACATCCCTGACTTACCAACACTATTTCCAGCACAAATCCAAAGCACAGCCCTATACCAGCTATTATAGAAAAAAATCAGTCTAGCCCAGTCAAAACCAGCACACATTCCTACTGGCATGTTTTGATGGCTTTCTAACTGCCCAGAGATATGTGTGTGCCTGTGTTTGTCTTAATCTTAAAACAGGTTTTCATTTTTTCTAGAGATAATGGAAAGCCAGAGCTGTACCAAGATAGCTTTATAATTTTCAGTGAAAGAAATTTGCATATATGGTAACATTTTTGTTCTGTTTTAAACCAAGCAGCTGAATAATTTGCTTCCTCATCTGTCTTTCATGTGCTGCTGCACATACATCCATTACATATCCTCTACAACAGCAAAAAAACATGTGCAGAGATGTTTCATTCAGTGTTCGTTTTTTTCTAGGAGGATTGTTTACAGACAAACTTATTTTGAATTTATTTTAAACAGTGCCTGTGGATGTAAATGAGCACATTAAATAGGAACATTGAAAGAGAGATAAAATATCATTTTTAGGACCATACAATTAATACAAGCTGAGGGTTGATGCATTTTTGGTGTGCCATTCTGATCCCAGTGATTATTTTCTCTCTCCCTTGTATGCTGTTTCTTCATGGTTTGGTGCTCTTGAGGTATGAATTTTAGTCAAATAAAGATAAAACTGTGGTTGTTTTATTACTTGTATTACTGTAATTCTTAGGAATCCAAGTCATGAGGCATAATTTCACTGTCCTAACCACTGCAGCGGTGCTGAAGCAAAAGAGATTGCTGAAGAAATTACAGCACAAGGAAAAGGAAAGCATGGGAGTGGAGGCAAAAGAAAGAATGCACAGCCTGAGTTCAACACCCTGGATGGGGCTGGTGGGAGTCTTAGGAAGTTTCTTCCTCCCCACTCTCTGAAATGTCAATTGCTCTATTAGATCTTCCTTTCTTCCTCTCTGTTTTGTCTTGCTGATAGAGGAGGCATAATAATGTGCTGGTTGGCAGTTATATTCTTAGAAGATGTGACTGACGAGAGCATTTGGAGCTAACTACAACTTCAGAAAACCCTCTGAAATATGAGGAGCAGCATGGGACCATACACACAATTTTTTGGTTTCTCTTTGGTCTTTAAAAAAATAACGGTGAACAATAGGTAGGTGAACAATAGAAATAAAACTTTCAGCAGTGGCTGAGAGATCAGCAATATGGGGGACTGTGACGAGTTTTGAAGGTGAAGATGAGTCCCATGGAGTTGGATGAACTGGAGGGAGTGAAGTATTTGCTCTGCTTTGCAGTGTTTCTTGGAGCTGTGCATTCAGGAAAAAACCACTATACTAATAAAGTTATGAGTAATGAGGGACTGCCTGGCTAAAAGGCTTAGCTGTGTGCATGGACAGGAGAGGTCTTGTATGAAAAGAACCTGCAAGACTTCAAAGATTGCATTCCAGAAACTGGGTTTGGATGGATATTTCAGAGAAGTGCAAGTGCAACTCAATCAAAGCAAGCAGTTATACCTTGTCTGAGCAAGTATTTACAGTAAACTTGGCATTCATTTTGGTTTTAATGTTGCTCAGATTTTCAAGGGGAGCAAAGCACAAAAGTAAAGCAGATTTCATCTGTGCAGAGGCTTGATTTCCAGATTTCATTGGAAAGCAGTTGGACAGGGAAAATTCTTCTCCTTTCACAAGACTATTGTTGTCTACCTATCCCCATCTTTGTGCCTGCTTATTCTACCCTAAGCATCAATGCCAATTTCATAACACTTAGGTGACCTTCTAACTGTGGTCTTTGGCTTGTTTCCTACACGCCAGCAGCTCAGTGAGATACAAGGATGACACATGAATGAGCACACCCTTGAGAAAAGAGGATTTTTGGATAAAAGAGCTGTGACAATCTCAGCAAGAAAACCTCCTTGTTCGATGCCTCAGTGTTGTACCATGGTGTCAAAGAAATGCTTGACATAACTGTCAAATTACCCTTCTTTCCAAGCAACCTGCAGTACCTGCAATTTAGGCAAAGACTCAGATTAAAGAAGCAAGCAAGGCACCACACTGCTCCTTAAGTTGCTGTGAGACTTTTGTGCATTCCTGCCTGCACCGTGCAGCCTCACTCCTGTGCCTTGTTACAGCTTCACTGTGCTCCTTCGTGGCTGTAAGAAATGTGAGCGACTCCTTGCGTCACTGCTGAGTGGAACTGAGGAACTGAGGAGGCAGCTCAGCTCTGAGAATCTTCAGGCAGCAAAAAAAAAAAAAAAGGCACAACATAGAGAAGGGATGAGCATGGTTCTGGTGGTGCAGGGCTGGCTTGTATCTGGGATTGTTCTGAGTTTTGCTGGAAGCAGGGAGGGATGGTGCAGAACTGAAGAGGGTACAGGAAATCTGAGGCTTTGCTTGCCCTCCACAAGCCTGTCACAGCTGGCTATGATTTGACCCTTTGACTTAACAATTTGCTCACAATGTGTATAATCTTTTCTCATTACACATAATTTAAAATTTAATTTTAAAATACATATTTGGAAATAGTGTAACCCTGTCTACAAAGCACATCTGAAATTTCAGCATGCAGGTGAGTGTAAAACATTTGATTTGATGCTGTTCAAATCAATGCTTGTTAACAGTGTCGCATACAGGTAGAGAAAGTATAAAAATATGGTGTAATGCAGTGGAATGAAAAAGTATCTTTCCAGTCGTATTCTGAGAATGCAGCAAAAATAGCCCAATGTCAAATGCTATTTGAATATCACTTCTTAATGTGTCTGATACACTTACTCTTTATGTGAGCCCACTGCTATCTTGCTTATGCTGCAAAAATTCAAAAATATCTACATTAAATTTTACTGGTTTTTTGCCTCTAGGTGTACCAAATTAGTTTCTTGGTTTCATTCTCAACTCCTTATGGTTTTTGCATTGACTAATTCATGGCATTCCTACCTTTATGTTGTAGAAGAGAATTAGAACTTAATAACTCCATATACTGTTTACAAAATCTTGTCTCTCTGCAGTGGAATGAATCCCACACAATTTCACTTTTTGCCAAATTGAGAGAAGGTTGCTGCAATGAATTTTATCACTGGTACGTCTGCTCTGACACCAATACTGGCCAAGAAGTAGCAGTAAGAAAGCAACATGAAAAGCTTCTCTGTAAACCCTGGCAGGCTCAGCAGTGGTAAGGGTGATAGTGTGAGAGGTTGCATTTTATTCTTCACTATCAGTGTGCAGTAATAGTAAAGCAAGCAGCTAAGTGGCAGAAAAAGGTATTAAACATACTGCCTATATTAAAATTAAACAGCATTTTAAGCTAAATTAGTTGATCTGTACATCCTAGTAGGACTGTCTTGCTATATTGTCTCTAACCTTTAGCCACAGCTTGGATTGCAGGCTTGAGTTACGTGCTGACAATAACCACGCTGTCTCGCTGACTTATTTTGACAGTTTATGTCCGGTTACTTTCAGTGATTTGCAAAGCTGACATTTCCCTTTAGTGAACCTGAAACTCCTTTCTGCTGTATTGCCCAGATATTTTTAACATACCAGGCAGTAACAAAAAGCAGAGAAAAGAGGGCTCTGTTCTCACTGAACCTGGGGAGGAGGTCTTACAGCAAATATGAGGGGTGAAAGGAACTGGAGTATAAACGATGACTGGACCTCAGATTAGTATAGTTGTGGTCAGAGGTTTATTTCTATTAATTTGTCATTATATAAATGCCACACTACTGTTCTGTTCCATAGCAGATATTCTTCTGATACTGCAATATTTTCTTTCCTTATGGTAAAGTGTATCTGATTGAGCCAATTTATACTGACAGCTTTCCTAAGTTAACTTCTCTGTGAATTCCCAGTTCATTTAATATATTTTCCTCGTGCTTCCCACATTTGAGTTACCTTTGTTCTGTGTCTGAATGATAGGAAGCTGATAGTTATTTTATATTTATATTTCAAGGCTGCTTAATGTTTAATGAGGCTGAATATGTTGTAAAAAGCTTCAGAACACTCAGGCTGCTTAATATTTCATGTCGATCTACAGAGACAACTATATTGATCTTTTAAGCATCTGCTAAACAAGACAAGGAATAAATTAGATTTTGGTCAGTTTGATTTGGCTGGTGAGTTAAATAGCTTTTAGAGCATTATCACCTTTTAAAATGTTTTGTTTCCAGTTGAATAAAGTAGATTTTAAAGCCAGTATTTCATGTCGTTTCTCATCGCTCTTCATCTTGCCTGTTTCGTTTCAGCTGTGTTTGTGTATGTTATGAAGGGATGCAGGAATATAAAGAAAGGATGTCTGCACTGTCTGCTTTATGCACCCATAATTATACCTTCTGAAGCCACAGTTGAAGGGCTCTACTTCTCTCTGTTGACTGCATCTTGGACACGGGTTCCCACTATTAAACTTATGTTCATTTACATCACAGTTACATGCCTAGAAAATTCTCTGAAAGTATAGCAAAGCAGGACCATGAATACAGTCTGATTCAGGGGAAAACCTACCTTATCCCCAAGTTCCTTATCCCAGAGGACCTATTTTAACATCTCGTATGCAAGCTGACTTTTCACAAGCTTTGGGGTAACAAGTGCAGAAAATGGATTTCCTTGCAAAAAGAGGAAAAATAAGTTATTGCATCCATTCAGATGTCTACAGAATTGTTCTGTAAACCTACTGCAAGTGGATAACAAAGCTTTAGAAAGGTCCTTTTTATACTGAAATAATTTCATAATGGTTTTGTGACGATTGAAAGTTTCCGAAGTCTGCACCCAGAACATGCAGCATGTGTAGAGCTGATCTAACATAGACAATTTTATTAAGAAGCTGAGTGGGCAGCCTTGGCACAAAGCCTTGGGGTTTGACTGTTAGCTCAAGGATAGGTCATGCAGCTACCCTACAGAAAGACCCATGCAGGTAACATTTGCTAGCTTGACTGAACTCAAGTGTAAATTACTGCATTTATTTTCTCCATGAAAACAGTACTCTGTAGCCTACAAGTATACAAACACTTTTGTGGTATAGAGCTAACTTCTAAATTATTTTGCAGGAAACTAAATATTTCAACTTAGTATAATCCTAAATATGTCTGTTTCAGGTTAGATAAATTTATAAGTATATATGGGAATAATGGAATAATACTTTCTTTAGTCTCTTGCATTTGTGGGGTTTTTTTGATTGTTTGTTTAACTGTACTTTGCTGTATCCAGTTTGGAGCAGATGTAATAGCTGTTAAAACCTCGTTTCTTTGGCATAAAACATTTCAAAGCAATATGGGGAGGTTTGGGGGTCCCCAGAAATGTTACATCTGTACTGTTAACTGAATTTAAAACTTAAGGACAAATAAAAAAGACAGGCAAAGGAATCTATGCAAATTCTTCTAAACTAAAAGCAGGAATGAAGAAAGGTTTTGGTTTTGTTATATTCTAGGATACCTCTCCAGCCACTCTTTTTGCTTCATTCCTGCTGCCCATGGAAGTTCCTTGTGAATTCACCCTTTAAAAAAGACGCTCCGTATGATTTTAAAATGTCTCACCTACATGTTACCATGTAAAGATTTCAGGAAGTTTTAGCCATCTGAATTCTTGTCATTTGATGGGTTCTCAACTAGCATTCCCTCCTTTTGTGTCCCAGCAACCAAGGCCCTGTGTGATGCAGTGAATTCAGCTGAATTTAAAGATGGAGGGGGGCATTGGGAGTAATTTGGGGGGATGTCTCTAACCTGCCCATCTCGTCAATACTATGTTTTGTATGTCTGTGTTATCTTACAGTTGATCTAATGATAAAAGCCCATCCTCACTTTTATTTTCTTCCTGAAACATTAAATTCACTGGCTTTTATCCAAACAGAAAGCATGTCCTGAGAAGTCCTGAGAACATCATGCTTTTGGGAGTTCAGTAAGTACAGTAATTACTTCAAAGTATGTCTTCAAAAGCTATGCTAATTTTTCATTTTTAGTACACCCACTGGTCCTTTTTAAAGGCTGTCAGGCTATTCCCATATAAAGAAAATATTTCCTAAGCGTCTCGATGCATATCTAAATTCTTGTTGATATGATGAAACATTGTCATTTCTAATGCATGTGTCACCCTTAATTAGTACTCATTCAGGATCATGTCATGACTTGTTCTATACAGCTGTTCTGGAATTTCAGGTGTGTGGTAGTTTCAGACCACAAATGTGGCCAACTTTACAAATGAGGTCAACTAAGAAACACTTAAAAATACAAAAAACTTCAAAATCTAGCCAAACAGACCATATTTGGACCATTTATGATTATGAAATAAATTCTTCCACAGGGAAAATAACTAATATGCAGTATAGGAAACGGAGCTCTGTTGCCTCTGTTGCCCTCAGAGCCAACACTTGTGCTGAGGATGGATATCCCTCACCTAGGCATAGTAATGCATACACAGGATAATTGTATTCTTGTCACTGCCATAGTGAAGAAACGCTCCCATCTGTTGGAGATATTTTCCTTTATCCTGTGGAGAGGCAGAATGCAGGTGTGAAATTGCCTGTTGTGTCACATGCACACGTGCCCCTTGATAACAGTTTCACACTAGGGGAAAGCTGGTAACTTGTTCTTCTAAGGTTGCTTTGAAATTTATCACGACTGGGATAATCTATACAGCACTTGAGTGTCAGGGACATCGGCCTTAATGGTGCCTGAAACTTCAGTGGAAAATAATCCTAAATTCTCCCTTTGTAATTAGTGAATATGGTTAATAATGCTCCTTGCTGGACATATTGAATGGAATACAGTACACACTAAATTGGAGCGATGCAAAGAGAAGTGGTGGATGCTTCCAAATGCTTGACTATAGGCCAAGCCAGGTTTTGCAAAATTCTTAGCTATGAAATCTTTTTTGTAGGTCCTTCTGTCACTTTAAAACTCACTTCATTTGCTAAGAGTGATGCCACCATGACTCAATAAAATGCCTCAGGCTCCTTGAACAGACCACTGAGACTTTGCACACTGTCTTCCATGAACTAGACTTACACCCTAACTATCTCACAGGAGTATGAATGTCAAAGTTCCTAAATGTTAGTGCTCAGTAGTAGTAAGGAGATCAGGATTTGATGGTTGTAAGGTTATTTCTGACCTCCAGTCCCACCACCCCCTTGTTCTGCTTGCCTTTGGGTGGCCAAGGCCCTTAGACTAGGACTTAGACTAGTTCTTAGACTCCTTAGGATCTAGGAGTTCATGTTAACTTCACTGGATCCAGATCAGCTCCTGCACTGCAAATAGTAAAGCATTATGCAACTATTGTAAGGTACCTATGTAAGTGTAACAAGATCAGGATGGGCTGTGATCTCCTTTCCTCAGGGAGTTATGCACAGCACTTTTTATTGGAATAGGAGACAGATTCAACCTGACTGAATCATTAAATGGAATTATAAGATAATGAACATTAGCCACTTAGATCATTTCATAAATTCCAATAATTAAAACTGCACAGGCAATAATAATGGCTTTTCCAGATATCTAAGTAAGAAAAATGCACCTTTGATGTATTGTGGCACAGGCATAGTGAAAACTCTGAGTTAATGGAGGATCTGTGTAATAAGAGTTACCATACAGAACCTGCACTTGGAAATATATAAACACACTTCCCAACAGAATTTCACTGTGTCACAACTGTTTAAGAAAATCGGCAATAACTGACAAGATAGGCACAAAATGGATTTTCATGTTGCTGGGATGAAGTATGGCTCCCAGCAATTAATGGTTTTTGTCATATTAAGCAGATAAATAATGCTATCTGACATTACAGTATTTCACATTACACTAAAATTTTGTAACGTTTGCTCATAATATGAGTTGAAATATGTTACCTAGGAAAAAAAATTTATCTCTGGAACAGTCAAACCCCATTAGAAACCTTAGGCTTGAAAAATCACAATGTTAACAGTTATATCCCCTAGCAAAGGTTTGCTTTCTTTAAATAGTGTTAAATTTAAACCCAGAAGCTCTAGTCTCTTTTGGAGTTACTCTTCCATAGTGCATTGAGCTTGAAAGGGAAATTTAGTGCATAGAATGTACTGTGCCATTACTGAATGTTGGTAAGAGAAACACCATGAAGAACTGCAGAAACAGCAGAGCCTTTAAAATGAAATCACATCAGGGACACTTATGTTCTCTAAAAAAGTGTTTCTACATTCTGCTTTATTAAAAAAGGTCCTAATTTTTAATATGACCCCATTACCCATTATTGATAAATAATTTTATTATTTTAAACTTCATTCTAATTGGCATGTTTGCCTTTTTCCTAGCTGGATATATGCTACCCGAATACTATTCTTTTGGGAAAAAAAGAAAAGCTTTTTATGGATCTAAATTTTCCCTTACTGTTTCCATGAACAACTCATCTGATTTCAGCATTCTTACTCACGTTAAGTATAGTTTTATCCTGGAAAATATCAATGTGTTCCAAGCAGTAACAGGAATCAAGAACAAATATGAGAACACGATTTTTCTCTTATGTGCTGCTAATTCTGTTCCAAATTCATTTAGTAATGTGGAAGAAAATGTGATTGCTTGTCAAAGCACAGATGTGTTTTTTTGTTGGGACAGTGCACAGTGCATTTGGAAGTGTCATGTTTAGCTGAGGGCAACAATGCTTAGTGTCTCAGCACCCAACTCCCACTGAATTTCAACAAGAGTGAGCAAACAACCTTCCCCTGGGCTCCAGTGAAAATCCTTGGCTTAGTATCCAGTCTGAGCTGCAGTTTCACTTGCAGGAAACAAGCGGTTTTTTGAGGTCTTTTAAGGTACTGTTTCCTGAAACAGAAGATAATCTGAGTACAGAGAGAGTACTGAAAATCTGTTAGGAAAATATGTTAGTTTGATAAAGATTGTCAGGATTATTGAGTACAATAAACCTTTCCAAATCCAAGCCATAAACAAAATATATAATGATTTACGTGATCCAGGATACAATTTTATTGCTTCTCAGATAACACTGCATTTAGGCTTTTATTTTACTTGAGGGTACTGTAAAAGCAGAACTAGTTCACTTTTATGACATTTGCCCTACTGTATGTTAGTGGAAGAGGTAGGGATTTTTCAGAGACATTGCTGGCAATGTCATAAGTGCACCCCAAAAGCCTAGTAGTGGTGCCAGCAAGCGCATGTAATCTCTGTCAGACTCAGCAATCTAGATTTAATTATCTTCAACTGCAAGATGTAAAATATTACACCACAGTTCTTCTATGACCTTATAAAAATGACACTGTTTATGGAGGTCACAGTTCTGCATTGTCTCCTGCTGATTTTCACAAATATGTTGAACTGCTGAAGTGTCTCACACCGTGGGAGTCTCAAAGCTCCCCTCTGGATGGTTATGGGACCAGTGTGTGAGGCTGGTACACCAAACCTTCCAGGAACCTCCCAGAGAACGCTGCTGTGGAGCCCTGAGCACCCAGTATTAGTGTCCAGAGCAACGATGTGTACTGCACTCCTTTTTGGCTTTGCTTTTTTTTTAATGAGGTGAGGAAGAACAGTTGGTGCTGTATGGCCAGATGCTTTTGGAAAAGACCACCCAATGCCTTGGGAACTACTGGCTTTAGAGGCTTGGTTTGTGCTTTCACATCATCTCTCTCTGCTAATCTGTGTTAGCATTATTGCACCTTCACAGTATCAAAAAGAAGTATTGGTTTTATTGTGCTTATTTTAAAACCAGTACATTTACAAACAACCAAACTTAGATAAGTTGGGTATATAAAAATATACATGTAACAACTCACATTATACAGTAAAAAAGAAAGCACCTGTGTGGAAAGCTTCCCCCCCCATTTTTTAGAAGGAGAGCTGTCTTTAGAGTTGCATCAGTAACATGTACTTAAAACATATATACACACAAACCCAGAACTTCAGCCACAAAAATCTGTCCTCTTATGTGGCAGAGGAGACAGAAGGCCCAGAGGGGTGATATGTCTCATTCCTTCTCCATCACAGAACTGCTGCCATTCACACTGTGTGAACAAGAGCATGGCTCGGGTAAAGTGTGAAAAGCGGGAGATAAATTATGCTCCATGTGGCACAACTCCTCCCAGGAAACAGCAAACCCGAGGGCCCACAAAGAGTTGGACCTTACCCTGTTGTCAGAAGGAGCAGCTGCCACGCTGGACTCTGCATCCCTGGCTGGCAAGGCTGAGGTTGGGCTCCAGTGCTATCTCTGCACTGTCGTGGGGCCAGGGACAAGGACCACCTTGCACTTGGAAAGCAGGAGCCAGGGGGCTGCTGGACACTCCTGCAGCACCACTGACGCAAACTGGGACACAGAAATTGTGTGGAGACAAAGCTGGTATTGAACTCTTCTCTGGATAGGAAGCTCAAAGGGTTAACTCTAAACTGTTACATGCTATTAGAAAAGACAACTAAATAACTTAAGTCTGTTTAAACATTAGGTTTCTAATCCTAGGTGCATTTCACCATGGTAAAACTGGGTATTTGAAGAAAATACTTGGCTATTAAATATTTTTGCAATTATGTTTTTAGAAGTGCCTTTTCTGTGTCAGGCTCTAACCTATACAGAAAAGTTACCTCCTTATTTTTTCAAAAACAAAACTGTAGTAATTATATACTGTATTTAACCATGTGAAAAGAGTAAAAAAATTATTTCTATGCAGTTTCTGAGGTAATAACCTGGCATGTTAAAAATAGTATTAACGCAGGTCATTCAGTTGTGAGTGTCCCTTGCCCATCTTCCTCTAAGAGGGGATGGACACTGATTTCAGTAAAGTGGAGAAAAGACGTGTGGCATGCTGGTTGGTACAGTGTATCATAGTTCATCATGGTTTCTTGTGAGGTCCTCCCCATAATTAGTAGCTTGACTTCCAACGAACATATTCCAATTGTCCAGAACCTCCTCTTTTGTTAGTTTTTGATCCTGGTAGGAGGAAAACAAAACCTCTGTAAGATTATTTTCAAAGCTAAGTCAAAGACACACCAGCACAGACTTGCAAGAGCCCTGGGAAGCACACAGTTCTTCACAGCAGAGGACTGCAGGTTCAGCAATCATTTGTAACTGTCACAGTGAGTGAAATTTGGACCTCAATGGAAGATAGAAGTCCCACACACTTCACTTGGGTCAAACTGCTAATTGAAAGTTCTTTGTAATGAACCCACTGCCAAGCAGTAGGTTAACAGTGGATTATCTGGTACACAGTTTTGCCCTGTGGTTTGGTTCATCTTCCTGACAGTAAAAATGAAAATCCTCTGGTATGCTTTGTGGAAGACGGTTGCTCATGTTAGCAATTTACACTTTCTGTGTTGAGTGTTTTGGCTTTCAGGTTCCAACTTTCCTTGCATTACACTTCTGAAGATCACCATCTGGAATCTACTGTCACACATCAGAAGTGGTGTTTAAGTGAAAGAAACATGCTTGATTATAGAACTGAAAGTGGTTTTGCTACCCCCCATCTAATTGTAGCTTTATTTTCCTCTTGTAGTCTATATTAACATACAAAAGTCAAGACCACTCTTAAAGGAAAAATTGTATTTTTGCTGTGTTAAACATCCAGTTTCTTATCTCACCTAATGAAAGCCAGGGGAACTTCTAGAGCTGGTAAACGGTATTTTACTACTTTTACTTTGTGACTTTAACACTACCAACTGAAACTGGCATGGAAACACTAATCTACTAGCAATTCTAGCCTCTGAAGAAAAGTTATTGGGAATAAATTCTTGCAAGCTGATATTTAAAAAAACCCTCACCACCTCATATAACTTCTTTAAAAACTATACTGGAACACTACATACCTTGTCTACATCAGATTCGTAGACTAAGTGCCTGGCTTCAGCTAGTGCATGATCATAGTCTTGGGGGAGGATCCAGTGCTGGATCTCATCTTTGTCCATCTTTCCATCCTTGTTGAGATCACGAAAATCTGAAAACTGCTCACGCTCTGTAATCACCCAGTCAGGCTCCGGTCCACCCTCTTCATTTGCAAACATATCAGCTGGAGAGGAAATAAGGGTCTTACTTGAGTCATATTTACTTTGCAAATTATGCACAAACTAAAGATATTTGCACAGTGCTCCTCAGAGAAAGACCAGTGTCTCTGTACAGAAAAAGCAATGTGGGGTGTAAATAGAGTAGCTGTGTGTACCTTCTCTCAGGCCTATTTCTTCAGTGCTGGTGATTCTGCCCGTTCTCACATTACCCTGTATCATACCTGTGTGCTGCTGGTGAGGCTAACAGGAGAGGTGAACGTGCTCAAAGGCCATCATCTGCTGAATTTCAGTATGAACAAAATCCTCTAACGATCTTTGGTTAAATAGCAGTCATAAGCTTTAGTGCTAGGCTCAGTCACATGGGGAGAAAGGAACTCAGCCATTTTATCTTGTCCCTGCCAGCAAATGATCAGACTCCAGCCAGCAGAGAGTGATTAAAGGAAAAAAGGTACAGGGGGAATTTAGGCAAACAAAAATTGCTAAGTGGAACTTGCATGCTTTTGTACTGCTCTTAGAGAAGTCTGTGTAAGAGACATTCAGCTTACTAGATCAGTTCTCTTTTAACCAAGCAGTTCTGTAGCACATGCAGTAGAAGACACTCTTCCACAAAGACAGACCTGGAGAAGGCACGGATCATGGTGCATTCTGTGAGAAACCACAGGCACAGTGCACTTGTCACAGATTGCTACCTGGGGAAGGAGCACCACTTGTGACACAGGACAGAGATTACACACATGAGCTGCTCTGTACATCAGTCCTGTGCTGCATTTTGGAAGCATTGGTAGGACCACACCACACTGGCAGCTGCTTTCTGCATGAACACAGGAGACTGGCAGTGATTATTAAAACCAAGTGACTTGTAACTGTTCTTTACATCACAGGGCTTTCCATATGATGAGTGGTGTGTCCATGTCATTCTTCTGGTCACTGTGGCCAATCCTTTCCTGCTCATCAGGACTGCTTATTCCTCAATCCTTCCACTTTTCTATTTAGAATTAAAGCTGCTTTGTGATACTATTCCTCTCCTCTCCAGTGCCTTTTGGGTTTGGTTTTCAAGGATGTGCTAAGAAGTGTACCCACACGGATGGTCTGAGGGCCAGAGGCTGGCTGGTATCTATGGGAGACATAAATGCTGAATTCAAAGCCAGAAATAACCCCCCCGACCCTGCAGGGTGAGTGTGTACACTGGGCTGAGGTTCTCCTTTGTCACAGTGTCCCTGAAATACTCTGTCACCTGCCCATGCACAGTGAGAATTTAGTTCTCTCTGCTCAACATTTTTATAGGTATTTTGCTCTGCTGCTTGTGTAAATCTAAACCAAATTTTGTAAAAGACAAAATGGGAGGAAAGAAGGAAAAAGAGGGTGGAATCATACCATACCCTTCATGAAATCTCCCCAACAGATACTCTAGATCTAGAGACCGAAATTTTTGGACGTCTTTTTGTTGTTCCTTATAAGCTAGCAAAGAAGAGATTTAGTTTTCTGTTGGTTTCTTAATCCCAACTTCATCAAAATTAAAAAAAATTACATCTGAAAAAGGAAAGTAGGAATATTTTAAGCATAGTTTTCTCAACTCATGAAGAAAACTTCAGACAACACATTCACTTTCTTTTTTCATTTTTTAAAGTGCAAATTATATTGTTTATTTGAAGCAACTGACATGTCCTGTCAATTTGATTTTTATCATCCTTGCCAATGTGGGGTGATCGTGACTAGAACATTCTATGTTCCTATCTATAGAAGACAAGAAAAACCAGCATTCACATGGTAACAAATGTTGACAATTACCTTATAATTATATGTAGGTAATGTCACTGAATGAACTGAAATTACTGTGGAAATTATGCTGCTCTGTTATTTCAGTCATAGATGAATAGCATTCACTTTCTGGGCTAAATATAATTTACAAGGAACAGAACCCCCCTGCCATTAATTAGTGTGTGTATATTGTTCCTGATTCTATGTGAAGTGATCTTTATAGCACCACCAGAAACAGAAAGATTCATCCAACTTTGCACTAATGCTTTCTTAGTGCTACTTTCTGGATTTAAAATTCATCAAAATGTAATGGCATCATCACTACAGAAGTAGGAGTTTTACTTACTAATTAAACTAGGAAAAAAACTAGTGGGAACAAGGTGAATTTTCTCTTTTTGCAATGTTTGCTTCCCAGATGTTTTGGATATTTGAGAACCATCCAACCTTGGCAAAAGACTAATTCATTTTCTGATCCTCCTGCATTTCTAAACAAAGCCTTCAAACAGCAGTTAACATAGTGTAATATACAGAGAATATCCCTGCCATGAAAAATATTATTCCAAATTCTCTTATTTTGTTCTCATATTAACTCTTAGCTGAGTTAAATGAGAGCAAGAGGAGAATTTGGTGCTGTGAAGTGTGAGGAACTTTTCCTGGTCATGTTGCTATCCACCTAAAATGAAATTAAACGTTCTGGGTTGGATGGCTGGTGTAAAATACTTGAACTGGAACACAGAACTGTTAATCTCTGAGTTGTTAATGTTGCTGCAAATTTGAGAGAAGATGGAAAAATGGACTGGAGATTATATAAGAAACAAGTAACAGCACTTACCAATGTATTCATCTTGATCCACAAAACCATCCTCATTTTTGTCTATGTCTTCTAAGGTTTCCTGGAAAACAATTTTGCATTAAACTAATCAAGAAAAAACTGACAGTTCTGACTGTCTACTTTTGATCCTTTAATATTCTGAGGCCTTGACCTGCCCCTGTACACAACTGAATGCAGTCTCACTTAAGTCCAGGGTGACTGTTGTTTATACAATGAATATACAAATATCCTTTCACATTGAAAGAATTCTGTGTATGAATGAACTGCTTAAGTTAGGGGCAGATACAAGCTTGCATGAAATACTCAGCTGCTGCATGTCAGCACACCCTCCTTTTATTTTGGTTTAAGTCTGTGCCCCAAGATTGTTTCTTGATTCAATTCAGGAGCTGTCTAAGTGCACTTAACAAGTCTCTCTTATATTGAGAGTTCTAAATCAAGTCAGTATCACGAAAGGCATCCCTTTCTGTTCCCCATTTAGCTATTATGTGTGTGTCTCTTTCTAAACCCTGCCTGGAAAGGTTAGAGAAGACTTCAAAGTTCATCCATAAAAGTAGAAACAATGGCATTGATTTTGCTTTGCTTACTAAGACAACGATGTTTTTCATGTGCTCAAACTCCTCTGGGTGAAGGAAAGCAGTGAATTCTTCACGAGTGGCAGCCAAGTCTCCATCCAGATCTGCAGTTTTGAATCGTCTTTCATCTCTGGGCAGCATTTTCTTAAAACTGTGCTGATCAGTTGCATCTTGGAATTCCTCTGGATTTTCTGCAAATAAATCAAGATGATCTCAGAAGTGTTTTCCTTTAAAACATACTGTGAAACAAAGCTGTTTGAGTCTAGAAATACAAGGGTTTATTGCCAGAATAGCTGTTGTTCTAAATGGAACTTCTCTTCCCTGTGAAGTTTTAAATTCAGGGGTCAAGTACTTGGTTTGATTTTTAAAGGTGACAGTAGTAGAGGTAAATTTCTGAGCAAGCCTTCTGTTGCAATCCAGATTAATGGATTTTGCAGTATTATTATCCCTCACAAATTTTTTTTATCTGCCTTTACAAGCATCACTTAGGCAGTAGTCGGGGTAGACTTCATTCACAGAAGTTTTCTTCTTCTTTAGGAATCAGTACAATCCATACAACTTTTCAGTTTCAAGAAGAGCAAACCAAGGAAACGTGGTTTCAGAAGGTGGCAGACTGACTGAAATTATCTCAGTGCTACGCCTCTGCTACATGGAACCTAACAATTATTTTCAGTTTAAAACAATGACATTTTTTCAGGGTGTTCAGTGGCATAAAAGGAATGGTATTTGATATAATTTTTAAAATAGGATCATTAAACTGACTTTTAAAATGAAAAATACTTCTAACAATTTCACAATTCATATGTTGAGAGACAAACACAGGTGAAAAAGACTATGCCAGGAATTAGAGATGGGAATTTTAAGTATTCATTAACACTAGCCCACAATGCTGCTCTCCAAATCTTGGGGCTTAGAGGGAGCAAAGACAAAGGTCTGAGAAGGGTTCCAGGGATAATGCTGCAGGGACTGTGTGTCAAATATTTCTTTCCACAAATGCAAAAAGCTCCATTTTAATCTAAGGTAGACTTTGGAATTATTACTGCTACAGGAAGCTTGCTCTAGAAACTGCCTCTGTGGCAGGTAAATATTGTCTTCTCATTTCCGGTAAGTATAAATGGTCAATTAATACTGATTTGTTGCTCTGTCAGTATTGCCCTTTAGCTTAAGTGATCTCTTCTCCTCCTCTTCCTACATTAACTTATAAAAGCAACGGGAACATGGAGGGGGGTGGGGGGAATTCAGGTATATTTTAAAATAAATGTTTCTTTTGCCTGATTTGTTAAGGATTTTCATTTGCAGTTGATCAGTCTGAAGCATGTTATTCTGCAAGAATGATTTTAATCAATAACTTTGCTATAGTTTAGACACAGACTAAATTTTTAACATCTAGACATAAGATTTTTAGAGACTAAATTCACAAATACAGTTAATTAGACAATATATTATTTTTTAATTAAAGTACCCTTTTTAATGTTAAAAATAATACATATCTAACTGGAGGAGACTTTAATTCAGCTGTGTCAGTATATTTAATGATACCTCTACAAAACCTTCTGTGTGCTGGTGACCCATGTGCAAAGGGCTGCAATAAATAACTAAAAAGTGCTTTTGACCTCTGAGCATCTATAAAATTTAATGTGAGCTTCAAGAGCCCTAAATGTGACACCAAACTCCTGTTGACTGTAAGGCAAGAAATCATATTTTATAATCTCAAAAATCCTTGATCATACAATGTGAAGATGTTCTCTTACCTAGATAATAACCATATGTGGCTTGTTTGTATTCTTCCCAGGCAATTTTATCATCCTTGTTTAGATCATAGTCTTTCCAAACTTTAGCCACATTTTCATAGATGTAGCGTTTCTGTACTCGTTTAATCCAGGTTTTTAATTCCTCTGTTGTGATATAGCCATCTTTGTTGTCATCTATTCTATCCACAATCTTCCTGTAAAAAGAGATCAGCATCTTTAAGAGCTGGCAGAAAACCCAACTGCATGTCAGGCCAATTTTAGTGATCTTTATCTGGCCCTGATTTTCCACAAAGACGGACTGTCCCAAACTCATAAAGCTGTCCTACTGGTTAAGGCTTTCCTGCATTTTACACATCATCTTAAGGAATATGTCTCTATTCATTTTTCAACATTGCTACAAATAATTCAGAGGGAACTTGCACAACCAAAATTAGTGAACAGAGAACACCTGGCTTTCTTAGGTTGTGTCTGCTATCTTAGGGGGACCTGTTCTTCACTGCCTATAGGGCGTGGCCATGCTGGCTCAGAGCAGGAGACACCAATTTCACTTCAGGACAAGCCCTGTACTCAAACTTCCTGGAGGCAAACAGGGCAAAAATCCAGGACTTGGTGGACACCCGCAGTTTCTCCTTTGGCTTTCCAGCAGACTGACCCCAGGGTGAAGTGAGCTATATGACTGTGTAATGCTGGGGATGTACACCAGGTACAGTCTCCCCTTCCATGCCTTGTTTCTTTTCTTTCATTCCCAGTGGAAAGCAGTATTGCTGGTGTTGCCAGGAATGCCTGTTACTCACTTAAGCAATACCAAGTCTGCAGCAGGTCTCCAGCCATCGCTGGCAGCTGGGCTATAAACCTCTGTCCAGTGTAAAGCTGCCAGCCTTAAGCCCTGTTGAAATCAGCAGGAATAACAGGTCCTGGTGTATTCCCAGGGGAACCTCCATCTTTGAAACATTCTGCACACAGCTGCAGTTTAAAAAAAGGACAATGCTCTCTCTACCATTTATGTTCTCTGCAATTAATCACTCTGCAATAGAGCAGCACCATTTTGGGGCTGAGCTTTTAAAACTGGCTTCTGTCCCTGCTCTTGGAATTGGGGCACCTTGGTTCTCTGGCACATCCAGATTGGCTTTGGGGACATCAGCACCCTTCACCCAGCTCATGAGGTGCAGGGGCAGCCTGTCTGCAGGTGGCCTGCGCCTCATCTGGTGGCCGGCTCACGCCATGCCTATGGAATACTGACGTGCCATTGGAATGATGGGGTAAGAGCAGGAGCTGACTTGTCTAAATCCTGACTTGACATTCAATAGGTGAGCTCCTCCAGGCAACCAGAGGACACAGGGAAAAGATCTGCACTTTTAAACATTCTTTTCAATTCCACATCTTGGTTCTCCACAAAGAAACCACACCTGGCCAACTGGACTGCTCAAGTAGTAAAGCTATGTCTCTTCCCAAGCCTTTGCTATAGAAGTGGTTGCTGAAATAACAGCAGCAGCTTCTGCTGAACTTCCAGCAATCTTGTGTGAGTCCGATAGCATCAGACTGAATTCATAAACATGCTGTTTCTGAGCTACGGGGCAAAAAAGGGGCTGCTGAATTTCCTTTCTGAATTAGTGAAGTATGAATTAACTGACTAGAAACCCTTTTCTCTTTTGTATCAATTGGTTGCCAATTGTCCCTTTTATTTGTCACCAGATTTTCCCCACAATGAATTTAATTTCATTTGTTTATCTGGTATTTCTTTTGACTGTTAAATGTATTAAATGATTATGCTAGTAGCTCTTGGCAATGTATAACATGAAAGAAGCCAGACTGTGTACCAGAAAATGTTTCATGCCTCCTCCTTTTCACCTGTTTTTATAGGTCCATTACATCCATGTGCACTATTCCACCCCACTTCTCAGCTGAAGATGGGGTCAATGAAAGAGTCTTGCCAACAGGTTCCCAAAGGCACAGGTAAAAAGCTGTTGTATGGACTGTGGACCTCACTTTTTACTGTTGTTACTATTGGGATGACCAATGTGCTGCTACACTTCCTAAGCAAAGTAAAATGGCTTATAAATATAGCAGCATGCACTGGTTAGAGCAGCAGACTGCATGTTTCTGTTTTCTCCCAGAAATAATTTTAAAATAACTTTTAATTAAATCTGCCTTCTTCCTAAAAGCAAATCACTTGCTGAGAAGTGACTCTATTTGTAACCCACTACAGAAGTTGCCCATAACAAAACTGTGGTGGAAGTGGTTCAGTATATCTGATTATCAAGCCACAAAATGTTTTTTAAATCCTCTCCTTACCTCCCAGTATGCTATCCAAAATTACAAGCTTGGGAAATGCTGAAAGTTATGAAACTTTCCCAAAGGCCCCCCAGGAACATCCCTGATGTTCTGATGCACAGTGCTCATCCCACAATGTGTCCTCAGGGGCCATATCTCAGTCACCTCCATTTAAAAGGTTATTGACTGTGGCTGTACTTGAACGTGCCTGTGTCACCTCTCCAAAGGGCAATCAGTGAGATCACTGGAAGTTAAACTTCTTCCCTTGCTTGTAAAACATTTGTAAAAACTGTTTAAAACCAGCTCTATTGTTAAATCATACCCCTGACTGCATTATCAGTACTAGTAAGTTCGGACCAATATTAAGAGGGCATGTCCATTTTGGTGATACAACTCGAGAATAGATCATGAATGCTGAGAACATGGTTTCTTTTACTCCTCCTTGAAACAATGAGGATGAAGTTGGTCACTTCTGGTAACCACTTTATCTGTTTACTTGCTGAGACACAAATAGTAGTGACAGCTTTCAGAAGGATAAAGAGGTTACTTGGTGAGATTACAGTGCTACTGCTTATGATGGGACTAGAGAGAAAATTAGCAAGTGCCACTCCCTATGGAAGGGAAGGCAAGGGGAATCTTAGTGAGAACGTGCAGATATTTTAATCCTCCTTGTGGTAACTACATCCAAGGATCTTTCTTTAACTTCTATTAAATTTAGTTCTTCTCAGTGATCTGGCTTCCTGTTGGTGTAAAGGAGGGAGAAGCAGTAAAGTAAGGCATGGTCTCTGTTCTTGGCATAAAGAGCAGCATGGAAGTAAGAGCAACTGAAACACTGAGCAAAGAAGTCACAAGTGGAAAAGCTGTGGGAAGATCCTTGAAGTAGCTGTAAAGGACGAATGGTTTAAACTCGATTAACAGTGATACGGTGTGGGCAAGTGCTCCAGAGGCAGGGAGCTGCAGCAGCAAAGCCCTCTGGCAGCAGGTCCAACACCGGGGCACAGCACCACGTACAGCAGCTCCCTCCGCGAGGCTTATTCCTGTGGGGCCAGAAAAGGCAGGAGAGAAAAACACCAAAGCCATGAATTGTTGGCTGCTCCTTTGCAAAAGCAGCGGGGTGTGAGAGAAGTCGAAATCCAGAGGTTCGACCCGCAGGCCACGCTGGGGTACAGGGTCCCGCTGCACGAGCCCCTCAGGCTGGGAAGGGTTCCGCACCCCCCGGGACACTGAGGCAGCCCCAGGCCGCCTCCTCCGTCCCGGGCCCACCCCCTGCCACGTCTCCCGGCCGGGCCGGGCGCTCACCCCAGGCGCTCGCGGCTCTCCTCCGGGCTGAGCTGGTCGAAGCTCCGCGCCTCCTCCTTGCCCAGGAAGGCCTCGTGGTCGTACTGGAAGCCGGGCCGGTCCTCGTGCTGCGCGGCTCCGGGCCGGGCCCGCTCCTGCCGCACCGTAGGCTTGCCCAGCGCGCCCGCCGCCAGCAGCAGCGCGGGCAGCACCCAGAGCGCCCCGCCGCCCGCCATGCCCCGCCGGCCCGGCTCTCGCAGCCCCGCTCCGCTTCGCTGCCCGCCCGGCCCGGCACCGCCCCGCCCCGGGCCCGCTCCGCCCCCGGGCCGGCCATTGGCAGCGCGCCCGGCCCGGCCGCGCCACGTCCGCACAGGGGCCCAGGCGGCGGGGCCGGGGCCGCGGGCAGAGCCGGCACGGGGCACGGCGGCAGCGCCCGGGCCGGTCCGCTCGGCATCGCCGGAGCGCCCCGAGCTCGGCCTCATCAACACCAGGGCAGCTCGAAACAGCGGCTAGGGGCTGTCCCGTCGCTGCTGTTCATTCATCCGCTGCACCAGGTTGATGATGGTTTGTGCTGTCATCCTAAATCGGTCGGGAAAGGACAAAAGTCTAATTTTTTCCTTTTCGTGCCAAGTAACAATACGGCTATAAAAAAACCACAAACAACAGCAAACCCTCCATGCTGTCTTGAGTGTTGATAACCCAAAAATGTGGGGAGAAAAGGCTGCCAGCACTCTCACAAAGGATATTTATCGTGATGGGGTCACTGTCACCGTCACTGTGAGGGGAATCGAACTTGGGATCCTGAAAATGTAGGAGAGGGGAATCCCAAGCCATACAGCAAAGGAAAAGGTTTTGGTTTGTTTTGTTTAAATGGCAATTTATTTTGTTCACAGTTGTGAAAGTCTCTAGGCAGAGGTAATTGAAATTTGCCCCCAGTGTGATTCCTTTTCCTGTGTTAGACACATCATTCACGACTCGAGAAAGAGCTTATAGAGAGGATTGTCACTGTGTGCAGTACATGGCAGCATCATGACCCTGTTGCTAAAGGGTCCTGTGGTGAACTGTGCTCCACCACCAAGGCTGGTCTGTCCATTGTTAGTTTGGACCTGAGGGTGTTACTAGCTCCAGATTGCAGCAACTGGTTTGTCAGCCCAGCCCACAGGGTATATAAACCACGTCTGATGCGGCCTTGGGGTGTACCACTAACACGGAGGTGCACCAGACCACAGCTTCCCCTTGTGCTGTTGTTACACTGGCAGAACTTTTGACCTAAACCTCATGTGTAACTGAGCTGTGCCTGGTAGAGGATTTGGTTGTAATGACTGCAGAAATGTGGTGTTGGAGATTTCCACATGTGCTGTTTTCTGCCTTTTGTGACTCATGCAAAGAGTAAATGAGAGCCATGCAGGGCTAGTGCTGGTTTGCCTCAGAACCATTGGCAACAACAGCAGATTTCAAACATTTAAACAGTCCAATATGTTGGTTTGTTACTTAATTCAACAGAGAGGAACACTAATGCATCCCCTTGAGCTCAGTCACGCGAGCTGCCCTGTAGGCCTGGACAGTCTGTCCTCTGGGGGTGTTTGTGCATCCACAGCTGAGCAACTGCTTCAGTGCTGTTTGGTGAGAGCTGTGATATACATGTGGCAGCTTGAAAATGGCTCAGCTGATCAGACCGGCTGTGTTTGAGTTTCCAAAGCTAGTGAAATGTAATCCTTCTACAGTGTTTGGGTTTGTTTGTTTGTTTGTTATTAAGTGTTTTTAAGTGTAAGTTATTAAGCTTCTTTCAAAACAAAGTTTTCATTAACATATTCAGGAATCTCATATTTGTGCAACAATTCAGATATGGCTCTTTTTTGTGTCTCAGTCTTCTAATATTCCTGTCTCTGATCCCCACATCTATAATATTGTTTTTAACATTATCCCAGAAGTAGGTTTGTGCTGAGGTGCTGAATTTTTAGCTTGCATATCCACAAGTGCTGGAATGTGCTGCTAGTTAAGAGATGAGTTATTTGCATGGGTAACAGGTAGGCTTTACTGCCCATTCACCCCATCAGTGTTGTAATCAAACATCAGCTTGATGCTTGATCTTAGTTGCAGAGGGATATGAAGTTATTTGAGGGATGTGGGAAATGAATCTGTATGTTTTGTTGTCAGAACAATTTGGAGGCACTTCTGTGAGGAAAGCTACAGTAAGAGCAATGCAGAATGGGCTAAGTGCATACATGGTTGTTCACTGGAAAGCCTCCAGACACTCGGAGGGTTTGCCTCAGGGTTATGGGTTCTGCCCATCGGAACATTTTATGTTTGGGTTCCAGTGAGAATGAGCCCTGAAATGCAGTGGTCTTATGAAAGATGGGAAATCATGAATGTTCTGATCCCTCCAGACTTGGTTCGGGACCACTGGTAATAACAATAAAGATTTGATTGATCCAATATGACTTTTTATGGAAAAGGAATGATATTACCATTACTTATCCTTAGAGGGCTGAAGTCCTAGACTGTAATGCTGACAATAGGCTGCACATTCAGTCAAAACAGTTGTTGATCTGGTCAGTCTTAGCATTGCCAGATCTTTGTATCATTCAGATTAACATTTACAGATTTTGCTGTTGGGTTGTCGTGACCTTGAACTCTCCATCGTCTGTGAAGACATGCCTTTGACTCCTTTTACTCAATTCACAAAATGGTAGTTTTCTCTTCAGTCCTTTATCCACGATTCCTGTTTCTTAAAATATTTGTATTTTCTGGTTTAGAGATATTATTTTGAACATGTCTGAGAGAAACTTACTGCTCTTGAATGATTAATTAGTTTTAGAGTTTGTAGTGCTGTTTTCACCATCCACGCTTCTTTCAATAATGCATCTGAGTTTTATACACGTAAGGTTTCTTTGAAACATTGCAAAATACCAGGTCTGCAACATCAACAATACATTTATGCAGGAGCAGGCATGCTGGGTAGTTTATAAGCTTTTAATGAAACGCTGGCAGATATTAGGGTTTTATGGGCTAGAAAACAGTGCAAATCAAAGAGCTTTGCTTACTGTTTATAGCATTTTTCCTCTGAATCTAACAATATTTATCTCACTTTTTCCATCTTGCATTTTGCTCTTCTCATATTTACTTTCCCTTTTGCTGATGTATTTAAAGCCAACATGCATATTTTGTATGAAGTGTACTCAAAGTTACAATACTCCTGTCACCGTGGGTGTCCAGTCACCGGCAGAAAGCCTGAGATGACTTATTTCACATCTGTCTTTGTCTTCAGTCTACCTTCAGCCTAATGAGGGTACGCGTGTCTTGCATCTTTAGCCAGTATTTCTGGACATCATTAATTGTGACTTCCCTGAGGCCATGTGAATGATCCCTAAGGGCTGCTGTGCTTTCTGACTGCCTGCTGGCTAATACCTGCTCTTGTCACGCTGTCAGTAGCAAAGCTCATCTCAGAGCATACCTCTATCAGTATGTTTTTCTAGTTGTATCTGCTAAAATAGTCAAAATACTTGATGGCATTATAGTATCCTGGTACTACTAGGAAGCAAAAATACATGTCTGAGAGAAGCAGATGATTTCTCAGTGAACAGAAGAGCTTGTTTTTAGGAGAAGCTACAAATGGAAAATATAACATTTTTTTCTCCTCAGTTCTACTACACCTTGTTAAATCAGGACTGGTTGCAATATTTCTCTACACAGAATATATAGTTGGTCTGAATGGATATGAGACTTGCGTGTACCACCTCAAATTAAATTATAGAAACGTATTTTGTGCTTTCCAGAATTATATTTTATGTTCCAGTTAGCCTAATGTGGTTTACTCAGGTCACAGTATCAGCACTATTTTTTAGAGCTTTGTCTTTTCCTGAGGACACAGAGCGCCTTCTTCAGACTTGTTGGAAAGTTTTCATTGACACCAATAGATTGCAGCTCAAGCTGTTTGTTTACAGTGCAGCTGTATTTTATTGAAAATGTAACAGTATCAGTATTTCAAAATGAGCTTTTAACGTCTAATTTACTTTGTATGACCTAGCGTTAGATACCCTGTGTTTGTACTTTCATCCAAATTCTGCTGGGTGTTAATTGCTCCCTTCAGCTTGGGTATACAAGTGTGGATGGATTGTAACTTTTGTCTCAGCTCCTGTGGGAAAGAGTTCAGAGCACAATCAGATCCCAGCCTGCAAATAGCAGCAGAAACTTTGTAGGAGAGGAAATAGGGGAACTTTCAGAGAACCGCTTTGATTAGAGTTGGTTTTAGCTTGTCCTGACTAGCTGCTTCATCACAGCACCATATATCTTTGTCTTTTTCTTAGCATGGGTGTAGTCTGCATCACTCCCTCCTCCTTCTCTTCCATTCATCTTTTTGTGCCTAGTTGCCAGAAGAAAGCTTCACGACATAATCAACCCAAAATAAACATGGCCTGTGCTGTCTATGAGGCTGACAATCTTGTTTCCTTTGTATGGTACAACACTTCTCCTTCTCTTTGCCTTTCTCATCTGCTTATCCTGTAAACTCTTTGGCGGGGGTTTCTACTGTTCCTACTGATTAGTTTCTGCTTACTACTACTGGTGACTGTTTCTGCTGGTTTTCTACTGAGCCTGTGCAGTGTCTTTCTTCACTTGGACATGGTCTGAGTTGGTCCTTAAGGGGTCAATAAGTGTAGTTAACAACAATTTTGGAGCACTCCTGAAGTTTTTCTCTTATCAGGAATCTTTGTGATTAGTGTTTTTTTGAACATGTACACTTTCAAGTGTATAAAAAGATCCTTTGCTTCTGACAGCATGAATCTGTGCACTGTATGTGCAATTTGCCCTGGTAATTACTTATGTATGGTGATAACCATAGCAACATCCCAGGTAGATAATGTCATGCAAATTACTGCAGCTCCAGGGATGGGAGATGTTAATACAAGTATGTACTTGCACCCCTGGTCTTCAATATTTTGCAGTGACTTTCCCTTTCCCTCCCCCAAAACATGTTGGTTTAAAATTTCCTTTCCTCACTATGATCGGGAAGTAAAAGAAAACCTCTTGCTATGTTTCTCATTGGTATGCACAGAGGGAGGGGGAGGATGGTCCTTCGGTGTTTCTGTCATAAATAATTTTGTATGCACAGTGGAAATTCCACAGTGTATGTAGGGCATAAAAGTCTAGAGACTTGGATACACTGCTGGGCCGTGTTGTGCTTAAACCCAAGTTGTTGCATTTGCAAACATGGAGTAGGAGCATGTGGGGGTGGAATTGTAGCCACAGACATTTGGGCTGAGGTGTAAACATCCTCAAATCAGTTATGGAAGATACGGGAGAGCAGCTTTGTTGCTCAAAGCCGACACTGCTGTAGCTGAATACTTATCAGGGCCCATGCATTGTTACTGAAATGAGGAAATAGCAGAGAAGGAGCTGGTAACAGTTATCCCTTGTTTGGTCATAAGCAAGAGCAACAAAAAAAAAAAATCTGTAGGAGAGGTGATCTGCTTATACGCTAGTTCTTGTGTAACCTTAGAGCCCTGGAGGTATGAAAATAAGGTATACGCCTCTAACCTGTAACTAGAGTATTTTGTTAAAGATATAAAACAAGCATGCAAGGAAATTGATTAAATAAGGTTTTGCTTTTTTTTGGTGAAGAATGAAATTGTTGCTGAATTCATTTTGCTTTGGAGTTAAATAGCAAGAATGCGGTTTTAGTGCTGCAGTCGGTGCTGAAGTTGCTGATTACTGAAAGCTGCACTGCCCCAGCCTTTAAATGAGGAAATACCCTGATAAAAGGAAGTGGAGATTTGTTGAGAGTTACAGAAAGACTGGTGCAGGCAGCCACAGGCACAGCTAGATCCCAGTTTGTAAGGTACATGACCCCAAAGCAGGTTGTGCTCTTCAATGGGCCAGCACTGAATAGTCTTCATCATAAAAACATGGTCTGTCTCGAACAGAACCATGGTGGGGAGGGCAAACAAAATTATTAAAGTCACTGAGAAGTTTTATTTGTACTAGAGGTGGTAGACATAGAGAGTATTAATTAACTGGAGATTAAAATTCTCCTACTCTGTACCCCTTGATACCTGTACAGGAGGGTTTGCCACTCTTACAGGTCTGCCTGCAAATCCCAGAGTGTAAAGTTTAATTTTTTTCCCCTCTAATTTCTCAGTGAATTAACAATTCAGTACTTTGCCTGGTGGTAACACTAACAGCACTGTTCAGCTTTGCCAGCCTCTCAAGCACAGCTGTTGATGGCAGTGGAATTTGAAAGGTTCCCATGTCCAGGTAATCCAGTTTGTTGTTAAACCTTGCAACAGCACTTGAAGTTATGGACACCCCTGACTTACACTGGAGTATTTCTTTCAGAGAAAACCACCTGTTATGGTGCCTGACTAAGAAAAACGAACTGCACCAGAAAGAATTATATAAGGTCATGCTTTTTAATCATCTGACAGAAACTATTGAACCTAATTATCTGCAGGAGGTCTTGCCTGTCTGCCTACTTTGCATGTAATGGATATTTCTTTGTCATTTCTATTTTCAGCATGTGATTGTCTGAGAATGGCCTCTCCTTAAAACCCAAATCACATCAAAGAGAACAATAGGTGCCTTGGAATTACAGGGATAGCATAACTAAGGCCCGGGCAAATTAAATACATGGTTCTTCAAAATAAAATAATAGCTGCACTGCTAGACCTACTGGAACCCTGCTCATAGGCCAGTTTCATTGACTAACCAGTACCAGAGTCAGAGAAAACACCTGACGGCAGTTATCCAGTGCTCTGCTTCCCATGGCTAGGGTGTCTTCTTCAGGAGTGAACTGACCTCTTCCTAAGTAAGTCCAGGGGGTAGTGGGGATCAACACCAGCATAATTTTTGTTTCCTGGTGGTTTGGTTGTGAAAGTGCATCTCTCTATTGTTTTGATTTATTGCTATTATTCACAGAGTGAGGTATGATTAGCAATGTTTAAAATTTAAAAATGAAATGGCTGCAAGCAACCTAGGAATGACTGAGCAATGGTGTGAGCCGTTAATGAAACTTGTAGCAATTGAAGATCTTAAAAGTTCATCCAGAATCTGCTGACATTGCAAAGTTTCCCTCAGAGCTGCAATACCATTCCAACACAGGCAAAAAAAGCGTGCATGAGAAAAGATCTGTCTAGGTTAATGCCACATGTAGGGCTAGTGTTGGATTTAGTGACTCTGGTTCCCTGCTTTAGTGAGGGTGCTGCCTGCCTCCATGCTGCATAGTCTCCACATTTTTTGGTTTGCTTCTAGCTAACCACACTAAGGGAACCTGCCAGCATGTGAAGCCCTGCTGTATTAGCCAGCTGGGCAGTTTCTATTTAACAAGTAGGTATGTGTTATCAACAAGAAAAGGAAATAGTAACATAAATTCATATGTCAAAAAGGCAACTGTTGAACAAGTATTATTTGATATACATGATTTTATTTACAGTCTTTTCTCCTCACTTTTTTTGCCTCACCAGTTGCTCACCTTTGTTACTTTATGACATGAAGTTCAAGGATACATTGCATTATCACAGACATCAGTGGAGAGAAATTGGCTTGTCATTAATAAAAATTGTAAAACTAACCCTACAATAAACCCCGCTTTTGGTCACGACCTCTGCCTGCTGGCTGCAGCAGTGAAACACAGCCCACAGCTCTCGCTGAACATTTTTAACCCAGGTTTAAAATCTCCATGTGCAAAGGTCGGGTGTAGGCAGGATTTCTCATCACAGGGCTGAGAGATGCAAAAGTGCTGTAGCTGCAGCACAGCCTGGAATGGAAGTATCCAGGGGAACGGAGGGACTCGGAATTCTTTTCTAGCTCTTTCTTAGGGCAAAAGGGGTCTGTTCAATGTCCACCAAAATCAGCTGAAAGCATCTTAGTAGCTCTATTTTGTCAATGATGCAAAGCAAAGCCACACAGCTTTTAGGGCAGGAAGTGCAGTATACGGGAAGCAATGTGAATTCCTTTTGCTCCTTTTTGCATCACTAATTTTTATTTATCACACAAAATCATAAACTGCACATAAACTTAAATGCAGGCATAATGTACATTACTATGATAACAGAGAAGCTGTGCTCCTTTAACCAGACAGATGAAATAGAAATAGACATATTGAATGAGTTCTCCTCAGTGGAGTGTTCAAATTCCTTGTTTTTTCCAAATTTATAAGTCTAACTTGTCTGTTAAGGACAAAAAACCCCCTGCAATTACACTAAAATGTGCTCTCAAAGGACAACACATCAACTAAATTTCTTCAGACAACAGCATATGAATGTCCAAAGACTTGGTTGAAAGCCTTTCATACAGGGCCTTGCACTCAGTATCTTTTCCAAGTTTTGTTGTAGATTGGCTATTTGGAATTTACAAACCATTCAAGCAGGATACACAACAACTGCAGTTTTGAATGTGTATAAATAGCACTCCTGTAAGCTGGGTTAGCTGCTTAAAATTATTAATTAAGGGAAGTCTACATTTCCAGTTATTGTTTTGTTTTGTAGCCATCAAGGTTGCAGCACACCAGGGCTTAACCAATGACAGGTACAGACAAAGTAGATAGGCAAAGCCAAAACACCTATGGGAAAACATATTAACCAGTGCCAGAATTGTGAAGTGGAGATTTAGATAAACTGAGTTATGAACTGAAACTGGCTACAGTATAGTTGCAAATGTCAGTGAACCAAACAAGCTCATTCTTTGCCTGTGAAGTAGTGTTGAAACACATCCTATATGCAGTCTACATTTAAATGTAAATATGGGATTACCCTTTAGATTGTGAAACAGAATCATACAGGCAACAAACATTACATCTTGGGTCTTCTGTGAGTGAAAACTGTTGTGTCAAATATGGTTAGTTTAGTAAGGTTGATGGGCTTTATTCAAGGTTCCTAGAATTTATCTGCCAAGCATAAATAATTATTTAACAACTAATAGGGCATGGCCAGAAATATAATAGCTTTTATGTTGAAATTAACATCAAGTGATCTGTAGACATCTGCTAAGCAAGCCAAATGTGGTCTATGTGCTGTATGTTTTGCCTCACTGCCTCAAAATAACAAGCAGTGCTTATATTTGGAGGGGCAGTTTTCCTTGTTGAAGTGGAAAAAAAAATGTTCTGATACAAAATCACTTGCACTGTTAGGATCAAATGTGTGATGAACATTAAATAGCCCTACAAATTTAAATAATGCTCGATGTTGAGATTTCAGCCTTGCAAATGCTCATTTCCTGATGTGTGCTTACTGTGGTTTGGAGGGGAGTGAAAGTTCTTTCTTGTTAGAAAGAAAACAAAGTATCACCCTGTATATTCCAGCTCGTAGCTGTTTCAGCTTCCTGGGGCCCAGTAAGTGCAGGAGCCTGGGCTCCAGCGATTTTGTTTTTTCCATAATGACCAGAAGGGTGAGGGAATCCTAAGAAAAGCCACAGCTTAAAGAAAGCCTGAAAAAGTTCCAAGTGGCAAGGACCCTTTCCAAGCAGATACTCGCTGTTGCCTTGCAGGGACCTGCATTGTGTGTGTAAGTGTTTGGGTGCTGTGGATGCCAGAACAGAAACTGTACTTCCTTTCCTTGAGAGCACCACAGTTGGCATGGCCTCTTTGCTTTGCTTTGCTGGCTGTTGCAGTTTGTCTGCTTCCAGGGCCAAGCATTCAATCTTTGGCATCTTCTCTAGAGGTCTTGGCCTTTCCTCTGTTTTAAAAGTGTTAGAAGGAGGTTGAATTGCTGAGTGGGGAGTGTAATCTTTGTGAGGCCAAGTCTAAAGATGTTAGTAAGCTGAAAGGGGTGCACTGGCAATTTACCGTGTACTGTGTAGGAATGAATGAGAGACTCATATTCATTGTGCTTATGTATGCTCAAGTTCTTTATGTCCATATTTAGATCTATTAACACGATAAGATTAAGCCAACTTGAATTTCTTGAATGAACAAAGCAGTAAATGGCAGATCCTCGACAACAGACCCCATAAATGTGTACTACTACCAGCAGCATGACTAACACTGGACCCAAGATCCTGTGGGGTTTGGCAATGACACAGAAGACGCTGTTCTGAACAAGCTGGATTCCTTTTCGTACAGGAGCCTTGGCACCAACCTCCCTGTAAGCTGGCTCAGGCTTTTATGGGGGCACTGAAGGCTGGGCTCTGCACTGGACTCAGTGTCTCTGCCCCAGACTTTCCTGAATATGGGAGTGCAGCCGCAGGCTGCTCTGGTTCACCCTGCCAGGAGTCCCTGGGAATTTGTCTGCCAGTTGGGTTAGCCAGAACACACAGTGCTCCAGCCAAAGTCATCTTCCCCCTATGAGGGTGACCTCAGTGAGGAAATGTCAGATGCTGCCTGGGCCAGTTTTCAAACCATACCTCACCCTTCCCAGCAGGGATTTCCCCAGAAGGTAAGTGGCAGAAATTCTGCCCTGCGCTGGCAACTCCAGAGGACAGAGTTAGAGAAATAGGACAAAACATCTGGAGGAAGAGAGCTGTTGCATTGGCAAATCATGGAGCAATAGAAGTATAGAATGGTTTGAGTTGAAAGGGACCTCTAGGGGATCATCTAGCTCCAAAGCCTAGTGTGAACACCTTCCACCAGACCAGATTCTTCACCAGAAACTGGGTTTAGTCTGTGACATTCTTCTTCACTGCTTCAAAGCACAAATGATGAGAAGGAAGAAATTCTGTTTGCAAAGACCTTATCTTAGCTTTCTGTACTGACGTAGTGCACAAAGGAGTTTGGAGTATCCTGAGGCAGTTATGCTACAGGAATTTTGTCCACAGGTGAGGCTCCTTGTCCAGCACAGGTAGAGCTAGCAATATCCAGGCTGGATCGAGAGTGGACAGCCACTTCTGTTGTTTGGTGGCCCTGACTGCTGCAGGGACTAAGTGTGGACTTCATTCTAGGTGGTATAGTTGGGCTTCATTGCAGGCATTCATCCGATGTGAGTGAGGAAATTTCTCTGTGCCCTTTGGTCTTGGCTTTCTGTGGGAGATGTGAATTGCCGATTCCAAATAACAACATGTAAGAGCTCCTGTGATGAGGGTGTGTAAAGGCCCATTCAGCTTTACTTTGATGATTAGGTTACTGCTTTTAGTACAAAATACATAGCAAAGCAGTCATTTCTATGCGTGTTCTAGGGTGGTGCATTATTGCATTTTAACACTTGACATGAGCATAATTTACACACAGTCACTGCTTTGTCTCCCATGAAAAACAAACCCTCTACCAGCAGATGCAAGAAGTCTACTAAAGATTTCATGTTATTAATGTTTACAGCATTTGTTGTAGTGCTGCCTGTTAATTACCACATTTAAGAGTGTGCCCTTCTGTGAGGGGTAGGCGTCTATTTGGAATGATGCTTCTGGAAAGAATGTTGACACTGATTCAGCATTGCTGCATCTGGAAAGATGCTGCTCTCAAGCAAAGTGCAAACTGGGGCTAAGCCTGCTGTGAAAAATGAAACTAACCTGGTGTAAAAATGGCTGTGGGGGAGAACTAGGCCCCCTGGTTTCAGAGGCTTCTTGCAGTCCTAGTGCAACACAAGTCAGTGAGAAAATAGGCCATGTGTTGGAGGGAGCACATTTGCTAAGGCTGCGAGGCAGAGACTGGTCAAAGGAGGGTGTATGCAAATCTGAAGCTCTGTCTCTAGCGCTTACCATCCTCCAGACAGCAACTTCTTCCTCCTCTCCCAGAGGAGTGCTCTGCTGAAGCCAGGCATTTTACTGGGAGTGCAAAAATTGCTGGGTAAAGAGCAGTGCTTTCTTCTGTCTGATTTCCTTCTGAAAGTGACTGTTTATTTCTTCTTTTGTCTGACCATTTCTTCCTGTGTGAGTGGAAAACCATGCTGTGTCTCCAAGTTCAGACCCTGTGGTCATCAGGGAGTTGTGCATGGCCCTGCACAGGGGCATCGCACAGGTGGTAGAAAGGTGAGGAAAGGTGGCATCATCCAGTGAAAAGGAAAAAAGTCAAGGAGTTCCTAACTTGGCATCATGCCCTCTTACTGTTCTTGTTCCCTGCATCCCCTTGCTGTCCTGTGGCTGGCAGGCAGGGACCCTGGGTCTGATGAGGTGCTGTGCACTTGTTAAGAAGCAGCTGTAACTACCTCAGTGGTGTCTGAAACATGGCCAGCCCCACTCTTGTATATTTTGATTCTGTGTGCTGCTCTTCAAAGAGTGGAATTATTAGGTTCTCTGGAAAAATTACAGTTTGGCTTGTCTTTATGCATCTGTCTCTCGCTGTGATCAGGGACTCTTTTTGTTTGGGTCTGTCTTTATCTCCATAGGTCTGCCCGACAGAATGAAGGTGTGACTGTAGCATGTTGGCCTGTCTTAATTTAACCGTCAGAGGTAATAGCAGCAGTGAGGAGGCAGCAGCACTGGCCAGCAACCAAGTTATAAAGTCTCCAGAGACCTTGTGTGTGTATCTCAAAGTATGTTGACACTGCAACTGCTGCTTGCAGAGCTACCCTGAGATAGCTGTTAATAATTTCACGTGAATGGTTACTTAGCAATGACTGAGTTCAAGAATTGTCACAGGTTTATTCTGTGCCTTGGGTGGGTTTTTCAGCTTGTTCTGAGTACCCTGCTGCTGTGGATGGGATGCACTTGTTTTAGCTAGCAGGACACAGGGATAGCGTTTTGCATGAGCAATATGAATGTTCATCCAGACACATCCTCAGCACATATGGAACCAATGCTAAGAGACTAAAGATGGAAAATGAGGCAAACAAAGAGAAGGCTGGCTCTATCTAAAGCAACTTTATGTCAGAGGAGGGTTGGGGACAAAGCAGTGGTTCCACTCCAGTGCTGGAAGTATGAGCCGATGCCAAAAAAATGATGACCAGAACTGTTGAAACCATCCCACGGTGCCTGACTGTGGAAGAGACAAAGTGCTGGCAGAGGCTGTGTCATGCTGCAGAACAACCTGCCACGGCCTCCGAAGTGGTAGAAATAGAGCATGAAAAGTGGGCCTCAAAGCCCGCCTGACGATGTGCGGCTGTTACCTGCCACAGAGCGATCCCTGGGGCTCTCCTGGCTCACCCCGTGGCATGGCTTATGTAAGCTGTCAGGCTCATGAGGGCCCGCAGAGCTGAACGGAGCGCCTGGGCTCGGCACTGCCAGCCAGGGCTTCCCACTGAGCTCTGCCTGCCTCCTGAAGCCTAGAGCTTGGTTCTGTCATCCTTGCAGGTGGGTTTGGGGTGCTAAACCAGGCACCACCTTTCTGTGCCCATTCTCATTCCTGAAAAAGAGCTCAGCTTCCTGCTCAGTCCAGCATAAGTGGACCTTTAGACTTGAAAATAATCTCAGTCTTTCAGCTGATAAGATTCGTCCTCAGGACTTTTACTGGCATTCTACTTTGAGCATCATTTTTACATGCTCCTAAATTTGATAGGGCAATGGGAATGACCTGCGCATGGAGATGGCCCTTGTATTAAAAATAGTTTGCTTTGGTCTACAATGTGTTCTAAATGAGATTGCACTGAAGTTTTTCAGGAGTCCTTCAAGTGTGCTCCCCATAGATGTAGACTGACTGTGTGTCACTAGCCAGTGGAGCTTTGCCACAAGAGATGCGATCCAGATTTGGGACAGGTGTCTGGCCTGGATCTTTCTGTGTCAGTGTTTTAGTCACACACAGAAAAGCACTCGGGATTTGGGTAAAGCTTGCCGAGGCCAACAGGAGCGATGAAAGAAGTGATGTGAGAGCCGGGCCGTTTGTCCTGCGGTTCTGAGCTGGAGCCGTCAGGTCCCGCAGGTGAGTTCGGAGTTGCAGAGCCTCCCTCCTCTCCTCGCTGCCTCCCTCGGAGCCCGCCGAGCCCGCACTGCAGCAGCCCCACCTGCTGTCGGACGGGCAGGACGCGGCTCCCCCCGGCCCTGCCGCACCGGGACTCGCTTCACGTCTCGCTCCGCCCTCTTGCACCTCGTGCTCCCTTTTACGCTCACTTCTTTGCGGTCCTTGTGTTTGTCGTCTCTTATGTTGACTCTAAGGATATCTTATCTCTGCTTGTAAAGCGCTAAGTAAATTTGCACACCCTGTAGGTGCTTGATAATAATAACACTAATCTTTTGCTTTTACTAGCATTTGATTTCAGGAGCTCTCAGTGAAGAAAAAGTTACAAAGGCAAAGGTATAACTAAGGTTCCTGAGATGGTTTTATTCTAAACTGAGGAGAGTGACTTTACGTGTTTTGAAGGTTTTTTTCTCATTAGAAATGAGAACAGTACATACAAGTCTGCCCAGAATATGAATGAAAATAAATGAGATTTTTTAATTGACAATGCTTGTAAAAAGGACAGGGTGATAACCGATGTATTAAGGTACTTTTTCTTAAATTATGCTGCTGCTTTTATGAGTTTGAGATGAGCAGAGTGATCAGGAGTAAGGCTTATTTACACCACAGAATTACTTTGAGATGAGGGTGCTTTTGGAGCAGAAAAAGAGTTTATGTCTAAAGGCTTTCTTTATATATATATAATTTATACATATTTAAGGACAAATTCTGCAAGATACTTCAGCTCATGCCTGTTTTCAACAACAGTTTTGTTTTAGTTGATGTGGATGTTGCTGAATCAGGATCTAGACCATCAACTTTTCTTCCTCTACAGTTGCAATTATCGCTACCTCCCCAAGTATCTTATTTTAGAAGAGTTTGTTAGCCTACAGTGTGACATATTGCATTGCATTTGGGAGTAGGGAGGGACTCAAAACAGCAAAACTTGCCTCTGAAATGAGATTCCAAACACTTTGTTTGTGAGGATTTTTTAGATTCATGCATTAGAAATGTGAAATTGAGAGTGCATGCATGTATGTGTTGTTATGCCTTCTTGTAGGATATGGTATGCACAGGTAGAAGTAGAGTGAAAAGGTGTTGTTTAGTTTGGGGGAGTGTGGGGATAGTTGATATAATTTGTTTCCAAAGCAAGTAGAATTAAAGTTCAGGCATTATCTGAGATGGATGAAGCTTCCTCCAAGATACCTGCTCTGCAAAAGGCCAGTGAAGCAGGCTTCAGCTGACACTGTGAAACCCTTTGTATTTGTGACATAGCATCTGTTTTACACCTGGACTTATAAAATTTTTATAAAAAATCTGTTATTAAGCCTCCATATGTCATTTTGATAGGCTTATAGGACAGTTAATAGACAATGTTGAGCATGTGCTCATTTCCTGCACATTGAGAGTTGGATTCATCAGTGAAGCAAGATTTTAAAATATTTTAAACCAAAAAATGCTTAACCACGCGTTCTGAACACATAGCAAAGGTATTTATTTTATTCATTAATATAATACGCTTCCTCTCAAAAGATAGTTTTACCTTAATTTTTAAAAGGATGTTTGGATTTCTTAGATGAGTAAATGTTTTTGCCTGTGTCTCTGCCTGATCTGCTTTGTGCCTGTGTAACCCAGCTGGGAGAGCACAGCACTTTTTGATATTCTCAGACAGGGGGAATGTACCTTGCTTTGAAGATGAGGGAGGCACAGTAGTGGTTCGTGTGCCATATGCAGGTTCTCCACAGAGGTTACACGTTACCCCACAAGAACTTAAAATGTCACAACTGCCACAAAGTGCAGTGAGTCCAGAAACTCAGTGCAAGATGTACAAAATGAAGAGGAGAGGGAGCAATGTAGCCGCTGCTTTTCTTGATGTCTTTTGAAATATGAGCATAGGTCATATCTACACATTAGAAATTACCTATATGATGTTTCACTTAGTACTAAATAGCTGGAATTGGAATAGTTTCCTTAGTATAAAGCATCTTAGTAGGTACCTCTGATGCCAGAGTCATTGCAATGGTATGTAACAAGTAAGAATGTGCCCTGGCTTTACCTTACAGGCAGGACAGTCCTTCCCTTTCTAGGAATATTAGATTCATATATCTTAGAATCCAGCAGCACCCAGGCTGAGACATCTGGCAGCAACAGCTGTGTGGCAACTCAGTGTTTTGGTGTCTGTAATATTCCTATGTGAGTGCAAGGTAGATTCAGATGTTTGGAAAATTGCAAAAGGGGTGAAAAAAGTATATTTTTGTGAGGAATTCAGTAGGCAAGTGGGTCATCCTTTACTATACTTCTGTTTCCAAGTAACGTAGTAAAAGCAGGAATCTGGACCTCTGAAGGACGAGGCATCATGACAGTCTTTGTAGAAAGTCTTGTGTCTGTTACTAGGCACAGCTCATAACCAAATAGAGGACTCTGAAGTGACTGATTAATCTCTTCTTCAAATGCTTGTTAATAAGTTGGAGACTTTTTATAAACATGGCAGTTAAACAAATGTACAATCATGTCTATGCACAGGCTCCTGTCAGTCTGCTCGCTCAAGAATGTGGCAAAGAAAGTGTGTTGAGTTTACCTTGTTTACCCAAGGTTTTAGCTAGGCATGTTAGAGAGGTCTGAGTTAGCCAATAATCTGACTATCCCTAGCTTACATGGCTGAGGTAAGATTTGTAACAGGAAGTTTTTAGTTTATTAAATCTACAGCTAGATTTGGGAAAAAAATACACAGCATTCTGGGCATATGAACCATCCTTTGGGCACTTGAGAGGGATTGATGGCAGCATTTGCTGTGTTGAAAGCTCAGTGGATGTGAACTTATGTCTGTTTGGCTCAATTACTGTGCTCTGAGCAGTGTAATTTAAATATTGTGTGTTTCCAGAAGGTTAACATTGCTGGTACACTTCATGCTCTTCACTGTAAAAAGCAAGCACTTTAAAAACAAGTGACAATCTCCCATTTGCCACTATGCAATCAGTGAAAATGTTCTGTTAAGATCGAAATTTTCAAGGCTAAAGTCAATTAAAGGGGGAGGTTTCTTAAATGTGTTAGTCTACGTGAAACAAACACAGAAATGACACTGTAAGACTGGTGATAAGGGGCAGGCAGCACTCCAGCCAAGTGGGGGGCTAAATTTATTTATATAAACAATACTTTCAGGGGAAAGGCTGTGCCCTGGGGGCAGAATTGCCCACCCTTGCATGGTTTAGAAACTTGTCAGAGATCTGCTATCACTCAGGCAGACACTTGCTGAGCGGTATCACACAGACACAAATTCTGCAGCTTCCCTGGGAGCTTAGTGCTGCCATTTTCCTGGTAGCAATATCCCATGTTCAACCTAGAGCAAGCCATGGTTTTACTGGCAAGGAGCAGCTCCGTGTAAGTGCCCTGAGGTCAATGTCTGTCGATGTGATCATGAGGATAATCCCTTCTTCAGGCACCCTTACACATTGCTGTGCAGCAGGGAAAAGTATGGAGTTAGTATACCTTTATCTATACATTTATGTGTATTTATAGAGCAGCACCAGCACAATTTCAGTGAGGGGGAGCAGAGCACAGACAGGTTGGTGTGCAGCTGGTTTTTGCACAGTGAGTTCATCTAAGTATTGCAATAATTTGTTCCTGTAGCTGTGTTCTAGGATACAATCCCGGTCTTAAATGTCATCAGAATTTAAAGTAAAGCTCATTTTGTGCTTTTTAGTTTTAGATATTATTACCAGTTTCCTAGCAGACTTTTGGAAATCCAGCTGCAAATAGCAGACTTCACAGGATGGCTGTATATATATATTTGAATTATCTTCTTGACTTCCAATCACTTCAATTAAGTGGCCCATGATTTTTATGTTATAGGACATAGCAAAAGATGCACCTGCCAGTTTTACTTCTGTTCTTATATTGTTGGAAGAGGTTTGGAAGTTTGATCTAAGTATATTCCCAAAAGTTGAGATGTTCCTCTCAATCTTTCCAGTTTGCTGGAGGAATACTGTGATGGGGGTTTTTTGCTGGAGGGCAGCCCAGGGTCTTAAAGGTCTGTTTGAGACTTACAACCTCTGATTCTTGGAATTGAAATGTAGTGCCCAAATTATGAACACCTATATGGGGGTTTCTAGTGACCTCAATGAAAATCTTGTATGAAATATGTGCTGTCACATGCTGTGTTGTCTTCTGGGCAGATCAAAAATATCAACATTTCTCATGGAATAACTCTATTTTTGACTCAGTAGCAAATGAGCAGGAGCTGGACATGACATAGAATGAAAAAGAAAATGAAATATGAACAAAGAGAAATCTTTCTTTAGCCATTTACAGAGTAGCCATTTGTTAGCATCTGGTAAGTACATATCTATTTTAAGAAGAAGAACATTTGAAATGTGCCACTCATATGTGATTTGAGTCCCAAATGTAGCTTTGGAGTTATGAGTCTGTCTTTAGCATATTGCAGTGTGCTGCCCCAAAGCCTTTTGGTCATGTAAACTTATCTCAGATTTAATTTTCTTCCAGTTGTAGTATTAATTTAGGGGTAGTTACAGTTTGTTTGCATTAAAAAAATCTGTGTGATTTTTCTTTGCATTTTGCAAACCTCATCATTTTGGAATCCTAAATGAACTGTTAAAAGAACTATTTATTATAACCCTATTATATGGATATATTTTGACAAAGAATGTGCATGAGCTTGGTGGTGCATCAAAGCAAAAAAAACCAAAATGGGCTTTGACTTTAAGGAAAAGACTTGAACCACTGTCAAGATCAAAGTATATTTCATGTACTGGAGTCCTGATTCAGCAAAGCATGTAAGAAATAATTTCAGACACAGTGAGCTTTGGTGGCAGCCAGTGAACATGATTGCATTTACTGCTGGGATTCTTGCTTCTCAAAAATCCCAACCAAACAAAACAGTTGCCAACAATGAAGCCATCAAAAATATTGTAATCTTTCTTCATTTTCACATCCTTGCACAGCATTTCTTACACAGTTTGCATTATTCATAATGAATTGCTTTAATCAGAAGGACTTAAAGTTTTTAAAGTTCCTGCATTTGCAGATCTGCTTCTCTTGGTAAATGTGCTTAGGTGATGGGAAATAGCTTGTGTGCTTTTCCATGTCCTAGTAATCTTTTAATCAAATAGTAATACTTCATGCAATAGACTTAAAGCTCTTCCTCCTTCTCCATCACCAAGAGTCTTAGAATATGTATGCTGACACCAAATAAATGAAAGCAGTACTTTTTTTCTTAATGGAAAATGCCTGGTAAGACACTTATTCCCCACAACCCTCTTTGTTTTTCAAGCAGACCAGTGAGAGCTTTCAGCCAGACAAATGTTTTATGGCAATAGTGCTTTATGTTTTCGTAACACCCTTCTTCTAAAGGTCTAAAATGCTTTACAGCACTAATAAATTAAGCCTTACCACATCCTATGTGGTAGGTAAGTATTATGCCCCTTTTGTGGGGGCTGGACTTTGTAGAATAAGCTGTATTCAACATGCCAGCACACTGTGAACAGCCATTCGGGGTTTCATCCCAGAATGATCATGTGAATGCTGTCTACAATGGAGTCTATAAAAGAGGTTATCTACAAGGCAAAGCACTAGGACTTTTAGGAGTTTGTCTTTGGACCTTGTGCAGAGAGCTTTTAAAAAAATTGTGAAGAAAACTGTGATTAGACATCAAGAAGAGTCTCGGAAATAATTCAAGGTGAAAAACCCTAATAAATGATGAAATGAAGGTCCATCAGTCTGGAAAGAATGGTAGTGTGGAAGATGGTCTGGGGAATCAAAGGAAAGGTTTTAGAGTGGAGGAACCATGACTAGATTTTCTTGGCTGCAATTCAAACTGTACAGGAGCATCTGGTCACCCCATAATACTTCAGCTGAGATAAAAAAAGTCATGACATTGTTAACCATGCTCATTCCCAACCTGAAACCTAAATAACTCTAGGCAGCTGTGCTAACTCAGCTTTTAAATCACCACAACTGAGCTGCAGCTCTGGGTGGTTAAAGGAATAAAAGACTTCAGCAATGTATTTGTGTCTGAACTCTGACTGGTGACACCACACAAGCCTTTGCAGGTGTGCTAAACATCTCACCATCTCTTTTGCTCATGTCCCTTTGGAGTCTGCAGGGACAATGACCACTTAGGTTTCAGGAAACACCAAATCGTGGAAGAAACTGTGACACCAAATATGTAAATCCTCAGGAACAGAAAAATCTAAATTACTTTCAAAATTAAGCTCAGTCATTGTATGGACAGGCATGTGGGTTGTGATGGTCTGGATTAGCTGGGCTCAAGACATTGATCAGGGAGGGGCCCCTCCCAAGACAAATTAATGTCATGTGATAAACTCAGTGCTTCATGGCATGTTTTTTGTTAAGTTGTTTAAAAAATCATATCATACAGGGATAACCTCATCATTCTGTTAAAATTAAGCACGGAATACAGGCACCAAGGAATATCTTCTGTTCTGAAATATTCATAAGTTTTTTTGTTTTCTTTTTCTACTGACACAGTCAAAAAGCAGCCTGGAGGAAATGTCCTTCGCTTTTGGAAAATGAGTTGGTAATTTATTCACATAAGGCCATGTAGTCATTTTGAATTAGCACATTGTGGAATCTACTAATAAAATGAAGTCAGTTTACATTTTAAACAACCTTTAATATTTGTAAAAGTAAATATCCCTTAATTTCTCAGCAATTTAGATGTAATGGAAATTGTCAGAAATTTTAATTTCTCCCCGTTTAGCTCACTCACAATGGCTGTCAAACAGTCAAGTGATATGACGTAAAGTACTGCTAATCGTTTCAGCACAAGACAGTGCTTCAAAGGTAAGGCAAAGGATGTGCAGACACTAATGAAGTTTTATTATCAGAACATAGAATTAGATTTGTGACAAGAGACAATGGTTACAGTGACATGCAGCTAGAATGTTAAGCTTCTGAAATCTCCAGGCTGAGTCTCGCAGACAAAAATAGCTAAAGCTACAGACTTCTTAATAGTCTTAAATGGAAATTGAATGGGCTCAATTAATCAAATGAACAAGCCGTAGGAGATTACAAAAAGGGCTCATTCTATATTTTCAGGCTATTAACCTGCATGGCCACTATGTCCTGTTTATAATGGTGTGGTTTGAAATCCATGTGTTGCTTCTCTGAGAGCATATGTTTTTGTAATTCTTAGGAAAACATGGAAGGCTCATAAGACTGCATGGCGTGATGATTTTTGTAAGCACCTGCTTTGGCAGACTCCACCTAAAGGGAGTCTTATTTCACATGATCAAGCCAATTCTGTCTGTGAAACAGGACTGCATATTTCTGAATATGTGATCATGAGGAGTTTGCTTCAGAGAGGGTCACTGGTGCCCCCCAGCTTATCCAAGGTAAAATGATGAATTTAAATGACCTATGGGCATCCCTTACTATTTTGGTATTCACTAAAAGAGTATCTACTTTGCAGAAACCTGTGAGAATCTCTTGGGTGTTAAAGAAGAGACAGGTTTGATATTAGTGGGTTGTTAGTGACTTGAATTGAGTCCTAAAGTATTTGTAAAGTAACTGTCATTGTCTTCTCCTCTCCTCATTCTTCTAATCCTTTGAACTGTGCTGTGTGTCCTGTTGCCTTGTGAACCTCGGCAGCTGCAAGAGGAAATAAAAAATGCCACATGGAATTTATTAGGTTTGCTTCCTTTTGCATGTGAATTAAACTTGGGTAGGAGGGATCAAAGCCTGGAAAATTCTCTCTCCTTTGGAGGGGACTTGTCCTCTGATACTAGGAACTTGGTCTCTGATTCTCAGATTAGTCCCATCTACAATGCCATCAGAGATAAAAAGTATTTGAGAAGGGTTGGAAAAAAAAGATACCCATAATTGTGTTCTATAAGCATGTTTTGGGTCCTTTTAGAAAATGTCAGTTTCCTTGAAGTTCAGTGCAAATATAAGGGCTTTATGAAAACTCACACCCAGCATGGTTGTGATAGTAAGGAGATTGCTGCAACTTGCACAGGACACAACTCAGCAGGAAGTCTGCAGTGTCAGGCACTGGCTTTCCTTCCGCCACCTGTAAAGTAGCTATTGGCAACGGGGAAGGACACAGAAGTGTTCTGAGTGTAGAAGTGAGACTGGAAAATTGTTGTTAAACTCCCCTAGCTGCACTGGTGTCCTTGCAGTACAATTTCTAGCTTAATTTGAAGTGGGGGTGGAAGGTGTATTGTTCTGTTTAGGACATAATCCTGCACTCTGACAGATCTCTTGGCAAGAAGGGAGACTTTCCTCTACATAAGGAAAAGGTCACCAAAATCATGTAATTTATTAGCCCTACCATAGAATTCCATGAAACTGGCAAAAACACTGCTTTCTAAACAAGCAGGCAGGGCCACAAAACATCTAAGATGTTTTGGCCTGGCAGGAAAGTCCAGATTTTGAGTCCTAGTCAAGACTGCCTGTGCCTGGTGCTTTCTGCTCAGAGCTGCTGCATTTTTGTTCCAAGGAATGTGGCTGTATCCCACTGTCCCTTTTCCTGTTCTCTTCCTACGGTGGCTGTGTTTTATTTTTCCTCCTTTTCTATTAAAATCTTCCATTTCTTTCTCTCTCTCTCTCTCCCTCTCTTTGATTTTCTCTCCCTGTAGTTTTATTCTTGCGAAGGCCATCTCCAGAGTCCAAAAATAGATAATTCGCGTTCCCTCATGCTATTTCCTGTGCCACACTGCCACTCCCCTGCCAGTGTGGAGTGTAAACATGTAAGGATTCAAGCTATGCTAGTACAGATGCTTGCCAAGGGCAAACTGTAACCCAGAGTGCTTGATCATTAGCTGAAAGCAAACTGCACATCGTACATGCACATATGTTGTCTGTTTACAGTTTTGATTCCATTGCTAAGTTATGCAAGTCTACCAGTGAGGGAACAAAACCAATACCACATATGTTTGGTGACTAACCAAAAACGTGATTTGTCCTCACAATAAAAGAAAGCGGGGTGGGGGGAAGAGTCAAAAGCTTGTATTCCACTTAGTAATGCAATTTGGAACAGAGGTGACATGTGGTTTGAAAATATTTTGGTAGTTGTGTTAATAGTAAAAGCAGAGCAAATTCTGAATGGGTAATACTCAGCTGTGTTGCTGCAGGGAGAGCAAACATCACCACATGGCTCATGCAATGCAGCCAGCCCTGTGCCTACCATGAATATCTGCACCAAACTCCTTCACAGAATTTGCCTACTAAGTAACAGCTCCCACTCAGTTTCAGTCTCACAGTTAGTTCATATGCAGAGGAATGCTTTGGAAAATTGGGCAGAGAAGGAATCCTTATGACTTGTTTGTTCAGGAAAGAAGTTCTCTGTTTTCCTGGCCCTACCTGGAGCTGAAGGTTCTGGACCATGGGGATGTGGTCTCTATCCCTCAGCTCCAGTGTCCTGGGGTAGCAGCTCTCTCCTCACTAATGCAGGTGGTGAAGGATTAATGAATTGAAGACTGTAATATGCTTGTGGGGGTCACAGAGATGTTTAAAATTGATGGATCTGTAGTGCTGCCTGTCATATCCACTGCCAGCTCCTCTGATACCTTAAAGCCCCCATCAGTGATGTGTGACTGCCTGGTAGAAAACTTATCTTCCTATGGTATTCTTGAACAGTAAGCTTCCCTTGATCTGCAAAACCTTTTTCATGTAAAATTCACATATATCTTGGAAGGACTGTTAATTAGACAAAAGGGATGCAAGGAAAATTCAGATTAAAAATGTGTTCTTATTGGTAGCAAGAAATTGTTGTCCTGGCAACAACAAGCATCTCTGTTTTTCTCTCTTTTTTTTTAAATTTTTTCCTCTTGTTTTTCCCTTTTCCCTCTTTTTTCTCTCTTTTTTTTTTTTTTTGTCTCTTTTTTTTATCTTCCTTTTTCTTTTTTTCCCCCTCTTTTTCTTCCCTCTCTTTTTTCTGCCTTTTTTCTTTTTTTTTTGGGAGAGGGACCTTGCTTTGTATTTGCAGTACCCTGCAAGAGGACTTTCAGGCTTTAGCTGTTCCTGTGGGTTGTAATAGTCAGGTTGGTCCTTCAAGTAGAACTTCATGCAGCACTCTGCAGGGGAGGTTTTTATCCTGATTTTTTTCTCATGGGACTCAGATTGGTATAAAAGTGGCCTCACAGAATCAATTTCATTCTTGGATGAGGAGGTCTGTCTTAAACAATGAGCAGCTACTCAAATTTTAGTTAAAATGCACTTACACACTTCATGGAAACAACAGTTCTTGGAAATGAAAAGCTTTATATGCAGAGGAAAATTATATGGAACTTGTTTATCTTCAAATTAAGGTGTCTCTTGGCAGATGAATAGAAAACTGCAGAGCTAACAGGCTTATCTTAGTGCATTGGTACTAGTATTGTGTATTGGATCGGGATAAACTATTAATTATTAATCCAAACCTTTCCTAACAGAGTTGAAAAGGCACAGACAATATTTTAGTAAGGGGAAAAACCTTGAAATTGTCATAAACCTCCTCTCCTCACCTTTAATACAACCTCTTGGTTTTTAATTACTCCTGTAAAGTGGAGCAATCACAGGATCCTCCTGTGACATTTTCAAGTTTTCTGTCTGCTCCACTTACAAGAAACAAATGGGTCTGCTCAGCTCCATCTAGATTGAGTTTTTCATGAAGTCATTACTTCTGTCACAGGGACTATTTTCAAATTGAAAAATCTGAAACAATAAATGATGGTGAAGCAGTTAATAACTGTTAAGAAATCACATTTGGAAAATTGCATTTAAGCAATAACCTTTCTCCCTGTAATTAAATGACAGAAAGGTCCTGGTTTTAATTAAGTCAGCAATTTATAGTTATGAAGCTATACTTCACTATGCAGATTAGAAGATGATAGGTCACAGAACACCCTGAGTGCATTTTTAGCGGAGCTGATCTGGTAATTACTCCACTGTTCAGTGGTGACCACAGTGAACCGTATCTCTAGATTAAACAATTTTCTTTTCCCTGCTCCATGATGTATAACCAGGATGAGTAAATGTACCACTAGGACTGCATCGAACATCTTTAAATTAAAATGGATTTTAAATGAGGGGGCATGAGCGAAGAAAGTAATGTTTGAAGAACAGCGGTAAAAATGAATGGGCCACTAGGCAAGTCTTGCAAGCAGAGAATATATCATTGTTTTACAGGGCTTTCTATCTTGTGCCTGAATGTTTGGTGCAGATTTATGAGGAAGTAAAATGCTAATGTTAGTGTATTTATAAACATATGATGGGGGTTTCATCTATAATTTATTCCCAAGCCCTGCATTATGCAGCCTATGAAAGAAAATGAAATGCTGTGTTGGACAGCGAAAGGGTTCATTAATACAGCTTTCACATTTTATTTAACTAACCCCTAGCTCATATTACACATTGATTATTACATTGTGAGATGGTTTTGAACACTTATTGTGTTCTGCTCCTCAGGCCTTTTGCTAGCTACTTCAGTAAGATTTCAGCAATATTCAACTATCTTATTTCAAGTAGCACTAAGTATATTCACTTGGCCTTCAGGCATATCAACAATGTATGTATATTTATGGATTTTATATTTTTCCTTAAAGATTTTGGGGAAAAGAAGAAGAGTACAGTGTTACAGTTTATTAGTAAGGTGTGTTATTTTAATTAGATACTCACAAATAACCTGTACTCAAGTTGCGCCACAGAATCCGTTCCAATCAAATGTAACCAGTGTAAGCTTTGCTGAACCAGAGTTTGTAAATAAGGAATATTTAAATAGCACTTTAGTTCACAGTTACTACTTCCTTTTACTTGTAAACAAACTAATTCATTGACCAGAATAACTTCTTTAATGGTCAAATTAGCTAACACTGTGTGGAAATCCCTTAAGATTGGCCAGTACAGTCTGGAATTTACTTACCAAGCTCAATTTTCCCGTATATTACAACTGAGTGCTTGTTGAGGGGGAGGGGTGGCATGTGTGGAAAGGGATGAAAAGCCAGTTACAAGATGATATTTATGAAAGTGGACATGAGTAACTATTGACATTAAGTGAAGACAGCAGATGATGGTTTTCAAGTTTACTGATACAAATACTTGCTTGCAATTCCTTTTTACTCTGTTTGCTGGGTGATTGTTTTATTTTTATTCCCAGGTTTTTTCAAACCTTATTCTGATTCTCTCTGACTTTAGCAAAAGGGGCTTCAGCCAGCAGTGGCAGGATTATATCAAGGTTGAATTTGTCTAAAGAGGGCAAGGAAAAGAAAGGCAAAAGTAGCATCTCTCAAGCACGGTTACTTTGTTTCAGGTTTTGAGAGGGATTTCTTTTGGGGGGTGGTGGGTTTTTTCCATACAGTCATAACTTTATATTCTGAGAGCATCAAGGAATAATGTACAGCACTGAATGCCAGGTTTCTAAAATATGCAGTTGTTTAACTAAATGAGAAATTGCTTGAATAATTATAAGCCTGAAAAATTCTCATAGAATCCGATATCTTATGATGTTTCCTCTTTTAAGAGAGGAGAGGGTAAATCTCCACTAAAGAAATTCTGGAATGCTGAGAGAATATGAAAAAGAATGGAAAAACATCTTATTTTTCGTTTTCCTTTCCTTTTTTTCTGTTGATGGGATTGACATTTAATTTAATTGATGGCAGAGCTTTGTAGTTTCCCCACCACCACACACACACGCACATCCTCCCCTCTGCCATGTTTATCCTGTATGGATAGAAACAAGCTTGCCACCTCTTTGTGCATCTACCGGTACGTAACTTTATTCTGAGGCACCCATATGTTTATAATGAAGTTTAGAAATGATGGCTGTTGGTTTGATTTAAATGTGGGAGCAAAGCAAGGGGACAGCTCTTTGGCTGCTCAGTGAACAATGGGAATTTGGCCCACTGGTCATCCAGCACACAGGATGCATTTTATACTCTACACAGTCCTGGGGAAGCTGGGCAAACAAAGCAAGCAACAGTTATTTAGCAGAGGCATGCCTTGGGTTCAATGACCTTGACACATTTTCACACCACTGAGTTGTGAACTCTTATCAGAAGCCCCCAGTATATCAGGGTAAGAACATCTTTCCTCATTACAGTTGGCTTGTTTTACTTCCCTTAACATCCTTCTCCCTTTCTTTTTTGCTCAATATTTTTATGGCACTTCTTTTATTTTTTTTGTCCTTATCTCTACTGCTGTTTACAATCTTCAGTGGGTACACAGCATACCAGGGTGAAGATATTTCAGAAAGCTGCTGTCTAGAAGGAATCCAGTGATGCAGACTGAATTTTAGGTATTTTTAAAGATTTTCTTTAGCAATGTGTGACATTTGGAGTTAAAAGGGTAGGGATGCAGAGCTGCAGAGTCCTAATCCCTGAAGATGTAGCACAAATAATGCTTTCTGCATAACACTAGGGACAGAGTCAGAAAAACCAAATATCCACGCACATCCAGATTCCAGGGTCTACAGTCTATTAGAGCTCTATGAAACTTGAAGCACGGAGATGAACATCTACTCTTTTCTAGCAATTACTGTCTGTCACACCAGCTTCTTGTTATCAACAGAGCTTCTTATCAGCTCACTGGAAGTTGTTAAAGGCAAATGGAAATATGTGAGATTTTAACTGGCTTCCACAGAAATGTGCAGTTGTTCTCAACTCCTATGTTTAAGACAATTAGCTAAATCAGGATTTGTTTTATTGCTTCTGAAGAGCATGAATTTACCATTTTGTTTTCTCCTGAAACAGCTGGGATTACTTACGCTTGGAGGTATAGATTTCCTGTCACTCCTTGCAGACTCTAAGGAAGTTCATGGCAATATTCCCTGTAGACAAGGCCTTTAAAATGGCTGTCATGAGGCATGGAGATGTAAAGTAAATTGATGACAGAAGAATTATGTGTAGGACTTACCCTTCAGTGATCATGTACACCTGCCTTATAAGGACATCCAGGGGAAGTCTCCCTTCGAGACAGCCCATTCTTCCTATGTTACACCCAGAAAAGAGACACACAATTAAGGTGGGCAGGAAAGCATTTGAATTACGGAGAAGTACATACTTCCTGATGCGTTTGACAGCACAAATCAGATAGGAAAAGCTGATGAATTCTTGTACTTCTCAGGGGAAAAAGTGAATTTGAATCCATATGACAAAAAACTGTCAGGTGGTGCTAGCATGCTTTGGAAAAAAGCAGTAAAATCCTACCCCCTTCACTTTTACTATGGAGATCTTGAAGAACACCTTTTCAAGTTCACTTTAGGTGTGGTAGCTTTGCAGAGAAGCCTACTGGAAAATGCTGGAGTACTTTTAACACACCATAAATCAGAATATTATCTTCTCTCTCAGCACTTTACCTACAGGCATGGATGGTGATACTTACACTGACTTTCCAGCGATCTCTGCAGCTGCTCAGTTTCTGATCTGAAATTCTGCATCTAATGTTGAAACAATTACACCAATCAGTTTTAATTATTCCTTTGGCTCACTGTGGTGTTAAGAAGAAGCAGAGTGCACAGATTAGCATGGTGAGTATTAGCACTTACTCATTCCCTCCTTTGGCCAGTGACTCTCTTTAATGACATGGAGGTAACATTTACTATTTCTATTAGGAAAGCCCTTGTGGGAGTCACTGTACAAGCGGAACAAAAAGCTGTCCCTGTTGTCCCTGCCCCAAAGTGCAGGAATATCAAACATGAAAGTTGCAGCGGCTACAACTGTTCATAAGGAGTAGAGTCCTGGCTTGGGATGGGGAATGAAAGCTGTTATTAGCTAATAACTTTTCCTTGTGTGTCATGGGCTCATACATACTCATTTCCATATTTGAAGGCTGTTGGGAGCTCTGAAGCCTTATGGCATTTTATTTCCAGGATTGCAATGTCATCACCATGGACATTTTGTTACTGTCAGTGTTAACAAATATTGGGATTTGAAAGCAAAGTGTGAAACCTTTAGAGTCTACATAAACTAGATTATGCATTGTGGCAAGATTCTGCCTAAAACATGAAGCTCAACTTTGAAAAGCAGGTATTCAATCAACTCTCTTCAGGAGGTCGGTCAGGACATGAACTTGTAGGTCTCCAGAGCAGTCAGAGCCTTGGTTCCTACAGCCTGTTTGGGTCTGTGTGTTTTGGGGAGTAAATTAGAATAACTTTGCAGAAACTTCAACAGATGCTGAGGATCAAAGTGGAAAGCCACAAACATCAGGTCCCTGTGTACTGCATTCTGTCCTGTAGTGCACACAGTGCTGTCAGCCTGAACTGCTAAGTTTGCACAGTGAAGTATTGGATATCTTCCCCTTAATTTTTAATGGGAAAAACATGAGGTTTGTTGAGCTTAACCACCCCCCAAATTTTAATTTTTTCTTCTGTCAAAGAGAGTCAGTTTTCCTTGTGGCTACAAAAGTGCTCAGCCTTCTGTTCTGCCTCCTCACAGGAGGATCCTCAGACTCATATTTTTTGGTTTCTGCTTATAAGCTGGAGAGTTGACAGTCAGTATTAAAATATTGTGTGTTTTGCTGAGCAGCCTGACAGTGCCGCCAATAGACCCCTTAAATCCTCTCAGATTTTTGAAATCTCTCTTGGAGTATTTTACTGAATTTTCTGCTATTGCACTTGAGGAAAAAGTGCTTAAAGAAGCCATGACACAATGCCCTTTTCTTAGGTACTGTTGAAAATTGCCAAAACAGGTCACTTATAGATCAAAAATGCATCTAATCTTCTATTTTTAACTGTATTGGTTTGAACAAACATCAGATAGCAGTATCATACTGATATTGTAAGTAATAATAAGAGAATATGTAAAATTTTAGAAACAGTCAATTAATGAGAAATTGTTGCTCCTTGTTCATCCAGAGGGGTCTCTGCCAACCTTGTTCCAAGGGCGGTCGGGAGTCTCATGTTGTGTAAGTGGTCTCGGTTACATTGTGCTCCCTGTATAAGCTTCAGACTTCACAGCAGGACACTTTATCTTTGATTGCATCTCTCATGTCTGGCAAGAACAGGACATCTCAAATGCTGTTTTTACACTTTGCAACACCCAAATGGGAGCTGCAGATTATGTTTGCTATGTCTCACCTCAGGTGTGGTACTAGAGTGCAGTTGTCTTTGTGCAGAGTCCCATCCTCAGCTGCAGTTTTGCCTGGCTTAGGGTGGAAGCTCTGCTGGTTTTTTTATCTGGCCACCCATTTAAAATCTGATCTAAAATGGCAGCATGTATTAACTGAACTTTTTAAAATTCAAGTTTTCTGTCTGTACTGCGAATGTAAAAAGAAGTTATTTAAAGCATTTCTTCAGCGAAATGCCTGGTGTGGGTAAAGACTGAGAGTTAAATACATTATATAAGGGATGATATTTACACCTTGCTGTGTCTCCCCATCGACTCACTGGGACCTGGTGAAGGTCACAGTCTGTGCCTGAGTCACCTATTGAAAAGTAAGCATAGCAGCACTCTGGGGGCATAGCAAGGCTGGTTGGCATTGGAGTGTTAAAGGGATTTTAAATGTTAAGGGAAGGGATGCCGTGGCAGCAGCTAATGGCACCCCTTGGGTGACTTGGGGGCAGTATTTTTTGTATGGTATCTTCAGGAATGGGTTGCCTGAAGTCTACAGGGTGAAAAATGTTCTCTGCAACGTTGCTGGCAGCAATTTGCAGTCATTTCTGGTACAAATGGACACAGCTCTGTTCTATTTATGGAAGGTTCCTGTAATGTGCTCAGGCCTCCCACTGACTTCAGTGAACCTGTGCCCACTTACAAGGCTGGTGAACCTGGCCCGTGAACTCTGCCAGTCACTCATCAGGTCTGAGACACAAAGCCAGCCTGAGAGCTGACAATATTTATGTAATTCTGCCTGAAGATTGCTATCTTGGGGTGAACCCAGCAAGGAAGAGAAATTTTGCGTGCTCAGACCAAAACTAGTAACATTTAAGTGCTTAATTTTTTCCTGGAAGATTTGTCCATTAACTTTAACGAAGCTTTTTCTGGCCTTACAAGTCTGAAGAGAGCTATTAAACAAAAGGGAGAGAGTTTGCTTGCCAGGAATTTTCTCTGCTCCCTCAGTTCTCTTTCTTTATAGCCAGAGAAACACTTTCAGCCATATATCTTTAGAGCAATGCTAACACTTAGTGACCAGTTAAGTAAATCCCACTTGTTAAATTCTTATGGCTGCATTATGCTGGGAGCCTTACTCTAAGGGCCCTGTTCTGTCACTGCTTGTTTTTTTCCACTTTAAATGAAGTGACTTGGATGGGATACACAGATTGGTGATGCAGGAGAAATCTTCTACTGCAACTGAAAGGTGGCATGGTGTGGGCACTAGAACTGATATTTGCCCTTTCTGTAAAAGGTAAGCCAAGAAACTTGTTTGATTTTCTGGACCTCAGGCTAACAGGGCAACACCTGGATGCAAGCCAGGCTGTAGATGGGCTTCTTTAATTCTGACTCCTACTCCTGAATTAGGACTCCAAGGATTTGCGTGGCATTTGCTATCCTAGGTCTCCAGTTTGTCCTTGGACATATGGAATTAGAAAACTAAGTGGCAGTGAGCCACTTCAGAAGCAGTGTCTCACCTCTGTGACACCTGCAATGCCCCCTTCCCTTCACAGTGGTGGACATTAATGTCCTGCAAAATCTTACACATTCACCTTTGGAATTCCAGAGCTTCCTCGGGACAAAACCTGCACCTGCTGATGTCTTTCTCCCAGACCAAAGAGACAAATGACACCTCCGACCATTCGCCTGCCTCCTCTGCAAGGAGTGTGTCCCTCCCGTAGCCCTTGCACTTACCAGCCCCTGACTCCCTTCACAAACACCAAGGTACCACATTTATCTTTCCCTCTTTGGTGGGATTGAGGCCCGTGGATTCCGGATGTGCTCCAGTTTAAGGTGAGCACCTTATCTGTATGGGTATCATCGCTGTTATGGTCTTGCAAAAATAAACGTCCAAGGTTTCTTGGTGTACCAGATCTCTTATTTCAATTACAAAATACTATTTAGAAGTCATAGCTCAGGAGTTCTGGCCTAATTTCTCTTACAAATTGCTTATATGGATTTCTCTTGCTAGAAAATTAATTGACCATACAATAAACTATTTTCCCTTGAGCAGGGACTATTCTGTTTCCGATGACGTTACAGTAAGCTGTCTTTGGGCCAAATATTTAAAGGTATTTAGGTGCTTAAAGATGCAGGTAATGTGAATTTTCCGAAATACCTAGCTGCCTAATACACAGTGATTTCAGTGGGAGTTGCCATCAAAGAGCTTCTAAAAATCCCACTGTGCACCCATCTGCTCCTTTAAGCACCTGAATTCCTTTAAAAAACAGGTCCTCCCCTCCATCAGTGGAGACAAATTTTATTTTTCCTAATGTAGAAGGAGCTTCTTAATACATTTTCTCGGATATTGCCTGCCACCTTTATCTTATTTTCATTGTTTTGATTATGATGTCAAATGCAGTTGATGATCATGTTTATGCAGTTCCAAGCAGAGCGTGGGCACACAGCATCTATCCTTTATGACACGAACTTGGCACAGCAGCTCATGTTAATAAATCAGGGCTAAGAGGTTTGTAGGCAAGCAAACTGTCAGGAAGTTACTGCAACTTTTGCAGTATATTAAATGATCTGTGTTTTGTTCTAACTTTTTAAACCCTGTTTGAAAACCAGTGTTCTGTTTCTCATTAGTGGGTCTTTGATCCAGTGAAAATATCAGTCCCTTGAGTTAATATTTCATCTGACTATAGGGCCATGTAATTTGCCACGACACTAAGTCAATAGGTCTCTGCTGGCTTACCCCAGCAGGACTTGTATGTGTAGGTAAAAAATTCCCTGCAAAACATGAATAATGTGGGTCTAATCAAGAATTTATTTCTCTGGTTAACCAAAGGAAAAAAGTGGAGTGTGAACATCCGTCCATCTAGGCACAAAAGAAGCTTGAGGGAAAGAAAGCATTTCACTTTGTATCAATTCACATTCTCAATTTAATACATAAACAGGAGTGTCAGGACATGTACATCTTGCAGAGCCACAGAAATAGCAGTAGATTGATCTATCATTATTTACTGGCTTGGCCATCCTATTTCTGTGCTTTCTGTTATAATATACTTGGAAACCTCAGACAGTCCTTCTGCATTAACCTCCACCTTCTGTCCTCATCTCTCTCTCTGGCCACCCCATGCTACATTCCGAAATTTTAATTTCATTGCACAAGGTGCTATAGAATGAAAATAAACATTTGTCTATGGAGAGTTTGCTGAGTATAGAATATTCAGTGTGGCTTAAGCTAATTTGAAAACAAGTGACTAAAATTGTGCTTTTACTTTTTAAGGCTTTTCCAGCAATATTTCATTTGTGGTCTCCAAAGGAGTGAAGCATTTACGAATATGCATTAATCCTCACTGGGAATTGATCCAGAGCTTGTTTTAAGCATATGCTTAAGTGGTTTGTTGAACTGGGGCCATGGCTGCCCAGACCCATCTCTGGATGAGATTTAATTGAGCAATGAGAACATTTGAATTCATTTACTGGTACTTGCAGGGTTTGAGATAGATAGATAGATAGATAGATAGATTATAGATTTTTAAATAGTTATTGATGAGATTTATAAGGATTTGTGCACATCTGGTATTTGGATTCACTGTGTGAGGAAGGGTCAAATCCTTGCTAAGACTCTGCAAAAAAAAATATCTTTAGTGCAATACCTGCCTGATACTGTGTCTAAAGAGCTAGCAAATATTTTGTCATATTTTCACTATGCTGAAAGTAGATCTTTGTTGTGTGGGTTTTGATCCTTGCTTGGTTTTGGCTTGAGATTTTTTAAATTTGTTTTATTGCATGGCTCCCATTTCTGTCTTGGGTGTGTGAGGAAGAAGGGCCCTGTTGCAGAGGAGCCTCCTGCTCTGGTTGATGAGTTAGCTTCTCATTGACCCACTGCAGCTCATTCATGAGTTTTCAGCTCTGACAGGTTGAATGCCCAGAGTGGTCACTGATTAGACTGCCACTCCTAATATTCTCATCCCTGCAGTTATCAAGCAGGAAAATAGTGACAAGCAAATCTAAGCAGCGTGGGAAATGCAGAGTCTGAGAAACCACGGACTTTGGCATCTTATGGCATTTACTGAGCCTGCAGTGGCATTCAGTGTGATAGCACAATATTCTGGAGCAGAACAGGAGCCCAGAGCTTGGCAAATAGAAGGCAAATCTCACACGGTATTTGTGACTTGTACATTGCTGCATGATGCCTTAGGGGTAGGAGAAGAATTTCGGAGTCCTGGGTGATTCCTTTGAGCTTGGTTGTTTTGTGTTCAGTTGTAGTACTGAAGAGATCTGACCCCGAAATTTCAGGGCCACCTCCTGAACTCCAAAATCTCTATTCATCAAGACAAAATTCTCAGTAAAGTCACTGGGAGTTTTCCTCAGACTTGGGGATATCAGAATTTAATGGTCCTTACTTTTTTTTTTCAAGAGAATGGTTTAAAGCTTATTTATCACTGTAAGTGCAGTGACCTCATAGAAGACATTCTGTTTTACCAGGTTTTATAGTAGCAGAACTCAGCTTTTTACTGTTTTAGAGCATTTCCTGACTGACATGTGGTAAAATGAGATCTTTTTCATTTCATTTTTGCAAATTTCGTTTTGCACCTGTTTTTCTTTCCCATTAATTTGTGCAGATTTGAGTCCCACTCCTGCCATTGTCCTGACTTCTTGATGAGCTTCCAAGGAACATTTTTAATTCCTGGGCTCCCTGAATTCCCTGGGCCAATACCAAAGGCTGAGAGGTATGCAGTTGGTCATGACATTCACCTGGGATTTGCTGAGGCCAAAATTAAATCAGGTAAAGCTCCAAGTTGAATCTGGGTCTCCTGTGTCTTAGGTGAATACAGTAATGTCTTTATTCTCTATAGCTTTTTTCTTACAAAAAGTTAGAGTTCTGAAAAATATTTCTTTGACCTTCTTCTTACCAAAAAAAAAAAAAAAAAAAAAAAGAGAGCAGGATTCCATGAATCAGTATTTTCTAGTGATTATTTTTTTTTCATAATACTCCTGATTGATTATAGTTGTTTTCTTAAGAGCACTTTTGCTTAGGCTTGTGTCTAAAAACATAAATTCTCCTTAGAATATGGGGAGTGCCATTTACCTTTAACAAACAAGGGACGTGCCTCTGAAGTTACATACATGTGAACAAGGTATTCCAATAAATGTGTTATGAGCAGAATTAGAAAAATAAACTGCATTAGTAACCCAGATGGGTAACTGTAAGTCCCCTGACTATGGTGAGCACTTCCCTGTGGCTCTTTCCTGTCTTTTTCCTCTCCTCAGAGCAGTGTTTTTAAGCTCTGTGGCACAGTTCTGGAGTGTGCTCTGTGTCCTCTGGGCACAGGTTTATCCACAGCCTTGGGCAGGGCTGTGCACAGCTGACTGTGGCTGGGGGAGATGCTGTAGCCATGCTCACTCCTGTGCTCATTTCTGTGCTCACTCCTGTGCTTCCCCATCATGTCACAGGGAGTTTGAGAGCTACTCTGGACCATGCTAATGGCAGACAGAGAGCAATTCTGTGTGTTTTACCACACACAGGGCAGTGAGCTCCCTCCATATTCCTTTGAAAGCAGCAATACATTGAGCTCCAAATGGCATTAGTCAAATCTGTTAATATCTATTTTTTTTCTTGAAAGTTGAGGACCAGTGTCCAGGCATCCATGTTTGATTCCATATAGAGATGAACATCTGGATGTGTGGCTCTTCCATATGTGCACGTCCACCCCATCTATAGCACCAGCTAGAACCCAGGCTTGGAGGAAGGAGAAAACAAAATTAAAAGCTAATAATTGGTCTTAAGTCATTCTGTTAAACCTTAACAACAACTTTCCTCTGTTATAACCAGAGATAGTCACTGTGTTTGGGGCAGGATGGAAATTCTCAACTTGAATAGTAAAAAAAGAAGACAGGGTAAGTGATAAAGTGTAGCAGCTCACACACATAGTGCTTGTAGTAATCATTTTAAAATTACTCAGCTGTGTAGAGAGACATGGGGATAAAATAAGTATGGCTTTTGTGGATTTTGTGACTGTACATAAAGTGTTATGCTATCCTTAGAAGGGAGACTGCATAGTAAAAGTTTAGTGCAAGAATCAAATTAGAAGTGGGGAAAACAATGGTGTAGAATGTGATGATGGTTTTGTCTTCTACTTCCAGCTGTTGCACTGAGAAGGGAGGGAGTCCCCATCTGCACACGTTTCTTGCTGGAATGTCAGGGACTTTGGAGCCAGGTGGCTGAATTCTCCCACAAAAGCTCTGCTGTGCAGGAGGAATGTTTCAGGATACTGTTGCAAGCGTGAGTGCATCCATAATTCTGTTTTTAAAGACAAATCATTTCAAGTAGAGTGCATAGAGCTCGTGACACAAACACATCTGGATTTCAGTTGTTGATCTGAAATATTCACAGTCCAATATGGTAAGAGCAGATGTTGGATTGACACTCATCGTAAATGTGAATGATCACATCACAAATCCCATATGTAGCTTAGTTGAGAGCAGCAAAGCCTACCTGCCCTCCTTTGGTTGTGCTCTGGGGTTAAAAATACTTGCTTGCACAATTAATGTTAGTCACCAATCTTTTTTTAGGTGTAGGAGGTTATTACAAACCCCAAAAAGGTTTAGATGTAAACTGTGGTAGGAATTGAACTGACTGCCTTAATCAGAAGTACTTGGTTTGAAATGAAACATAAAAAAACCTCTTTAAAATGTTTAATATTATCATATTTTGTGCTTAGTAAGCACTGCTGCAGAGGTCAATGGTATCAAACTTAATAGGTTGATCATTAAAAGACATCGAGTATCTGTGCCTTCTGCTGAGGTACGTAGAGGTTGAAGAACTTCTGATGCCTTTGAGGAAAAGTAGCTGAGGCAAGAGAAGTGTAGCTAAATAGGTGAGTCAAGGGGTCCATAGAAAAGTCACCTGATTTTCCAGAAGCTTTTCATTTCCACAACCTTTTGAATGTGAGTTCTATGGGTGTGAATACTGCATACATGGCCTTCTTTTAGTATTTACTTGTGAGTGTACCCATGAACCGGAAGATGTTGAAAATTATTTTGGATTCTTAAAATGTGACCATCTTCCAGAGCAAAATGCTCCCAGACACAACAGCTGGGGGCAGAACTTTTGCAGAAGAAAAGCCCAAGTCATGTCCCCTTTCCCCATCTCAAGGCCTCGTTGGTTCACTGAACATTCAGATCTAGAGACCCACATTCTGTTCTTGGTGCAAGTCACAATTCTCCAGCAGACTGAGGGCTCCAAACCAGGGTAAGTTTAGGCACTGTGGGATTTCAGTGTGTGACCAAGGACGAGTGAAAGGTGTCAGGTAAGAGATTAAACAACCAAGGAGACAATTAGGCACAAGCTGAAGGTAGAATATTCATCCTAAGGTGAGGGAGAAATCATAGAGATTCAAGAGAGAGTCAAAGGGTTAAGCCCATGAAAATCGTATTGGCCACAGTGTTTTAAATAAAGAAAAGGAAAGAGAAGTCAGGGCAAAAATGAGAAAGTTTTGAGGAAGAGCTGGAGTGAGAGGTAGGAACAATCTGAATTAGGAAAAATGCACTAGGGAACACGGGTAGCAGGGAATGTGTGCGTTTTTATGTTGCAAAGAGCGCATCCTAAATTGAGCCCTGTCAGAGTTTAAAATTATTCAGACTTCAGCTTAACTTCCTTTCCTAAGAGAAGATTTTATTTCTGAATAGGCTAACATTTAAAATCCTAAAGGAGAAAAAGCAAGTACTTTCTTTGGAAGGATGGATAATACATAAATCTTAAGCAGAACTATAAACTGTTGAGACAAGGCATTTTTGTTGGATTATGTAGCTCATATCAGATAGCAATAAATCAATCCTTCAAAGACAAAAGACTATAGAAAGAAGAATAAACCAAAGACTCTCCAAATAACAAAGGCCAGATACACAAAAGTAACTAAGGAGCTGAGGAGGCAAATAGATGCCTGGCAGGATTTTAAATGGGATCATTCAACACAGACAATCATCACCTGCTAGTGATTATTGGTGTCTTTAGGCTCCTTCAGGCCTAGACACTTCCTTGACTGAGGTTGAAATTCCCATCAGCATCAGGAAAACTTAACTCATAGCCTGCAAATCTGCATGGTTGGTGTATCATCCCCTAAGGTAAATGAAAAATTTACCTAGTAGATGGGTTTGACCTGTTGTGAGCTTTGACAGCACACATGTCTTAATACAGTTCTGTCTTTACTCACTTGAGTCATTCCACTGAGATGGAAAGTTCTGCACATATTTATTTACCTTGCTTCCTGATCCAGGACTACATAGAATAACAGATTTTTGAGCAAAACTCAAAATCTTATTGCTTATGACAACAAAATTCAAGTCACTAATGCTAGTTAATACTCGCTAACTCTCACACTTTTGAAATTATTTTTCTGTATTGTGAATTCCTACATTTTGGGCAAAAAAGCCCCATTCCGGTGCTGGGAATAGCAAAATCCATGTCACACCCGATGCCTGTACCCTGTAGTTCCAGTGCCTTATTATTTAGATCATCCAGACATTTGACAGCATGCTCTGGCATGTTCCTAACCTGTACACACCTTGGCCTTCTCCCAGGAAGTATCAAAGAATAAAAGGAGATTAAGACTTGGGACTCGTCCTGACACACAGGCAGAACAGCCATAGAAGCTGGGAAGTATTTCCAGGTCCCCTGGCTGGAAGTACTGGGGACAGTCCTTTTAGCTGAGCTCTGCTATGCTGATAGCTACATTTTCATCCAGTATCAAATTTGGCTGGTTTGTTTGTTGATATTAAATAAAAGGATGACTAGATTAATAAACTGTTGGGGGGTGTGTGCAGGAAAGGGATTCCTGTCCTTCCTAAATCAGAAGAAGTGTAATGCAGGGGGGGGAAGAAAGAAGAAAACTTGTTGTAAGTCTGTTTTAAAAAGCCAGGCAAACAAATATTGAGAGCACAAGATCTTAGCATGACAGAGAATTACTAGAACATGCCAGACATGATGAATAAACGGCAAGCAGGCAATGTTACTGCTGTAACAAGCAGAGATGTGAAAAATGTAGGAAAATTTGCAAGTCTTTATTTGCTGCTAGTCTGACAACAGATGATGATGACGTATCTGTGAACATACGTTATGAAAAAAAGGCTACTATCCCAAGCTTTGCAGTGATTGGGTCATTGAATATTTTTAGCTCCAGTTCTGGTTCTGGTTGGCCTCTATATCATCTTGAGTTTGAAAGTGCAGATTAGTTCAGTCTCCCCATGGAATATTGTTCTACAGAATACTTTAAGGGCATTTATTGAGAAAAGAGCCCTGGAATTTGAATACAATATAATTATGGTTGCAATCCCAGCCTATACAATTCTAGGTATGCTCATCAAAGATTAATATTCTGCTTCTTGGACTTTGCACACTTACAGAGTTCAGCTGGAAAAAATACCAGAGTGCACCTCTTACAAGTGAAATGGTACTTTTGTGTTCTTTAAGTCCCTCTCCCCTTTGGCACCAGAAAAGTGCTTTTTTCATTCCACGTCTTATGACATGCAGTACTTAGGGCAGCATGGAACACCATGAGAATAAGTCTCCCTGCCTTCATTCAAAATACACTTACCTGTTTAAAATAGAAAAATATGCTTTTCCAAAAGCTTGTCTATACATTAGTCCTGCCCAAGGGCACTTCCCAAGTGTGTACTTCTCTACTTACCTGGCTTTTGTACACTAACTATTTGCTTTGGTATTGTCTAAAAAGGGAATTTTTTTACTAATTAGACGAAGACTGGACACAGTCTTTGCATCAGGACACTGTCCACCTGCTATTATTGATAATTTTTTCTTAAAGGAAACACCTTACTGATGCATCCCTTCCACCCATCTCCCCCAGCACGGTCATGTATTTTTGGTCTCACTGTTTACTCTTTGCTCTTACTGCTATGATCCCATTTTTTCCCCTCTTCTTTCATTACACCCCCTCAGTAGAGGAAGGGGAAAAAAAAAGGTAGTGTTTGCAAATGGCAAATCAGTCCATGGGGACTGCTCGGATTTTAAGGGCAGCTGCTGTTCAATGTATCTGTTGTGTCACTTTCTGTTTTGTGCTACTGTTTTATTGCTGCTGTGGGAATGGAGCAAAAATAGCGGCTACTGCAGTTCTGTTGAATAACCATCAACGTGATCTTAGCCGATGTGTCAGTCCCTCACTGGGCACAAAAATGTCCATATTTGATATCCACTACCCACCCTGACCTGTAAATGAAAATAGCAACATGCTAAATAGCTACAGAAAAGCATCATTAGCTAGAAGACTCATCTGATACACATAGATGTGTTAGTGCTGCTATGCATGTGCGGGTGTGAGAATATCCCTGCATCTCCAGAAAGGCTGGTGTAAGTAAATAATTCATAAGGTGCATGCGGCGTATTTAAATGTTAAATACATTGGCTTTCAAATTCAGTGCAACTATTGAAACCTGTGTTTGGCTACAACCGTTCGGCTGCTGCATATTTAAAGTGAAATTACAAGCAATATGGAAATGATGAGTAAAAACCACCCGAGCCCGGATTCTTGACAGACCACCTAAGCTTGCCATCTTAGCCCTTTGTGGAGCTCAGATTCTCTTCCTGCCATGCAGGACTGGCGCGTGTTTCAATTTGAGTGCTAAGTCTTGACATCAGGAGTGCTGACTCATGGGACGGCGAGGAAGGGACATTTCTGTGGCTGCTGCAGTGGCCAAAGGTGGCGTGGATTTGCCCTGCCTGACGTCCGCCGCCCTGCTCGCTCCATCGCCCTGTGCCCGACGTCCTGTCCCCGCGCCTCTGAAAGTGCTGCTGAGAAGGAGCAGGAAGGTGTTAAATACATCTCATGGCTGCTGGTTGACACAGTCCGGTGTTGAATCCACTTAGATTGTTTCGCCTCTCCTTTCCGTTCATCAGCAAAAGTTTATCCCGCATCAAACCAGGCTTGTCCCTGAGCCCGGCCGGGCTTTTGTTCTCCCCGAGGCGCAGCAGCGCCGAGCTCGCGCGGTCCCTGAACCGGCCGCGTTTCCCCGACAGATGGCACTGCCTTTCTCTCGTACTTCGCCAAAAGTTTAAAAACATTTCGTTAAAAATAGCTGCCCCACATTCTTAATTGGCAATCCTTTTTCTATTTATTGTTAGGAACAAATCAAATGCTGTTTAGCTCTTAGGCGAGCTCAATGCACAATACATAAAACCATAATGTGAAACACAGAGATTTTCTTATTCTGTTCTGTATCTGCTTGTTACAGCAGAAAATACTGAACAATTTGTGGTTTGTCACTACCATTTTCAGAAACTTAGTTATGATGAAATTTTATTTTTTCCATTATGAAGATAGAACCATTTTGTTTAGTCTTAGAACTTGCTGTGTAGTCAGCCTGCACAACGCCCCTGTTTTCACATAAATGAAGCCAATGTTATTCCAGCATCCCTGGAGTTCACCTACAGTAATGGAGTGCTTAAGGCATTTGGCCCTTAATCGAAACAGGCTTCAAACTCTCCTGTGCTGGCAGGTCTTTCTCACGTGAGGAGATGGAGACCCCACAGTGGGGTCCTGGGTTAATGAGGGCTTGCAGTCTCCTTGGGACAAGCCCTTTCCACAGGGGCTGGGAACACTGCAGAAAAACGTGACTCCAGCACGTCCCTTCTCCGACCCTCCCCTGGTTCCCAGGGTAATTCCCCAGGGTGATTCGCTACAGCTCCTTACCAGGGTGTTCTGATCCCAGCTCGGCTCCTGCACGGAGCAGACGGATGCATCACTGGAGGTGAGCCTCCCTCTGCTCTCTCCTCAGCGAGCTAATCATTTCTGTGGCCTCTTCTGGGACCCATTTCATTTCTGCAATTCCTGGGGCTATGCTGAGCAGAAAGGCCAAATCGCTCCTTTACAAAATGAAATTGTAATGGCCTCGCTATTTCCTAGTTTGGTCAGTACCTAGTCTTTCTTTTTGTGGTCGAGTTGTTTATGGTGAAGCAGAAGGAACATGTTTTGTTTTGCTTTATTTCTTTGCCTGCTCTTGCACATGGACAGATTGTCGGCCAGCTGCCCACAGTTTTACTCCCTCCCACCTCCCCCCACCACGGACACAAATTCAGCGGAGGTCCTGATCCACACAAGCGCTCGGTTTCCTACCACAGCTCTTCCTGCACTGTCAGTGGCACTACCCTCAAACACAGTTTTGTGTGTGCTCGAAGGCAGTGTCAGTGCTGGCCTTTTAGCACAGATGCATGGGAGAAATTCTTCCTAATATGCATTCACATGTCTTTCTCCCTAGTGACCTTTATTTGCCATCTCCTTGCCTATTTAGTTAGTTTATTAGGCCCTTCTGAAGTGGTTCATAATATTCTCATAATATTGGACAAGTCTCAATAATTGTATCAAATTCCAGTGTTACTGACTGAATTTTTAAGCCCCTTCTCCTGTTTGCTAACATATTAAACAGTGCTGTACCTAACACAGTTCTTTGAGTCACCTCATTGTCAAAGCAGTTGAAAGCCTTTTCTTCTTCTTCTTTGGTGATTTTTACTTCCCAAGTTGGTTTTGTTCCCTTTGTCACTTTTTGTGATGAAGGCTATCAGCTGTTTTTAGAAAGAGCAGTAGATTAATCAGATGTGCTTGTACTTGAGGCAGTTTGTTACATTCTGAGCCTCATTTTCTTTTTTAAATCTCTGCACTATTCTCTCCATTTTATATAATGATTATCTGGTTCTTTTCATACTTTATTTTTGTTTTAAGAGTTTTGCTTGCCTGGTGGTAAAGTTTAGTAAGCTGCAAATTTCAAGGCTGACCCAACATGTTTTTTAAAGCTAATACTCACATAGCAGCTTCCAGCAGCTGATGATAATGAGCAAGGATGTAGGGGTTTTTAATTAGTTACTCCAACACTTCCTTGAAAATGTTTGCATGCACACAAGCCAGTTCTGGAGATCTGTTGCTCCTCAATGCAAATGTTGCAGCACTTACTGCCTTGGTAACAGTATTTAATATTGATTTTTTTTTTAAATTTTTTTACATGGGAGAATAAATGTGCTGAAATGCCAGCTTAAAATCCACTTTTGAATGCAGGCATAAATAAAATATTTGGGATCTTTGAACACATCATTTTTAAATACTCATTTGTCTCTCCTTCAGTCCTCCTGCTTCTTGGCTCTGTGCCTCTGTCTGTGTGCATGTAAAACAGTGTTGCTTCTTTTCACAAGCAAACAGTCAAAAAATTTTTTTTTTCACAGACCTTATTTCTATCTTACATTTTGTAAGACAGCAGCATGTATATATTTCTTTCAGTTTCAGTTGCTCTTTTCAGGGTCTTCTGCTTTGAAGATAACTGGTAAATAGCTGACCGTGTAAACACAAACATTTATTTTTCCTTGACTTCTGTTTCCTCTTTGTGTCAAAATATTCATACTCTAGTAAATGTTTTATGATTTTGAGGCTTTATGGTTATTAAGAACCTCTGGTGTTATTTCTTGCATCATGCCAGCCATGTGATTTCAGCCCCAGGTCCCAGACAAGCTGCAGTGTATCTTTTGTAAAGGCACTCATTCTTACTGGAAGGACATTAGCTTTTTACATTGCTGCTCTCAAGCACTTAATTTTAACCTAATACTTACTTTACTTTTTAAAAGACCAGGCTTTTTTTTTTCCAACCTGCATTAGCATACCTTCTCTTTCTTAATTACTTACTGTTGAGGCTTTGCTTGCTAATTGCAAAGTCCCCTGGTGTCAGGACTTTCCCTTCCCAGCACTTCACTGGCACTGTGGTGAGTTATCCATGCCCTTTCCTTGCAGGTGGCTGGTGCAGTATGTTATGCACAGGTGAGGATTCCACAATTTCCAGTAATTTAGTGACTCGTTCTTGATTGCCTTGCAATATTCCAGAATAATCATCATTATTTGAAAATCAGATACCAGAACTGGACATAGCAGTGCTGGTCCCATCAGTGATACATACCTGTAATATCATGGCCTCCTGCATAATCATACAAGTATTGCATTATCCTTAGCCCATAGATTGCATAGGGAATTCATGGTAAATTGATTTTCTGAAGTCCTTTTCAGTGTCACTGCATTTCAGGATATGGTATTCTGTGTTGTTAGTGTGACCTACATTCTCTCTTCTGACATATCTGACTTGGTGTCAGCCTGTATTAAAACCTTTTTAAAAATATTACTTCATTTTAAAAGCTGATTCAAATAGCACTGACCAATCCAATCCCTCCAATCGTTGTTTGACTTTTTTTTTTTTTTTTTAATACCTTTAAAGTGGCCAGTTTAAAATATTTGAAGTGTTTTCTTTCCTGGATATTTTCATAAATTCCTGTTCTGAATGTAGTCAAAAGGCATTTTTTTAAAAAAAATAGTACAAACACTGGAAATGCTACTAGATGACCCCGTATTCAGATATGATGACCAATAAAAGTGCTTTTTCAGGTTTTAATATGTTTTGTTGTTGTACATTTGTAGTAGTGTTGTTCTTTAGCAAAATGTAATGCAAAAACTTTCAAAAAATATGAATTGAAAATGCAAATGCAATTATTTTTTACAACCAAATTTTTTGAGAAATGAAAAATTTATGTCAGCCTTGTAAAAAAAAATTTTTATATGTATATGCTTCCCATATACTGACTAGGCATTATGATCTCATTTTTGAACTTTTTTTTAATCACAACCTGTGGTAATTTCTCCAAAAGGTCATCTTAGCCACAGTTCCTGATCCCAATGGTTCTGTGAATTTCTCTGTGTCTGCATCTCCTTCATTTTACCTGGGTGAAAAGCTGATTTGGCCACCTTTGCACACCATCTACTCTGGAGGTTGTATTTAAGCCCTTTCCCTGACCATTTAAATTCAGATGGCTACCAAAGTCTTTTTCTCCTCCTTCCCTGCACCACTGTAAGTCCCCTGCTATGAGCCAGCATCATGACTGGTTTACACAGTCTTTTTTTTGCCTTCTCCCGTGACCACACTCTGTGAAAGAATTCCATGAAAGTGTCTTTAAAATTCCCACCAGAGAAGAGACTTTATCATCCATCCTGTTGAGGGGTGGGTGTTCACTGGGGCTGGGCACAGCTTCTTTCCTGAGAAGGAATTTGAAACACTGATTCAGTAACTAATAACTAATAGCACACTCCACTTTTCCATCTCTCTTTGGAAGCATAGGGAAAGACATTATTTTCACACACATATTCATGGGTTTTGTGATAGCTACCTGCCAATTGACAGATGAACTTCTAGATTAGTAAAGCCCGCAGAAGGAGAGGCACCTGCTTAACCTGTTTACTGTTTTCTTAATGATAACAGAAGAGCCTTGGCATATTAGTGTTTCCTCGAAGAATATCCAAATATCCACTGACTCAAAAGATCAAGGAAAAGAGCAGGGCTTTCAGTTGTGCTGGGCAGGTTATGTGGGACTATGTTCTTGCATAATTATTGGCAGCTTGTCTAGATCTCTGTCAGCTGCACAGGCTCTGTGCACCAGACAAGTACCTGGTTGCTTAACTCTGTAGGTCATTAAGGGTACTAATTCTAACTTAGGAGGTAATTCCAGATCCCAGTGAAGTCACCTCAATTACTGGCTGATAAATTGATTACTGGCTGCTGTATAAAAACCCTTTTTAAAATTTTTTAATGAGAAAGTTTCGTTTCACCAGGGAAAAAGTAAGAAAAACCATATGAGAGCAAATTTACAATGATCATATAGGCTGTGTGACTCAGGCTGTGCAAGGAATGAGGTGGCCACAGACTGTGGCGTCCTTGCTAGGATTTTGCCTCCTGTCAGCTGACTGTGACAGCACACGTGCTTTGTCTTGGTGAAGAGATGCCTCAGTCCACTGTGGGTTGGGGAAGAATGGCAGAGTTTGCCAGCACAAAGCAAAGGCTGAGGAGCCCAACTCCTGATTCAGGTGCTTCGAAACTGTCCAGAGGTGCAGCTGCCTCTCAAAGTGTTTTATGAAAATATTGGGCTGTTCAGTTTACATATATCTTTTTTTTATTTTCTTGTAGAAGAGAAAAAGTGTTGTGCTGACCATGCATAAGAAAGCCAATCTTGTTGCTAACGAATACATGATCATGTATGAGGCAATATTTGTTCAGCTGAGTCACTTGCAGCCAGAGATAAGTGACAGTTCTAGGAAGTAATAAGCTGTCATGCAGCGTTTCTTAAGTGCATGGATTTTCTGAAACCCTGTTCAAGGGGTCAATAGCAGAGCAGATGCAATTGTCTGCTGTATCACAGACACCTCAAGAGTCAACTCTGCATTTCCCTTTATTTTCACTCCCCTGAAGTGGTAAACTTGGAGAATTTCCTCCCAGAGTGAAGGAGCCTTCACTGGGTGTTGGGGATAAGAACTACCTGTTTCGTTTTGGAAATTATTTTGGGATTATATTTTATTCCACCTGTTTATTTTATTGTTTTGTTACACATTATTCCTTGAGAAACCAGTCTGTTTATTAGTACTACCATTTGTTAGCCAATGCTATTTTAATTTTTATTTGGATTTTTTTCCTAGTGGTGTACTTGCTAAATACAATTTAGTCACAATCAAGGCTGGTCAAATCAAACTATTAAAATCTATGCTAGGAACAATTCTAATGTGCCCTCATCCTTCATCTTTTATTTGGTTGATTTCTGTGTGGGATCAAACTAGGAAGGTATAAGGAAACATAACAGAGAGACAGTAAATAATCTAGACCCTTCAGAGGATCCACTAAAGGGAAAAAGGCAGAGATGTGCACAATAATGAGTGTCATGGAGAAAGTGATTAGGGAGTGACTAATGCACTGTTTCTGACAATACAAGACCTAAGGGGGTTCCAGTGTTATAATCTCACAGGGAATTTAAAGCAAACTTTTGTCATGCAGGGCATAATTATTTTGTGGAACTCATTCCACAAGATGTTACAAGTTCAAAAAAATAAGATACATTACTGACGATAGGTCCATGGGGGACTATTGACATGATGGTACTGTGGCAAGCTCCAGTTCAAAGTCCTCTAAGCAGCTGATTGCTGCAAGCTGAGAGAATGTACCCAGGGATTTCTGATTAGTCCTGTTTCTTATTCTTGTCCTCTAAGAATCTCCTGCTAAGAGCTCAAAGACAGGACGCAGGGCAAGGATGGGTTTGAGTCTGACCTGCGGGGGTATGTTCATGTACACAACTAGCTATCCAAAAGAGATCACAGGCAGCAGAGAGACATAGGAACTCAGGATATGCTCACTGAATGAATGACATGGCCTGGTGGGGGTATTTTAATAGCCAGATAAATGCCAAATCCACTACAACTTCCTGCAGTTCACCTGACCTCAACAAAGCCAGTATACACCACTAAGGTACTTGTTGATGCCCTGTTGGGAACATGTTTTCCATGTATGCCTGTAATCATGGTCTCCTGGCCATCCAGGCTGTAGGAATTCATAGAATCTGTGGAAGCATCCTCTCTACTCACAGAGCCAGAAATCAGGCTGTACAGAGCAACAGCATCCAACTGCACAGCTCAGTTGTGCCAGGAGTACTCAGAGGAGGATGAGGATGTATTGTGAAGCATAAATACATGTTTGGCAGGACAGATCATGTTTTGAGGTGCTGAAGTAAAACAACAATACATTAACAAGATACTGCAAGACCTTCTGGAGTAGGTGAGAATTTGTGTGTGCTCTTTTCCACTGGTAAATATGAAATATCTCCCACTGACTAGTGAGCCAGGATTCAGGAAGGATTGTGTATGGGGAAGGGACCAGCATGGAAAGGAAGAAATCCAGTGGGAGAAATGCTTAAAAACTGGTTTAAAGCTTCACTAGCTTTGTTACATTGAGAACTATTAAAAAAGAGAGGATGCTTTCAATATATGATGTGCCATGATAACAACACCAAGAAAAAAATATAGAACAAATTCTATGTGATGTGGTGAACTAAAGGAAGGGAGTTAGGAAAGGATAGTGGAGGTATTCAGGAGGGATTATGTTCACATCAGGCACAACTGTCTGTCTGTTTATAGACTGACCCAGGAAAGAGGAGTGAGAAGTTGTTGGAACACAGGGAGTGATGGAGGCAGGCTGTATATTCATGTCTGGGAGTAAAAGACAAAGGGCAAATCTTGGAGTATCAATGAAGTTGTCAAATGGCAAAGTAAAGCTTTATAAAGCTTCAAGAATACTTTCAATCCCTGCCCTGGTGGTAAAGGGGTGTCTGGGCAGGACTACTCATAAAGAGGAGCACATGGGCCTTTCTGTGTATTCTGAGGAGAGGGGAATTGCATTTTCCTTTGGGAAGGCTGCTTTGTGAGGTCGACAGTGAATAGTAAACTCATAAATGCCTCAGAAGTGCCAGGTTTCTGAGGGATTTGCTCCAGTGTCAGTCAGAAGAGGACAATGTTTCTCATCCATTCCTCAGTAAGGAGGGAACACAGCTGTCTGCCCTGACTCTGCCTAAAGACACAGACTTTATCCACAGAAAAGGAGGAGAAATGTTTTCTGCTGAGGTACTTAATACTTAACAGCATGGCATAAATTCATCTCTCACTCACAATTTGAATTCAGCAGACATAGATAGCAGGTCCCAAGTGGGCAAGTATCAGATGTAGGAGAAGCTTTTGAAATTCTTTTGCTTTGGCAAGAATTGATGGGTGAAACTTGTCTTTTTTCTTTTGTGTTTTGTCTTTGTTAAATAGAATCACAGACTCATAGAATGGTTTGGGTTTGAAGGGACCTTAAAGATCATCTAGTTCCTCTTGTTACAGACAACTCCCACTAGACTGGGTTGCTCAGCCTGGCCTTGAACACTTCCAGGAATGGGGCAGCCACAGCCTCTCTGGGCAACATGCTTAATTGTCTCACTGCCCTCATAGTGAAGAAATAGTTTTTGCCAAATTTATTGGCCTTACAAAATAACAAAAAAGCAAATATTAAATTGATACATTTATTTTAAAATTACTTATAAACAGCTCAGGTTAATGTATCTGTACATTTTATTTCTATAATAATGATCACATACTTATATTTTGTAAATCACATTACTTTAAGTATAGTATAAAATTATTGAACTACAGGAAATTCTGAGACTGGGTTTGAGTGCTATAAAAAAATTGTGGAATACCCTTCTTCAACCATGGTTCTACCAGAAGTGTCAGATAGAATAGGATTGCAACAATTTCACCTTAAAATCTTCTAAATGCATATGAAAATCAAGACAATAACATCTGCAATATATTCTGTCTTGTGCAAAAACAAATACCTACATGCACTTAAATTATAGAAAAGAGCCTGACTTTAATATTAGATTTCTGTAATCACAGTTGTAAGAGCCCTTTTGTAAATCAACATAATAATAATGTCTGAGATTCCTTCCCAGAAAGCACAGTTTCTCTCAAATCATCTGTTCATTCCTGTAAAAGCAGCATCAGTATGTAATAGCCGTCTGTATATGCATCTTTCAGCTTAAATTAGCACTTTGTATTACTGGGTTTCATTTTAAAAGGACTTTCCAACAACCTATCAGATATTTAAAGAATGTACAGTACAGTTGTAGTGGTACAGGTTGCTTATTTATTTAACTGTTGAAAGCTTGAAAGGCTCTCTCAGCTCCCCGTATCTATTTCTATACATACGAATTATGAGACCTTGAATAATGAACGTGTTATTTAAATTGTGCTGTGACACTACATAATGCTGAGAAGTCATTTTATACAGTTCACTATTCTCATAGTCAATGGTGCTTGACTTGATTACCAGTGCCTCATAGCTAGAGTAGATATGGGCAATGTTTTAAATTTGTTAAAAATCCGTTAGATAAAATTGTCTTGAATGAAATAGAGTAGGCTGGAGAGCTTATTTTTTCTGATAGTCTCCTAAATGAGTCTTAATTGTCATGCTTAAAATATCCATAATAAAGTACACATTTTATTTACAAAAAAAAAAGGAAATAAAAGAGTAAAGGAACTGAAGCTGAATGTTCTACCTGGTCTCTGCAAAGCAATAGTGGCAAACCCAGCCTGATATCCTGCCTTAGGTTCCTGAACCACAATTCACAACAATCATGTTTGAGGAAATACTATGCCCACAATTATTCCTTCATGAATAAGGAAAAGATGAGCAGAGATAAATTCTTCCTGTGCATCTTCACTGTGCTGAGATCCAGCAAGTGCCATGGTACAGCTGCAATTTAACTCCCAAACCTGGTTTTACCCTCCAGTATTGATTAGTTCAGCGATGTTAGTTTGACCTTCCCAGCAATCACCGTGTGCATTCTCATGATGCATCCAGGTAAGAAGTGTTTCCCTAGGATAGCACATCACATCCCGGTGTGATAAAGCACTAAGAGGTTAACTTCCAACTTCTGGGAGCCTGGGAAGGGTGGGTTTTAACAGATGGGGGGGGAAGGCTTTCTGTGAGCAGCAGAACCATGAAGGCTGGTTTGCCAGAGGTGGTGTGTTCCTTGTCACCTGTGAGTAGGTATGGCCGGTGGGCATGGCATATGCTTAGCTAGCACTCTGCTCCCAACCAGTGTGTGCACTGTAACACCTCACTTGTCTGCTTTTCCCCAGTGGAGATCACTAAATTGGGTTATTCTCCTCTACTAAAACCTGGAGGAATTAGTAGAGGAGAATAACTCTGCTAAGTTCTTACCTTTAGACTATGAGATATGCTCGAAAGGCAGTTCTGAAACACAGCCTTGTTTCAGATCAAGACAGGATCATGCTGAATCGTCTTTGGAGTGTGCCTGAATTTTCTAGGATGCAAGAAAAATTTCCCTTGGAAACATTTTGACCCAGTGTCCATGTAGGTTACCAGTCCTCAGGTTTCACATCTATATCTCGGGGCTCAATGCTGTGCTATGGGTCAGGGCTGGCTGTAGCCATGTCACCACTCTTTTCCTTGCACTTACGTGTCTCCTTCTTCCTTCTCAGGCACATGGAAGAGGCACTGCTTGTGGAGCAACTGGTTTTGATACCCTCCCCTTTCCTGCACATACACAGGGTTTATCCATTCTCTTTGTTACATGAACCATGGATAATCCATGCGTTCTTGTCCCCACACCTTTTTGATCAATTTAACTATCTAATGAGGTCTTAACAAAATGAAAGAAAGGAATCTTTATTTCAAGATACTAGAATTTTTGTGACATGGACTTGAAGCAGTTTATGATCAAATAGTATTTTTTAATTTATCCTGATTCATGTGAAAGTAATTTGAATCCACATTAGTATTCTATGAACTGATCATTAACACTTTTCAACTGATTTAGTAAACATATATTGCTTCCAAAATAAATAGAAACAGGAAAGGAGTACAGTTAGTGTAGCTGAGGCATGAAAACATACACATTAACATGCAAGGCAAAACTCCAGTGTTGAAACGGGGCAGCACATTAAGGTTATTTTTCTAGCCATGTTTTCACATCTCCAGAGGATGCTTAAAAACAATAGAATGACATCTTTTAATAATTCTGCTTCATACTACAAAATGGTGAACTGACTGTAATAAATGAATTGTCACAGCTCTCCTGAAAATATTGGGGAGTTAGGAAAAGATGACATGGTGAAGATAAAGAACACATCCTCAAGGGGGTCGGCTCTGAGATAGCCTGCTGATATTTGCACAGCCCTTTGGGCATATAAGGCTTCTCTAAGGGCAGAGTCTCTGTGTCCCAGATGAAACCCGAAACCCAGGCCAGCTCTGATCCACAAGCCACGGAGCCACAGTAACACATTGCTATGTCCAAACCCATCAGCCTTCCTCAAAGCTTGAGCCTGTCAGTTCTGGGCTGGTGCAGCTCTGCCATGTTCAAATCTGTGCTGGCCCATGTCGTGAGGATGTGGCAAGCAGGTGGCGGGGCTTTGGCTGGCCTTTGCTGAGAAACACACAGCCCCCCAGCAGACTGTAATGTATTCCTCTTCTGTCACCTGTTGCTCTGTTTCACTTTAAATAGAAGTAAGGATCCTCGGAAATGGGCTCTTCCCTCAGAAGCTGACATTTTACCTAATAGCTGTTGAGTATAAGGATGAGGAAACCCTCCACTTCTTCCTTAAAAAATAGGTAAGGGCCCATTTTGAAAGATTGTCCAGTTAGCTCACCTAACACATTCTTCTTTACTTGTGAGCTACTTGCAAGACTATCAAACTTTACAATCCTCCTAGGGCTGAGGCATTAAAAGAATGCTGAGTTGCCCAGCCTTGCTAACAGCATGAGGCATCTGAGTGTTTCCAAAATCACAAACACATAGAAAACTAACAGACTATAGGTGCCTCTTGCTTTGCTGACTTGAGCTCTGTTTCTTGCAAGCTATGTCTAGGTTCTTTTTGTAGAGCTAAGTGCAAGTGATTTGCTGAAAGCTGTCTGAATGGATGCTTGGGATAAAGCTGGGAATGGAGCACCTATCCCCACACGTCTGGAAAATTCAACCTCAGGCAACTTGGTGAGTGAGGAGTGTTTATTGCTGGGAAGGAATATGTTAAGCCTTAGCTTGTACTACTTGGGCATCATCTCTCTCTGAAAGCTCCATAATAATGATTCTGTGAAAGCTGGAGGGGTTTTTGATGCCATGGAGCTCTCTGACAACTCACTTTGTGTTCAATGGCCATGCAGAAGGGAGAAGGACATCAGACTTGTATTTCTAAGACTTCTGGAGTGGTTCCCATGCTGCTAAAATAGACACTGTTTCAGGATGGTTGCTGACAGCAGCTGATGAACATCTGGCACAGGTCAAGAACAGAAGTGCAAAGGAGACAATCTCCTTCCCCACCTGGCTGGGGCCAGTTCAGGTGTACCACCTGCCAGCAGCCCCTCCTTGTCTTTGGATTCATCTGTACTTGAAAGGTACTGAGAAGATTTGAATTCATACCTCATGCTGGGAGAATGATTCAGCCTAGATCTGCTTCTACTTAGACTATTTTGCTGTAATATCTTATAAAAGATCTTGTAGGAATATGGTAAATATCTGCAGTACCACACTTTGGTCTGTTTTCTCTATCAAATCTCTCAGGGCCAGCCTTGCCACAGTAAGGTGTATCCGAAATTTTTCCTTTCTGCTCTGGTGCATCACTGCTAATGGAGTATTCCCTTGCAAGAGAAAACAAGCACCTTATTTTGAAATATTAAATTCTGGTTCCAGGTTAAAACAAAGATTTTTGCAAATACTGCAAACACTATTGCTGACTGGCAGCTATGTCTCAGCTGCACATATGGGAAGATGGAAATTTTTAGTGAAGAGGCACAAAGTGCTTCTCGAAGCAGAGATGTGAGTTCATGTCAAATGAAATGTATGCAGGGGGTAATTTTTTTTGCACTGCATTATAGAAAAAGGTTCATTTTAGATTATAAATAGTAATGATATGGACCACACTCTTGTAATTCAGTTCTAATTGGAAATGCACTGAGTTACCAAAAATAATGCACCCCAGCCAGCTTCCTTAGGGCTGTGGTTATCTTCTACATAAATGCATCTTTAACCAGCAGCATATAAAAAGAGCAATGATGACATCCAGAGGACAGATAGTTTAATCATAGGTACTGTAGGTATCCTCAGCAAATTTCCTGGGGATATATCCCTCACCTATTTTTTCTGTTTAAAGTCTGTTCCTATTAAATCAGTTATTGACAGCCTGCTGAGTGCCTTTAAGTCGTAGTTTTTATGAAACTGACCTTGTAAAGTTGAGTGTTTCACCCCCAGTGCAAAAATTACATGTACATGATAAACTTTTATTAGTTCCATCATTTTTGTGTGCATTATCATTCTGTTACCACTGAATCCAGCTGAAATGTAAAGCACTTCTTTAAGCTACTGGAAAACTTCAGGTTAATAGCTGTCTGGCTTACTTCACCTGTGAAGGCTCCTACTGTGGAACCTCTCCCTATATGTAGGTTTTTATCTAATCTGTCTTAGTAATGTTCCATACTCTGGCTTGGCAGGTTTTTTTTGCTTTTGATTTTGTTTGCAACTGCAAGAATATTGGCCAGGTGCACCATATATAGAAGCCACTACACAGAAAAGCCTCTGAATTCCACAGAAATTTCTATGGATGTGTGTCTATTTTACTGGCAAATTTGAAGGCGATACATTACCAATGATAGTCTTTTAAGCACAGCTCCACAATCAGAATTTAATTGAAGCATGTTACCTATAATAGGTTCAGATATTTGTGTTCTTCAGCATTTTATAAATTCAGAAACAGATGGGCTATGACCAGGAAGCAGTGGAGAACAGACTGGCATAAAGCAGGTTGGCTCTCTGACAAGTGCAGGTACAGCTGTGGTATGTATTTTATTCAGCATGCCCACCTACTGTATCAGCAGCCTGCCCTACCAGCAATTCAACTACAACCGACTTAATGAAGAGTAGAAGTAAGCATGAATCCAGACTTTCCATGGATCATAATATCTGAGAACCCAGAAGAATCAACATGACGGAAATCATGCCAAGTAATTTTTTTTTCCTTGCCTCTTTACATGCAAGAGATAACAAAAACATTGGCATTTTGAAGAGAGAAAAAAACCCACAAAATGTAATCAGTTTACAGTATATTAAAATGTTCCCCTTTTGGTCTTTCTTTTTTTTTAAATTAAAGGAAGAAAATCTTAGGAAGTAGTAGCTTATAGCTTAAGTCACTACAGTTGTGCTAAGGAACATGATGAAGTGCTGGCTAAGAAGGCTTCTATTAGTAAAAGACAATTTATATGGGTGACAGAAGGGCCAGTTCTTGAAGGTTTCATGCAAGAAGTGTACAAAGGGTGTTTTTGCTCCCATTTGTGCCAATCCTTGCAAGCCCCATAGGGAAAAAACTTCAGTGGCTGAAGAGGTTGTGGAAAAGAATCCTTGATCCGAACATTCCTTAATTGGGAATGTGGTGTTTGCTATTTTATGTGTTTAAAAGAGGTGCCTCTCTTTGTCTTTTGGCATCCCCTATACATGTGGTTGAATAATATCATATTTAGGCATATTGTACCTCTTTATCTCTGTTTCTATATCTACTTAACATCATATATTCTAACCTGCACTCACCTAGAGTAACCCACAAAGGGAATTTGGAAAAACAACAACCCATAATTATTTTATATGGTGATTGTCTGACTTGAAATATTGAGGTAATTATCAGGTTAAATTCCTATGATCCCTGCAATTTCTATGAAACCTGGAGATGTCAGTACTTGAGTTCTGGCATATCTCATAAAGTAAAATTATACCACCTCAACCTAAGGTCGTAATTAAAGATGTAACAAAGCTAAGTGAAAAAGGGCTATATGATTTGAATTTAAAGCAGAACAATCCCCATAATTGTAGAGGGTGAAAAATTAAATGAACTGGCCATAAATTCCACCCTTCAGGGGCCACATGCAGTCGGTATGTGGGCAAGACTCTTGTTGATACAGCTGGACAAAGGCAGAGGGGAAGCCAGGGCTGTGGGTCCAGGAAAGAACCTGTAGGACCACTTGCTTTGGAAGGGGAATGGCTTCTTCCAGAATGCAGTAAAGACTTTGGAAAAGCCTAAATGAGAGGGGGGTTAAAAATATAATTCTACTGTGACTTTTATCTAGGAGAATGAGAAGTACTGCTTTGGTCTCCAAAGTGATACTGTGGAACATGTTGGCAAAATTACTTTTATTTGTATCTGTATTTCTAAGAACAACTTTAAAACACAGCTAAAAAGTATTTTTAAGAGTTTGGATGAGCAGGAGAAAATGCAACCTCATATATACATGTATATGTACATCTGTGTGTACGCATATATGTGGACTGGTGCTTACATTTGAAAATGAAATCCTTGAGGACTGGTGTTATTTTAATGAACATTCCACAGCCTTATTTTAAGGGTTCCTCCTTTGTTGTAGTAGAGGTGCTGTAGGAGTGGAAGCCATCAGGGTTCAAATGACAAAGACATGCCTGGGAGTGCCACTTCAAAACAGCAAAACAAAGAGCTGCTGTTCAGGAATTCAGTTTCCAGTGCAATTGTGCTGGCTAAGCTGTACATGCCACATAGCTGGCTTACATCTTGGACTCTCGAAGGTTTTCTTTTCTCTCATTCTCTTGTCCAAGCTTCACATTTAACCTTTGAGGCAGTTTTGAATATATCCCTTCATAAATCGTAGTCCAGTAGCACTAACCTCAGGCAGCTCTTTAGTGTTTTTGACTCCCTTCTCACACTGTTCCTCCTCGGGCTTCTGCTGGTCATTCTCATTTCTTTCCTGATGATTTTGTCACTTCTCTTCAATGTAAAACTCAGGGGATCTATGAGACTGTACACTGCAACTGTGTTTGTGATGCTGGGGCCTCTGCCTGATGCTACACTTCGCTTCATTTACCTTTCTCATTTCATTGCTTTCCCCACGTTCCAGTAGCACTGCCTGCCCCCCTGTTACTACTATAGGGCTGACATACTGTCCATCAGATCCTGTCCCCTCCAGCCTCCACCAAAATATGTTACCTTTCATGTTGGTGACTCCCTCAAATACACTAAATCCTCCGTGTCCTCTAGAATTTTTTCCGTTTGGTTTTAAATGTCCCCTAGCTGTTCTGATGCTGAAAAAACACCTCTGGACCTACCGATCCTTCACAAGCTTTTTAAAACTGTTCTCTGGTATTTCTTCTGTCAGCATTTTTACAGCATTTCAAGACTAGTTGGTGTCACAAAAGTGAAGAATATTTCACAGTGAGGATAAAATACTACAGTCAGTTCCATACAGGCTTAGTTCTGAAAAGTCACTTAAGCGAAGAGTGATGTTGAATGAAGGGATAACTGATGGCTCATGGAGATTTGTCCAGAAACAAAAATGTACAAATGTACCTAAGCTGTCAGGTTTTTTTTTCAGATGATTAGGAAACAATAGTATTTAGGTAAAAAACCAGACAAACAGCAAAAAGAGAATAGTTGTAGTCCTGTCAGCTCCTGAGGTACAGAAATGGTCCCATCCAAAACATGCCAGAAGGGACCCTTGTCTCTTTTCTGAAGCTGTTTCCTTCTGCCAGCCAGTCCCACAGCCCATCACACTGAATATCTGCAATGATAAAAGTATTGTTCCTGAAGAGAGTACAATGAAATGGTTCAGGAAAGCTGCTTGATTAAAGGGGTCTAAGCATAAGAATAGCATTATTTGAGTCCTGCGTTATTGTCATAACTACAACAACAGGTGCAAGTCTGCCTTCAGATCTCCATAGGTGTTTGCAGGGAAAGCAGGTGGTAAGCTGGGAAATTTGGCTGAGGAAAGCACTCAGGTCCTCTACTGAAGAGAACAAAATAAATTTTAAATTAAGAGGAGATGCTCTTCAGCTTCACAGTAGAGCAGACCAGGAGCACTTGTTAGGATCAGCATTCCATTCTCTGGTTCTGGGTGCCATACCCTCTCATCAGCGGGGGAAGGCTGTAGGGTGTGTGCTCTCCATCCCACTCCCTAAGGTGGCAGCTCTCTTAATCCTAGCTGTCCAGAACATATAATGAGAGCTGGGAAAACTCAGGGACCAAGTGCTGCATCTGAAGTCAGTCTTCTCCACCTCCCCACCCAAGTAAAAAGTTCCATGGTTACTTTAGAAGAGCTTTGAAGGGAGATAAAAACCTGAAGCTTTAAAGTAAGGTTCAGTGGGTTGCACAATGCACTATTTCATCAGCTGTCAGGCAGTTGTGGTTCTAAGTATGTTCCTCCTGCACAGGAGCGTTCATCCTTCTGTTGGAAAAGAGGGTGGGGTGCAGGGCTTTGTCCAGGTGAAGCTGAGACAGGAAGCAGACATCTTACATATGATAGGGATTAATGTTCCAGAGTACCTGGTGTCCTATGCTGAGCTCAGCAGCTGGGCTGCAGAGCGACACTGCGGGTCAATTCCTTGTGTGAGTAGTATGTGGGAATATTTAGGGTGGCCTGTTAAGGACTATCTCAAGTTCAGAGCAGAAAAATGAAGCCAACTGATCTTTAGGAATATTTAGATGCATGTAAGCAGAAGGCACAGGAGCAGAGAAGACAAAAGAGGAGCCACAATGGGAGACAATGGTTTTTGTATGAACAGAGTAAAAGGGATGAGGTCAAATTAAGCAGGAAAGGGTTCTCATGAGGCAGTGTGGTTGTAGTGGGGAAGATAACGTTTTAGATGCTGTCGTGGAGTAAACTGAAGAAGGATGTAAGAAAGCAGATAATAAGGAAACTGGAACGGCAGTACTATTTCCTTATCCTCCTTTTAGCTGTGAGTTTTTGAATGGAGAAGTCAAAAGCAAGAGTCAGAGAAAATTCTGTAGCACTTGAAGTGCTCTGCAATGTCCCTGCTAGACAGTGTATACTCCTGCTGAAAGGATGCTGGAGACATAGCATCCTTTTTGAAGTGACTCAGACCTGAAAGTGAGAATAATAGCTCTGATTCAATCAGAGGCTGTTGTGGAAGGAGATTAATGCCAGGATTCATGGCCAATTCTCATTTTTTGTGTCAATCTACTTTCAAAATAAAGCATATGCCAGTTATTTCTCTTGGAAAGGAAAGAGAGAGAGCTGGTATGAAACAGAGATAAAATCTGGAGCATAATTAAACAGGCATTTTTCATATCTTTATCATTGTCTTCTTTCTCTTCCCTCTCATGCTTCTGTGTCTTGTTCTTTCTAAAGCTATTGCAAGAGGGATGGATGCTGAAGAAAAAGCAGCTGGGTGCTATGCCAAATAGGTACTCCATGTTTTATCTGATACATGGCGAGACACATTCAGACATTTTTGTTGTGCATCTCATTATACACGGCATTTTATGAGTAGTCCATCATACAGAGACATTGTGTTACTGTAACTGTCACATCTTCACACCAATTTTCAATTCAGTTTCTGCATTCTCCTCCCACTTCCAACAATAAATACTTAAAATAATTGTAACAAAACTGAGACTTCAGTGGCTTTGACTTGATGGCATTGACTTGGCTTTGAATATGGCTTTGACTTGATGTTTTATGATACTAATTTTCATTAAGACCCAGCATTGTAGATTGGCTCAGGATGGGGATAGGTACCCTTTTGTTGTTGAACTGATATTTCAAGTCTCTCTTCAGTTCAGAGTGTAGCATTTCTATTATCTCTTGGCTTTCTGTTGAACGGGGTGGGATGGTCCCAGTTGCATTCCTGCTGACTCTCTGTCATAAGTGATGGTGGTTGATGCCACTTCTTTGTTCTGGGTGAGGAGAGTAGGGTTTGAAAAAGCTTTAAGCCTTTATGATGCTGATATAACCCTCAAAGGTTCTCTTGCTACCCTGGGGTTGAGATAGACACAGGTGTAAACAAATTTTTGGTGTAAGACACAGTAACTTGTCCTAGTTTTTAACATTCCATGAGGCAGCTAGAAAATCTCAGGCTACAGAGGCCCATCCATAGCCTCTGGACCTGAATAGATCTCCATGGTAAAACTCTTTTCCTGTTGCTTCAGGTGCTGACAGATCTAGCCTGAGAGCCTTGCCCTGATGCAGAGAAAAGCCTGAGCTCTCTGTTAGGCTGCAGGAGTGGTAAGCCTGCTTCCATTCTCCATGAGCTCCTGTAAAAGAGCACGTATGGACTGCATTAGTATGTAGAACTAAGTCTGGGAATATAAAAAGTTATACAAACAACTTCCAAATCTATCATTATATGAGGTGATGGCAGTTTAACAGACCCCATTTGATGCAGAATCTATTTGTCTACTAATAGACGTAGGTACTCACCTGACTGTCCCTCCTGGCTCTTTACTCCTTTCACTGTGTCAGGTAAATTCAGCCCTACCCCAGCCCCCACACCTTCTGAAAGGTTGTACTCCCCTGCCACTGCAGCAGCAGCAGGAACATCATTGCTGGCAGTGGCTGGAGCGAGTGACTGGAGCATGGAATATGTAAAACAGTCACAAGTCTGCTCTGCTGGAGAGTTTGCTTCTGGAGAGCAGCATATTGATTTGTTTAAATGCTTGTGCTCTGGGGTTGTGTTCTTCCTTTTGCCTTTGTGCTTGGCTTTGCCTTTCACCTTCACTGTGCTGGGCAATGAGTCCCATGCAGCTCTTTCCAGACTGTCACAGCCTTGGTGTCTGTTCTCATCACAGATACACAGAATAGGAAATGCTTTTCTACTCTCTTTCAGGTGGCCTTAGCAGTTACAGGGCTTCCTGCATGAGGCAGGGGAGACCAGAGCATGTGAAGCAGGGCTTGTCCCTTACTGGAGCTCCTCCAGGGATTTTGGCACCCATCCTGGAGCTGACTACATTCATCCTGTGCTGCACAAGAGCCCAGCACAAAGGTTGCAGATGTAGTCTAGATGTTGTAGATGTGGATGACATATGACTCTTCTGCTAAACTGACTTGAATTTTGGAGAGTATTTCTCTGGGTTGCTGTGGCTCCCAGCCCTCTCCAGTAGTATCAGAGATACGGTGAAGGTGGAGAATGCACCAAAAGGGAGCAGACATTGAATTCTGTCACCTGCTACAATCCAAGAAAGGGAACCACAGGACCAGAGATGCAAGTAAAGCTGGAAGGAGCTTCAGCAGTGAGACATATGTGGGGAGGAGGAACAACAGAAGACTTGGGAGACAGAAGCAGCAGAAGGAAGTGTGGGAGAGCAGGATGGTGTGGTGGAGCAACCTCCTGAAATCTGTCTCCAGATAAATATAAAAACCTGGGAAAAAGTTAGCTTGGTTATCAAAACAGCAAGGCTGCAACTCTGTAGGCAAATAAACATATACCTGATGTGATGGATGAGCTTTGTGGAAAATATCATAAAGCAGGATCTGGCTGACTGCTAGTGTGGGCAGCCTTACAAACTGCAAGCACATGGTACATCAGGAGTTGGCTGCATGTGCCCCTAATTTTTTTAGAAGTCAGATTTTTCCTATGGAAACAGTGATGTTCAAGGTTAGAGTTAGCCTTTCCAAGGCTCAAAGGAAAGCTTATAAGTAACAAGCTATGATTAATTTTCTGTTTGTTTTGTACACACACAGGAAAATGCTGGGATGTTTAGTGATGATGAATCATCCTGTGTGTGCACACTTATCCCTTAAATGCCTGAAATAGGCATTTTGTATTTTGGGACCCATTTCCTCATTAGCAGAGTGAATATGTTAGGTCTTACAAACCTTCTCAGAAACTGGATAAGCTTCATCTAATAAAACAGTTGAATTTTTGCCCCCCAGTATTCCTATTACTGGGCAGCCATTCCAGAGCTTTTATTTATCTTATGACAGCCAAACTCATTTTATTTCCAACCTTTGATTATTCCTTGCCAATTTATGTCATGTGAAGAAATAAACCAATTATCTAATATGCCAGTCTGCAGAATAAACAAAAGTGGTGTCACTAAACACCATATCCAGCATTTAGGAAGCAGACTTAAAGAATATTCAGAGGAAAAAAATCAATGCAGAAGGCCATATAGCTAATTACAAAGTACTATAAATGACTACCATGAAAAATAGGCCATGTCGAGAATAATCTCTGTCAAATGTAGCTAAAGACTGTCCTCCTTAATCCGTTTAAGAATTGAGAAGGTATTAAAAGCTGGGACATGTAAATCAGTTGTGAAAGTTTACAATTCACTGCACCTCACATATCTCCAGGTTGATATGTGTGGAGGGAATTCCAGCATGTCACTTTAGGAAAACTTAAGATAGCCAAGACTAGCTGATGTGGAAAAAACCCTCTACCAGCAAGTCTCAGGTTGCAGGCAAACCGGTGTTAAAAAGGGTGCTGTGTTTCACAATAAAGCATTCTGGTGATGGGGGTGCCGTGACATGATCTCTCCAAAAGGTGCAGGAGGTGAGATAAACATCTGTCTCAATCCTTTACAGAACCCTTGGGTTTGACAGTAGTGAAACATATGCTGCCTGGCAGGTGAGCCCACATTTAATCTACGTAGCACTTTCTTTTAATGCCTACAGTCCTGGCAAGGGCTGCATGGCAGTGGGATGGCTTTTACTGAGTGTAACAGGATTTTTGTTCCCAGACTTATGATTTTGCTACAGAACAATTTGTTTAGTATTCCAAAGATTCTGAGAACTGCTGAAAGTCTAAAGGTCTGGGCATTGAAAGAATTTGAAATAGTCATAGTCCTGTGTGATGGTCTTCAAGTGCTCTTATCCATGGTGGTCTTGTTTCACAGTAACCAGAGTTACTACACAGGAGGTGGCTGAGGATTCAGGAGTGCTAGCAAAATTTGGAATTATATTGTTTTCCTCACTGGACTCAGTGTTCACCACAGAAAACCCTTCTGACAGCACCATACCCGCACAGTTATTTGTCAATAATGAACAGATCTGTGTGATCATATTCCTGAGCAGAGGAGCATGTTAACACACCCCCACATCCACCCCAAAAAAAGACACCAAGTCTTCAAAAACAGGGAAATTTTTAAATAAATGAATGACGAAGAGTAAAGCATCATCTATTTGACATGGTCAGATTCATAGATTACTTAACTTCCCTGCTGCTGTGCTTCTGAATTGTAAGGCAAAGCCCCCTAATTTCTCTTCCAGTATCATGAAGATATTTGCAATAACTTACTTTTGTAACTATTTGTTCATATGTTTCTCTCTTACTGGTGATACCATGCAAAGAGCTGTCTGTACTCCACCCTTTCTTCAGGATGAAGCTTTTCTTTGCATTGTGTTATTTTAGACTCCTTCAGGTTCTTAATACATTTTGGCTACATCAGCTTTTCAAGCCATTAGAAATTTTAGCACAGGTAAGTATATCCAGTGCATATTAGGTCTTTTGGAAACAAGGTTAGTAATTAATATATCTAGTTTGGGAAGCAATGCAAAAAATCTGAGTATTTGTTGCTGGCTGTCCCTGTTTGAGACACTGGCATAACTCAGCTCTTTGTATGTTTGGCTGGCTGAAAGTTGACATTTTCCTGCCTTTCATAGGATTCAGCATGGATATGAAGTTCCACTTGGATGATACATCAGGTACATAAACAGCAGAACTGTGTATAGAAAAAAATTACCTCAGTATATTGCAGATACAAAGATATTAATAAATGTTAGCCTGTTGTGGTGCAAGATTGGCTTCGTCTATAAAACATTCTGTTATATTGTTTACCCGAGTCCTAGTAAATACACAAGATATTATCACAAATAGTATAGTGTGTGTGACCTACCTCAGACAACTGTGACCTCATTAGCTGGATGCCCTTAAAATGTGTCTATTAGGAAATGATGCAGAGATTTATTCATCAAAGTATTGCTTTGTTCTAATACATGCACAGCCCAGCCAGGTTGCAATTAATAGCTAGAAAGGTAATGCCAAATTGGACTTTAGACAGAGTCCTGGGCTATGAGTAACTATAATAAGGTTACACATTAAATTACCTTACAGATCAAAACTCATACGCCAGAACTAATAATTGCCAGTCAGAAGACAACAATTTGTTATTTCAAATGAGCCAACTTTGAAGGGATTTGAAGGGAAGAGAGAAAAATGAGTTCATGTGCAGTTTTAGCAGGTATCACTTATCACACAGTAATAAGATAGTGGACAGCCCTGATTGCAACTATGAAATACAGATAAAACAAACTTGCAAATAGAAGAAAATAGGATTGCCTGCAACACTGCCAGACAAAACCAAGAAAAAAGAGCAGAAGAAGAAAATAGACACCTGATTCAGTACAATGTAGAGCACAGATTACAGAATAAAGTAGAAACACTCCTAAATTAAGAAAAGAGAGGTAGACACCAGCAGTAAATTGAAATGCAGTTGGTTGAAAAGCACATATTAATGCTCTCCTTTCCTCCAATGCTGCTTTCTCTGCCTGGAGTAGCACTCCTCAGAGATTTTTTTTCTCACTGCCATGATTGCTCATTTTTTCAGCAGAGATAATGAGATGGAAGCAGGAATAGCCTTCTTTCATTCTCTTCTTCCATTTCATTTCTCTCCTTCAATTTGCACCACAACAATGGCAGCGAAAACATCAAGGAGATGAGTTGTGAATAGTTCATGGTCAACAGCAAAGACACTCTGCAGAGGGTCCTAGATGGTGATTCAGCTGGGGTTGGGGCACATTTCCATCCTGTCCTCCCCACTGAGCTGAATATCTCCATCTTCACATGACTCTGTGTGGTCCTGCCTGGGACTGAGTCAGCAGAAGAAGACAGCCATGAGACTTTTTGGATGCTTGGCTGCATTGGTTCATCGACCAGTGCACCACCTATAGGCAGTGCTGTGAGGAAGGCTTTGTTAGTAGAAACCACTCCAAAATCTCTGTGTGATTATTTTCGTGATGAAGTGCTAGGATTCATCCAGGTGCTTACAGTCAGCACTCAAAATGGAGGCACTGCTCCTTTGCTGTTTCACAGGTATCACCTGCAAAGCACAGAACAGGAAGAAATGGTAAGAAAGGTGTGTGCCTGCAGTGCACTTGTGCAACCAGAAGCCAAAATTAGCAGGGGGACCATCTAATTGTATTTGTTCTGCTTGCAAATAGATACCCCCCCTGCTAATTTCAGCTTCTGCTTACAAAAGTGCTCTGCAGTGTTCCCTCCCCCGCCCTTCCTCTTATTCTCTCCGTGATTTTTTTTCTTCTCTCAGATGTGATTTCTTTACATTTCCAGCTCTATTTTCTCAGTATTTTCATCAATATTTAATATGTGAGTGGTACAGTGGGCAGTTACTTTCTTTTTCTTTTCCCTTTTTTTCCATCTAAAAGTGCTGGTGCTCAGCTCTGGCTGCAGGAGTACTTGGCTCCTGGGAGCACTCACTCTGTTTGAGTATTGCCTGCATTAAGGAGCCAAAGTCTAACCTGAGGCTGCCAGAGGGGGTTTAAAAAAGGCAATAATGACTAATTGACCTCTTTAATGAGCTTAGGAGTTATAAAGTAGATAATTGCAGTGCATGTGACATATTTTATCTAGGTTTTCAGAAAATCTCTGATAAGGATCTACATGACAGGCTGCTTCTGAAGATGAACCTAACAGGGGCTGAGAAGGGCATGGCATAGAAATACAAGAAAGAAAATGAATTTTCTGTGCTGAGGGTTCCCCCCAAAAGGGAAGAGTTAAGTGTGATTAATACTTGGATTCATAGTTTGATTTTAAATAAATTACCTAGCTAGAAAGGCCCACCATAATGTGCTGTATGTGCTGATGGTACTAAATTATGTTGCATACTGAGCACAAAGTGAGTGGCAAGAAACATTCCTCGTGCCTTAGATCAGCTCAGTAATTGAGCTGACACATGGCAAATTAAATTTATTACTGAGATATGTGAAATAATGCACATTGTTCTTGATACAGGGATGACAAACATAAAGACCCTCCAGAATATTTTGAAAAAATAGTCTTTACTAGAAGATGGCTGTCCTAGGCAACATACATGTGGAGAGAAACACTGGAAAAGCTGAAAACAGAAGGGACTGGCTTTGGCATTTGATTTTTTCTCTATTACAGTGTATTGCTCCTGCCCATTCATTACTTGTTTTTCCTGCTCAACCCAAAGCTCTTCAGTTTCTCAGGTTTTCTGAAATCTCCTCTCCGTACCTCATGGGTTTGTTAGGATGAAAACCAAAGTGAGCTGGATGCATGAAGAAAAGTCCCTCAGTCTTGGAGCTAAAAACGTGCAGCAACTGAAGTTTTAAAGTGTGCTGGAACAGCCACCCTGGTGACACCACCTATTTTACCCTTTTATTGGTGCAGTGGGGTAAAGAGAAATAAAAATAGATGTTTCATAGGACAGTGTAGTACGACTCAAGCGAAATGGGTGATGTGGGTTTTGTTACATATCTGGCTTTTCATAATGTGCACACTCTGTGTTTTTAAAACAGTTTGTGGCCAAGAGTTGAGGCACACACCTGGATCTGGGGAGATCTGATGAACTAATTACTTAATCCAGATCTAATAGCCCAGGGCAGTGTCGTGTGATTTGTTTTGGTCTTCCAGAGTTAACACCAGCACTTCTCATTATCCTCCTCCGTGGCTGCTGTGATTCCCAACACTTATTTTCACCTCCTTACAGTCCTGTATCTTGGAATTCACTGGCTTAAGTCAAGCTGGAGTCTGCTTTTCTATTTTAGCCTCTCCGTTTCCAGCTCAGTTTTCCAGGTGTGGTGGACAGTTTCTTGCTAAGAATTAGAAGCTGGTGCCTGGGAGCAGGCTATGGGAATCTGTGATGGAAGGAAGAGCAGGGATAAGAGCTTTCAGGCACAAACAGCCACCAGAAAAACATACAGACATTTGTAGGAGAGAGGACCACGCAGATGATCGGGGCTGCCGAGAGAAAGAGTAGAAACAGAAAAATAAGATTTTGTGGGTTGGGGATTTTTTAAGGAAGGGCTAAGTTGTAACATTTGGGTAGAAGTCTGGAGTGCTCAAATTCGTAATAGCTGAGGGGGTGACACAGCCACAGGAGCAAGTCACAAGAGACCAGTCCCTCTGAATGGCCCAGGATACCTGGAGAGCTGTGCTGACACCTTGATTACAATTATAACACACTTCACTATGCAACTCATTACAATTAACATCATATTAGAATATGCTGCTGGTGGGTACAGACCTATTTCTGTGGTGTGTGCTTCTCCTTCTGTTTTTTTAGCCATCAGGGTGGTTTGAGTTCCAGCTTCCAGTGTTATGCTGATGACACATCTATGTGATTTTTTTTCTTGACTACTCAAAGCCATTTAATCTCTTTGAATTTACTTTGTATGTCAACATTTTGAAATGTCTCTATGAAAATCTGTCACTATCCTCCTAATGTTTTACTTCATTTCTTTTGCCATCTGAGTTGTGCTTCTTGAAGGCAAGGAATTGCCCCTTTTTCAGGATCATGTTACACATTCTGTTTACCAAGTCATCTTTTTATTACTTGGAAGCATCTCACAAACCAAATACACAAGGAAAAAGAAATTTAAAAGCTTACCTTTGTAATACAATTTACTTTCCTCTGGATTTACCCCTGACAGAATTCAATTGCAAACAAAACAGCCCTTCATTCAACTCTTAAAATACGAATAATGAATTTCTAGCTCAACAGTATAGGCCAGATCCATTCCCTCTTTTGCAATTGTCAGTGCAATTTGCTGATGATTTAATTTTAAATTGGAACTCTCCTGGACTTAGCAGGCTGCTTTAAAGTAAAAGCATATGTTTCTGAGTGTCTGAACACTCTTGGTATCTCACTATTTGAGCAGTCTCCCTGAGATTCTTGAATAATTTGGCTTCCAAAGTTTCAAGTCAGGAAATTTTGGTAATAAAATTTTAATTGGAAGTTATCATTGATCTGATAAAAATTGAAATTTTTTTATAAAGAGGAAGAATCTTGTCTACTGTTCTATTAAAATTCTTAGAATAAAAGATTTTTTTTAAGTGAAAGGAACATGCGAGGATAGGAAATTAAAATAGAGTGGGTAGTTGATCTCTGGAAGCAATATCCTGATGAGGGATAGCATTTTTTAAGATGGATATTATATGAACTAGATGTTGGGAATTGATGAATTTTACCTCTCACATCCAGTTCTACAAAGACTCTGCCACAAGTCCATTGGAGTAACTGTGGTTCTGTATTAGGCACAGGAATTTTTTGGAGGAAGAAGTCTTTAAATGAAGTTTTAGATATTGTTACCAGCTGATACTTGCTTAGATCTGTTGTGGTAATCCACCCTCAAAATTTTGCTCAAGGTACCACCTGCTGCTTAATTTCCATTTTCTAAGGACTCTAGTACTCCAGAACTCAGACTTTTTATCCTGTCCCACTACACTGAATTGGTCTGTTTGACCAATTGTAGGTTACGATGTGGGAAGTGCCTTGTTATTTAGTAGATGGGATGTCCCTAGCATCTGAAAAAGAAAGAATGTTTGTATGTAATGCCTTGTGCTTCTCCATGCCATTTGATAATATTGATCACAGAAGCTTCTCTCTTGCCTCCAGGAAGCTTGAGGGGTAAACAGAAACACCCTTAAATGACTTAGATCCTTCATCTCAGATTAAAGCCAAAATTTTGACTGGGGCAAATGGTTTTCCATGTCAGCAACCATCCCTTGAGAGCCTCTTCAAGGGTTATTCCTCTTCTCCCTTTATAAAGCATCTATGCAATTCCACTGGAAATTGGTGTGTATATATATCCTGATGATTTTAAAAGAAATCATTTATAGGCAACAATTTTTCTCATGGGTTCAGCATTTAAAATCCTGTTCTTTTCCTTATTGCCTATTTTTTGGGTTAATGAGAAAATAAGTTTTCAGTATCCATTCCTGCTGCCATCATGCAGAAAAAATTCTTCAGTCAAAATCACCTGAAAGGCCCACCTCTGTAATCACCTGTCCTCCTCTGTTACATTCCTCCACTGGATCTCCTCTGTGCCACACCAAGGTCCAGCCACCAGTGATTATGTAAGGGCAATTATTTGTTATGTCCACCAGTGATTATGAGTTATGAGATCCTGCTTGTCTTCTCTTACCATATCTGTGCCTTTGCTCTCATCCCATGAACTGTTCCTTCTGAACTGGTAAACTGCAAGGCCACTACCTTTTTCTTGTGTAAACCACCATTTTTTTCTTTTTTTTTCTGTTTGGGTGTTTTTTCTTTTTTCCCCTGCAATGCCTACAGGAAATCTAATTAAGTACTGGAACTATCTTTCAGAAAGCAAACATGGCCATCAGTTTCACCACAGGTTGGGCTGGACTATAAACTTGCTTACTCATTGTCTACATGAATTTCAAAAATATGACTAATTGATTAGAAGTCAATGGGACTTGGTTTTCCAAGTTACCCCAGGGCTTTTGAAAATTCCTCTTCGTGAGGGGTGTAATCAGAAGTCAAATCTGCCTTCAACAAGTAGCCACTTTCTCTGTCTCTCCTTGCTATGTCCTCTTTCATAACTTACTGGATTCCTATTGAGTCACAACTTACATTAGCTCCTAAGGTCTGCAGGACAGTTTAAATCCCTTATCTAATGAGAGGCAATGATGTAGGCATAGGTGTAGGAAAGGTAAAGGAAGCTTCCTGTTCTGGGGCTGCCCAGAAATGTGGTTCTGTTGGTTGCACATGCAGATCAATTGGAGGAACAAAAGTATACCGCAAGTAAAAGACTGGGGTGGAGAGGAAAGGTCAGACCCTGAGGAAATTGGCCACTCCTACATCACTGTATGAGAATATAAATAGAAGATAATCTTTTGGCCAGAGGTGCAGAGCTCTGTGACTGCCAGTCCTCATGGAAGAAGTTGGTTCCTCAAAAGTCACCTCTTCCACCAGGACAGCTCTGCACAGCAGTGAGCATCAACCTGGTCCCACACGGAGCAAAATTCTTACCATCATTCGTGAGAGAAAGGAGGCCAGGCAGGACCCAACCCCGTTCACTGCTGCAGCAGCTCCCTTGTCACCAGCAGGATGTCCCTGCAGACCTGTGACTCCTGTGTGCTCACTGTGCCCATGAGCCCAAAACACAGCTCTGACCTGTTGAGGGGAAATGGGAAATCAATCACTTGTGCATTTGGCAGCAGCATATAAGGGAATGGAAGTAATCACTGCAATCTACCTACAGTCTCTGACAGGTCTTTTGCTCCTCCTCTTCCTCCTTCTCTGTCATCCCAGTCAAAGGACAGCAGTCACCTTGCAGTTCTCCAGATAGTATTTCCTGAGCTTTTGCTTTTGTGGAGTAAAAAATGGCCCTCTCCCCGTGCCTCCTGCTTGTTTGCATCAAGGTAAACATTTAAATGTCACCTAAACATAAAAATAGGTAGGAGGCACATTAAAGAAACTTCAACTCCACTTCATATCAACACCACTAAACACATTGTTACAAGAGTGACTAAAACTGTCTAATAATATCATCAGTGGCAACTGGTCAGTTAAAATGTTTTTTAATTGTGACTTGAATGTGTTTATCAACCTCTTTTTGTGACATTAAAAAGACAGCAAGAGAAACACATGGAGACATTGTCCTCGAGGGAAAGGATTAATCATCAGTGAGTGAGCAGGCCTAAGCAGATGGTCAGCTATGCTTTCCTGAAGTCATTTCTTCTATCCACCATTCAGTGTCACTGCCAGAAATGAGAAGAAGTGTTATCTTGACATTGAACATCTTTATAATAAAATCACTAATTGGCATCTAATACCAAAGGCTTTATAGCTGTAAAATTGCAGCAGAGGTAGCTAAGTGGTTGACTGGGTTTCATTTAATAAATGCTATTTTACAAACCCTTCCTTAGTGCTGTCTACAGTGTGCAATCACTGGGAGACCTCTCTGCTGTAACGGTGTGTCTGTGTTAGCTCAGCTCCAAACGCACCAACCACGCGTGTTTTAACAGCACAGCAGATACACGACACTGCCATTGTGCTGCTATTTTTCATGTATTTCATGTAATGCTAATATTTTACAGGAGATGTTCTTGAGGATTTAGTTCTCAGATTTTTGCTGTCTTTTTGGCAACCAGAAAGAGTCTGTCATAATAAATTATCACTTTTGGTCTTGGAAATATATTTTTATGAAAGCTGAAAATGTGTCAGCATTGGACATCCGCGAAATTCTCCTGGTTTGTTAAGAATTTCTTTTTCTTTTATGCTTCTCACTTTAGCCAGGAGCATTTAGAGAAAATATTTCTTTCCTTAATAATCATCCACTTTTTTTCAAAGGTACAATCAGTTCTGGGATAGAAAGAGTTACATGTTACAGCAGTTATGTGAATACAGTTGTTGTTTTTAACATAATTTGAATGTGTGGGTCTTGTTTCCATCATCCATTTTTTCATTTAGCAAATCTTTCATCACATGAATAGTGAGAGCCAGATTCTGGCTTCACCACACCAAAGCCATTCTGAAGTAATTCAGACACTCTGGGCTGTGTTTTGGTGTGGTTGAGGCCACGCTGTGGCTCAGCAGTTGCTCTCTTGAGAGCACCTTTAGTGGTGCTTGACCCCAAGGCACCCAGGATGACGCTGCTGTGCTGGAAACTGGGTCTGATCCAAGGTTCGTTTAAAGCAATAGAAAGAATCTTGTAGACAGTAACAGGCTCTCAAACCGGGTTTTCAAATCTTTCGCAGTGAAATTTGAAATTTGCAGAGAGGGTTAATGCCTGGAAAATTATATAAATATGTTATGTCATAATATTATATGTCCCAAAATATTGGTAAAGGGTGTTTTTCCCAGAGATTAGAGCATTAGTGAAAAAATAATGATTAACCTTTAAAATCAGATTGGCATTTCTTTTTTCTCCAAATGTAGAATTAATACGCATTTTTTAATCATTAGTGTAATTTTCAGGATGATACTTTTGTTCTTTTGGCTGTTGAACTGTTACGGCTGCTAGTAACCCTTCAAATTGTTTGCTTCATTCAAGCATTCTTTTTTGAATAATTCATTAGGCATTATTATCCAAGCGTGGAACACCTCATTTAGCACTGGTGATCTTTTCCTTATGTGTAGCTGACAGGCAATCAAAGTTTTTATCAGTGCAGAAAATTTGCAATTCAGAAATGTAGTTGCAGCAATTAGTAGCTATCAGGTAGCATAGGAAGGACAGCTTCATAAAAAGAGAGAGTTGAATGAGCTCAACTGATGTTAGCACAAAAGTAATGGATAAAACTAACCAGCTGTTTCTAAATTTACCAAATGGAACATTCCTTTTTCTCAGAATAGAGGCTTTAATTAACTTTGTGTTATGTGTGGCTTCACGAAAGGAGAAGTGAATAGGTGACAGAATATCCCTCTTTTGGTGCCCTTCACTTAATTTTGTAACTGTATTAAGACATCTTGTCAGTGTACAGCTCCCTCCCGTTTCATTGCAGGACAAACCTCCAGGTTTCTCACTGCTCACCTTAGGCCCACTGAAGAGCAGTAATTTTTTTGAATGTATGGCAGATTTTTTTTCTCTCTCTCACTGGTGCACAGGTATCGATGTTTTTATGCTGCCACAAGACGCTTGCTGAAGTTTGGGCAGCAGAGGTGTTTCGTCGAGCACTCCCAGTGCAGCTCCTGCAGTGATCCTCAATCGCAGAACACAAATAAGTGTTTTATGAAACAAGGTGGGAGGAGAGGTGATGGAAGCAGGAGGAAGAAATGAACTCATAATTTCATATTTTACCGATTATTATAGTACATTCCCATCTTGCAGATCAGGTGACATTTATGCTGGATTTAGCCCAAGGACTCATAGTCTGGAAAGCTGAAAGCAAAGAAGAAAGTCTTTGTGGCACCTGCCATCTACAGTGCTCACTTGAGTCCTGGAGGAGACCTGGGGATTGGTCTTCTTCCTGGGATGACTCATCTGGTTTGCGATGGATTTTTATTCAGGATTTAACTTTGAAGACACTTGGTCTGCTAAGGGGATCCCAGGCCCTCACATTCTGTTGAGTGCTCTACTTGGCTTGTGACTAACTGGCACAGCTCCATCACCTCCTCCTATCATTTTTGGAAGTAAGATTGCTCCCTGGCCTCCCTTATGTTTCTTGTTTGAAGGAGAAGTTTTCTGGCACTGGATCTCAGACAAGTTTTGCTTCAAACAGCTGAGTTGCCCAGTGAGAGTGGCAGGCAGGAGAGGAAAGCCCTTTCCCCAAGGTCTGCCTCCAGACATGGGCTGTGCAGCACCCTGGCCACAGGGCAGGGAGCAGGGAAGGCTGGATCCCCTTCTGGGGTCCCTCACTCTCACCAAGCACTGGAGACAGAGACTGCTGAGGGCATTTACAGGGGCCTATCTCCAGAAAGCAGCCATGGCAAAGCTTGTGGCTCCACTCCTGTGCTGTCTCATGGCTTTTCCTGGGTGACGTTTGCTCTTTAACACATGTCCTTCAATGTGCAAGTGGAAGGAGAACGCCCAAAGTGCATAAGGCCCAGCTGATTGGGGAACAAGAAGGTGTTTGGAGCAAGGCACTACATCAAATACCTGTGTGTCATGTTGATGGAGACTGCAAAAACTGGGAGGAAACACAGGGAATTCATTACAGTAATTTAGAAGCATTTAACAGGCCCTCTCTGTGTGCTTATTGTGGGTCCCTAGTATTTGAATAATGCTTTTAAGTACCAGTATTGGGCCACACATTGGGACTGTAACATTATTTTATCCATTGTGTTATCTGCTTCCTTTCAGTGAAATGAAATGCTGCCATGTTTCACATACTGTTTCTTCCCCTGACAGCAGCCACAGGGCTCAGGAAACTGCTCGGAGCAGCGTGGGCCATCTCCAGCAAACGCTCCCATCTGGGGAGGCACTTGGGAAGCTGCAGAGGAGGCAGGTGTGCAGCTTCCCAACCCCCATTCCCCACAGGGAAAACTCTGCATTCCCAGCAAAAGGAACCTCCTGGCGCGCTCTCCCGTCTCGGGGGTCTGCCTGGCCTTTTGCTGACAGTGTAATTTCCTTAGGACTTTCAGAGTCTGACATCTCTGTTCATGACCCTTTTTTCTGAGCCACATTAATATCTGCGGCAGGTCTGGCAGGTGCAACGTCCGCTAATTGTGTCTGCATCGCCAGCCCTGGTTCAAAGACCCCTCTAACATTTGAATTTCTACCTGGGCAATGCACAGACCTCCTTTTCTCCTGGAAAGAGTGCACTGCTCACTCGTGAACTCTTGGCCAACGATCTCCCGGCAAGAAGAAACGTAGAGTTAGGAAATTTGCCTAAGCCATCATTGTGAGAACTCATCAGCACGCCTGATGGAACTGAATAGCATTTGCCAGTCTGAATTATGGCTGGTGTCACAGGCACAACCAAAGCTCTTTTGTAAGATGAGCAAGGAGACATCTACCTCAAAAAGCCAAAAATAGTTGATATAAACTTGAAGTGGCCATCTGAGGGGGTGAAAAGCAGCACAGTGGGAACCCACAGTGACCAGACACTGTGCCAGGCAGAGGGTAAGTCTGGGCTGACGAGCTGCTATGGCGGGGAGCTTCCCATCCCTTGCAAGCCAGTGAAGCATGTCTAACCTGGCACTGATTACTCATCCCTGGCACTTGGTACTCTGCCCCAATTCATTTCTCAGAATTAAATAAGATTTTGAGAACATGCTTTATTCATAATAAAGAAATAAACCCATGATCTCCCTGTGATCTCTACACCAACTAGCCACTTAATTAAGTTGACATTTTAAATATAAATAGTATATTAAAATTAATCAACACTAGATTTGTGCCTCAGCTGGTTCTCTCTACCAGCAAATGCTGAGAGGCTTCTGAAATGCCATGTTTTTCTTGATGCCACAAATATATGTGTATTGATTTTAATGTTGGGAGAAGCTAGAGCATTTTAGGGAAGGTAAACAGAGGAAGCTCAGACTTGAAAATCTTGAATTTTTTTTTTTCCCAGGACTTAAGACCCTCATAATTTCTAATTAAACAAGCCAGTATAGCTCATTTGGATTGTGAACTTACAGGTTCTTCTAAGAATGAAAGGAATCCTCTTCTGCACACCCTGGCTTTGCTAGAGAGTGGAATTAGACCCAAAATATAACTCTTAATGTTTCTTCATTTTTTGTGGATTTGTTTTTTTGAAAGGGGGATTGTTTTTAATGGAACCAACTTGATGTTTTAGCGAAATTAAGCTTCAACAGTGGAACACAAGAGTGAATGAGAACCTTTATTTGTATAGCCCTACCGTACTTCCCTTTCAACTCTGTTTTGGTTGCTACCCCTGTTCCCAGGTTAGGCATAAATACTTCAGTGATGTTTTTCAGGACTGTATAGGGCTGGTTCCAGTTCTATATGGCTGATGCAACGATATGTTGGATCAAGTCATTCCTTATGTTTAAGCTGAGGTTCAACAGCCTTTTGGACAGTGGCAGGCACACAGCCCAACAGCCTTATGCACTCACTACTGCTGCTCCAAATTCTACAGGAAAGCTTACAAGGACTTGGAGGTCTGTTGCAAGATGCATAGTCCTAATATAGCACTGAAGTGTGAAGCCCCTACTGCAAGGTGACAGCAGTAAGTGCTAATAGATGGTTTGGGTTCCTTTTGTTTTCCGAAAATCTCCCCTTTGCTTCCTCCTTCATTGGCAGAGGAAGTGGCTGAGCATAAGCACTTATTCAACACATCTCTCATTATTATTGTTATTATTTTGGCAGAGGTTGGTCTGTATTCACTCCCACCTGGGTGTGGAGATGCCAGCATGATGATTTGTCCTCTGAAGCTGAACCAAACCCTCTGATAAATACTCAAGTTATGGGGAAGGACTTCCCTGGCCAGTCAAAAGTTTTAGAGAAGTTTATGTCAGATTAATCTATTGGCCAAGAAGGGCAAATTTCCCTAACGAATTTCTCTCCTAAACTCTTCTGACAATTTAAAAGAGACACTGGTCACTGAGGTTGTGATTGAACAAGCAGAGAAGGAGAGCAAAACCCCCAGTGATTGTTTCCCAAAAACTACTGTGTAACCATTCCCACGCCCAAGACATACCGTTCCATCTGGTCTCATGGTTTTTCTAAGGGCGGTTTCTTTCTTCTCTAATTATTTTTTCACAAATCAAATGAAGTCATTGCACAGTCATAGAGCATTAATCACCTTATGTAACTTCATAGTAGTGACACACAAAAATATAACTAATAAAAATAATAAGGGATGATGGTGCATATGTGGAAGGAACTTCAAGGCAAAGAAATTGCTCTTGATTTGTCATCACTTTCTTAGGTGTATCATGGAAGTATAAGGAAAGTCATCTCACCCTGAGGTGTCTAAATCACCTGAGATGTAATCCATCTAAAATCCAGCAGAAAAGCCATTTATGTATTGCTAGGAATTATTTACTTTGTAGGTATAGATTTGAGAGATAAACAAAGCACTGAAGACTAGAAAATATATTTAAAAAAGAGATGGACACCTAAGCGCATGTTTTATGCCAACATGAAGCCAACACGGCTCTCCTGCCAGTAGGACTTTTCCTGTGACTTCACAGGAACATAACAACCATAAGGGCTCAGAGGAAGGTCGATTCCAGCACCTTGTCTCCAGCAGTGGCCACAGCAAGTGCCTGGGGTAGAGTGGGAACAAGGCATGCAGCTATGATATTTACATACTGTCCTAGTCTCAGACTGGGTTGGATTCAAGAGCCTGCCTGAGTCTAATGCAATTTGTCTGTTTTAGTGCCCTCAGTAAATCTCTTTCAAGTGTTTGTCCAGTCTCCCCTTTCCAAACCCACATCATTTGCTGGCATGGAGATCACAGGCTGAGGAGCAGATTACAAGATTCTGCGTCTTGCTTCCTTTCAGAAAAAAGTAAAAACGCTTCTGGAGACCCACTGTGGTCAGCTGTCTAGAGACATTCTTTGGTAATTTCTGTATGAAAAACTCTTTTGAACTGCTTTGATCAAATACCTCTTAGATGATAGGAAAGAGTGCAAAAAGTGACACAAAGTTTCTGTTGCTCATTTCATTTCAGCACTGACCAAATATGTATCACCAAATATGTACCTTTAGGTTTTAGCCTTGTCTTGTGTGAGGTGGATACCAGGCATGGCAGTAGCTCACAAAATGTTAGTAGCATTACGATAAAACTCAGATTACCAGCTGGTCTAGAGCTACGTGTTTTAAATGACCTCCATCCTATCCCTTCTGGAGTTGCCTGGCATTTGTATACACAGATACCACATTTTAACAAATATTAAAAAAAAAAAAAAAGCAAAGCATTGTTTCAGTTCTGTAATCTGAATTCCTTGGGGGTTTTTAGTGTAGCCTAATAGTGTTACGTGTTGCCCCTGTAGTGAGGGACTCAGCACAAAATTCAGATTTGGAGTTAAATTTCCACCTGTACCTATGATTGTTATGGTCTGTTCTACTTTGTGTAGGTCCTTCCCCAGAGATAGGCAGGATTTCAACACTTAACATGGTAAAGGATGCATAACTGAGTAGCCCTGTGATTCCCAAGCACTTTAGACCAAAAGCTCCTTTAGCTCCTTAGCCAAAATCTTCTAGGAGATGCAGACAATTGTGTTGGTGCCTCAGAGTGATGACAGGAAATAAGATTATCGAGTTGGGGGGTCTGTGGAAAAGCAGTAGAGTTCAATTTGGTCCAGAAGCCAGAAAAATACATATGTAAAACATTTTAGGTGCTGCTAGAAAATAGATCTATCTCTGTATCTATTTTTATATATGTGAAATGGACTGTAGACCTTACTTACAAGCATTGTTATACTTACCTGTGTTCCTTCTTATTTGAAGGGCATTCCACAACGAGTAAGGAGCACAGTCATGATTTATTGAGACAAAAGCATCTTGTCAATTAGTGGCCTAACTACTGTCTTGAGATTGTATCAGAAATATCCCACACTTTCAAATTAATACTGGAGTATAAAACTTCCTGCTGTAGCTGTGTACTTGTAACACTCCCTTCTGAGTGCTCTCAGCAGCCCTTCTCTTGCTGTGGTGCTCAGTGCCTTGATCAGAGCAGAACAAATGCTCTGGTGAGTATCAAGCTTTCCTGTTTCTCTGCTCCTCTTGGGGTTCCTGTGGAATAGTTCCTGATGAGAGACTATAACCCTCTGAACCACAGGCACGCAGGAATGGCACAAGGTGTTGCCAGCTATGGGAAAGCAAGCAAGTAAGCAAGCCTGTTTTCAAATCCCTGCAAATGGGTTAATGCTGTTGCTAGGAAATGATGTGCCCTTTTACAGATCTGAAGGCAGGTAATGTTGACAGTAAGGAGTAGAGGCCCAGCAAGGTTTTAAGTTTTTGTGTGACTTTTCTTGCGGGGAAAGAAAGGGCATTGACAACAACAGCTGCCTGTAGCACAGCTTCCCCTCCTTTTTTTTTTTTACACTTGACTTCTAATATGGATTCCAGGCATGATTCAGCAAACAGAAGGAGGAAGATTTTTACAGACATGGACTGGCAGTATTAGAAAAAAATGATGCAAAAAACCAACCCTGAAATATCATAATGGGCTGTCTTTGATACATCTAAAATTTGGATCTTAACAATTTTGCATAAGCCTTAATTTGTAAGTTTTATGGGTCTCTTGCTTTAACTGCAGAGTCATTTGCTGGGAATGCAGGCTTGGTCTAATTGGGCTCATTGTTTTGGTTCAGAGAAGGTCCCAGCTCACCTCGACCCTCTAAACGAAAAAGATAAAACCACTAAATTGCATTATCTGGAGATCCATTTGTTCTTATTTAAGGACATGGCAAATAGACAGAGAGTGATTTTGTGATCCAGAAATGCCTGAAATTGTGCTGACGGCTGCAGTACTTCATCCCTCCTTCTTAAATAAGTGCTCCCTTCCCAAATCTGGGACAACATTTCTAAGCTTGAGGAACAGATTTTAAATACAGCAGTAAACCTCGGGAGCTCTTCCAGCCTATCCCCATGCCCCAAGAGAAGAGCAACTATTTCTAAACCATATCTACTGGACTGAAACAGGTATATACAAGTCACCTTAAGTAGGCACCTATGAGGAATAAGGGTTGGCTGCATATTAAGTTGAACTCACACTGGGCACACATAAGTACAGGAAAATAAGAGAAAAAGGACTTCTGAGACAAGCAGAAACTTGATCAGTGTGGGAGTGATTGATTTTTTCTGATGGTTGTGAGAGTTGGTGGTTATTGTATTTTAGCATATGATTAGAACAGCTTACGTTTGGTATAGTTGAAATCTAATAGACAGTGGATAATCTTCAGCAATTTAAGTGTGAATTAAAATGACAAATACCTCCTTTTGTTGAAATGGTGACACAGTCAGGTGAGGTCTCTGGTGGCTGAAAAAAGGAAACTTTGCACCCATTTTTTTAAAGGGAAGAAAGGAGGAGCCTGGGAACTGCTGACCTGTCAGTCTCACCTCTGTGTCTGGGAAGCTCATGGAACAGATCCTCCCAGAAGCTCTGCTAAGGCACATGGACAACAGAGAGGTGATTCAGGACAGCCGGCATGGCAGGTCCTGCCTAACCAACCTGTGGCTTTTTGTGATGGAGGGACTACATCAGTGGGCAAGGGAAAAGCTACAAATGTCACCTATCTGGACTTCTGTGAGGCCTTTGACATGGTGCCCCAAAATCCTTCTTGCTAAATTGGAAAGAGATGGATTTGGAGAAGAGACAGCTCTGGGGACACCTTATTGTGGCCCTTCAAGGCTTATAAGAGAGAAAGGAAAAAAGTTTTAAGCCAGGCCTGTTGGGATAGGACAAGGGGTAATGGTTTAAACAAAAAATGGACAGATTCAGCTAGCTAGCAGGAAGACATTTTTTACAATAAGGGTGGTGAAACACTGGTACAGATTACTCAGGGAGGTGATAGTTGTCCCATCCCTGGGAACATTCAAGGGCAGGTCAGATGGGGCTCTGAGCAGCCTGATGTAGTTGAAGGTGGGGGACATGGCAGGGGGGTTGGACTAGATGACCTTAAGTGTCCCTTCCTACCCAAACAATTCTTTGATTCTATGTCACTGGTAGAAATAATTGAGGCAGCTGATAAGAGCAATACTGTATTGACAGCAACATTAGAAGGAAGGCTGTAAATTATGGATGGCAGCACAGGCTGTCATAAAGCACTTTGCAACTTTGAATCCCCAGAAGCTTGTACCGATAGTGTCCATACCTTGTCCTTCTCCTCTTCAGTAATTGAGCACTACTCTTTTGTTAAAAAAAAATTCTATTTAAACTGGCAAGGTCAGTCCCAATATTTTTCATTACCACATGTGTCCTCTAATGGTTTGGGAAATCTTGAATCCACATAGTTTGTTGGTTCTGGGACTGGCAAAGGAACAGTAGAGGAGTGACTGGTGGAGACTGCAGAGTGCTGGTGTGTGCACAGAGCTGTGAATGTAGCTACCATTCCCACATGAAAGTTTTAATAATGCTTTCATTTTCTCTTAAGATTATCAGAAATTGAGACTCATCCCTTGTGATCCCCGTGTTAATTGTGGCTGTTTATGGTAATAACTTTCTTGATTTTTTTGGATGATTTGAGTTCTGAGACTTTTCTCATATATATGAGTGCATCTGCATGTTTTAAGATATGAAAATTGCTCTGGTGTATTCCTGTTAAATTGCATGGTAATAACTATAACAATATCCCCCATAAATTATGACTGTGGAGACTTACCTACTTGTCCTTGCCTCAGCTAATTATATTTCACCCCCATACACTCTTTTCATGCTGTCACTTCAAATGTATATTTTTTGGTTCTATAGCTCTGCGGTAGCTCTGGTGCATTCCCTGACAGCAGGGTGGGTTACAGTTACAGTGGGGAGACTTGCTGGACTAAATGAACTGAAATGAAAGATATTTTAGTCTCTTGACATACAGTCATCCAGTAACTGTATGGAAAGCACTCATATTTTTAATGAACTAGTATTTCTGACACATAATTCAAATGCCCAAAATTAGGCACATCTGGGGACAGATTCTGTGCAGAGGCAGTTCAGACAGGTCAGATACTTCACCACATTTTTTTTAGGGCTGGGCTACTGGTGTGAAGCCCAGCATGAGGACCAGGCTCTCTGGATTATGCATAGGGAGGAATGGGCTGCCCAGAAGGGCAATCCCTAACATCTTGCCCCTCTTGAGACATTAAACAGCTGGGAACCTGAAGGGTGGGATTGTGCTGCAATCTCTGCCCATTGCTCTCCAGAGCTCAGCTGCACTTCCAACATGCGTTGGCTTATGCTTCATGTTAAAGACCCTCAACATGAGGGCACTTGCCCCAGAAGTGACTGACGTATTCAAGTCCCTCCTCAGCCCAAAAGATCCAAGCAGTTACCCCCAGAAAGACAGCTGAACCCAGGGAGCGCCCAAACTACAGCCAGTCTCCCAGCTAAATTTCTATTTAAAAGCAATTTACCCTTGAAAAGACCATTCTTCTAGAGAATATTTGGCTCCTAGATTTCTTTAGGGTGGGTGGGTGTCTTTAGGGAGCAGCCTTGCCTGGTAGAGCAGCATTTTGTTGAAAGGGCAGGTCTGGCTGCGTGGAGCTCCAGAGGAGCTGAGGACAGTGTTCCCCATCCCCATGCCTTCTGCTGCATTGTCCCAGAGGAGCAGTGCTGTTATTCAGAGACCCCTTTATTTAAGAGCGGTGTTTTCAATGAGGGTTTTTAACACTCGAGTAAGTGCCGTAGTACCAGTGTGACATAAGCTACGCAGCAAGGGAGGGAAGGTGTGTTCCCTCACTGTGAATGCCTCAGCTCACCACCTACACTTCTGCCATTTACTTTTTTTCCTTTCTAAGGAAAGCTCTCTAAAACACCCCATTTTCCCTTCCATGTCCTTCTTGCAAAAAAAAAAAAAAAACCAAACCAATTAAAAAATTAAAACTTCTCAAGGGGAGGATGACATTTTTTGGCAAAACACTTCTCTGCTTGATAAACAATGAGGTATTTCAGTCAGATTTGAGCACACAATTTCAAAAAAATTTACAAGTTATACTGGTGACATTGTTACTGTATTAGCCTTTCTGTTCTCTCTCTGGCTCCTTATACTGTCAGATACTATCAGAGTACCTAAGCATCTCACGCATAAAATCAATAGCAAAAGTAAAATCTCTACAGGGGTTCATGCTCTCTGGCAATGCTCCCTTCTCACTGGTAAAAAATTTTTCTTGAGTCAGGACTTTTCTCTCGATTTTGAAGAGCAACGAGGAAAATGTTTAACAATATGTGTGGTATTTGTATCTTGTGAGCTGCACCCACAAAAAAAAAGCCCTAAGAGGTACCAGCAGCACCTCCTGAAGGCTGCCCAGTGAGGTGGGCATCCATGTGCCTTCCCAGCCCCACCCCACTGCCTGAGGTGACATGGGCTGGGGACAAGGCGGTGGCTGAGCAAGGCTCTGCCCCAGCACCAGTGGGATCAGCGCCTGCAGCCAGGCTGGGCCGCCTCTGCACCACATGGTCCCTGGCAGCCCCGGGGCTGCTGTTCCCAAAGGGGTCAGCATAACCTCCTGAGTGAACCTCACCTGACTTCCACACCTTCCCTGAAAAGTTACATTTCTGTTAAATTCAGCACTTTTGTTTGTTTCTTAAGGCCTCTCTCACATCTGTCTATCGAAAGCACTTCACAGGTTGATTTGCCTCCTCCACACATTTTTGCCATGTTTGTCTCCCTCAGGAGTCTCTTTTCCAGGATAAATAGATGACATTTAGTTTCTCCTCATACGGAAGCTCTTCCATACTTTGGAACATTCTCATGTTTCTTGTCTAAAACTTATCACTCTCCCATTTTTTACAGTGAGAGATCAGGAGGGCAATGAGTTACCTCAGGTATGGATGCACCAAGGGTTTGAGCAATGGCATAATGATGTCTGCTGTTTCTGCTGTCTCTGATTTCATCTTTCTATGCACAGGGACACTGATGAAACCCCTCTTAATAATGTTGCCAGTGTCACTGTAGAGTTTTCTTTTGTATTGTCATTTGTGTTGCACTTTAGAAAGGAAGAAGTATTTTTAGTAACATATGAAGCATAAAAGCAGGTGCTGCATCTTTCAGTTTCACAATTTAACCCAAATGGCTTTCTGTGTCATTAGCTTCATGCAACCCTGCTGAAAAGAACTATAAACTAAAATCTAGGCTAGTTTTTTTTCCACATAAAATTTCCAGCAGCAGCATATGTGCTTGTCGTGTAGCTGGGGCTGGTCCAAGGCATGCAGAAGTGCGAGTTTCCCCGCAGTGCTGTGCTCGTGAGAGCTGCCCAAGGGCTCCCAATTTTCCCCCACCACTGCCAGCTGCCCCAGCAGGGACAGGACAGTGGAGCCCTGTGGTGTCCCAGAGGCCCCCTGCTCCCCACAGGATGTACCCAGTGTTTGGCCCAGCTCATCCTGGCACCAAAGAGGAGCTTGCAATCAGCACTAGGTCTGAGAGTGTGGCTGATTGCTGCCTGTGGCACCACACTGTTGGCAGACACAGTGGGGACAGCCCTGGCTCTACTGTGGCACCCCCAATGTCATGGCAAAGCGGGCACTGACAGACCCCCATTCAGCAAATCAAACGTTGGTGGGCAGACCCATGCATTCAATGGGTCCAGGCAAAGGGAATTTGGGGCCAGAGTAACTTAGTACCCAACCCCACCCCCCCAGCATGATGGATTTTCCTCTGAGAGGCCCATGCAGAGCTCACACTCAGGTTGTTCATGGTGGTGGCCTCTGCAAAGAAAGATGTGAGCTGCCACCAGCACCCGTTTCACATGCAGCTGCTCCTAACTTGGCCCTGCTTCATGCCACCCACCCTGTGCAAGCCCACATAAAATAACACTGTAGATGTAATTTCCAGTAGTGACACTGATATGGGTTAACCCAAATTTGGGGAATCCAAGCTAAAAGACAACTGATCCTTCAGGAACTGCAGGCTATCCACCCCTGGAAAACAAGTGTTACCATGGATTTCCATCGGTTATGCTGGGGGCAACAACCTCCCTTGGCTAGGGAAGCAGCTACTGGTTCTTTTACTGCTAGTCCTGGAGCAAGCATATTTCAGACAGATTAGAAAATCTGGGACATCAGTTTGTCCTGCTGATTGGCAGCTTTTGCTTCTGCAGTAAATGCAGGATATTTCTCAGGATGCTTTGCAAGCAGTCACCTCTGAGTTCTCAGCAGAACAGGCCACAGTCTCACATGCAACACTTTCTCAACTCTGTCACTGCTGCTGTGAGCCTGAGAAACTGTTCTCACTACAGTCCACAAAATTCATGTGCTATCCCAACCCACAGCCCATTTCCTAGTTCCTTCCATGCTGCAGGACCAGTAGCCTGGTCTATGTTGTGTTCCAGGTGTGAGCAAGACTTAAGCTTTATCAGTTGCTCTTTGTCTTTGCCATGGCCATGGTGAAACTCATGTGGTGAATCAATTCAGTGATCTATTGCCTTGCTTTTCCACTAACTTCTGCCAGAAAAGTGTAGCCTCTTGTGATGCTGCAAGGTTTGAACTTGGGATCATTTACAATAGCGATGTTCATTCACTATTATTCTGTTGAGCAATGTAAAAAGACAAGGCTTAATTTGTGAAATGGGCCATCTGTTCCCATACAAACTGCATAATAGAATGCACAACTATTTCAATTAATACAGTAAACCATCTTTAAGCAATACAGATGATTTTGTATAAATTTTTGACTGCAGAAAACACCATCATCTTTTGCTCTAATTGTTCTTGATTTTACCTTCTTATCTTTTTATTTAAGGAAAAGGAATGACAACTTGTCTCACTGGGAGAAAAGTTTGATCATAGATGGATCAGGAATAATTAGACCGAACGGTACTGCAAACTCCAGCAGACAAGATATCTCCATTACAGAGAGTAATGTTGTCATTCCTTTGACCAACCTCCCATCAATCCATCCATCAACCAATTAAAGCTGGCTAAAGAGCCACTTATCTTGAGTGCTTTTTACCCTGATTGCTGTCAATCTAGGCAAATAAACATTTTCCCTAGGCAGAGTTTACATATTTAACCATGTTTCAGGAGACAGTCCCCTTGCTGCTCACACATCCAGCAAACCACACATATTTATTGCTGTGTTTCCTGACTCACCTCACCCACATATTGCAGCTTCATTGAATAAGCCCTGCTCCCTCTGCCTCCCTTTGGTTTGTCTTTGAAGATGGAATGACTAGGATAAAGTTGCAATAAAACTTGCAGGCTGAAAAATGTCTAGAAATTAATTTTATTCCCTTAGGTTGGAAGAGCCCAATACCCTGTGCAGGATGCACAGCAATAATGAAACAAGGGTATGGAAGAAAAATTAAAAAGCAGAGCTTTATCAGTCAGGCTGCTTTGAGGAATATGACAATGTTACTGCATCTGACTTCCATCGTTTAAACCATGACACCACAGATTACTTTAGGGCTTCATGATGCACATAAATATGATATAAACAGCATTTTATTTGCTATCTAATAAATATGTATGTGCCAGTGAATGCACTGTTAAAGATATTACTTTCTTCCTATTATTTATTTTTCACTTAATTGATACACAGTGTAGTTCACACTCTGCCTGCTGCCTATCAGGCAGAGGCAAAGGAATAGTGGTCTCAGTTATTAGTGTTAATGTGTGCCTGGTGCTCTTCAAGTGACACTCATGGACACACATGAGCACAGGAGGGTGACATTTCCCTCTGACCCAAGTCAACAGGCTGTGCACCACTGCTGCAGCACTGACAGGGGCTGCTCCCAGAGCCAGCTGCTGCTACATCCCAGTGTGACTGAGAACAAACGCGCTGCTGAGGGCAAAGCTGGAGTGCTTCTAGGGAAGCATGAGAAGAACAACCTGAACCGTCCCTCTTGGTCATTAAGGGCAATCTGTCTTTCCCTCTCAAATACCTTGTAAATGTGGCAGCTCACTGGGATTGGCCAGGGAGTGACAAGTTCAGTTTCCACTGTTGCACAGCCAGGACTGGAGCCCCGAGAGCAGGGAGTGGGCACCTTGTGGCCCTGGTGCTTCCCATGCTGTGGAAGGTCTCTGGTGCAGTGCCAGTGAGCCAGGCACGGCCCTGCCTGCTGGCCTGATCCCTCCCATCCATCAGTCCTGCAGGCTGCCTCTGTGTGGCCTCGTGCCCCTTCACCTCAGTAAGAAGGGTGATCTTGTCTCCACAAAACAATCATCTCTCAGTTGTTTGATTTCTCTACAGTGAAGGCAGGACACAAGAAAATGCTTTGGCACTGGCAACATGCATGCTGGATAATGCTGCAGTGCAAATTAGTCAGTGATATCAGTGGAAAGCGGTGGTTAAAGGAAGATAAGGATGCCTCTTCTGTCAAGTCAGGGTCATAAACAGCACTATGGCACTTCCACTGATACCCTCCCGAAGCCAAAGCAGAGTCCAAACAGCATCTCCACTCCTTTACCTCTGATGTAGTTGGCATTGAACACCTCACTGGTCACACACTTCTCTCTTTGATGCAGTTAAAGCAGAAGCAAAGGAAGATTTGACTGTCCACACACGGCATGTTCCAAGTACAGAAACGTCTCCTGAGACCACGAACTCTGAAACAGCCATTCCAGACTCTGGTGCACCCCTGCTCCCTGGACTGCTCCCCCTGCCCTGCGTGTGCTCTCTCATTGTGGAGTGGCCTCTCTTTGCTGGAGAGGCCATGCAGCCCCTGACAGTTTGTCAAAGGCAGGAGACGGCACAGCTGTGCTCTGAAAGCCATCACAGCCCATGCTTTGGGAGAAGAGAACTCAGTGAGGACACCTTCCCCAAGGTCTGCCACAGAGCAGACATGGTAAGTGGCATAACCTTTCCTTACACCAGTCTGTCTCCCTGCTGCCTGTTCTCAGGAGCTCAAAGCAGGAGTTTGCTGTAACATGATGAAAATATGCAACTTTTTCACCCTTTTAATAGGCATTAAGCAATAGGTGCCTTCCTTTCTTCTGCCAAAACAACTCAATTCTTCTCTCTAGACAAATAAGGACAGCCAGATGATGGATTTAAACTCCTAATAATTTAATCAAACCCTACCTCAGATTTTGTTCCTCAACCACAACCATAAAACTGGTGTGAATCTGTTCCTGCTGATTTCAGCAGTTGAGCCTCAAGGTTCTCAACCACCCCAGAGCATCCATGCCTGCCCCACCCAACGCTCCCACCTGTAAGAGGTCCTTGGACCATGTCCCCATGAGGCTGTGCACATGTAACATGGCCTTTTTACCACCATCATGTCCATAAACACAGGGGAGAGTGTCAAACATGCAGAAGCAAAGCAGTTGTTTACAGATTTGGGAGTGGGTGGGAGTGTAGAGAGCTAAAGGAGTTTGGTTTCCCCCTCTCCAACCCTCACAGGTGACAGTGACAAATGTTCCCACTGTAGCCAGCCATCCTGGGGATGCTCTCTGGCATCTGCTGCCCTCATCCTGGAGCAGAGTCAGTGCCTCACTTTGCCCAGAGGAAAACACTTCCCATCCTGAGGATCTTGGCAAGATACTCGAGGTGCCTCATCGCATTCCCTGCATTTCAGTCACGATGAGATGCAGTGGTGCTCGGCTCACACTGCCCACCCGCTCATTAAATCTCAGCCACATCCTCAGCACTGATATTCTGATCAAGTTCTTCCAATTCCAGCATGGATGGCTCCTTGCTTGTCACTGAAGGGGCCCTCACAGGAGCCAAAGGTGGGTAAGATGGCTGATCCGATGAGGCAGCAGTGGCCTCCATCTTTTAGCGCTTGATTTCCTCATCTTAACTCTGCATAAACACCACTTCTTTGCATTTATTTATACTCAAGTTTAAATGCCTGTGCAAATTATAGCACAGACAGCCAGAACAGAAATGAGGCATTTAAATGGTAAATAAACACTGCCTGTGCATGGTGGTGCTTTTATAAATAATATCCCCTTTTAAGCTTTATTCTCTTCCATAGAGGAGCATCACTTTTCAGAACATCTGAACCCACAAACATCACACATCAATCTCTTTATATGCTTATTTAAAGAGCATATCAAACTATTTCTGCAAGCAAAAGGACTAAATTATCCATGAATTCCAGATAACCATCCTTAACCCAGAAAATGTCAACAGTTTTCTGTAATAATAGTCCCAAACATGGCAGCTGTCGTGGTTGGAATGCTCCCCTTTAGGAGTGGGAAAGCCATACATTTCTGGGAACAGACTCACCACTGGACATGTTCTGATTTATTAGCACGATATATTCTGTTTATAAATTTGGTCCTGTAGCAATTCCTGGATAGCTTTAGCTGTTGCGCACTAAAATGCAAAGTAATAGAAAACCTCCCAGCTTGCTTTATTCTCTAACTCCTGGCCTTCTTCGCATGATCTCTGGATTTAAAGCCACCTTCCTGATGGTTTTTATTGCAATGTTTACAATGCAGACCTATGAGCACCTACTAAATTCTACTTGTTAGGCTTGTAATAATTACTGCCCAAAGCTACCTAAAAAGAAGACATCCAGATTTGTACCTGAAATGTTTTAGTGAGGATGCAGGTGGTTCATGTACACAGTCTTGAGCTGAGTGCTGTTTCAAACAACAAAGGTCCATGGTTAAATTCTGGCCGAGAGAAGTGTGTTCCTGAGCCCCGGATTTTGGGAACTGGTGATAACACCATACAATCAATAGCGCTGCATTTGCTCTGAACTATCTGCAGATCCTTCACCACAGGTAGCAGGGAACAGGATGCTTTTATGGTACATGTGCAAGTGGGAATCAAAAAATAGTCAAAATTTTTCTAACTACTGTCCAGAGGCTACCAGCTGCTAAGAGTCATGCAGCACAGTCATTCCTAGCCTTTGCTTTCAAGGAGTGAGTGGAATGTGGAAACAGAGTGTATTATTTGCTGTTTCCTGAGCTCCCAAAATGCACAGCCTGGTGAGGACCAGCTCAGGCCAGCTTTGATTGCCCACCCCATACCCCATATTTAATGAAAATATATAAGGTATCTTCCCCATGGGAAGATGATGCACGTGTTGAAAGAGTACGAAATAAGTAGTCAGGAACAAATTTGTCCAAATTGCTCACAAAGCTGATAAGACACCAGGGAACTACTTTGCTTTCCAGCCAGCAGGTCCCTGTGGTGAAGGCAGTGATGGTGAGTGTGTATGTTGCAGCAGAGCACCTTCAGGGCAGACCCAGGCACCCATGTCCCACACTGCTGCCCACTCTTCTCAGCAGCCCAGGCACAGATGGGAATGGATGTAGAGACAAGCACCTACTGGCCCAAGCAGTCCCCAGATGTGTCTGTGAGGTGCCATCTAGAAGGTGGTCTTGCTCAGTCCTACAGTGCCTGTCCTGTGGCTGCAGAGCAGGTGTCACTGGCCAAAACTGTCAACCTGCCAGGAATTGCCTTTCTCTGCAGTTTTAACAAACATGATGGAAATGCCAATTGCAAGTTCTTTTCAGCACGACTGTGTTTGGTCTTTTTTTGTCTCATAATCAAAATGTGCTGGTGGAATTTATTGTAGGTGCAGTTTTGCCATCGTGCTGTAAGATGCAGAACTGAGAAAAAATTGAATACTGTGAGAAAAGGACTGAGGCAAAACACATGAGCGTTATACAGGCTTCTCCTAATGTGGTCTCTCAGAGTGGATAATAATATAAACATTCATCCATTAGAAAAAAACTACCCTTTACTGCCCCCCATTAAATACATTGGCAGACCTATTAAAATACAAGTCAGATTTGTGTTTAATGATCTTGAAAGGAAAGTAATTGCTTGAGTATTACCATTCAAATGTTCTTACAGCAGCATATAATATTTACAGTCTAAGTGCCACTTCCGAGTGCTATGTGGCACTGAAGATTGCCCAGCCTCTTCAGAGAGCCTGTGTGCCTGAGAACCAGGGTACAAAGCTGATATGCTCTCTGAGCACCAGAGAGCCTGTGAGAAACAACCAAGCAATGGGCTGCATAATTTTTCAATTTTAATAACCTCTTGAAAGGGAAAAAAAAAATCTTACAAATCTACTCCAACCCTGCGAAGGCAGGGCTTGAACACCACAAATGCTTGTTCGGGTGAGGAGTTCTGCTGTAAGTCAAAGGAGCCAAGCTCCTGGCTCTGTAAGCACCATGTGCCAGCAGCAGGACAAAATCATGCTGAGATCTCTCATATTCTGCTCTACATTTTTAACCCCTGACAGTGTCTTTGTCTTAGTCAACATCATATATTATTGTATATGTATTGTATTCAACTTTTAAACATGTTTTTGTGGGAACATCCTCAAATGGAAGTTCAGTGTGGCGAAGGAAGAGGGAACCATGAAAGTAAAGAGGAAGCAAAAATATTTTTATTATGTTTATTTTTACAAGTCTATCATGAGTAAACCAGGAGAGTACTTCATAAAGCAGGAGTGCCACAAAGAATATCATAACTTTCCCACTGGGAAAAAGTGAGCTCCAAATCCTTTTTCCCTTCTCTCACCCATCTTGCCTATTAAGGTCTTGGTTCCTCAGGCTTCAAGAGGGATGGTGGAGGACTGGGCTCGGTGTCTGTGTCTCACCAGTGACTCATGATAGCAGGCCCTGGAAGGCAAAACTGCCTGGCAAAGTCTGCCCCTTGCTCTGTGCTTGTATAAGATGAGCTGGGGAGGCCACAGTCATCACTGAGACCCCTGCACCTACCTATAAGCAAGATTAATTAAAAAATACAGCAAACTCAAAATGTCTAGGGCATTGCCTTTTGTTGGACATGCTGGTTCTGAGAATGACAATCCTGCCATTGTGAATTAGCTTTTACAGCCTCGGGTGCCACTGTCAGATGCCATCCCATGCAGGGAGGACAGCAAGGATGTGATGTGAAGGGAGTAGGATGAGAGGCAGTAAAGCACCAACACGTGCTGGTCAACCTGGTGCCATGGGCTAGATATTAATGTTAGAATTTGGGGAGGGTGTCTATAATCACTTTATTAGGTGTAATGGCTAACATTTCTGTAAAGGAGCAGGTCATACAGTTTATCACCAGCACCTGGGTGACAAACTGCTTCCTCTCTCAGGAGGTGTTATTCCCTGTAGAGTGTGGGCTTGGATAGAACCCTTTCTCCATCCCAGTTACTCATGAAGTGATGTTTGAAATAGTCCAGACACAGTGAGTGATTCCCTTTTGCACTGAGATATTTTTAGATCACTCTCACCACAGCAAAGACCTGTAAAGCAGGTATGAAGGTAGTTCATGTTCCTGCTGAATCCCTGGGTGATGCCAGGGGCCTTCGTAGAAGGAGGGATGAAACTTGAAATCTCTGCTAGTGTTGCAAAATTCCTGTACGCTCTTTATGAGCAAACACGAGGGAAGAGAAGGCAGAGAACCAGGAAAAGGGAAAACATTTGCAGTTTATGCAAACTCTAATAGCAAAGAAGAGTGGATACACCCTCCAAGTAAACAGGGGTACACACCTCCCTTTGAAGGCATGACCATCATTGCAGATGTGTGTATGAATCAAGACTTTATGCATGCCCATGGCAGCCCAGCTGTGTGCCAGGCAGAAACAGCTTGGCAAGCCAGTTTACTGACCTAAGAACTGAAAATCAGCACCCAGGTCTGCCCCACTTCCCTCTGCAGATTAGTACATCTTTGGATCAGGATGCTCAAGGAATCCAAAACACTAACAGTGTTTTCTCTGGATCGTCCTGAGCCTTTCACCAGTGAACTGAAAAATATGATTGTACTGAGTGATCTGGGATTTAGCTGAGCTCCCATTATAGTTTTCTGATTCCCTCATTAGTGAGCTTTAAATTTCAAGCTGGAACAGATAAGGTACAATCAACAAACACAGAAAAAAATGCACTGCTGCAATTTTAACTTGACTCAGCTTCAGGCCAACTAAACAATATATCTGGATGGCACAACATGTTGCTCTTGAGTACCTGAACAAAGTTCTTGCACTATTATTGGAGCTGGGACTGGTTGTTATTCAGGGTTGATGACCAACTGGTGGTGCTAATGCTTCATTGGATGGGAGGTGAAGAAGGGTTCATCACCTCTCACTAAATATGTACATTCATTATACAAACCCTCTGCAAATGACAAAGCAGCTGTCACCAGCCTTGCAATTAAAGGATCCAGCTTGAGTCCCAAAAGACACTTGTAGAAAACAGGTATACATGTGTATTCCCAAATTTCATATGGCAGCACTTGGATCACGAGATCTTCAAGGAACAGTCTCTTGCTTAGGACACCAAACAGTCCTTAGTCCCTATTATACACTTTTGTGTGGGTTTTGTGTCTGTAAAATGTTTATTGCCAGGGAGGGGGATTAGAAACTAACTTGTTTGCACAGAGCTATGAAACAATAAAGCACCAAGTGAGACAAGTCTGGGTTTGAGGGAGAGTTGGCCGCGGTCAGAGCCAATGAGCCTGGCTGATAAAGCATAGTCTGAGCCTTGGTGGGTGTGGAAGGCTCTGCAGCCGTGTCACTCTGTGTTGCAGGCAGCACAGTCATTGACTGCAACAGAAATAGACTCCAAGAGCTGCAGGAGTGTGAAAATAAAGAATCCTGTTACTTTCATTTATTCAAGGAAGTGATACTCCTTCTAAAAAAAGGCAAGGTGCCATCATTCATATTTGGTGGAGGCTGTTTAGTCTCTTAGAGGTTTGTATCTGGTGGCATTTTACAGCTCTGTCCCCTGGGTGTTGTGCTGAAAGTCACGTATTACAACCAGGTCAGTGACAAGTTACGTGAAGGATTGTCCTGAAAGGAGAAGGGAGGAACTGAGTAGTTTTCTTTTGCAGCAGGCAGGCTGTGAGAGGAAAACCCCTTTTCACACCAGCTCTGTCCTGTGAGGACACTTTCTTGGAGAGACTGAACACGAGCTTCTCAGGGTAATGGTGAGGAGTGGAAGAGGGGAACTGTGGTGTGATACGGTGACAGACAACTTGTGATGCACCAGGTGATTACAGTCCTCTCTTCCCACTGTGTTTACTCACTCCCTGCAATCATCTGCCTCTGATAGCTCTTAAATCTTGGGAGGAGTGAGGTACCCCTGGGACTGGCAGGAGGGGGCAGGCAAAGGGATGCCCACCCTGCGCACTCCCAGCACCATACTCCCATTCCACCCACGGTACCTAGTGTGGTGTCTGGAGGATATCCACACCTGGCATTTCCAGAGAAATAGCTAGAAATTACTCTGACTAGTAAGGAGATGGCCTTTTTTCACATTTTCTCCAGCAATCACAGTTTTAATGCTATGAAACAACCTATTGGGATACTTTGGCCATTAATGCCAAATATCTCCCCAATGAGCACTGTCTCATCTTCCAGTAGTGGTTAAATTGATGACCATATTTTTGGAGTTCAGGGGAGCACCAATGCACTCTGTGAAGCCTTATCTCATAAAATATAGACATATAAATTCTTCATCTCCTCTTGAGTAAAATGTCTGCAGGTATTGTGCAGGTTCCTCTAAGGTCAAGCTCAGGCAGGTCTCCTCCTCCCCACAGGAAGAGGCAGTGCAGTGGCCCAGGGGATGCTGTCCCATCAGCAAAGGCAGCCAAAGCAAAGAGGGCCCTGAACTTCACCTGCTGATGCTCTCTGCGTGTCAAATCAAGCTGTCAATGGCAATTGTGAGCCTTCCTTCTGTCTGTCCTTCTGAAAGGGGCCTGGTGGCCTGCAATAGTCATCAGTCCCAGTTTCCCTTTTTTCTTTCCTTCCATTCCACACAACCTGCTTTTTCTACTCCAAATCCTTTCGCAGTGGTTTTTTAAATTTCTTCTTTATGGACAGTGCCGCTTCTTCTCTCCTCTCCCTATGCACTCTTCTCTCTGAAGGAGCAGCCCTGACAGTGGCTCTCTACTTAGGATTATCACACAGCAAGGCTCAAACTGCAATGTTTACTTCCTTTCTGGCTCATCCTGTTTGTTTCCTATACCCAGGCATATTAATATTCCAGCTCTGATTGTCATTTATCTTTCATTGGAGAACATTTGCTTTCCATCTCATTCAGAAAAAAAGTTAAATTGTTGCCAAATTTTCTAAAAATGAAGGCTTCTTCTCTATTTTTGTTGCAGGCACTTAAACTCTCAGCTGCTTTGGATTGCAGAATGTGCAACCCCATGAGGCACACGCATGTTGGGCGTGCAGGTCAGATAATTGCATACACAAGTGTCCAGTTAAATGCATGCCTTGTAAAATGCATTCCTAAATACATGAACGCTGGATGCCATCATGTCAAACCGGGGCTGTGGCTCAGGAATGGTGTGATGGGAGTGTTAGGGATGCAGGGCAGAGAGGACAGGGTGTGCTGGTGAATGTGGCTGTGTTTCTGCATGCAGCCCTCATCTTCTGACATTTGAAAATGTGTTCCTTAATCTCTGTGGTGCAGGATTCACTGTCAAGAAACATTGTCTGGGATGAGCTGTTGGGATTCAGATTATCAACCAAACATTAATTATTCTTCCAACTAAACCCTCAACAGCTAGGCTAGATAATAAAAATGTAAAAAAAAAGAAATGAGGATGAACCATGTTCAGTACTTGAAATCTAGAATGCACCATGCTGTAGGCACAAAATCAAATACCATATGCATATGAGTGTTGAGACCTAGCAGAGCCATACCCTCAGCTGGGACTGGGTGTAGTATTGATGCAGCAGAAGATGCTTTCCCCGGTTTAAGATCTTGAGCAGTTTTGTTTATTCTGAGCATTTCCAGATAATGACGAGATCTGTCAGGCTGTGCAGAGGAAGGCTGAAGCCAAAAGAAGAAATAAGATCTGTTAATCTTTTGCAATAGAAAACCTTTTTTGTTTTAGTCATGCTTATGCAAGAAGCTACTCAGACAGACAGAAGTAGTATAGGCCCATAGAGAAGCTGCAACAGGTGCCTCCCCTTTTGCCAGGCAAAGTATCAGTGCCAAAGCCACAGAGATTTAGGATAGAGCAGCCTGTGTGTTGTAGTGACCAGGCAAGAGGACCCAGGCCTTCAGATCATGTAACCTGGGGCGGCTCAGGCTGACTTCAGTGCAGCTTCGTATTTATAGACCTATGTTCCCTATATGGTTATGTCATGGTGCTTAATACCATCATGGTATTGTCCTTGTATTCAGCTAGGCTAGAGATTAAGTATTTACATTTCAGCATACACAACTAAGTGCTTTTAAACCCAAGTAAAAGGTTTAAAATCTCAGAATAGAGCCATAAAGAGCTAATGAGAAGAATAAAAATCAGGTAGTTAAAAAATGATGTAAGGTAGAGTCTTAATTTTTTATTATTAAATTCACAGCACATTAAATATTAAGTGTTCATAAACTTTGTTTTGTGCAATGATAAATTAATAATATCTACATAGACATGTTCTTTTACAACAGGGAAGCCAGAAACATAGTACCAGAGGACCTTGTGTTGACAACCGAAGCTATTAGAATAGACTCCTTAATCTTCAATCATAAAAAGTAGATAATGTTATTTCTTATTACTATTAAATGCAAAGTGCCTTACTAGGAAACATATATGCCATTACTAAAAATAACTACCAGGGAATGTTTTGAGCAAGGAAGAAAAAGATGTTAGCAAATTATACCTTGAGATAAGTTCAGTGAAATGTTCCCTGTTAATCTCTGCTGTACAAAAATTGTTTTTCAACTTATTCTTCTGTCAGCTCATAACAGGTTGCATAAGGTTTATGTCTGAGCACCAAAACAGTCAAGGTTTAACCTGTCATGTTGTACTTTTGGTAATAGTCCCCAGTGTCCCCAACCTGCAGGCTGATGTAATACTTTCTGTGTTACTGAAAAACCTCTGCTGACGTCCTCTTAGGGAGAGGATGGTGAACTTTGTGTCTTCCATCTCATCTACAAGCAGTGAACAATGCTTCCTTGATTAAAGCTGGGGGACTTCAGCAACTTTTGTCTGGGATTTAGCAACATTATTTATTCAGATGTTTCCTGTGGTTCATAAATATGTGAGGAGGAGGTGTCATCCAGGCCAAAGACTAAAGTCCTCAAAGACTAACTCCTTGACTGCAGACCAGGCCATGCAAAAGTATTTCCAAATGAAATGTAGCCTAAATTAAGGAATTATGGGTTTGTAATACATTTACACATGGCCTAGACAGTGAAACCCTCCAGTGGTTACTGGTGTAGCTCCCAGTACATGGAAGTACTCATGGTTTTGAAGACCCTTCACCGGGACAGTAGCACAACTGGTAAGGAGCAGTTTCAAGCACCTCAAACCCTCTTCCAGTAAGGGTAGGACAAAATGTTGATTTGCATGACCACACATAAATTTTTGAGTCCTGATACTTCAAATATTTTTTTCAAAACTGGAAGTGAAAAGAGACTCATTTGAGGTAACTATCGACAATTTTGAATGGATAAATCAAAACAAGTTACCTTTGGGCACATGTTTGCCTTCCAAACCCTATGCAGCGTCCTTTGGTTCCCCAGCACGGCAGCCCCTGCCCCGCGCGTTCCCTGCCCAGGGCTGCTGCCAGCTCCTCTGCCCCGCCACCTCCAGCCCAGCAGCACACCACGGGTCTCAGGCAGCTCCTGCCCCAGTTTTTTTTCTCGTGATCCTGAATGAGCCCGGCTCGGGTAAGGACGGGCTGGAGCAACACGTGCTCCCCTTGTCTGCTTTTAACGGGCGGCCGGTCTGCCCGGGCCAGCTGATGGGAACTAGGACATGCCAGGGAGTGCGTCCTCCTCATTCAGCTGCTACAACGGCCTTGGAGCCAGCTGGAGCATTCAGGAGCCGAGCAGCTCCCTGCCAGCCCGGCTCCCGGGGCCAGCTTTAGGCAGTTGCCTGGAGAGGCAGGCTGGTGGAGGCAGCGACAGCACAGCCGGGAGAGGACGAGCCGTGCCCTGGGGTGCAGCAGCAGCTGCTGCTCCCTGACAGGCTTCCCCAGGCCCCCCACTCCCTGGGCATAGCCCCTTCCCATCTTTCTTTCCAGTTGTGGGGCCTCTGGCTGCTTGCCTGCAGCCCTGTTCTTGTTCTGCCTCTCACTCAGTGCCGGCCTCACCACCAGGACCCTGTTTTGTGCTCTCTCCTGGAGTCAAGGCAGGGTCCATCAGTGGCCCATGGGCACCCATCTTTGGTGTCAGACTTCCTCCTCATGCAAAAGAGGCTTCTGCCTCCCATGAGGCATCCCCAGACCTGTGCTTTGAACACAGGGGACACATGGCTGTGCTGCATTAGATGACTAAAAATTGAGAGACAGCAAAGCAGTAGGGAGGAAGGCTGAGTGGGCTCTCTTTCCCATCCTTCCTATTTCAGGAAGTCCTTGCAGAGGCTCTTTATCTGCTCTTGTATTGGGAGGATGTTCACTGCTGGGAACTCATCCCCACTCGTGCAGCCAGGCCAGGCTCTACGGGTGCTGCTTTAGAAAGGTGAACATGAGGCGCTTGGCACATCCCATCACCACCCTCAGCCCCTCCAAGCCCTGCACCATTTCACAGATAACTTCTGCTGAAAGCCACCCACAGGAGACTGCTGTGCATCAATCCCTCTCTTATGTGTTTCACATCCTGCTCTGGGTAACACAAATAAAGAGCAGCGAGGGGATGGTGCCTGCTCAGTCTGCCAGCCCAAAGACACAGCTTTTTTTTGTCATGATAAAGAACAGGGAGAAAACATCTCTGAAGCAAACACATCAATGTTCTGAACTTCAGGTCGAAACCACTGACATATCAAAATTGGTACCAGGGTGGCCAAAGCTGTGCAGGCACACGCCACTCAATGGGCAGCCTAGTGCCAGCTGCCCAGCAGCCTGAAGCACAGCTCCAAAACTAGATGAGCCTGACCATGCAGGTCCCCAGGTGCTGGGCTGGACATTGGCTACAGAAAAGCAGTGTTGTCAGAAAGTGCCTTCATAAAATACAGTCATTTTTGGGACCCCTAGAGAAAGCACACAAAAAGGTCTCAAACTGATAGACATAAACGACAGGGAGGGCTTATCCAAGCAGCTAATGGGGTTTAAGTGGGATAAGCCCAGGCTGACAGTAGCAGATACCATCGGTCAAACACCTGGACAGAAATACCTGCACTACACAGCTCTGGTGTTACTGGCTCAGCACGAACCACAAGAGGCATGATGCAGGCCAGCAGGATTAGTGGAAACCTCCACCTGGGAGAATTCAGGGTAAGCTCCTCAGCATTTAGTCACAGGGTAGTTTAAATAGTTTTCTGCTTAAGGAATTGGCTCTGAAAATCCCTTTGTTAAGCGCCTAAGCACAGGTCGGCTCTTGGGCACGGCCCCGTTGCGCGGCCCCGGAGGCGCTGGCCCGGCGGAGGAGCGGGGCCGGGCGCTCCGGTGTGCGCTACGTGCAGCAGCCGGCTCCGCTCCGCTGCTCTCGGGCCGCCTCGGCACCGGTGCCCGCCGCAGCCCCTGAGCCCCCGTGTGAGCCCGCAGCGCAGACGGCACCGCGCCGCGCAGGGGCTGCTCTCTGCCCTGCCTCCCAGAAGGGCTGCTGCTCAGGCACACCTTCCCTCTGTGGCTTTTCTTTATTCCCGTTTCATTTACTTTTTTCAGCTGCTTCAGCTTTCTGTGATGCACTTACAAGATATGGCGTTGCTTTGTCATTATAATATACTTATTTTCATTGCAAACCTACTGTAGCTGGACCTTTCCAAAGGAGCCAAGCTATAGGTGACAAGCTCTTCGTTTGTGTACTTGGGAGTCATTTGGTCAAGCAAAGCTGCTGTATGTAAATGTCACATTCACTGCATAACAATTGGAGTGAAGTTTTTATGCACAGGGCTTTTTATTTTCCAATCAGCAGCCCTGAGTTGGGACTTTTGGGGTAAACTGGTAGCTCTGGGCAGCTTTGAAGCATCACAAGTGGAGGGTTTTGTCTCCAGAAGATTTACTAGCAGCGATCTTTTCTTCAACCGTTTTATTAGCCTCCTTTTACATATGTATAGCAGTGAGGGGGGAAAACCTGTTGTTGGTGAAATACAGAGCCTATTTCCCCTGTGGTATTCACACCAAAAATTGTGTGAAAAATTGTTGCCCAGGGCCTCCCCAAATCTTGAAATTTAGCTTAGCACCATGAGGTTTTCAAACCCTTCCAACCTTCTCCACCCCAACCCCCTCTTTTAAAGGTTGAAGCTGGGGTAACAAATTCAGCAGTGAGAATGGATGCCCTGCCCTTGGCTTCCTGGAGCTGCCAGAATAAATCTGGACCCCCTGGCCGAAACGCTGAAAAGTTTTCACCCACTTAACATGGGTTTTATAATTTTAACTTGCAAGTTCTTGTTGAATTGAGCCCCGTTGCGTGGACAAATTGGACAAGAAAAGTTTAAATGTTACCACTTTGGCTTCTCCTCAAGTGGTGCTGAGCACAGATGTTTGAGGGGGCCATCATGTCCCTATAAGAATGGGGGCTTTGTGTGCATAACCTTACAAAGGGCAGAATAGCCCTGCTTTGCTGCCAGCCACAGGATCATCCTATCTTTATGTGTTGATTTATTAGGCCAGGGATGAATGAAACCGTAATTAATATTACTGAAGCATTAGAGTCTATTTAATTTAAATGCCACTGAATATTTCACTTTCAGTTGGGAGTGACAATGTGTTCGGGACTGTTGGTGAAAGCCTCAGCCATCTGTTACCCCTACTAAGAAGGGAAGACAAGAGAGACACAGGGAGACAGAGAGCATTGAGCTTTGTGGCTTTTCCAAGCCTCCAGGATCATCATTCAACTCAAGGGCAGCCAAGAAACATTCCTGCGCACTGGACCCTCAGTGTATAGGGGAAAGGCCTGAAAGGGTATAGGGGCAGCACATCTCCCTGAGGGATGGAGAGAGGGGGAGACAGAGCGAGAAAGGTGGAGATTTACAGTAAGTACATATGCACATAAGTACCTAAAATATGTTTGAGCACGTGCAACGAAGCGCCGTGGCAGTAGGAGGGTAGAGCACGAAACCGGTCAACCTATGGGTGGTGTAGAAATATTTTTAAGAGGGGGAAGGGAGGGAAGAAAGAGTCAAGACAAAGTCTGACTGCTGCTTTTAATTAGCCCAGCAGTGAGGTTCCGGTCCAGCTACACAGTAGCAAACACCGAGGCTTTGACTTGATGGGTGTCACAATGTTGGAAGCGTGAGATATTCCCCATGAGCTGCTGCTGCAACGTGGTCTCCACCAATCCGAACAAAAAAAAGCATGGAGGAGGAAATAAAAAGGGCAGCAGCGTAGGCAGCAGGCTTAGTCCCCAAGAAATGCTGTGGGGCATGAAATGAGCAGCTGGTGAAGGATCACCTTTGCTCCCGCAGTGCCAGAGGAGCGTCCCGGGCAGGGCGAGGGGCCGGGCGCCCGGGCGGGAGGAGTGTGCCGGAGCTGCGCCCGCGCTTGGGAGACGCCGGGGCGGGCGGCTGGGCAAGGACGCGGGTGGGAGGCTCCGCAGTCCGTGGGATGGTAATTAGCACAGTGGGTTTTCTTATAATTGGGATCATTTGTTCTCCCAGTTTTTCTCCTGCGAACTGATTTCATGCCAGAGGGAAGCCGTGTGACTCACACCTTGCCATGCCAATTAGCTGATAAACATCAAATGTAAACAAAGATGGCCTAATTAAGACTAGTTGCCCAACCTCTACATGCATGTTGTCAAAACCCTACCAGCCTTTCACATCCAGACTTATTTTCTTGTTTGCTGGGACTAAATTAGCGGCTTTGCACAAGAGTCTCTTATCTTTGAGAGAATCTCAGAGCAGGTAAAGAGGAAAATTGGGAGCTGGCCACAGGAGCAGTGTCACCCCCTCCATCTCAGTAGGTGCCTCATGCCAAGGCTGAGGGCAGGGATTTGTCTGCCACTGGGTAATGCTGGAGGCTGACCCAGCAGCCACATCCTGAGGTATTCACTCGATTTGTCTTCCTGAGTGCTACTATCCGTACATGAAATCTGTAATGTTTGTGTCTCCTGCTGCTCTCACCTGCTGTGAAAATTCATCAATCAGAGCCCCTGGCTTACCACGGGCCCGGCCCCCGGCTCGCAGCCCGGGGAGTTATTTGCACTTTGGAGCGGAGGTGTACGACAGCCACACATCCCAGCAGCAGCGTTTCACACCCACTTGTCGCCAGAGCGCAGCATCACACAGGTGAGCTGTGGCAGAGGAACAAGACCAAGGAGGAATTTTTGTTTTAGGAGGTATCCTAATGAAATCCATAGGATTGTTTTATGGCATTATAAAAATTTTAGAAGGGCAGAAATATCAGTGGATCGTCTGGACCATCCCTCTGCACCAAGACAAGATCCCCTGGGTCCCTGAGACTCCCATGGCCCATCCCAGGAGCCTGTCCTGACGTCTCATTGGCCTTGCTGTCAGGGAAGACACGCCTTTGGTTTGTACCGAATCCCTTTGTGACGCAATGAGCCCATTTGCTCCAGTCCTACCCGAGAGAAACAGACAGCGAGTCTTCCCCCTTTATCACCATCTTTAACGTACTTGAAGTTTGTCATAGTCTCTTCCTCCTCAGCACCTTCTCCTCTTTAAGCTTAGCAACTCCAGGTCATTGATCTGTTCCTCATCAATTGTATTTTCCAGGTCTTTCATAATTTTCAGCACTCAGCTCTGAAGGCTCTTCAAGCCTCTCTCTTGCTCCTGAAGCAAAACATCCAAATGGGGGCATGGCACCCACCTGGCTGTGCTTCATCCCATCCCTGGTTTCATCACACTACCATTGCCCATCGCTCCTTCCAGGCCACCATGGTCATCCTAAATGCCATCCCACCTCCCTGCTCCTCTTTGCTTTGGGTCATCTGAGACTGGACGTGGGTAATACCAGTTCTGCTATCCAGGACAGGAATGACAATTTAGCAGCGGCCGGCTGCAAGGCTGACCATCAACGAGCCCAACCCATTGCTGGTTCAAACTGGCACTGGATCCACTACTCTGCTCCTGTTGTCACTGGGGGTTTGCAGAATCTCTTCATCCAATCCACATTGCCCAGCCTTGTTCAAGAAAACTTCCTGAGAAGCACTACCTTCCTGAAGTGAGAGAAAACTGGAGGCAGGTGTACATCCAGCGCTTCTCTCCACGTGGCAGGACTTCACCTGTCATAGAAAATAACAGGAGTGATTTAACATAGTTTGTTCTTGACAAATCCCTATTGGTAGCTCCCTGCCCCGGGTGTCTACAAATAGTTGTGTGATTATTTGTTCCAGCACTTTCCTGGGGTGAAAACCAGGTTGCCTTGTCTAAAACTCACCAGTGCCTCTTTTCCCAGTGTAAAGGTCCTCTACAAGCCCTCAGTGAAAGCTGCTAATGGCTCTGAGCCCACTTCAGGCCCTTTGCTAACCATCCCAGGCAGCTGGGGAATAACCTCTCACACCATGTCAGTGAGAGCAATAAAACACTGCCAATACTTCCCCGCTTCCCACTAAAGATTACAGGAGATAACTCAGGGAAATTACCTGTTGTGGTTTAGTCTGATTGAACTGGTGGCTCATTTATCCCCACATGAGACAGGGACCTGTTCCTTCAAGAGGAGGCAGCAATCAGCTGGGCTTTGTGCTCGCCTGTGCACACCCATCTGTCCCGTGACCAGTTACACAGTTTACATCAGCATCCCTGTGAATGACCAGGTTCAATGAAGGAAAGATGAAGGAATGCGGGAAAGGCAGACATGACGCAATTGTAAAGGATAGCCAGTCACAGCCTGTGTCAGCAGCATTTCCTTCCCAACCCCCTGCTTGGAGGTGCTCCACAAATGAGCACGGACTCTCCCCACCAGGCTGGGAAGTAGGACTGGGTAGATCAGCTCTTTATAAAGGGGGAATGGGATGTATACATTTCCACACAACAAATAGAAGTAATTCTGGCATTATTTATTCAAAGAACCTTACAGCCAAAACTTCAAATCTTCGAAAGTTATCTGCTTTGCAAATTACACAAATGCTGGGCACTGCTTCCCAGAAGAGCCAGGAAGGATGTGTTGGTACCTGGCCTGAGGAGTGAGTGAAGACGCTCCATGCAAAACTGCTGGTGTCCCAATCAGTGCAACATACGGAAAATCAAGCTGAGAAATCCAGAGTGCACTGGCAGTGTGGGTGTACTCACAGCTCACATCAGCTTACAGCACAGAAGTGAAGGTGTGAAGATACCTCAACTGTTTAATGGGTAAATCATCTAATACGTACTAAAAAACAATTTCATGGCTGTTCAACACTCTAGTGGGGTTCTGGGGAAGACAGTTTGCAATAACATGTAAAGCAGGCCCTTGCCTGTGGTGTCAGCAGGAAGTTTTTATATTTCATGAACTTACTATTGTCTAAAAGCATTTTGAAAAGAGTTTACCAGCTAATCAGCAAAGTAACATAATTATGCCAGATGACAAAGCGTTTTGCATGTTTGAGTTTCTCCCCTGGCAGAGCTCTAAACAACGCGTGGCCTCATAACTTTTTTAATTCCAGTCAGATCCCACATCCTCTCCCCACTGGCCTCCAGCTGACTCATCCTTTTCAGAATATTTCTTTTCTTTACTGTGTCTGTAGGCTGCACATCCTGGAGCTGGAGCCAGATCAAGCTGGTACTAGCCAGTGTGGTGAACCAGCATTTCTCCATGGTGGTCTCATCAGCTTCTACTGAATTTCAGCTTTTACTGAAAAGGAAAGGGAAGAAACAATCAAGCGCTCTAGGGATGAGGAGCAAACTTTGTGCCTGTTGCCCTGTGGAGGACTGCTCCATGAACACGGTAGGGAAAGAGATGCAATGGGAAAGTGTGACTGAACCACAGAGGGGACCTGGCTGAACCACAGAGGGGACCTGCAGGTCCCAATGGCAGCGTCACCTGTAGGAGCTGCGAGTGTCTCCCTGTCCCCAGCTGCACACCCATTGGCACAGGGACATTGGAGAGGAGATGACCCGCACAAGTTTACAAATGAGGCTGCTGCAAGGGTGAAGCAACCTGGAGCAAACCCCACCCTGGTGTCCCTTCCCTGAGATCCCACAACAGTGGAACCCCTCAGGAATATCGGTGTCCGTCTCCTGAGGCTGCAGTCCCTGTGCCTACCCTGCCCAGCACAGCTGCCATGTGCCAAGTGGCCCTTTCTCTGCGTGAGAACCAAAGGGAAAATGATGTTCATCAGCCAGAAAAGCACCATGTAAGTAGAAATGGAAGATTTCCAGTTCCTAAAGAGCTACCAGTGAGCGTTTCCAAAGTGGCGTTAAAGAACACTTTGAAGTACAGCCCATGATTTAAAAAAAAATGCATTTGGGGGATAAATCCATATCTTGTTCCAAAGAAACAAGCTAAGCTGCATTTTACTAAATATAGACATATAAGGCACAGCAAAATTCATCAAAACTCTCAATCATATCTCCCAAAGAGATGTGTTGTGACAGGAGACCAGCAACACCATGAAAATAAGGGCTCAGTATTCCAGTACTTACACGCACGAGTTACCTCCGTAGTGTAAGCAAAGCCACTGGATCAAACACTTGCAGGATTACACCCCTCACAGCTCCCACCAGGTCACTTGGCAGGATCTTTCCCACCAGAGGGTGGCTCATGCTCCGACCAGGCTCCCAGCACTTCCTCTGTGCTGATGGTGAGTCTCCAGAGCTCAGCTTTTCCGTCATCAGGGATCAAGCAGAAAAGTAACACCGAAAAAAAAAGCTTTATTGATTGGGTTATACGAAATGATCCCCTTTGCAGCACAGTTTACACTAAGCCTCCAAATCTGACATCTCTTTGAAAGCACTCTTAATATATCCAATTATAGATTTTCAGCAACTTTGTGGAATGTCGGCTTTCCCGGCGACTGACCCCGGAAAACACCATTGAAATCAGGAGGGATTTTGCTATTGAGCTCAGTGGGGGAGGATCAGGTCCTACATAATTTTATTGTCAGCAATGATGACCTCTCTTCACAAATGAAGAATACCCATCCTGAACCATGGCCTTCGGAACGTAAACCATTTATTTTTATAGCTGGATCCTTCCCCAAGTGGGATATTTTGTGCATGGTTAACTTATCCCAGGGCTTTATATGCTTGCCAAGTGGCTTTAATAGCAGGATGTTGTTTAAAAAGATTGGGAAGGATTGTGGGCAGTAATAGAGATAATTGCCAAGGAGAGATAAATGAATCTTCAATCTCAAATCAACTTGGCTTTATCACTGGGTCAGGAGGGAAGATCCAGAAAAATCCCCTGTCTAAGACTAAATGTGTAACGATAGTTTGGGATTTAGGGAAGTTGGCAGCTGTTGAGATTTTTTGATAAAAACATCTTTGGAGGCTTAATACAGGTTTGCAATTCCATATAAAGGCATGAAATCCCCTTTTCACTCCAGGGATTCGGCATAGTGAAATAAAAAAGCTGGAGGTGAATTTCTGGGAGAGGAGCAGACAGCAAGTGACAACCTGAACTAAGAGTTTGGCATGTGGCACCAGGGTAGGGAAACAGCATCCAAAGGGGCTGAGCACAGATCCAAGCAGGTCAGGAGTGCTTTGTAGGACACAGGTCACCTGCAAGGGACACAGGTGTCCCCAAGATGCCCCTCAGTGCCTCTCGACCACCCTACAACCACCCCTCAGCTGCCATTTAGTCCCTGGAACAGCTGGGAGAGGATGATGCATGCCAGACCCAGAGCTTCCCTCTCTGCTTTGGAAATAGCAGAGAAAGCATATCCAGGACATATTTAAGTGATTTTATTTATTTATTCATTCACTCACCAGGGAGGGGAGGAGGTTCGAAGCCAACCATTTTAATGAGGAATTATCTTACCTTACCATGCAGAATAAGGTACTGCATGACACAGCAACTTTTCAGGTCAACCTTTTTAAAAATGAGTTGCCAAATAAAGAGTGTTGAACAGGAAAAAACAAGGACTGATTTCAGACAGGTCTCTCCAGCTAGGATTTGGGGAGTTTGAGTGTAGTGCCAGCTTTTCTCCCTCTGTGACATCCTCTCTTTCCTTGCCTGCTGCCAGACAGTGCCCCAGGCTGCAGGACCCTTGCTGCTCCCTGAGGTCCAGGCTACCCGAGGTGACTTCTGCAAACACTCACAGGGCTTTTAAAAGAATGGGAAAAAGCATTTTAGAGAGAGATGACTTATTTTTCAGCAAAGCCTTACCCAACCTGGAAGCAGGGTGGACTTCTGGGATGTAATCAGTCAATGTGGAGCACTCATGGGGCTTTCATGAGAGTAGAAAAGGCCTTTTAGTGAATTATAACTTATTTTTCAGCAAAGGCCTTTTCCAGCTCAGGGTAGGGCTTTTCCCAGTTATCCTCTCACCCGTCTACTTTTCTCCTTTCCAAAGCCTATATTCCCAGCTGCGGGAAATAACAGGGAGGAAACCCAGAAGGATTGTACAAGAAGCCTGACAAAATGATTTCTCTCATTATCATCTGAACAGGAAACAGTGACACGATTTTTTCAAAAGCAATATTGAAAAAGGCAGAGCAATGTGACACAAGCAATGGGACATTTTTGGATTAAAGAATCACTATTTCAAACCACCCAGCTACTTCCCATGTTTGCAATTGCCCCTAAGAGTTGGATAAAAGCTATGGAAGAGGTGGATGATTTGTTATGACATTTTCCTGTGTAAGTAAGGGCCAGGAGGAGTGTTGTTCTTGTGAAATTAACAACAACAACAACAAAAGATCAAAAACAAGCTATGAAATACAACTGGGGCAAAACTGTCCCAAACCACAAAACCCAAAATCCCCTGCCAGTGAGCGCAGCTGTGTTACCCCGAAGGAGAGCCTTCTTGCTGGTGTGGGAATTGCAGCCCGTTCCTGGCTCAGGGATTTGCATTTCCAGGCCCTTAGCCCTTCTCTGGGGAAGGGGTGCAGCCTCCCCAGCCGGCGGGCCCTCAGCTAAACCCGCCGCTGCCTCAGGCTCCTGTTCACAGCCCGCTTGCCTTAACACGGACATGCTCACACTTGGCGGCATTACTCGGAGCTTTGGGTCTCATGATCATATTTATATGGCTGACACCCAGGCCTACTTGCCTATTCCTGCGGATTCCCGTGAAGTGCTGTCATGGCTTATTACCTGTCTATCTGCCTTCAAGCCTGGGTGACTTTTAATTTTTTGAAGCTTAATGCTGGGAAAACAGAATCGTTTCAGAATGGCTCGGTTCACCTCCTGGATGTAGAGATTTATGGTATGTAATACTGTAGCACACACAGCCTAGGAGCTGGTTTCACTGCAAATCTCTTAAAAATGGGGGCTTATTTTATCTGAAATAAACCTTTTCAGGAGTGTATCAGCAAGAGGGGAGAAGGGAAAATACCTTCACTGGAAACTTCCGCGGCCTCTGCTCCATGTTGCTTTCCAGGCTGAGGAGTCCTTGTTCATGCCTCAGTCTAATCCAGAGTTGTGTATTGGAGCTCAGTGATAATTGGAAACTCTTCTCACTCCAGCATTTTCAGCTGTTGTAAAAGTCTGCAGCTAATGTCATAACAAGAATTAAACTGTCTCATCATATTACACCCATCTTAGCTGACTTCGCTGGCTATTAAGGTGACAGCACATTGATTTAAAATTTGTGTTAATTGTTTACCCCTTCTTGCAGAGGATTTCTTGGGGGTTTTGTAGCAACCTGCAGGCTTTCTGTAGCTGTGGATTATCTTTGTGTTCAGCATTATATGGACTTATAAAAATATCCTTTGTCTGGATCACACCACTTGCTACGTCAGCCCATGGATTTCTTTGACATGCACATTCCCTGCATGGGTCACTTTTAAAAATAAGATAGTGGAGAGGGCATGGCTGGCCTTGATCTTATGAGACTTTAAGAGGATTTTTTTCTCCTTCTCTGATATTTATTTATATTTGCTGCTTTCTATTTTTCTGACTACTAATAGCAGGGGTGGTTTTTCAGATAAAGGTATCATTCTGCCCACCAAACATTTCACCTTATGGGTTTAACAGAGAAAGCACTACCCACCAAAACAGACCTTACAGCCCATCATCCTCAGGTTTCCACTTTTTGGTTGAATAAATCAATGCCCATGTAAGCCCATGGTAACAAACTTTTTACCTGGAGCTGGGAATGAAAATTGCTTTGTGCCATATGCTGTCTCTCTGGCACAAAATGAGCATCACTTCAGCTGGAATTTGGCATGGTCTGTGATTGCAAGACTGGAAAATGGGAGACATTCTCTTTCTTTTCCATGATCTAGTTCCTCAAATCTATAATCAGTGTATTTCTCCATAGATATTTGAAGAAAATTGTCCTTTATTTTCTCCAAGACTATGAGTCTTTTTCACCCCTTTAACTGCGGGCTGAAACATTTCTCACTTTCTGCTCCATTTTGTTGTGTTTTCTCTCACTGTACTGGAACAGTTACTGAATGGAAAATGGGAAGATGTAAACTTGCCTTAACAACAACAAAAAATTCTTATTTAAGGGAAAAGGTAAGTAATCAAGTAAATAATAAATATTTATTTCTGCGACCAAAATCCCATTGACATCACCAACTGGTTTTTGTCCCACATGTCAGGCACTTTGGAGCAGACGTGGGGCTCATTCTTGGAACGTGACTAGCTAATGGACATCTTCCTAAGGAGACCCACTCTGCCTTCCCCTGGCAAGAAGTGCTAATCTCATAACCAGCCCTTCCCTCTCCCCATCTCCCCCTGGGTGGTTTTTTTTTTTTTGCTTTTTAGTCACAAAAAAATTAACTTGTGCATGAGCTGCAACCAGAACTTACAATTCTCCGGCGGCCGGTACATTTTGCACAGTTTATAGCTTGTTAACATGATTGTGAGCTGCAAAACTATTCCTGGCTATTTGAGTTCCCAGCGTTTATTCCTGGGGAAAACCAAAGCCTCCCAGCTGTCATTAGAGAGCACTTCATTAGCAAACAGCATTCAGTATTTATACTTTGGGCAGCAAGTGCCGCTCGCTGGGATGAATAAGGCATGGCTCCCAGCCCCGCACGGCAGCGCCGGCAACGCGGGGGACGTGCTCCAGCAGCTCCCGCAAGGAGCGCGGCTGCGGGACGGCAGCGGGGCCGCCGGGCGCTCTCCCTGCCGTCCGAGCAGCCCCGCTGAGGGGCTGTCTGCGCCGAGCGTGAACTCTTCTGCCTCTGCTGGGCTTGGTGCACCCTCACCGCGCCTTAAAAGCCTTTTGTTTCGCCCCTGTTTTGATGAACTTCTTTCCCTTTGATGTTCATCTGGAGTTTAACAGCGATAAAAGGCGCACAATGGTGAGATTGTGGAAGGGGGAAGGAAAGGTGCTGGGAGAGCACAATGCTGCGCATTATCCTCTGGCTCCTCTGTGCCGCTCGCTTGGCAGGCGACAGCGGGACTGAGCCAGGGTGACAGCCTGGGCGTCCCGGGCTCACGCTGCCTCCCGCCGCAGTGACACCGTCCTGGGCTCAGGGCAGAGGATCAGGCACAGCCAGGCCCCAGGAAGGGCTCACTGCTGCCAGCACCCAGCCCTTGGCGCCCACTGTGACACTGCAGGCTCAGTCCCGGTATGGGGCACCCTGCCCGAAGGTCTCCCCCATCCTCAGGAAGCAATGGCCAGCCTCAGTTTATGGCACCACCTGAGCAGGATGCATCCCAGCTCCCTCACTGCACATCAACACCCCACATCAGCATCCCATGTCAGCAATTCCCACACCTCCTCAACCTCTATAGCACAGGAAGCTGAAAGTTTGAGGAAACCCCGTGTGAAGCACCAGGATGCTCCCGGAACCAGGTGGCACTCTGGCACAATGCCAGCCTCTACCCAAGCTGCCAGCGCCCCTGACAGGTTTTCAATAGACAGGTGATACTTGCTGTTGTTTGGAGTCTGGCTCCCAGGGTCAGGCTCGGTTTTCCTTCAGATACACATTTCCAGTCCATCTGACTGGAAAGGAAATCCCCAAAATGTGCTATTTTTATTGTCTTTCCACAATTTTATGAAAGGCACTGATGAACCATTTCAGAAGGCAAGATGGGGCAGCAGGGCCAGCAGCCACCATGGCCAGTTCTGACAGCATCGTGTCCCCAGGCCCAGTGTTCATTTCTCCCTGCCCTTTTCTCCCTGTCCAGACCCTCTCAGGTTTGAGTCAGTGGCTCCATGGCCTAAATCTCTTTACAAATTATTTGTGCATACTAATTCCTGGCACCACCCTCATGTTCCCCATCAGTGATGCCTCCAAGCAGCCACGGCTGGTGCCACCTGCCCAGATGCCACCTTGCAGAAGTGCCCTGCAGCACTCAGGAACTCCCACGGAAAGGGCAGTGCCCAGACTGCACCCCTGTGCCCGTGGGGGCTGGCAGACCGAGGTGACCTGGGGATCTCACTCCAGTCACCTCTGTGACTCTGGTATCGCTCTGTCCCCCTCCCAGCCCCAGCCCTGCCCCTGGGCAGTTGCTGCTCTCACCCACGTCATGGCACATGCCATCCCTGGTCACATCCTGACGCATGCCAGCCCGGGGCATATCTCAGAACGTGCCCACCCTGGTCACACCCTGTCCGTTCGAGGCTGGGGCGTGACTTCTGCCCCCTACCAGGCTGGGCACAGCCTCAGAGCCGCCTTGCATCCCAGACCCCGCCTCGGTTACCACAACCCAAAGCCCTGGCAGCAGGCACAGGGTATTTTCGGGATATTTTTGTGCAGCATCCACACAGAAAGTAATTTTCTGTGAAGCTCCTCATAGCGTTTGTAGCCTGAATCAGACCGGAGCCCCAAGCACCTTTTCCCGGGATGGCTGGGGTGGCTCCTGCTGTTCAAGAGCAGATCTGCAGCTCAGGATGGGACTTAAGGACATGTGTCTGTCCTGTCCGAGCCGTCTCACTGTCTGCAGACAACCGCCTGTGCAAAATAAGGACAGAGTCCTAAGGAACTCATATATAATCTCGTTTCTCCTTAGATGGCCTCTGCCACCAGCAGCTGTCTCTGAGTAGGTGTTTGCAAAAGCAAATTGTACATAGACCTTCTGCAAATATCATTTCTCACCTGAGAACAGGTTTGAGGGCTTTTCAATATTCTTTGAGTTGCTGAGTTTGGGGATAGCTCATTTTCTGTATTTTTGCTTAGATTTTTAACCTTATTTTATGACATCTGCATTCGCTGCTGGTCTGACCTACTTAATGAAGTCAAAGATACTGGAGATTAAGCTGAGTGATCCACTTCAATGAGTATTTATAATTTCAGGGTCCTGACAGAATACATTCGTTTCTAATAATAATTTCTTGTTATTCAAACACTATTTGTAAACTTGCCTTCAAAAAAGTCTTAATCACAAAATAAAATCATTTTGCTTGCCCGAGAAGGCAAAATCTGCGAGCTCAAACAACTGAACTGCGCCAGAAATGTGCTCAAGGATTTTTAACAACACTGCTTATTAACCAACACTGATATCTGCCAGTGTGTACCATGGTGTGCCAGTCCATGTAAAACGTAGTTTAACTGCAGTGAATTTTTTTTTTTAGGAATGCTTTGCAATGCATCCCCACTTCAAACCCAGAAAGCAAACAAGTTGTAGCAGACTTTCTCTTGCAAAATGAATTTATCAAGCTCTGCTGCATTTTGCTGAAGTGTAAGAAACTCGGATAAAAGTGATCCTAAAGTTAAGAAGTTGGTTTCAGGGCAGACGCTGGTGGAAATTTCTGTGCTTACATTGACTCTTCCTAAAGTTGGAGGTGTGGTAGGTTTTCTTGTTGTCAGAGGAAATCATTCATTAATCTAAGATCTCAAAGACCAATTCCCTCTCCCATTGCACTGTGCAGCTCATATTTTGATAATATTCTGCAGATACAAGTGAAAATAGGAGATCACTTGCAGTTTTGAGTCAGCACCTGGGCTTTTGCTTTTCTCCACTACACTTCCATATAATATATAATATATATATACACATATACATACACATATGTCAAGCTTTCACAGCAACTGAAAATTACCAGTGCTTAGCAGCTTCCAGGGGCAAGCAGAGCCTGATCCAGAGCCTTTTCCCATCCCGGTGCAGGGGCACAAAGCCTCTGAATATCGGGCACGAGTGTTTCAAGCAGGTCCTGCACACTGAACATTTACAAACACCTGCTTGCCTTGACGAAAAAAAATGCTCGGAGTGCAACATTGTGTTTTCCTGTATTTGATGCCTTGGTTTGTGCTTGGGAGAGTACAGCTGTGCTGTTTAACACTGCCTGTTTCTAGCTTTTAATCCATATTATGAACCCACCGCCAAAGAGCCTTTCAGAACGACTGTGACCGTGGTGTTAATGGTTGGAAACAGCTGCTGCCAGAGTGATATTTTTCTGTATTTTTACCATTTATGCACAAGCTGGAAGAGGTTTTTTGCTACATCTGATAAGCAGCCTAAATAAACTGCTGTTATCAACCAGCTTCTGCTGCCGTGTGGGAGCCTGCATGTCCAGTTTCCAGTGACACCCCAGACACAGGTGCAGACCTGCTCTGCCACAACACCAGCTCTCAATATACTTGAGAATATCTGTGGATATGCTTTGCTGGGCAATAAAATATAATTAAAAATGAGCAAAGTGAGTGTGTGCAGTGTTTTATTCTTGGAGGTAAAATCCACTTAATAAAACTTCAGTGTTCTACTGCATGAGAGATTTGTGCTCAGAAATGCATTTCTGCAGCTTTTTCAGTGAATTTCCTCAGGTGATTGATTTATAGATGACTGAATAGTGGAAAAATACAGAGTGCACACAATCAACACAAATTACTAGTATTAAGCAAGTGCCAAATACTTAGAGAATATTTATTACTTTGGAGTATCCCATATCAGTAAAATAAAATTGTTTTGTGCAACACAAGACCAAAGTCATTTACAAAACAGCATATCAAACCTAACCATGTCCAATTTATTTCTAAGCTCTCTAATGCAAGGGTAGTGTTGCTCTGTTGTTACCATAACCATGTATCCATTATTTTTTTTCTTAAACAAAAGTCAGTTCCATTCCTGGATGTTGCTTTAAAATTACACAGAGACCCCTGAGCCTGCAAAGATTCAGGTGGACCCTTAGCTCTGCATGCAGCAGGGAGATGCAGAACCACAGTGAAATCCCTTGTGGAATACTTCAAGGAGTGGGGTCTGTAGAAGGCCCCTCAAGGACTATCAGAAAACTCCAGCAAACACTGTCTACATAAGGGACAAATTACAAAGAAATTGCCTAAAAGCCTGGCTGGGCCATCCTTGAGCTGTCGGAGGCAGCTGTGGGTTTGGTGCCACACTCAGGCTGGGGGGGGTGGCTGGCACCTCATGCCCAAAACAAGCTGAGCTCGATCTGTGGGACCCCTGAGGAAGCTCCTGTTTGGAGGGCTGTATGTGGCGTTGAGGCCACGGGTGACTCTGCATTTTTTTCCCTTTGTGTCTTTCCCCCTCAAGGATTTGGGGCTCTGGAAAGTTTCCTGCGTTACAGAGAGCTTTCCTTGTGCTGTAGGGAAGGGCAAATCACACAAACTGGAGCTGGCTTCTGTAGCTGCTCCCTCCTGCTAAACAGCATATTTCTGTCTGTGTTTGACTGCGTTTTTCTACCCCATCTCCTTCTGCTCTACATGATCTGTCAATATTGGGTTTCTTCTCATTGCACTTTACTCTTTTAACATCTATTCTTCCTCGCTGGTGGTTCCTCCCCTTACCACGGCTTTTTCCAGTGGTTTGGTTTGACTCAAACTGAAACGGCCAGAGTGGTATTTAAAAGTAGTGAATTTGGTTCTACCTATTTACTATAATACACATTATTTGTATCAGCTTCATTTTTCTTCATTTTTTGGGTATTTTTAAGGAGAATGTAATATTCCCTTAATTTTAGATCCTTTTTTATCTTGCTTCAGGCATAGGCTGCAAGAGATGTGCATGCAACACAAATGCTTAATTTACTCCTCCAAATATGCAAAGAACATGGCTATGTGCAATATACATCCCCAAGAGCATGGCTGAAGACCAGGAAAAAAATCAATAAAGGCTGCTGTAAATTCCTGATTATCAAAGAATTTCAACACCTACTGATATGTCTGGTCTTCCATTGCACCCTCATGAATTTAGGAGCCTGGGACACTCTTATTTATGCATGCAAACTCTGTGTGTGTGCACAAACAGTACAGCAGATTCTGAAACAACTCTCTGAGGATGTTATGGCTGTTAGTCAAAATCAGACAGTAAAAGGGAGATTTTTGTTTGAATAGGGGGATTCAGAATGTGACTCATAGAGAAATCACGCGGGATACAGGGCCTTCATGAAAAAAAACCTTAGAAAAACACACGATTGTCTGGAAAACCTGGACATGCAAGTGCAGAATCTGCAATATCTGAGTCACATCTCTTCCCTGTTACCTGCAGATTGTGGGTCGAGTAAGTGACATCTGCAGAAAAGCACCGAGCAACAGACAGGAAAGGGAAGAGCAGTAGGTAAACTTCCATCAGCCTCAGAGAGACTCAGCTGTCTCCTGCACATCTTTAGTCTCTGATTTTCACATCTAGGGGTAAATCTGGCTTTGGGCTGGTGCACAGTTCTACCAGACATGGTTAGTATTAATCACATCTTATTAAATCAATACAGATCTCTGTTTGAAGTGTGTAGCACCGGCTCACTGCTCTGCATCCTCTAGCTCTCTGTAATTAACAATATCTTATCTACAAGAAATTTATACCCAGGCCACAACCCCCTAACTCCCCAAACTCCTGCTATTACTGGCAAAGAGCTACAGCTCATAAAATATAACATAAAATATTAGATTTCTGATTTTTTTAACGTCTTAATAGTCCCACTAATCTGACTATTATGGGGATTTTTCACATCACAATACTTAGTATTAACTGGGTATGTGTACCTGGAGATTTGGGTGGTGAAACAGCAGCACCAAAAACTTGAAAGGTACATCTGCAGGGAAGACACCTCCCACACACACACACACTCTCACATATATGTACATATGTCTGCATCCCAGTGCCTGAATCAGCAGTGCATTGTTGCTATTGCAAAAATGTGTAGTGCAGCAATATCATAATCAAATGTATGCTCAGACATGTGGCAGGAGGCAGCAGCAATTCACAGCCCATCAAATGCCTTGGCTTTGGCTTCCTTAAGAAGCATTTCTCACACCAGAAAATGCAATTACTGCTCCACCGTGCCTTCCCACATGGAGATCCAAAATGCTTCAGTAAATGAAGCAACCTATCAATACTTTATCTATTGCAGATGAGACCTCTACAGATAAGGCTCAGTGTAATCCAGCCATTGATTTTAGGATTCTCAGTCCTCCGAGGACTGTGACAAATCTATACATTGTCCCTGAGTGACGGGGTTTGCTTTAGGATTTCTGATTTCATTGGGGAAACCGTGTAAGAGTGAATGTAAGCAGAGAGAGCTCTGCTGCTGCCCAGCTGGGCAGGCTCAGGTCCATGTGTGGGTCCTTCCAAACCCAACTCTGGTGCACACCACTAATTAACAGCCAGACAATTGCAGACACACCAACGTTTTAATTTTTTTTTTTTTCTAAGAGAAGAAAAGGGGAATGGTTTCAATATTTGCCAGCTTTTGTGCTTTGCTCCAAATTTGCCTTGTTTTGGAATCCACTTGTATTGTACAAGCTTAGCTACTGTTCCTGGTGGGGTTTGGTGACCTGGGGATGTGAAGGAAGCATTTTGCTCTCAGTGCCAATCAGTAAGTCTTATTTGTAAGAACGGACATACAGAAAAATTCCTGTCCTGATATATCTTTATCTGGAATTTACATGTTTGTCTTATCCCTTTGACATGCTTGCCCCAAAGCAGATTATAAACAGATAAATGTGTCCTTGTAACAAAAAGAGAGATTCTGTTTCTGAGAGACCCAGAAATTTGAGGGGCCATGTCTGTAGGTGTGTGAATGCACACACTCAGGGTCCTTCAAATGTACACACTAACACAATGTTTTATATAACTCGACTTCTCTGCACTGCAAATGTTTACAAGCAAAGATTTGCAACTCACTGGCTAAGAACAACTGAGTTATTTGCTAAACAAAATAGGGAGAAATTCCTAGTAATAACTCCAACTTCTCAGTTTTAAACTAATCAGGAAATAAAAATTAGGATTATATTAAGAAATGTTGAGGTTTCAGCTAGTCTATAAGATTTAATGCATACACAGACAAGGGAGGTATTTGGGTATTACATGGAAAAGCCATGTAATAGATATGACCTAGTATTACTGGGAATTCCCAGAAAAAACCCTGAATATTGTCATCAGAGGCTATTTCTGTCCTTCCAAATGACACAGCACCTTCAAGCTTTCCCCACTTATTGTAAGATGAATATATCAGTATATATTCTTCTTTTACCCAAATTTTCATCTGTTCCCAAACCTAACTGGAAATAACCTGCTGGTAGAGGTGCAGAACCGACAGTTTTCCAGGCTCCAAGTAAAGTCTGTGGTATCTGACCCACCACGGATGCATTTGCTACCGCTGAGCAAGTTATGCCCTGCATACAAAGATTCACACAAAAATCTAACCAGGACTGAACTACAAAATATTACACCTTAAAACCTTACATCACCATGCCCAGGAAAGTAATTTTCAGTGCTTTTTGGAAGTGTTAAATTTGCTTCTGTTCTGCTTGGAGTATTTCCTCACCCTTTGCTTGTTATGACAATATGTAACTGAGACAATCTGTCTCTAAAACTGAAGAAAAAATACAATATTCTATCTAGACACATTTTGAAAACATGGGCTTCACGAGGTCCACGGCAGCCTTACAGGAGGATTTTCTGGTCACTTAGACTGACCTGCTAGGCTAGGCTTGGCTGCTGAGAATCACACGGACATTCCCAACTCATGACCCTCTGCAGACAACATCAGCTCAGAGAAACTCCAAGGAATAAGCTCTCCTGCACCAAAAAACATTATTGCTTCTACTCTACACCTCTGAAACTGCGAGTTTATGCTCCATCATTACTGCATGAGCTACAATTCACACGTGAATAGCAACCGTGCTGTGAGAGGTGCTGTTAAAGACACAGGCTCCTCCACACACTTCAGCTGCTCTCTGCTTTCAGTCCCTACCCAATGCACCAGGCAGAAACCCAGGAACATGTAATTAATTCAGAAGACTGTACATTCTCTACACTAAATAGCTATAAGAAATCTCATTTTTCAAGAAATAGCTCTGTTTTAGACTGTAACAGGGAAAAAATGTGCTTAGTATAGATCACAAAAGAAGAATAGAAACAAAACCTGTGATATTCAGTTATTGACATAAACATCATCATGCACTGTATGAGCTGTGATTTCAGCCTAGTGACCATATCACATGGACCTGGGAATTTGTCCATCCCATCAGCGAGCATTGGATCAGACCTGTGAAAGCCAGAGCTGTATATGTGGCTTCAGCTTTATATCTGGCAAGCCTTGCAGCTCAGAGAAAAGCACGCCTCACTTGCTTACTTGCTGTGTAAACAAGTGCAGACCACGTCACCAAAAAGGCACTGAGATTTACCCAGCAGATCAGTGAAACATCTGTAGTCTTTCACATATTTCACAAAGAAACATTTGTTTGGTAACATGTTGCATCCTTTCTGAATGGCGACACATGGGGCCATAGGCAGAGCAATTAAATCACAAAGAAATTATTATAAAAATCTAGAGTGTATTTTTGCACTGTCTATATAGCATATAAATATATTCTGTATATGGGTTTGTTTAAATGTATTTTTATATATGTATATATATATAATATATGTATAATATAAATACAGGTATAAATATGTGATATTAATATATTTAAATTTATATTCTATATGGCACCTGATCTAAAAGCACTATTGCAATTTGGGGCAGAAGGGTTTTTTTGCTGATATGCAAATATGTTCCAAAAGTTCTCTATAAATAAGCAGTGTGAGCTTTTCAGCAGTATCTGTAATCTTACATTGACCAATTACCTTATATACACAGGTTTTCCTGGATAATATAGGTCATTTTTAAACCTGAAATTATTTTGCTTTTTGGATAATGGAATTTTTGTCATCAGGGTCACTTCCAGAAAGTGGGAAATGATAGCAAAACACAGGGCTAAAATTTGAACAAATAAAGGAGCGTTATGTTTGTTCATTTTGAAACGAAACGAGAGTGTAGGAACTGTAATGTGTTTCACACTGGCTCGTGTGACCATACCTACTGACACTGGGCAATCATAAATCACAGCATTACTGGGAGCCCTGAGTCAGCTGATTCAGAGGCATTCCGAGAGCCTGTCCAAATAACTACCTTCCTGACACGAGGGCCACAAGAAGCCAAGAGAATCTGCTCCTGTTCTTTCGCCACATGCAGGAGGAAATCCAGAAACTGGTAAGGAAATGGGTTAGGTGTTCATGGGGCAAGCACTCCTCAGAAGGAAAAAACTGTGACACTATTAAGAGAGGGTGTGTGGAAGTGTGAACACGCAGCTGAGGTCAGGTGCAAGGGATGTGCGTGTGCATTGGTCTGCCCTTCGGTTGTGCTGTGGCATCTTCGGGGGCTGCAAGCAGCTGGGCCAGGTCCTGTCATGCCCAGCTAAGCAGAGGCACACTGGAAATCAAGGATGAGACAGGGTGGGAAGAGCATCCCTGCTTGTGTCTGTGTGTGAGGGAAGGCAGAGAGGTGATACAACCCCTCGTGTTGACCACTGGGGCTGCCCAGCTGCTGCTCCCACGGTCACTGAGGTCTCGGGGGTGCAGTGCAAGCAGTGGCAGGGGTAACTCCGAGCAGCCTCACCCCCAAGGCCTCCCGTGTCCAGTCTCACCTTCAAGAGACACTGAAGGTATCACAGACTGTGTTGTGGCTTGAAGGGGAGACACCCCCCACATTCAGGTGCTGGCTAGATTTTTGTTGTGCTTTTTCTACAGAGGTGGAGCTGGGAGAGGGGAAGACAAAACATCCCAACTTAATTTCTTTTTAATGGTCTGATGGAGTGTCTGACATGTGAATCCTTGCTGTCCCCGCTCCCCAGCTTGCCTTCAATGACTGCTTTTAACAAACAGCCTCCCTCAGACAGGGAAATTCTGTTACCTTGCCCAAACCTGCTCAAATACTTTGAGCTCCCAGTTATACACTTAGCACAGGATTTTGGCAAAGTGCGGGAGAGGCGCATTCTTTGAACTGAAGATAGACTTAAAAACAATCCCTTGATCATCATCAATGATGTCTTTATCCACTGAACCAGAACTGGGTTTTGTAAAACCTTACACCCATAGTCTCTTGATCTCCTCCCAATGTGCCAGCCAGCCCCTGCAAACCAGGTCATTTTAAGATTTCCTATGCCTGTATTCCTGCAGCCCCACAAGATGCATTTTAAGTAGCATATCCAGAGCCATCAGTGACCGCAGATTAGTGGGGCGATATTGCCCCTGGAAATCTTTGAGCCTGCACTGCCGTCCCTCATTACAGAGGCTATGGGTTCTGCATTGCTTTGCATCTGCTAACCGAGGGGGCTTTGCCTAAACTCCACTCAGGGTTGGGAGCTTTGCCTTGGAGCAGATCCTGGGCAGAACGGGATGCTCATTCCCAGCGCCTGTCGGGGGAGAGGAGCCCTGCCACAGTGCCCCGAGTTCCCCAGGCCAGGCCTGGCTGCCATGGCAGGGTGGGCTCCAGCCCAGAGCACAGGGGCTGAGCTTCTTGTGAATTCTGCTCAGTGCACAAGTCCTGACTGGGAATTAAGAGCCCAGCCCCCCTTAGTCTTTAGGGGTAAATTTCAGAGGCTCCAATCCTCGATAATTAACAAGTTCTGTCGTTCCCCTTGCTGTTGCACTAGCTGTGGTATTTTTAAAGCTTTTTATTAAAAATTAATTTCTTTATTTTGTTGGAGACCCATCACTCAGTCACGTGGCTCCCTGTCATGTTTCTATCCTTCCTACTCATATTCGAGTTATGCCATCAAGCTAATATATTGTGACTGCTCTTCTCTCTTGTGACAAAGCCTTGCAGCTGCCTCCAAATCAATAGATGTCAAAGAAATATGAAAACAATCATGACAGAGAACTTAAATCCTGGCTAGAGTCTGCATAATAAAAAATGTGCTTCTGTTCTCAAGGCAGCGGATTAATTTATCCTAAAGTTTAGTCAAATTTTATTCCGGTACCTTTTCCCAGCAGATAGAGCTACATCTGTTGGGTTTGTAATGTAATTTGTAATTACTGCCCTTCATGTGGTCCAATGCCTTGAACCATCTTTAATTAAAAGCATAATTAAGGGAAGATCTAAAGGAAGACAATTACCAGATGGTCTTTTTTTTAGAAACAGTTAGTTGCATTGAGGATGTATCCTGGTCCATTTCTGACTTGGATTAAAAGGCAAGCTGCCTCCTGCACAATCTGTGAGGTGAGAGGCTGCAAAGGGGCTCAGGCATCCTGGGCAGCAGCACTGCCAACAACTGCCAGAGAGGGCTGGGGACAGCCAGAGGGACACTGGGGGACCGTGGGGCAGAGGGTCGCCCTGGCTCCATCACGTTTCCCTGGGTGGGTGAGCCCTGGTGCCCTCCTCCAGCCCGAAGCTCTGGCAAAAACCACCTCAATCAAACCCCCAGCGTCACTAGGGACACCCTACAGCTTCTGGGAAATATTTTTCTGGTGAAAATAGCAAGAAATCACAGTAACAATAATAATCGTGGTATCAAAATGGTAGTAACAGCAGTAATAATAATAATAATAATAATAATAATAATTTTTAAAACCCACAGGGACTGAGTCCCAGAACAGTTTCCAAAAATGAATTATCACTGCTGCCCTGAGTGAGATAAACCCTGATGGGGGGTGCTGTGCCTGCCCAGCCCTCGATCATCACCGGAGGTGGTTGTGGGAGGGGGTGGTTAGCCAAAACCTCCTCTCGGGCTGCAGCACCCACCCTGGCCTGGCTGGACTTGGTTTGAGGATCCCTACCCAGCCTTTTGGGATATCTCCTTCCAGAAGATTCCCCGCACCCACATCTGGAAGTTCCAGAGACCATTACTAAAGGAGAAAGGGCGGGAGGAGATGAGAAATAACCCCGAAAATATGAATAATGCAACAAAGTGCAGAATTATGTGTGAGCGCAAAATTTCCAGGGGAAGCTAGGCATAAAAAAGGGGGGAGAGAAAAAGAAAAAGGGAAACCTCGAGCAGTGGTGTAATGTAAATTAAATTTTTGCTGTATTACTAAGATTTCATTATTTGACTGTTCCTACTCAAAGTAAGGCAGCAATGAATTGTAATCATTTCAATTATCTTCAAGATAGTTTCTTTAGGACACAAGTTGTCAAAGATAAAAAAAGTACATTCTTGCAGCTCTATGGGTCCATTTTCCAGACGGTTTGTCGTTCTTGCTGCATGATTTAGCCGGGGCTTTTTTGCATACTGCGGCTCTCCCGCACGCCCTCCGCGGGGGCGCGGACCCGCTCCCTCCCTGCCGAAGCGGCTGCGCAGGGCTCCGCGCCCGCGGAGCCGGCGGGGCTGACCCTGCCCCAGCGCCCGCTTCGCCGCCATCCTCTTGAATTAACTTCACACAGGAGGTTTTGGTTGGTTGGCTTTACCACTTTTTCCCTCTTATTTTCGCGGCTCTCCCCGTCTCGCTCCCCTCCCCGTGGAATATTTCCTGACCCATTACTCTGAATAAAGCAATAAATGCGGGGCGGGCGGCCTCTCACCTCGCCTGGCCGCGGGGCACCCGAGGCAGGATCCGTCCCCATCCCCATCCCCGAAGCCCTACAAATACTCTTTTCTCCCTGCTGATATGGGTTGATTTGCAAGTGAGAGCTGCTCTCCGCCGGGAAGGCGCTTAGGTCTCTTTAAGCGCAAACCAAATAACATTTAAATGCCTTTTTACTGCCGGGGCATTATTTATTTAAGTGGCCGTCGGAAATCACAGCAACGCGGTTCCCGTTCCTCCCGGAATATTGTCCTTGCCGGTTTATTAGAGCGACTGGTTTAAAAGAGGCTCTTTTGGAATAAAAGGGCGCGTTTTCCACCATTATTCATATCTAGGGAGTCCCAGGCCTTTAGTACATTAAAAAAGCTTCAAAAGGACAATTCGCCATCCACAGATATTATATTTGTGAAATGTCCTTTTGTCGAAGCTTTTAACACCTTCTTATAACGAATCATTTGTTCTTTTCTCTTTAATTTTGATAGACAATTAGCCATCAAATATACACCAGTTGACTGTAACCGAGCATTAAACTAGCCTTTATTTAACGCTAATTTAGCATAGCTGCTTTGTTTAACTTTGCCATACAAGAACCAGGTTTTGTAGCAAAAAATAGGTGTAATTTTATGTGGGGCTTCATTTCTTTCGGCCCTCTACACAGCAAGCCCTCTCCTCTTTGTAACCCATTCTGCTGGGCAGAAACACCATTTCGGAGTGCCTAGCACCTGGAGTCTGGAAAAAAATTAGCATTGATATAGATTTAGTTGAAATGTAATCTCTTAAATCTGTCCAAGATTCGGGGAGATAATTACACTTTCACTGAATTGACAGAGGTCAGCGTCTCTGTGGACCTGAGGAGTTGATTTACTAACAATAGTGTTACATAAAAAATGGTGTTTGAGATTATAATGTTAATAGATGCAGTCACTGGGGAAAGCAGGCAGGCTACAACTAATTCGATGGAACTTGGGTTTTGCGTTACGAGGATTCAAATCACTTGCAGCATTTAATTTAGAGGAATGAGTTTGGCAGTAATTACAGCAAATGGAAAGGTCGCCTTGGAATATTAGTTATTTTTTCCCAAGTTGGAACTCGGGGTTTTGGGGGGAAAGTCCTTTTTCTCTGTCCCCAGCGACGGCCGAGAAAGCCGTGGTGCTGTATTCCCTGCACTTCTACTGTCGGTCACCTCGAACCCAGCATAATCCCTCTCAGACCAAAGAAACGGGGGTGGAAAATATTTGTGTAAGAGTTGGAGTCGCCCCTCGAGTGGGACCCGACAGTTTTCAGTGAGAGCCGGGATTTCATTCTGCTCCCGGGGGATGTTCGCTGGGCCCGGCCAGGTCAGCATCTCCTCGGACAAAGCGCACCACGACATGGGGGAAAACGCGTCGCAGTTTCATTTGCTTTTTGGGGGGTCACGACAGGAGCGGGAAGTTTGGGTCCGTGCTCAGGTGAGCCCTCTCCCGACTCCCTCTTTTTATGCCCAGTAATGACCTAGCGGGGACCAGATGGCCCAAATCCGAACGCTGCCCCACCAGCCCCATCAGGTCACGCTGTCTCTGGGCACCCTGGAAAACCCAGCCCAAACTCAAGTCCTTGCTCCACGATGTGCCCCGTGTGTTGTGCCTCTTCACCCACCCGCATCCCTCAGGGGACCTTTCCCGCTTGGGCAGGACCTCAGCATTTTTCCCGTTAGGACACAGGGCCGTGCTGGGGAGAGCCCGGTCACGAGTGACCACGGAGAGCCGGGGGACGGAGTGGCCCTCGGGGGAGCGGGGCTGGTGCCGGGTGTGGGTCCCGGCCCTGTCCCTCCGAGGGGTCCCGCGGGGGCCATCTCCTCCTCGTTCCTGGGGGGTTCCCCGCAGGCCGCCGGAGGCGGGGAGCGCTGCCCGGCCCGGCCCGGCCCGCAGCCGGGAGCCCGGCGCTGGGCGCGCTGCGCGGGTGCGGCCGGGCGCGGAGGGGCGCGGCAGCCGCCTGCTCCGCATCCATCCCCCGCCGCGGATCGCCGCCGGGAGTCGTAAGTCCCAACCGCTTCCCTACAGGACAAGCCGCCGCCCGCCTCCTGCATCCCGGACCGATGGACGGTGGTTCATCCGCGGGAAGCTCGGCGCGCCCCGAGGGGATGCTCTACCTGCGCCGGGGATCCCCTGCGGCCCCTCCGCGCCCCGGCCGGGCGGCGGGCGCGGACAAAGGCGGCGGAAGCGGCCCCCGCGGGCTCGGCCCCGGCCGGCCCCGCTGCCCCGGCAGAGCCGTGCCCGCGGGCAGGGGCGGCGGGGCGGCTCCCGGGGCCGCGGCTCCGCGCAGCGCCGGCAGCCGGGGCAGCGCCGGCTCCGCAGCCTCCGCCGCCCTCCGTCCCTGCCTGTTTATGTTTTAAGTCCACCCGATCTTATATGTAACAGCAATATATATGTTAATTGAAAACTTCTGAATTTAAAAAGGTTGTGACAAGTTATAATTTGTCTTGTCAATGTCTGGAATCCTTGTTTAGCTCTTTAGTTGTGTCTGCTGTTCGTGCCTGTCAGATAACAGCTTGCCTAACACGCTGCCTTCCTCTCTTATGGCACGGAAATGACAAATGTGCTGTTTTATCCATACAATTTATTTCATTATTGTTGCCAGCACGAAGCATCACAATCAATCATAAGGAAGTCCAGTTGGCAGGTGTCAATCTTGGTATGTTTTTGTACGTCTCAGTCTATATTTAATCCAATTACAAGGGTCATGGAGTAAGTGCAAATCCCCTTGTTACAACTCACATCTTATTCAAGATTTAAAGTAAAAAGTCAACTTGATCACATGGGCGCTTTGGGGGTCCTCCGATACCTTTTGATATGTCGTCCCCCCGTCCCAAATTATGCAGAGATAGCGTTTTATCAAAGAGTTATCGAGGGTCGGTTGGGGTTTGGGGATTCTTTTTTTCCCTGAGTGTTTGTGTGCAAATGAAGTATCTTGTTATTTTGCTAAAGAAGAGGGAGGTTTTAATGATGGGAGATCTTTCCGCTCATTGCCCTTTCAAATACAATTGTAGATCGAACTCAGCCTTGTCACGTTGAGGAAAAGTGAATTTCTAACATCCAGGACGTGCCTGTCGACTTTCAGCGAATTGCATCCAATCACCCCCAGGGAATTCAGCTAATGTCTCAGTCTAAACCGGGATGAGGGGAGAAAAACAAATCAAACATTGTCCGGAGTCACGCTTATTATGAAAATGTTTTAAAGGATAGAGAAGGGAAATAATTCAAGACAGCCCAGAATAAAGTTTTCGACAAATTAATAGCATTAGGAGTCTTTGGGGGAAAAAAAAAAAAGAGAGAGAGAGCTAGGGGAGAAAGCCCAGCTACAAAGTTAAGGTATAAAGAAATGATTTATAGCTATACGTTTCTCTTTTTTAAGCAAGAAGCTTTTTTTTTAATCTTGATGTCTTTATTTTCGGATGAGAAACAAGGTTCCGGCATTGAAAATAATAGTCTTATTATACAGTCGGCTACAGTGGGATTCTTCGCGAGGGAAAATATTATCTTTCTGCTAAATTTCTGTCTTTAGGACGCTTCAGTTCACTGAAGTTTCTTGCAGCATCTTAAATTAGAGCCCCCAAACACACACTCCTGCACACTAATCCCGCTTGTTACAACAAGTTTCCAGCTCGCCAGGGTTCACAGACCGGGGTGCCCGTGTCAGCCGGCTCAGCCCGCTCTGGGCAAGTGCTCCGAAGAAGGGTAGGTGCAATCGTTTACCAGGTCGCAGGAGAGCCTCGCAGGCTGCCAGCCACACAACAGCCGGAAAGCTCTCCCAACTTTACATGGCAGCACACAAAAAGCTATTTCAGTAATAACTCAGGTATTTTTTATTCGAAGAGATGGAGCTATTCAGTTTCTATCAAACTACGAGAGGGCTGAGCCGACAGGACGAGAGGATTAAAAAAAAAAAAAAACAAAAACCAACCAACAACACAAAACAAGAGCAAAATTACATTTCTGCACCAAGGTTTAAACGCAATCCTGGGGGCAAAAGAGAAATGTTAGACAAGCAAAGAAACGTGTGGGGGAAATAAAAAGAAAGTATTTTAAAACACATACCTTGGAAAAGGGCAAAATATCCCAGCTACAATGCTAGTCAAGTGCCTCTTTCCTTGAAAGCCAAAACCACGTTTCTATCGCAATATTTTTCCTGTTCTAGGGCTTTTCCTTTGGTTTTTACCGTTTATTGTAGCTAGTCTTGGACCCTGCAGCCTGTGCAATGCCACAGTAAACAAATTGTTCTGATGTGCTTATTATTATTGCTCAAGTTCTGCTTGGATAGAGAATTAAAGCTCATTATTACAGTGTGTGTTGAGAATTGCTCAGTCTATGTGAACACGGGGGTTTGGGGCATCCTCGGGAAAAAAAAAAAAAGACGACGAAAAGAAAAAAAAGAAAAAAGCCCACAACTTCGGAACGTAGTGTAAATCAAATATGTATAACGCTTATAAATTTGTAACACATTGCCGTGCCCCTGCTCCTATCCCCTGCCCGGCGCGGCGACGCTCGCACCGACCCCGCTTCCATCCGCGCCCGCGGGGCTCCGCTCCGCGCTGTACCGCGGAGCCGCCTCCCTCCTCCGCGGCTCAGTGAAGGTCGCGGACCCGACCGTGACAGGAGCAAAAATTAGCGGGGACACACACACAGACGGGGGGAGAGACTTTGTGGCCCCGTTTCCCCAGCACTGCTCCCTGCCCGAGCCTGCCCGGCTCGACGGGGCGCGGGGGCTCCGCACGGCTGCGCGGCGGGGGCGGGGGGCGGCCGCTGCCCCCGGACACTCCCGCCCGGTCCGAGGTGACACCGGGTCTGTCCGGGCCCCCCCCCCCTCCACGGAGCGTCCCGTGGCAGCTCCCGGCACGGAGAGGAGGCCGCCCCCGGGGTCCCGCCTGCCTCCAAGCTCAGCCTTTGCAGGGTTTTTCCCCCCCATCCTTTATTACTTTAATTTTTTTTTTTTTTAGGCGACCTCTCGGCCGAATACGGACTTTGTTCCCAACGCTCCCCCACCTTCCTGCCTTGCTTCCCTCTCTCTATTTTTTTTTAGGCGTTAAAAAGGCAAACAGAGCGCTCTGGCGCTGGCGAGGGGCTGTTTGCCTGCCTCCGCCGAGGCCTGGCCAAGCAGACTTGGCTTCACGCCTGAGCAGTTTCTGGAGAGCGGCGCGCTGGAGAGCAGGGGAGGCAGCACCTGGCCCTGCTTTAGGAGCCATCTCCTTTTATTGACAGCCAGATAAGCAGGCGGGAGCCGTGGTGTTTCCAACGCTTCCCTGGAGGACCCTGCCGGGTTGCAGGGAGCCGCAAGCCCCTTAATGGCAGCGGCTCCAAACGCGCCGCGAAACCCCTTCCTGGCAGCGCCCCCGGGGCCGTCGCTACCTGCCAACGCGCGGGACTTGCGCGGCCCGGCCAAGTAAGGGACAGGGTCACTCGGGATCCGAATGGGATCCCTGCCCCGGGTGGGTCCCTGACCCGCAGAGCCGGAGCAGGCGCCGGAGCAGCACCCCTGCACCCCGCAAAGCGCCCTCCCCGCACCCCCCGCCAGAGCCTCCTCCTAATGGATCCGGCAGCCCCTGCCGCATCCCAGTCGGGCGGCAGGTTCATGAAACATTTAAGTGCAGTTCAATAAAACTATCGGCGGCGGGGGGGCCTCTTTGCTGATGAATTATTTACCCTGACAAGTGTGTGCAAATGACGGCCTCTCCCTCCCGTTCTAATGGGAGCGGGCGCGCACGGAGAGCCCGGCCAGGGCCCGCCGGGCCCCGATCACCCGCAGAGGTGCCACGGCGCAGGCGGGCTGCCGGGGCGGGCCGCGCTCTGCCCTCACGTCTCGCAGGGGCCAGCACCCCACTCCGGCAGGAGAGCTGAGGGCTTGGGGGCCACAGCGTTTCCGAGGAGACACGGGGTCAGGTTTTGGGGGCCTCCTTTTCCCCATGCAAGAGTGTCCCCCCCTTCGGAGCGCGTTTCAGAAGGGACAAAGCCAAACGTCAGCCTAAATCTCGGCCTGGCAGGCTGGGGATAGGCCCGGCTGCCGGCAGCGCTGGGCTGGGGCGAGCCGTCGGGCCGCAGACCCCGTTTGCCGGGAGGCAGCGAGAGGAGGCAGCGACCCCGCCACTGCCCAAGGGTGGTCCGGTCCAAGGGAGTCCCGTCCCGCGGCCGAGCCCCGGGTGGGGTGGGGCGAGGCGGGGCCGGGCCGGGCCGGGCCCACCGACGGGGCGGGCGGTGTCCGGGCTCGCGCCGTTCGCGCTCGTGTCGCCTAAAATGTCTCATTAGCTAACTACTGTCCGCCGTGACGTCACCGGGGCGGCCCAGCCAATGGGGGAGGCGCTGGCGTGGATATTAAGGGAAAGTTAGTGCAAAGGCAGCACCCCTCTTTTGCTGTCATTGACATTTAAACTGTGTGGCAGGTTCTTGCGTGGAAATTGGCGACCGGAGCCGCCAGGTACCTCCTCCCGGCCGCGGGACCGCCGCGCCCGGACCCTCCGCTCCCGCTGACAGGTAACGTCTCCGCACGCGCCCCCGGCCACGGGCCGCTCCCGGCCGCCGGCCCGACGGGAGGGGCCGGGCACCCCGACCCCAGCACCCTCGCCCCGCGGGGAGAAGGCGAGGGGAGCGGGCCGGAGCTCCGCACAACAGGTGGGGGTGGGAGGAGGGGTGGGAGGGAGAGGCTCCGGCCGCTGCCCGCCCGTCGGAGGGGGCGCCCCGGGGCGGAGGGGGTGGCCGGCGGTGGAGCCGTTTCCCAAACTTCCCCCCGCGCGGGCGGTGCGGCCCCCTCCCCTCCCCCCGCCCCGTGACCCGGGCCCCGCTCCCTCACCGTGACCCGTCTCAGGTGGCGGGGGTAGCCGCGGGTTACCGCGCCCCTTGGAGGACCCCGCTCGGCTCCCCTCGGGCCCTGGAGCGGCCGGCTCGGCCTCCGGCCCCCGGGCCGAATGGACGGGACAGGAGCGGGACGTGGAGGGTCCGGGCCGCACGGCTGCGCGGAGGGCCGCGCAAAGGAGGGCTGGCGGCGGGGCTGCGGGAGGCGAACCGGGGCGAGCTGCCGTCGGGGGCCGAGTCCCAGCCGCCCTTCGCCGCGAAACGCGGGCGGCTCGCCGGTCGCCGAGGAGGCTCGGTTGCCCTGCTCGTGTTGGAAAGGTCCGGTTGCCGAGAGGCGACCACCTCTCTGCCCCCAAACTCGGGCTTGTCTTCCTAGCCTTGGGTGCGTCTGCTAAATCAGAGCGTCAGTGGGAAAAGAGTGGTACCCTATAAAGGCCGTTCTTCCTCCGAAATAACACTAAACAAAATAACAGCGTAAAACCTAAAACACCGCTTACCTTTCTTCGAGCATCTCCAAATACTCCTTACGGTGCGTTAGTGGGAACGCTCCCTGTGATGCTTCACCATAATATACTGGTAAATGGACATTCTCCTTCAGTAATAAATCAAACACCATCTATCTCAGATCCTCCTCCCTAATTAGAGATGTTTATTGGAGATGGTGTTTATCCAGCTGTCATGCCGAGAAAAAGCTGTGACATAATTACCTCTGACCAGATAGTCTCTTATATGCATATCTCGCTGACATATAAAGGAATCGGATTGCATTAAAAAAATGACAAGATCAAATGTTGAATTTAGCCGATATAATAATATTTCTGGTCATTAAATTAATTGGAATCCAACTTTTAGGCTCTCCAAATTATGAATCTTGCTATTTAAACTTTTTTTTTTTTTTTAGCAATTAAATGAGAGGCTCTACCAAAAGGATGGGCAGAAGGAAATATGCCCTGCAAACTTGCCGCGATAAATCAAATACGCCAGCTAAAAGAAAAAGAGCCCTCGACCCCTCAGCCTAATAACACAATTGACGTGAATATGAGGAGTTTCTCTGTCGGTTCCTCGTGGTTTGCCAAGTTGAGGTTTTGCTGCTAATTCGGGAGGCCAGAAAGGTCCTAGATGGGAGAGAGGCGAGAGCGGGACACCCCCTTAATGCGTTATTTTTAACCCCCGCACCTCGGCGGGGCCAGCGCGATGCTCCTTCATTTGCTTTCGTGGCTTTGGCAGCGCCTGCGGAACCATCTGCGTGGGGCTGCGAACGAGCCCTGATAAGCTCCGAATTACTGTGTAATTGAAAATATATTTTTGGGAAAGCCTGGTTTTACAAATATCAAGGGTGTAGGCTTTTGATCCTTTCTGCTGCCTGTGTTCTCCAGTTGCTAATAAAACTCGCATTGAGCTCCTTAGTGGCTTGATTAACAGGCAGATTAACTGTTACTGGGGTTTTGAACAGCTTGTCCCAATCAATAGCATTTAAAAAGCCCGTCAGGATGCGCTAAGCTTTCACCCCCCCGTTCTTTTCTGAAGGCTTTTCGAGCGGGTCTGGTTGCATGACACTTTTCCCATATTTATAATCAAAAGCTTTCTCGTAAAGAAAGATGTATGTTCGTCTTCCAGTTTCAGAGCGACTCCGGCAAGGTCCAGAAAGCCTTCTTTTAGCCTGCCATGCGAAGCTGTGCCTCATGCAAAAGGCCAACATAAAAGAGGTTAAATCGATTCCAAACTTTTCGCAGATTGTTTATAAACTAGAAAAGCTCCACTTAACTCAGTGTCCTGTGCATTATAGGTTTCAAACACTGTCTCTACATATACAAATAGGCATTAAGTGTCCTGAAGGCAAAAGCATTGTAGTCTAAGACGTCAGGATTTGTGTATCTCTTCAGTTTTAGACCGAACTGGACATGAGGACTTTAAGCATTTTTCTGGGTATTAAAAAAGGTAGTTTGCAGCCCAGATATTAATACAACGAGACGATACTGGAGTTTCTAACTCAGCACTTTCTGCCTTCAACACCTAACAAAATACGAAAGGGAAGCAAACGCTCCTGTTTAATACAATTCAATACCCAGGCACGAGATCATATTTAAAAAGTGAAAATTATTTTAATCAGGAAAAACAAACAAAAAGGCGCGTCTTGCCACATACAATAGTTACTTACCTTTGGTTTTTAAACCATTTTTATATTACGCCCATTTTTTTCTTTTTGTTTGGAATAGTTAAGCAAAAAAAAAAAAAAAAAAGTGGGGGGATAAAAAAAAAAAAAAAACAACAGATGCAGAAAAATGCTATTTACATTAATCCTGTGCGGATTTTAAAGTAGAAATCTTCAAAGAGTGCCTAAGTCCATGCCGAGGGCCAGGGCAGCGGCCGCGGGGTCTCACGGCCGCGGGGTCCCACGGCGCAGCCCTCGCCCCGGGAAAAGGGTAAAGGGGGGGCGGTCTGCGCCTGCAGGAGGGCAGGGCTTTGGGGAGAGGGGAACGCGGAGCACCTCACAGCACTGCTGCTCCTCTCCCCCAGTTACAAAGGGGAGCGGAGTAATTTTAAAAGTGGAAAACACACTTTCAAAAAAAAAAAAAAGAAAGAAAAAAGAAAGGGAAGAAAAGGAGGAAAAAAAAAAAAAAAAAGAAGGAAAAGGAAAACCAGGCCGACCGGGCAGGGAGGGAGAGCGGCGAGTGGCAATCTGCTAGATGGAAAAAGCAAAAGCAAAGCGTTTCCTTGGGAGGTATCCAGGCACGGCAGTCCCGACAGGTCCTGCTGCCCCCGGCGGGGCACGACTGCCGGGAGCGCCGGGGCCGAGGGCCGGCCGCTCCCGCGGGGGGCGGACACGGGGAGCGCGGGCGGCGGCGGGGCCTGAGCGGGGCCGGTCCCGCACGGCCCCTCCGCTGCGGGCGGAGGTAAAATGGCGGCGCGGGGCCGGGCCGGACCCCGCGGGGCTCCGCGCCGGGACAGCCCCGGCCCGGTGGGACGCGGCGGGGCTGAGCGGCCCCGCTCCCACGCGCGGCCCGTCCCGCCCCGCTGCTCTTTCTTCCTCCCAACTTTGGCTCGGGGCTCCCGCTCCGGCGGCGCCCCCCCTCACCCCGCCGTGACGTCACCGCCTCACCCCTGCCCTCCCCTCCCCGCACAGGGAGGGCTTTTTTATTTTTTGGCTGGGTGGGGGCGTTAAAAGTTTTTTTGGGGGGAGGGAACACAAAGCCCGCGGCGCCCGAGGGGAAAATAGCAACAAGATTACGGCTGCTTTATTCTGGCGAGGAGGCGTAAGAAGGTGCTAATCCAAGGGATGGCTAATTGAGAGCTTGTAAAAATGATATTTGCCTGCAATTTCGGACAAAGTGGTTTTTCTCTTTCCCCCCTTTAACGCCCTGTGGACAAGAGTAAAAAAAAAAAAAGATCGCTCATTTGCTAGAGAGGGAGTGCAACAGGGAAAAAACCCCTGCAAGACCAACAACAAAAAGAGCCGGATAAAAAAAAATCAAAAGCCACGGACACGACTGACTTCACTCCAGAAAAAAGACTAGATCCCGGGTTTTAAAATCTCTTTGGAGCCTCCGAGATTGGTGCGAGCTTACAAATCGCAGCCTCTTTCTCTCGCCCGCAGGATGCGTGCGGCGGGACGCCCGGCCTCGGCCAGCGGCAACTAGGAGGGGACCGGCTGCTCCGCGGGACGGCTCGCCGGGACTCAGCGACCCTGGAGGGCGGACACACGGGACACAGGTTCGTACTTCATTTTGGGCTTTGTTTCTCTTCTCTTCTGTCGCTCTGAAAATTTTCCTCGGCGCCCCTGGAATGATGTCTGGGCACGGGCAGGTTAACTAGGTGGCAGATGTTACTTTGGAAAAGTTTTGAGGAAAAGTAGGTGAGTTGAGCGCGGGGAGCAGGGGGCTGCCGGGTGAGGGAGGTCCTTGCCCGAGCCCCTGGTGTTGGCAGAGCCCCCCTTGGGGTGCCCCGCAGCCCCACGGCCGGGCTGCCCTTACCTTCAGGGGGGATCCCATCGCACCCAAATGCGCCCGTGTGTCCACCGCGATATTCGGCTCCATTTCGATAAAAACGCATGAGTCGGGACAAAACTCGATACAAAACAAGCCCCGCAGGCTGACTTAGGCCTGACCAAGGCGGCAGAGCCCCTCGCTGCTGCAGGTGGGGTCGGCTGGATCCCGGGGCCTCTCTGCCTTCCCCGCATCCTCCGAGGAAAGGCTTTGCTTGGGCCGTTCCCAGGTTGAAGAAAGGGCCGGGGGGAGGGTGCCCATCTCAGCCCCTGCCTCCCGGGCCTCCCCACCGGGCGCGGAGCGGGGTGGTCACCGCGGCACCCCGGCGTCGGGGGAAGGGTAGGGAAGGGAGCGGCGGAGGGACAGGCAGCAGTCTCTTAAGAGCCCATTTTGTGCTATTAGGGAGCGGTGGCAGCTTCTCGGCGGGACCGGGGATGACAGTGCATGACGGCCGGGCAGCCCATTATCCCGCTCCCATTGAGGCGCCCTTTCACTCACATGCAAACTCCTTGGCAGAGTCGTTTGTCTCCTCATTGTACTTTATTTAAGAATGCAATGGTTGTCAGGGCTCTTATTCAATTTCAAGATACTTTATTGATGAGCTTTGACTTTTAGCACTTTTCACATGTCAAGAGAAGTCAAGTGTATGCGGCTACGACTTCATTTTATGCTTTGCGCGTTCATACTCTCCACTTTCCGCGGTGGCTCTTGGAATTTCTTTTTCCTGTCTCTTCTCCTTCTTCTCTTTCTCTTCCCCAAGCCTTTTTTTTTTATTGTTTTTCCCGATGCAGACCCCCCCCCTTCCCCCTCCCCCTGGACCACTCGCCATAACCGATTGGGACACCCTGAGCTCGGACTGGTGCTCCCAGTGTAACCTTAAATGCATGCGCTGAGGGGTTGCTTTAGAGTTTACTGAGGTGTGTCTTAATAGTCCGGCATTCAACAAATGTACTTGTGGTGTGTGGTCAGAGCAGCAAAGTCATTTACTTACTTTCCCTCTTGAGTTTCTGGCAGCCAGTGGAGGGGGTCCCTTGCAAAAGGAGAGGGAAGGAGGGGGGAGCCTCTTCGGAAGGGCACAAAGCGGCAGCACTGCCCAGCGCCCGGCTCTGCCCTTCTCCAACGCCTCCGTGGCATCTCTTTAAAAAAAAAAAAAAAATCAGACCGGCAGCCCTTAGTCAACAAATGGCACGTGGGAGAAGTTGGTGAGTGTTTGGTAAAGGACTCTTCAGGGCCTTTCACAAGAGCCCTCAATACACAAAGTAAATGGTGTATTTGCTCTGCTCTTTCCCGGCCGGGCAGAGCCTCCCGCTCCCAGAGCCGGGAGCGGGGAAGGGGGGCTGCGGCCTCGGGGAGCTCCGGGCGATTCACCGCTGACAAAGCGCCTGTCTCCCAAATATTTATGTCTTTACCATTTGAATGTTATTTTCCCCTTATCTCCATTGTCGGACTGGAGCGAACTGTTTAAATGCAAATTGATCTCCCCCCCCGCCTCCTCCGCCATCACCACCGCCACCGCGGCCCCCTCCCCCAGCCCGACCTGAGGACGCGGCTGTCCCCGGGGCCGGCTGGGCCGAGCGGGGCCGGGCCGGGCCGGGCCGGGCCGGAGCAGCGGGGCCGGAGCAGCGGCCCGGCCGAGCGGGGCCGGCGCGGGCTGCGGGCGGCGGCGCCGGGCCCTGCGCATTCATATTCAAACGCCTGGGCCAATTGGGCCGGGGCGGGCGGCGGCGGCCAATGGGCGGCGGGGAGGCGCTGGCGGCGCTTTGCATACGGCGATATTCGGGTGGGAGCGGGCGGCGTTTGCACGTTGCGGAGTGATTAGTGGGTTTGAACCGCCGGCCGCCGCTCCGCCGCATTTCCCGCTCGGGTCCGGGCGCAGGGAGGAAGTGTTTTGCTGGAAGATGATGACAGAGGTCAGGCTTCACTAATGGGCCAGTGAAGAGCAGTGGAGGCGAGGCAGAGACCAAGGCACACACACATTAATACACTTGAACCATCACCAATCAGCATAGGTGTGCTCTGCCTCTCTCTCCCCACTTCACTCACACACTCTTTTATCTCTCGCTCTCCAGTCACTGACAGCCCATTTTATTGTCAATCTCTGTCTCCTTCCCAGGAATTCAAGATCACACAACCAGCAGCTTCAGTGGAGAAAAACTATTTTGCTGGCAACTCTTTTTAAAGCACCATCATTTCAAATCAGTGCGCTGTTAAACTATTGACAGGAGCTTTGACAACAAGACAGGATGCCTCATAAAGGTGAGTCTGTTCATTTATTCTCCCAACTTCTCCCTCCTTGCATTTTAATATTTAGGCAGGGCTCTCTCTCTCTCACCCCTCCTCTCTCTCTCACTCTCTCTCTCTCTCATATTCCCATTTGCATTCCGGAGAGCTTCCCAGGGAACTTTCCAGCCCAGGAGCTCACAAACTTTCTGCCTTTCACATAAGCCCGTGTCCTCTGGAAAAGCTAAAGCATCTGACTCGGAAACCAATGCCAACACCAGCAGCAGTAATTCCCACGCAGCGTTTGCTGGTCAGGGAAAGTACAAGTGCCGGTGTCTGTGGTGCCGATGATGCCGCTACCCGGCTCGTAGGGGCGGCGGGACCCGAGCTGAGCTCCGGCCCCACGCCACGCCGCGTGGGAGGGAGAGAGGGAGGCAAGCGGTGCCTCGTTGCCCCCCGGGGCGGCCCCGTCCCTGACTTCTGCTTTGTGTTCTGCGGTCTCGGTTAGGGAAGGCTCACCCCTGATGGTAGAGAAAAACACAGAGCGAGCGGCCGGGAGAGTTGCATGGGGGAAAAAAAACAAATAAAAATAACCCATATCCTAGGCCAAGTCAGCTCCCAGGCGCGGTACAGGCGGGGAGCTGAGCGGAGCTGAAGGGCTGTCAGCTTTAATCAGCCACCCGGGGATCTTCCCAACTTGTCCCTAGTGCCGGCAACTTTCCCAGCTCCGGCGCGGGAGAAGCGCCGGGGGCGCGGAGCAGCCCGCACCGAGCACGGCGGGCCCCGCCGGCCGCTCCGCACCACCCCGTCCCTGCTCGGCACCGGGGCTCGCCGTGCTCCGGCTTTGGGGAATTTTTTTTTACTCCCTCTATAAATCGATATGCTTTAATTGTTTTTTTAATTTAAAAACCCTTAACATCTCTTATTTCTACAAGAGCCCCTTTGATCCACCTCTGCAATCCCCCACTACAGCAAAGCTTTTCTTTTCTTTTTTTTTTTTTTTAATTTTTAAGAAGTTGCAAACTCTTCACCATGCAAGAAAAAAAAAAATATTTGCTCCAGCGAAGGGCAACAATAAACTTGATTCCTTTTTTCCTCGCAAGTGCAATTGCAAAACAAATCTGGGTTTGAATTTAACCTTGTAACGCTTTGCACGGAGGGTTTACATGGGCGTGCAGAGCAGGAATAATTTCTGGAAAGTTTAAAAACAAACTTTCTCGAATGATTCAATGTACCTGGCAGAGCCTGTTTTGGAAAACGACAACAACGTACTAGAGAAGAAAAGTGACTGCATCTTCTCCATCTTAGGGGCATAAAATAATAAAAGTGGGCCTTAACAATAAATGTTTATAGCTGCTGACCTTCACCAACAACTCATCGCAAACCGATTCGTTTTTCTTTTTCACGTTTGCTGCGGGAACGCGAAACTTTGCCCTTAACGTCTAATTACGGTTTCACCGGGAGAGGGGGAAAAAAATGCTCTCTGCCATGAGATTATATGAAGATTTCGAGATTAAAAACCGAGTTGCAGATTAGGCCCGGCCTATTAGGACACGGCAAATTGCATCCCAGTTCTCGGAGGGAGCCGGCCGCGTCCCGCGGGCCCGGTGGTGTCGGGGGTCCTGCGGGGTAGCAGCGAGTGCGGGGCACGGCAGGAGAAGGCGATTTCGCGCTCGTGTTGCGGGGCCGGCGGGCCTGGCCGGGGCTGCCCGGCCGCTGGCTGGAGGCGGTGGCGAGTTGCTGAGCAGACACGCAGCTCCTTGCCCCACGCCTCCTCTTACCTTGCTGAAGACCTTGGTTACCCTCGCCCTCTATTGTAAACCGCTTTCGGCTGTGTTTGGGTTTGTTTTGTTTCGTGGCTTTTTTTTTTTTTTTTTTTTTCCCCTCCTGCTTTTTCCCCCTTCTTTTCTTTTAAACCCACTCAGTGTCATTTCTGAGGTCCGTGCGGGCAGAGCTGAGTGCTGGAAGTTTACTGGTGCCTTTTTGGAGGGCTTCTTTCACCCCGTAGGCCCCGTGTTTATGATTTGTGCATGAAACATGGGAGGAAATTGTGTCTGGAGTAGTGTGTTTCCCGTTCGGTGTGTGCCTATGCAGACGTGTTCGGTGTATTAAAGGGATGACTTCACGTTCAGTTCAGCTGAAGGAGATATCACCACATCTCCATTGAAGTACAGTGTAGCTTGCTCTGCTGCTAATCAGGTAGCTCTCCAAAGAGCAGTAAATATTTACCAGTTAAAGTCTTCATGCTGCGAGAAAGTACTTGTTTGATGTTTATTTTTATGGATTTAAGATTACTAAAAGCTACTTAATAAATTATACCATGGCTAGTCCTGAATGGGGAAACGTGCCTCTTTGATTTCTCCATCATATGCAGGAAGAGTAAAATTAATATTCATTATAGGCGCAAAAGAAAGAGAATGAGTATTTTTAGGCGAAAAAAAGGGAGAGAAAATGAAGGCTGCGACTATTTCATTATTTTACCTCCTTTTTTTTAGCAACCCCCTTGAATGGGCTCTTTATTGTAATTGTCCCTCCCCAATTGAGCACCCCACTGAGCTGTTGTATCTTTTTACAACCCCTAACAACTCGCACCAGTAACACAATTACCGCCAGATATTTATAACGAGAAATTACTTTTCCATTTTCACCCGCGACGATTTTAAATAAATACATGGGGACGCATAAATAAATAAATAAGTGGGCCGGGGGGTGGCGGGGGTGGAGAGGGAAGGAGGGAGGGAGGGAAGGAAGGTGGCGAGAGGAGGAGAGAGGGAGTAGTGGAAGGAAGGAGAGAGGGAGGGAGCGAGCGAGCGGGGGGGTGGGGGGGAAGGCGCTGGGGACTGTCCAGGCGCTGGGTCAAGGCAGGCACTAATGAAGGGAGAAGGGGCTTGTTTCTCTGCTCTTTGTAAGTTGGAGGGTTGTTGGTCCGTTGAGTTGGGAAGCTGCGCGGCTGGTTAAGGAGCCTGGGTTTCTGCACTCGGGGTTTGGGTAGAGGAGCAGAATGGAAGCCATTGTTCGCTTTCTGTAGGCTTTGTTTAACAGTTCTCACCCCCTCCTGTTCTTACTTTTTAAAGCAGTGAGGCGAGGTAGACAGCGTGTGTCACAGTACAGTGAAAAAGGGGAAGATCTAAAGACCAAAAAAGAAGTTAATCACAAGACGGGGAGTTTGGGGGAGAAAAAGTTGCTAGTGCCGCGCGGAAAGGGGGAAAAAAAAAAAAAACAACCTCGAGGAAATACCCGGAGGTAAAAATGGAGCCCCGC